>NC_081843.1:47250955-47899784 GCF_963259705.1 Myotis daubentonii | reverse complement strand
GTTTCTAGCAGACTATACCATCCACTCCATCAACAGACCTGGACAATTTGATCATAAAAGCTATTTTTAATATCCTCCAAAAAATGTTGGGGACCACCACATGATCACATTTATTCCCTTAATATTGGTTGAGGTGGTCTGTAATGATTAAAAATTATGAAATAGGGAGTCCTTCTAAGTGATTTTAAAATTTACTAATCCCAAAGCAACTACATATGTTTCTGAAATAAACCATATATGTTTGAGGCAGGTTCATTATTCAGTCTGAAGAACAAATAAATTCTCGGAAAAAGGCTTTCCAAGGAATCTTCACTCTAAAGGTTGAAAAGCATTACATTATGTCATGGGCTCTTTGAGGAAAAAGCTTTGTTTTGTCCAGCTTTCTATCCCTGATGCCTACTCCAGTGCCTCGCCCATAACAGGTGCTTAATCAGAAACAGATATTTGGGAGGAGTTTTGTTTTAGTTGGCACTTATGATACTCGTGGAGCATTTATCATGTTCCAGACACTGTTCTCAGTGCTGTACATGCAGTAACTTAATTAAACGTCAAGGGGGGGTAGATAGTCTTCCATCCAAATTTACAGATAACAAAACCGAGGTTCAGAGATCTTCAGCAACTTACTCAAGGTCACACTGCAAAGAATTTTGAAAGCTAGGATACAAACTAAGATTTTATTGGTGTTGTTCTTTCTGTGTCATATATGTAACGTCCTGGAGTCCACAGCTATGGGTGTTCAGTGGGGCCTTGGGCTCTGCTGACTGCGACATTAATGGAATGTCCCTGGGCAACTCCCCCACATGTGAGAAGGAATGAGGGCCCTTCATGAAGAGGCATTAATCTCCCTGGCTACTAAGGAACAGTTTCACAAACATGCATCACAGTGCGTCTATCCTGCCAGTCCCAACCTGATGTATTTCATATGTAAGCTCTCACCTGGTTTTTAAGGAGAATGAGAGACTGCAGGAATGATTGAATAAATGAATATCTATTCTTGGAGGAAGACTTTAAATGACATCAATTATCTGGCTGTGAGGCTTGTGGCTACACTGTAAATCCTTGCATGAAAGAAAAATTGTGTCAAGGCTTTATTTCTAGAAGTTGAAGAATCAGAACCCATTAGTGAAAGAGACAAAAAGACACGAGGCAGAGAGAGGCAGGAGGCAGGGGCCAGCCCAACACGGTCAGTCTGACTCCACTGTGTCCCTTTGGCCCTGCGTACACCAGAGAGCAGGAACTTTGGAAGATGCAAAGAGAAATGTGGTGGCACCCGGCTCTCGAAGAGCTCATGATGGATTAGAGAAGGTGAAACATGTACATTAATAAACACAAGACAAGGCCAAATGGGACCTGTGTTTAAAAAAAACAATCCAGAGAAAGATTTGAACCAAGTGTTCTGGGAGCACAGAGAGGGGTCAGAGGACTTCCAGCAGGGAAGCAGGAAATGCCAACCTCTGAACAAGCTGTGTTTTGATTAACAGAGATTAGAAAGGACAGACAAGCGAAACTCCGGAGGTGTGGTGGAGGGTGGGAGGGGAACTGGCAGTTCATCCTGGTTGATCAAACAGTGGCTGCGCACTGGCCAACTCTGGGCTAATCTTTATTTAGCTGTAAATTATTGTTTGTTTGTTTTTGTCAAAAACAAAGGTTGTAAAGGTTGTATTTGCATGTCCTGAGGGAGGACGTGAGCTTTGTATCTGTCATCATTCTCCACCGTCAGACCTACTGGCTCATCCACATAGTCATGTTACCGGCCGTTTGCTGGGTTTAGGATAGGTCACCCCTGCACTAAAGCAGGGGGTGTCTTGGGGCTTGCTGGGGAACTAGGACATAGGCAGGAATTCTCGACTGGGAATTAAGGCAGGCAAGGGGTGCGTGTGTGGAGGGAAATTGAATTTGATGGGGGGGGGGGGGGAATGTACCTTTATTTTTACTAGCCTCTCATTGAAATTCAGCATTTCCTTTTGTTTCAAATGTGGGCAAAAAAAAAAAAAAAATCACAATAGTATCAGCAGTATGTGTGACTCTCACCAATACAACTCACAGATCACTTCATTCCACATTCTAGTTGTTGCAGATATCTGAAACTACTGTTTCTACCCACCATTACTTTGAAAGTATGGTAGTTACAAGACTTGTGCTAGCTCTTGTTATTTAATGAATTAATAAAGAAGTACTTATACTACAATATCACAAATTTTATAATGTTTTAATATAATGTCCATATAATTGGTTTCCCTTGTATTCTTATGTTTTTTATTTTCTGCATTTAAACAGATTGCTCTGAGAAGGAGGCAGTAGTTTTCACCAGATCACCAAAAGGGTCCATGATACAAAACAGGTTACAAATCTTTGCCAAAGGTAGCTTGGGAGCACAGAGCAGAGAGCTTTAAATATCTCCTTTAGCAGTGTGAATGCAATCTTATAGATAAAAGGAAACTACTGAAGTGTTTTTTCTTTTTTTGGGGGGGGAGAGGGCATGGATTAATATGTCAGTTATTACTTTTTAATAATCTGATTGGAGCATAATTACTTTTAATCGGTTTATTGTGGTATAATTAAATTGAGGTATAATTACAATTAAGTACATTCCTTTCAAGTGTAAAATTCAGTAAGTTTTGACACGTGTATATACACACATGGAACTACCATTACAATCAAGATACAATCTGGGTAGAGAGTAAAATTCCAAAATTGCACATCCTGCTCTCCCACCCTCACGGGCTCCCACGCTGAGCTCACAAGTGCAGCAGCGTTTCACGGAGGGGGGAGAGCGGCCACCAAAGCGGTCCAGATACACAGCGGGCTGGCACAGTGGGAATCGGAGACTCACAGGAACAATGTAAGGCAGTCTTCGACTTCCTGCCTATTCATAAAGAAGGACTTATTCTACAATACCACAATAATTTCTGTAACCATGACCAAGCACAACTCCTTCCTATTTAAGAAAGGGCCAGAATCTGATCATCCGTTCTTATCTGTTGATAGCATGTGATCCTGATAAACATATTGGCACAGGCACTGATGATACCTGTTTTATATTAGCCACAACTTAAGCTATATCTTGTTGGGACTTGTGAAAACAGCAGGCATTCATTTAAAAAAAAAAAAAAGTCACTCATCACCCTCTGGGACTTTGGGAAATCGGCGCAATTTGATTTGTCGGGTCCTACAAACATTTTTACCAAGATGGCATAAGGCAAAGGGAAAAGTCACAAAGCTGTTTGCATTAGTTGTTACTTTGGCTGCATTGAGGTAAATCTCTACTACCCTAAAGTAAATTAGCCTTTTCGCTTTTAAAGACAGAGAAGCTAGGGGGGGAAAAGTATTCACTTTAGAATAGCTCTCTTAACCCTCTTAAATTTTGAAGTTACTGTTGAACTCTCCACACATATATTTTTAAAAATATATTTTTATTGATTTCAGAGAGGAAAGGAGAGGGAGAGAGAGAAACATCAATGATGAGAATCATTGATCAGTTGCCTCCTGCACGCCCCCTATTGGGGATCAAGCCCGCAACCTGGGCATGTGCTCTAACTGGGAATCAAACTGTGACCTCCTGGCTCATAGATCAATGCTCAACCATTGAGCCATACTTGCCGGGCTCCAAACGTTTTTAGGGTGTGAAATAAAATTGAAAAGAAGTAATTTTCTAGAAGGGTATATGTGGAGGTCTTTCCTCAACTTTACAAGTCTTCTGTCACGTGCTTCCTTATATTATTCATGTTAGGTAAGCAAACTACACAAAATAAATATATTTGTGCCAACATCAATGTTCATAAGCCGTCACTGCATAAAATGATGGCAACAGAGATAAACATAATGTTACAAGTAATTTTGTTTCCAATGTAGATAATGACTCTTCCAACATTTGCTTCACTAATAATGGCTCTTACTTATTGAATGTTGCCTGTGGTCCAAAATGTTATGATAATATCTACACTAATAAAAGAGAAAAATGGTAATTGGCGTACGGCGATACCCTTTTCATTGGCTAATCAGGGCTATATGCAAATTAACTGCCAACTAAGATTGGCAGTTAACTGCCAACAAGATGGCAGTTAATTTGCATATGTAGGCACAATGCAGGGAGGCGAAAGGGAAAGCAGGAAGAAGCCCCCTGCCACTGACAGTGATCGGAAACCTAGGGGGGAGCTAAGAGCTGGGGGGCAGGGCAAAGGCGGCCCTGGGGCCGCCTTTGCCCTGCCCCCCAGCCATGATCGGAGAATCAGGCACCTTTGCCACCCTGGCCAGTGATAGCAGGAAGTAGGGGTGGAGCCAGCGATGGGAGCTGGGCACGGTCGAAGCTGGCAGTCCCAGGAGCTAGGCGTCCCTTGCCTGGGCCTAAAGCGAAGCCCATGATCGCGGGGCCACTGCAGCTGCGGGTCCCCACTGCCCGGGTCGGACGCCTAGGTCAGAGGCATCAGGCCTGGGCAAGGGACCGATCCTGTGATTGGAGGGTGATGGGGGTCAACGCCTGAGGGCTCCCAGTATGTGAGAGGGGGCAGGCTGGGCTGAGGGACACTCCCCCCCGCCCCACACCCAGTGCACGAATTTCGTGCACCGGGCCCCTAGTATGTATGTATGTATGTATATATATATATATATATATATATATATATATATATATATATATTTTCATATATATTCATATATATTCTCATTTAATCCACCCAATAATCCTAAAAGTGGTATTAAGAGCATATATTTTTACAGATGAAGAAACTAAGATGTACAAAGCTGTAAGTGACAGATCTGTTTTCCAAGATTGTATTTCTTCCATTTCCTCACTTTAGTCAGCTATGTATTGCAAGTTATTCACTTATTAGGATTTGTCAGCTGTGTTTCAATTCCTCATTTTACAATATCTGGATTAAAAGGTATGAACTAAGGGTTATAAGTTCTATTTTCCAAGGGGTGACCTCATCTTTTATAACTAGTAAGGGGTAAATTCTCAAAAAGGGGATAAGCCCCCCGCCAAGCTTCCCAGGACTAGTTAACTCCACTCTTCCTCCCAAGACCTTTACTCTGAGTTCCTTCTCTATAGACGGAATGCCTGAGTCCCCCACTCCCTTCACAAACCCTAATCCCCAAAGTAATGGTATTTGGAGATGGGGGGCTTTTGGGGGGTGATTAGATCATTAGGGTGGAGCTGTATGATGGGATTAGTGCCCTTTTAAGAAAGATAGAAAAGAGCTAGCTTCTTCTCTGTTCTTTCTGCTATGTGAAGATACAACTAACAGGCAGTCATCTGCAAACCAAAAAGGGATGCCCTCACCAGACATCAGATCTGCACTGCCTTGATCTGGGACTTCCCAGCCTCAGAACTGTGAGAAGCAAATGTTTGAACCAAGAAACAGCTTGAACTAAGAAACTTCTTTAACTCCCAGTTATTACACAGCCATACAAATGCACCTAAAACTATATTTGATCACATTTTCTTTTCACTCTTACTAAACTATTCTTGTTAGTTATTCTTCATAAGAGCAAGTTTTCTAGATAATTTAACAATAATTGTAGAGACTGGCCATAGGATTAATGCAAGGTCTGCTTTAGCTCTCAATAATTAATACATTAATAAGCACAATCATGAGATGTGAGTGAAAGGAAGCTTGAGCTTTGTCTCCCATTGTCTCTTTAAAATATGTTTAGTCTCCAAACCCATCAATACAGAACTCATATTGAGAGTCACCCGGTTGGGGGTGGAGGGTGGAGCGGGTAAGAGGATAAGTGGAAAAAGTGAAAGGGATTAAGTACAATTTTCAGTTATAAAAATAGTCACAAGGATATAAAGTACAGCATAGGGAATACAGTCAATAATATTGTAATAATTGTGTACGGTGTCAGACGGGTACTAGACTTTTCAGGGTGATCACTTTGTAAGTTATATAAATGTCTAATCACTATGTTGTATACCTAAAACTAATACAATTTTGTATATCAACTAAAACTAAAAAATTAATTAAAAAATAAAATTTAAAAAGTGGTTTAGTTTCCCCTTCCCTGAATAAAATCCAGTATGTTCCATGATTTTTCTGTTCACTGTTAGGAAACAGATCACCCTAGGTCACTTTATGTCACAAAATAGTCTCCATTCAGTATGAGAATGCCCAATCCCATGTGATATGCAGGACTCTTTCTTTGATTTAGTTTAAATCTTTTTCCTCTCCTAGCCAGTTCAGGCTTCAAGGAGGAATGATGGTTGGTGTCTTTTCTCTCTCTCAACCTGCAAAGCAAGGCCCTTAGGGCCTGGCGGTGGGAGGGAAGTGGGAAAAGGTGTATAGATAGGTAGTCCTTGACTATTGTCATTCTAAAGGACTTTGCACTATTTGGTGTGGCAGACACTTAAAGGTGATTTTCCCTTGATAGGTCCCTCCCACTGCAACTCTGGCTTGAGAAAGCAGCTCTCCCACAGTTCCTTTAACAATTTTCATTTCCATCTAACTCATTAACCTCTTTGGTACCTAATAGTTATATCTCAGAGCCTCAGGTAGATTTCCTACTTACTAATAAAATCTTTAACACTTGCCATTACATTAACCCTGACTATCATGGCTCACTGTCCCTCTGGTAGGTATGAGTGCAGCATGATATTCCTTCCAAGCCAGTAAAGCTATATGTGAAAAACGTTGGCTGGCCCTCACTACAGTACCTGGAAATTCTTTTTATTACCTTTCAAAGTTTTGCTTTGACTTAAATTTGAAAATGGGTTATAATACCTCTTCCACAGACATTAATTCTTTTTCCAGTTTTTGCCCCCCGCCACCCCCCCCCCCACCCCCCCACCCCACCCCCGCCCCTGCCCTCTATTTTGGTGGTTTTCAGTAAATGGTACTCTCAGCTCTGGTCATCTTGTGCCTAGACTTGAAATCAATTCTGTGTCTCCTGCTGATGGAAAATTTTCATATGAGTTCATCCTGTTCTATGTTTTCTATGTAAAAATGCAGAGGAGATTATAAACTCAAATTCCCAATCCCCAGAAGATTTGCTTTCTAACTCGAGTCCAGTGCACCACTCTTGGTCAATACCATCTGTGCTGTTGATGGGCCCATTAGAGATTCGTTGGAGTCGTAAATGTTTAAATAACAGTAGCGTGTTAATTTTTAAACACACTAATCCCTTTCCCTCTCTCTCATCCCGCCCACGAATTATATCAGAGACTGCTACTATACAAAATTTAAGGAGGCACTCACTCCAGTGGTCATGCCAGCTCAGTGACTCCTTAAATTTTGCACCCTAGGTGCCTCACTCACCTTACCCTAGTCCTGTCTCTGTGTATCAGACTGTCATTTATTCACTAATTTTCTCAAGTACCTTCTCTGAGTCAAACACTGTTCTTAACGTTCTTAAGAGGAGCAATCAAGTAAGAGTTTCTGTCCTCAGTATTGGGCGGCAATAAGTGCTATGGAGAAATATGAAGCAGAGAAAAGGAATAAGCATGTGCCAGGGTAGGAAATAGGGTGTAATTTAAAACACGGTGGTCAGGTAAAATAAAATTAAAAATAATAATAAAATAAATAAAGTGCCCAAGCAGGTTTGGCTCAGCGGATAGAGCATCGGCCTGTGGACTAAAGAGTCCCTGGTTTGATTCCAGTCAAAGGCCTGTACCTTGGTTGCAGGCTCCTCCCTGGCTGGGTCCCTGGTCGGGGGCTCATGCAGGAGGCAACCAATCGATGTGTTACTCTCACATCAATCTTTCTCTCTGTCTTTCCCTCTCTCTTCCACTCTCTCTAAATATCAATGGAAAAATATCCTTGGGTGAGGATAAAATTAAATAAATAAATAAAACAGGCTGGTCAGGGAAATCCTTCCTGTGAAGATGACATTTAAGCAAAGACTTGATGGGGTGAAATGTTTTTGAGCAGGACAAAGTGTTCAAAATATTTTATAAATCTGTTGCCACTATTTATAATGAATAGATTTCACATGTGTATCTGACTTCTCATGACAAATCCAAAGATCTGGCAACATAAAGCCACACTGTTGTATGACAACTACATGTTGTTGAGAAGGGCTGGCCACTTTAAACTGTCAGGGCCTTTATATTGGGAAAGAGTTCTCTTATTTTTCAAGTTTCCACCTGCCTGCCTTGCTCAATTATATCACCTGTCTGTCCCCTGTAAGCACTTGATTTTGCAAACCTTGGCTAGAAGCCGAGAGCCAACAAATGCTGCCACTCTCCTTCCAAGTGGTAACTCAGAGGCTTAGTGGCTGTTGCAATGAGGTGGTCTGCTCACCAGACCACAGTGAGGCAGGGAAGGCCTGAACTCTGGACTCCAGAGATGAGTGCGTTTACCTAGTTGCTTGAAACTAAGGGACACAGATATCACTGCGCTGTTCTCTTGCACAGTGACTGACATAACCAGAACTTTGTTAAAATCCTGCTTGCTGTCTTTGTCTACACCTTTTATAACTTTCAACTAGTCTTTTCTTGGAGCAAAACAAAAACAAAATTTTGGGGTGTGCAAGACATGATGTCCTGTCTCAGCAGAGTTGCAATACAACGAGCAGTCACAGGCCTTTGAAACCCCACCTACTGGCTGGCACATATGAAGGACAGGAATTTTCCACTTGGGTGAGATGCCCATTTGTGGAAACCACCCTGAGGAAGAGATGTGTGGTGGCAGATAGCACAGGCAGAGACTTCTGTGTGATAGAGCCATTCCTAACATAGCCTGCAGAGGCAAAGGCACGTCACCATAGCAACTATCACTTACCCTTTCCATGCTTCGGTGGATTTTTATTTCTGCAACTATCTGCCTAAGTTATAAGAAGATTTTAAACGGAAGCCCAGTAGGTGAGAATGAGTTAAGATGTCTCAACTTAAACTTCCGTTAAAATCTCAACTGTGAAATTGCATGAATGCGGTTTTGTTGTCAAATGAAAAATAGCTGGGAGTGCTATGACTTTGAAGCGGACATGGCATTAAGTGTTTGACAGATGGTGAGAGATTATGGTTATTTTCAATCAACTTACTGTATTTGCACTGGATTGAAAAACCTCAGTCCTTGCCTAGAGTACAGAGTACATTACGCCTGCTTTATTTCACAATCACTTAAACAAAAAGGGAAGGGGGAGGAGATTTTCAGTTTTAATTCCAAGTGGGGTATTGGAAAGTTTAACTTTCATGTTAGTAAAAATAAAAACCATGGATTAAAAAAAAAAATAGAGCTATTTTTAAAACAAGTTTGCAAATAATTACTGGGCTATTCACACATGCGAATACTAAATTCACATGAACTGAGAGAATTTGTGAAACAGGAGAAAGTTCTCTTTGGTGTGCAACATCTGTCTTTTCTGTGCATTTCCTCCACTTTTAGCAGGCTCTCCTCCCTGTGCTCACCACACAGTTCCCCAGGCATCCTCTCTCCCACACCTTCGCCCGCCTCCCTGTACCAAAATATGGGCCAAAGGAAGGGTGTAAGAAACATGTTTTAAACATTTTTTTGAAAGCTCTAATTCAAAAGGTTGCTTCTGAGTAAAAAGAAAGTCAATAGAAGTAAGAGACTTTGTCTCCTTTGCAAGTTCTTATAAGACATGCTTCTTCTCTTGAGCAGACTTTTCAAAATACATCAGTCATTTTTATAATGAAAGCTTTGTGTTGTTTTCATTGGGAAATCAAACATTAAGCAGCAGCATCCGGCCTGCAGATTGTTCTATTAACTCTCATACCTTCCTGTTACATCCATTGCGCCAATAAAAGCACTTTGCAAATGTTTCCTTGTGGTGTCCTGAATAAACATAGACTTTAAAAATATATGTCTATATATTTATTGATTTCAGAGAGGAGGGGAGAGGAAGATAGAAACATCCACCATGAGAGAAAAATCATTGATCAAATGCCTTCTGCACACCGCCTACTTGACCTCCTGGTTTATAGGACGATGCTCAACCACTGAGCCATGCTGGCAGGGCTCTTGTTAGCCTTTTTAATCTTAAAACAGCTTAGGGAGAACAAAGATTCCTCTGTTGCTTATTATTTTATTTTGTATCCCCTGGTATCTAGCATGGAGCAGGTGCTCAGTAAGTGATTTTTAACACTAGATTGCCCAAGGAAGTCATTTTGACTGCTTTTTCATTTCAATTAGAAAAACAATTATGTATATAAGGACACAATGTCTTAGAATTTTGTGACTTTTTGTACAACATATAAATGCGTTTATTAATCATTGTAGTTACCTTCCCCCTCCTTCATTTCCGGTATATATATATATATATATATATATATATATATATATATATTATACCTATATTGCCCAAAAGCAGTCATTTTGACTGCTTGGGGAAATTTTAAATAATCAAATGACTTTTATTATTGAATTGAGTAAATTTCTTATATGACCAGTTCGGCTCTGTATTGAAATAACAGTTTTCATTTTTTTTCAATTACCGTCACATGATAACATACAAGTACATGATAAATTGTCGATACTTGATAAGTTGCAGTTGCTCAATAAGCTAAACTAGTCCTTGTTATTCGAATCTTTATGCAGTGATACTTGTTCTAATAAGTTGTTTATTTTATTTCTTTTGCGCCCTAAATTCATGAAAGAAATGTAGAATAGAAGTGAGTTATTGGAAAAGCTAAGGAACATAAGTGAAGAGTGGTCCGATATTATTCTTTCACAATGCAGTCATTTTGACTGCTTTTGGGCAATATAGGTATATACTAAGTTTCAGTCTTTCTAGTGTTAAAGGAACAAAGGAAGGAAGGAAAGGGAAGGCTCTAAAACAGTGGTTCTCAACCTTGGCTGCACATTAGAATCACCTGGGAATCTTTTTAAAATCCTGATTTCTGGGCCTCCTCCTCGGGAGATTGTTTCTTTGTTACTAATGTTGTGGCCCCACCCCATAACAAAGAAACAGAATTTCCGGAGGATGAGGCCCAGAAATCAGGGTTTTAAAAAGATTCCCAGGTGATTCTAATGTGCAGCCAAGGTTGAAAACCACTGCCCTAAGAGATTAAGCAACTTGCCTACAGTCACACAGTTCATTGGTGATCGAGTAGGGTTTCTATACCCTTTCTGTAAGTGGAAGCCTGTGTTAAGGACACTGCCTTTCTGTGTTCCCAGATCTGAACTAGGTACCCCAGGAGGAAACCAATATGTATAAGACAAAAGCTCTACCCTAAAGAAGTATATAATTTAGTAAGGAAGCTAAAAGACACACATAACTGTAATATAAAGTAGGGTATAATCATGAGTTCCCATTTTCTAAAAAGATTTGTTCAGAACCTAGTTTCTGGGTAAGTAATTATAGTGTGTGGCAGAATAAAACAAGTTAATAAACAGTGTTCAGACGGAGGGCCCTCCTTCTCCCTGGAGCCTTGCGGTCAACATTACTAAGAACAAGAGTCTTGAAATCCAAGCAAAGAAGACTCTCCATCACATGCCAGACCCGGAGGCCCAGGTTAATGGAGATTTCAATATAGTTCTCAGTCTAAAATCAGAGCCAAGGTGCTTAGGAGCAATTCTTACCTGCTGGCTAGCGAGAGCAGGAACAGTGTCGTTAAAAGGTGCTATGCCAGTGTATTGTCTTTATATGTTGCTACAAAAGAAAAAAAAAAAAAAACCCACTTATCTACAACTTGGAAGGGACAGAAAGGGAATCTATTTTTTTTCAAAGCCTAGAGTAGACAAACAGTGTAGGTCTCTCTTGTAATTTTTCGTCTTCAAATAGTCTTCAGAAGAAAAAGGAGCAAGAACTTCTAGCTGCTTAGTGAACAGACTATCTGGGTAGTATGCCCAAAATTATGCAAGCTACCAGGGGATAATAAAAATAACAAGCAAGTTTTGTAGTGGGGTTAGTGCAGCTCCTGAAATGCAAAACTTTAATGTCATGGACAGGCAGGCTCCATACGGTTTTCTTATATTTCCCAATCTCTCCCAGTCTAGGGTCAAATGAAGATGGTCATAAGTCAGACACTTCAAATCAGAGGGAGTCATAGTGTTGGGATAACTGGCTAGCCTTTCACAAAACAAAGATCCACAAAGCAAAATACCCCAACAAATAAGACAACCCAAACAGTTCAATCATTGCCTTAACCTTCTATAAAAAAATGTATTCGGTATGTTTAAAAATTTAGGTAAATATCAAATGATAAAGGTAGTAGGGAAATGTGAACTAGGTGAATAATTTTAGGTAAATAAAAGTCTTTGGCATGACACCAAAGGCAGAGCCATAAAGCACAAGATATGTAAATATGTTTAAAAAGGAAAATATAAAACTTTTATGTTGAAAAAAATACAATAAAGCAACATCAGAATTAAAAAAAAACTGGACAAACATTTAAAATACTGTGATGAAGAATTTACATTTCTATAGTTGTTCAATTAAAAAAAGAAGGAAATACATCCTTGCTATAAGTAATCAGATAAGTAAAACAATTTTTTAAAAGACCTACAATTTCTCAGCCAACAGATTGCTAAATGTATATAACAATCATATCCAGTGACAGCAAGTACATGGGAAAATGAGCCGTCCTACAGAATTAGTGGGAGAATACTTGCTACTATTATTGTGAAGGGCACTTTGTAAAATTGTACCACAAATCCTTCAAAATAGTCTATGACCCAGAAATCCTACTTCTAGGAATTTATCCTAGGAAATTATTAGAAAAATATAAATCACCCAGCCAGCATAGCTCAGTGGTTGAGCATTGACCTATGAACCAGGAGGTTTGATTCCTAGTCAGAGCACATGCCCAGGTTACAGGCCTGGTCACCAGTGCGGGGTATGCAGGAGGCAGCCGATCCGTGGTTCTCTCTCATCATTGCTATTTCTATCTCTTGCTTCCTCTCCATTCCTCTCTCTGAAATCAGTAAAAATATATTTTAAAAAGAAAAAGATAAATCAATATATGTGCAAAACATTTATTGTAAAATAGTGAAAAACTGAAATAATATGTGTTCAAACATGGAAGAGTGAAATATGTTATGATTTAATTATACAGTAGAAAATCATACTATTATTAAAAAAATCAGGATTTGAATAAGTTTTTGTTGACACAGAAAGTTATTTTTAACTTTTAAAATCTTATTTCAAAACTCAAGGGAAATGAGGGTGCCGTTTTTGGACTGTCATCAAATCCCAATAGTGTGCATTCCTATTTTTAATGATAAATGTATTTTATTTACAATTATCTCTTAATTATTTGAAATAATCAGTCACATTCTAAATCAGTCTTATATCTAAAATCAATCCCAGAACCAGTGTGTGGTCATATATAAATACACACATATACCATCCATTCATTTTCAATATTTGAATGAGTGCTCTTTACCTAAGGAGATATTTGAATAATTTATTCAAGAAAGATCGCAGCCATATAGAAAAATAAACCTTGTTTAAGTTCCCAGGATAATGATTTAAGCAAAATTTATCTATATTATAACAATTTTGTTAGAGCCTCAGTCTCCAAAGACATTACCTACCAATAACTTCCCTACAGTGAGGTGCAAAAAACTGAACATGTACATACAATCATGCAAATGCATGTATGAGAAAATTCAGTTCTAGATTTAGAACACTGTAAAGTTTTTCAGGCCCTGTTATTGCTATGATTTTTGTTTCTTTCAGCTATTTGCTCTATTTTTATCATCCTACATTTCTCCACACTCTTTAAAGAATATACATTATACATACATGTACATATATATAATTGCATATGCTATATACACATACATATATAATATATATTTATATCCTTTTTTCTTTACAATTAATATTGATTTTACCTTTATATCAGGTAGTTATACAGTAGATACATTTCTTTTATCATCAGAAAACAGTTTATGCGTAAAATCTTCAAGTGTTGCGTATGTGAAAATCAGTAGCATAGGGGAAGATTCATTTAACAATGCACAGTAAATATCTCAGCTACTCAGACCCCCAAATGAGTCTGAGATCTGTGTGTCTCAGGCCCCATCAGTCTGTGCCACCCTGCAGGTAGCATATGATTTCATGGCTCTGGGTTCTACGACTATTGTGGGCTTGCTAGCCCTTTTCAAATACCTGGGGTGTCCCATGTGTAGTTCATACACAGTGCTGTCAGCTACCACCTAACGAATGTTTGTTAGTGGTCCACTCTCCACGGCTCTTCACAGATCTGCAGATGGGGCAGCAGTGGAGAGGAGAACAAGGGGAGTTGGAGGAAGCGGACCAGAAAGCAGTAAGAACCACAGTTTCTCAGAAATGACCCACTCTCATCTCTAAGAAACGGCACCTTCTCTTGGGAGTGCTGCCTTTTCCTTAAGGTGAGTTCTTCTCAAGGAGCCCTGTAGTTCTTACCGTAGGCCTTCTTTTTTTTTTAATTTTTAATCTTTGTGGTTGAAAGTATTACATATGTCCCTCCCCCCCCCCATTGACCTCTTCTAACCCCCCTCCACCCCTCCACCATAGTCCATAGGCCTTCTTGTCATGATCACATACCTCTGAGTACCAGGTCAGGCCCAGCTGGGGTTCAAGCTAAGGTCCCCATTGCATTTACTAGTTGGCTGAGTTTCAAATAGTTAAACATTTATTCACTGAAAAACAAAATTTCAAAAAAGTTTTGGGTGGAAATGCAGTTCAGGCTTTACTAATGCCTTAAACTATAATCTGAACATGAGTCAGACTTTCCTAAACGACTCCAGGTCAGCATTATGAACATGATTGCAGGCACTGTTCTAGAATACAGCAGTTTCACACTGTTGAGGTGTATAACTGTATGCCCCACTCCTAAATTGCTATACTTTGGGCATCTAAGTCTTCTATTCATGGTTGTAGTACCTCCCTTGCTGCCTTTCCATTAGTTTTCGTGTCTTATAGTGAACATCTTTTGTGAATTAGAAACTAGAAAAGAAATCTTGACAAACGAGGTTTAAAATAAGAGTAAATGCACTGGGGCGGTGGGAGCTTGTCCTGGGTGAGAGGGGTTCGGGAGAGGGGTCAATGGGGGGGGGGAGGCATATGTAATACTTTAAACAATAATAATAATAAAAAAGAGTAAATGGGCTCTGCTGAGAACTATTGGAGTCTTTCCAGAAATACAATGCATGGTCCGAGTGAACTTGGGGGTTTTCATTTTGGGGTCTTCATTGTGGCTGCTCTGATGCCTTTGTGATTCAGCTCTTAGGTTATAGCTGAGTCTGATCTGTGACTTTATATGTTGATTTTTTCCCATGATAATCCTGATGAACTAAAGAAATATATTAATCGTGTCCTCTTTATTCTCAAAAGTGTCCCAGATAGGGTCATAGATTAAGTGGTCACCCTAAAGATGAGTGATAGCATGATTATACACTGTAGTAATTTCTTCTCCAAATGATCTATACATCAGGATTATACTCAGGATCACAATTTTTTTCAAAGAAAACATAAAAATAGGTGAATAGTAGAGTTCATTCTAAATATTTCTAGATTTTTCTGTCCAACAGAAAACTGAGATGAAGGAAAAAAACTAATATTAAGTACCAATTGTTTACTTTGCTCTATGTTAGACATATTCACATTTACCAAACTTGTTTAATCCTTAAGATAGATAAAATTTCATTTTATGTAAAAAGAATTAGTAAACATTAGGGATGACATAAAGGAGAAAATATAAGTTTTATAGCACAGATAATCTGATGTCAGATTCTTTCATTCCATTTCCAACCACATTGTATGTTGGTTCATACAGCCAACTGGAGTGCCTCTTCCTGCTAACATTATAACATTGCCTTCATACTTAGCTAAGGGGCAGAAATACAACAGGGGGAAGAAAGGTTAAATTTAATTCTAAAATATTTAGAAAGCCTTGTTTTGGAGGAAGTGCTGAATACTATCCCATAGCTTTAGTTAACTGTAAACTCTACCTGACGAATTACTTCTCTAGTTACTAAGGTTTCAATCATTTAATGAGTCATGTTGTTTCCAAGGTTCCAAGGTCCCTTGGTCTGTCTTCTTTTCTCAACCTTTTAGAATATTTTTATGTTTGTTTGATATATAACATGCAGGAGGTTGGCTATACCTAAGGAAGGAATAGAGAGAAATGCTCTATCTTCCAGTCATAATCTTTTAACCCTTGTTATGTACTCTCAGTGTCCAAATATTTTGAAATAACTGAGCTCCAGAAAGTTCTACAACCAAGGTGGATATGTGGATTCCCATGTCAGCTGGTTCTTTCAGCTATTCACATATATTGGAGTTGGTGTTTGTGAGTGGGGATTTTGAGAAGCAAACTGACATCCGCTGACTTACCTTGGTCTCAGTTGCTTTTACAAATTGCATTCTGCCAAATCACTTATGGCCTGATTTCTTCCTTTTCCCAAAACATGTGTAACTCTTCAGGCTAAATCCCTAGTCTTTAATCTCCTGAGTATATATTAACTTTTATCCTAATTGGTGAAATAATTTCAGAAAAGCTTGCTTTGGGTTTAGAAGTGAAACTGCTTCCTCTACTCTCAAATCTCATTTCAAATATAAGCTCCGTTTATAGAGTTTACCTGTGAGGTGTGGCTGCTGAGTAAATTTCAGGGTGTTACAAGTTCCTTTTCCGGAGATCTTAATCTTGCTATCAGTGATGTGGGTCCTGAAATAAGGCAGCTCAGGTTGAAGACCTAGAATATATGCCTGGATGAGGTCTAGGGAGATGGCTTTGGAAAAGGGGATCAGAGAAAAGCCTAGGTGATGAGGGTGCTAGCAGATGACAAGGAAAGGTGTGCTTATAGGGGCGAGAGAGCAGAGTAGTGTAGTCAAAGCCTCAAGAGCTAGAGAAAGGAGGCAACCAAAAGTGGCATATTTCTGAAGGTGAGTCAACGTGACTGACTTTGTCTAACAGGGTGGAGAAAGCCAGATATTTTGTCCTGTATTATGAGATTCTGATGAACTATGACTGCAAACTTGATGTCTACAGGGACCAGGGTGATGACATGGTTATAAAAAATATTTACCTTTCTTCTTAGGTTTACTATAATAAAATAAATAACTCTAGCATAATTATAATTAATAAAACCGTCTAAAGGCTTCCCATCTCACCCAGTGACAGGCACCCTTCAATAGTTTACAGGACCTCACACCATCTCTACCCTATAATCTCTCTGACCTTTTATCTTATGTACCCTGCTCTAAACCAGATTAACTTTTAAAATCGAATTAGAGAGAGAGAGAGAGAGAGAGAGAGAGAGAGAGAGAGAGAGAGAGAGAAACATCGATTTTTGTTCCACTTATTTATGCATTCAATGGTTGTTTCCTGACCAGGGATTAAACCCACAACTTTGGTGTATCAGGATGATACTCTAACCAACTGAACCACCCACCTAGGGCCTAAAAAAGACTAACTTTTGATTGAAGACACTAGATAAACTCCCTTTAGTCTTTCTCTGGAATGTTGCTTCTGGCTAGAATGCTATTCCCTGGGAAGTCTATACAGGGTGGGGCAAAAGTAGGTTTACAGTTGTGAGGATGTATAACACAGTTTATTCTTGATTATTATTTATTAACTAGAGGCATATTACCCTTTTACTATATAGGGTAGAGGCCTGGTGCATGGGTGGGGCCGGCTGGTTTGCCCTGAAGGGTGTCCTGGATCAGGGTGGGGGTCCCCACTGGGGTGCCTGGCCAGTCTGGGTGAGGGGCTGAGGGCTGTTTTCAGGCTGGGAGTGACTGAAGTTCCCAACTGCTCCTTTTTTTCTTTTTCTTTTTTTATTCTGGGCCAGCTTTGCCTTGAGGCTTGGCTCCAGCTCTTAGGACTCCGGCAGCTGAAAGTAGGTTTCTGGCCTTTGCTTACAATGTTGCGAATCTGCTGGCTGAAGTCCGGTGGTATTTGTTACAATGTTTCTTAAACTGCCCGCTCAGAGGCCTGCAGCCGCAGGCGGGGAACGTTGGTTTCCTCCAACGATCCTCCGTCACTGAGGCAAGCAAGCCTCATGTTAGTTTCAAGCTGCCTGGCTGCCGGCTACCATCTTGGCTGACAGTTAATTTGCATATCTCGCTGATTAGCCAATGAAAAGGGTAGCGGTCGTACGCCAATTACCATGTTTCTCTTTTATTAGTGTAGATTATTGTGTTATTTTCCATAGGAACAACTGTAAACCTACTTTTGCCCCATCCTGTATATATTTTAAGAAGTGCATGTATTTCTGTATGTATTTACTCTCTCACCCCTTCAGGTGAGTGGACTGAAATAAAATACTAGTATACCAGCAGGCCAGATTCAGGCTATGGCCAGCCTGTTTTTCATAGATCCCGAGATTCTGTGTTTTTCTCTTTAGAAGTAGTGTGGTTCTTTGGCTAGACTGGCCCTTTGAGATTTGATGCCAAATTTTGTGTGTTCGCCACCCTGAGATTGTGGAGATCATAATAAAAGGCCATAATTTATGAGCTTGGTAGTGCTCCCCTACCCAGGGACCCTCTGCAGGGGTTACTGTAAGCGGGTGACCCTTCCATTGAGAGGTTGGGTTCTCGGGATGGTGAGAGGGTTATTGGCACATCTTCTCTGATGGACTGGAATTGACAGTGCAGTTGTCATAAGTCTACTTGGGGTGCTTGCTTGGGGGACTTCTGTCTGGTTCCCCACCACCCACCAAACAAGCAGAGTGGAAGTCAGACAGGCTTCTGTCATTTCTGTGTGGGTGGTCCAGCCAGGCTGTTAGCTGCTCCAGGTAGCCTCCAGGGCCTTGTGGTGACAGTTCCAGGAAGGAAGGAATACAGGGATCCTTTGTTCTCTCTGACCTGAGATGGAACGAAAACTGCAAGACTGGTTTGGACATTAAGCCTTGTTTATTTTTTAATCTTTCCTTCCTATCAAAAGTAGAGAAAGGGAGAAAAAGGTCATTACTGGCTCTGGAAAGTAGCAGTGTGCTCTGTGGCAGTTGCAAAAGGGAAAGTCAATAGAAGAAGGTCAATTTGGGCAAAGATAGGGGTTGGTGGCCTTGTGAGACCTTCAGCCCCTTAGCTGAGATACTGGTGGGCACCCACCGGCAGTAGTGTAGGGGTCTTTGAGAACCATGTGAGGAGGGATGCCCTTAGGCATGCTGGCAGGAGATATCCCCACAGAGGCAACAGCAAATGGGAGACCAATGTGGTAGCTAATATTAGCAGTGCTGAGATCCCCCATCATGAATGCTTCCTAATGCCACTACAGCTCCTCAAACACTTTGGGGTGAGTTTGAAGGCACTGGGCTTCTGCAGAGCTGGTGCAGACAGATCCAGAGAAATACTGCTTTGTCATTAGTATTATGCCTCTATCTTCAAAACTGAAATAACTGTATTTTTTTCTTATTATAATAGTAGTACATGCTTGTAAAAATTTCAGAAAATTCAAAAAAGTTTGAAGAAGATTGTAAAAGCCATTTGAGCCTCTGCTATGCACAGATAGCCATTGTTAACTTGAAAAATAGCTTTCTAAATTTTTAAATATCCAGGGAGCCAGGGGATATTTTATACATACACATGCTATTATAAACACAGACATATTCGTGTATATGTATATATACTTATATAATATATCCATACATATACATATCTAATGATAAAGATAAAATTTTATTCTATCACCTTTCTCTTGGGGCCAGATGTTGGCTCGCACCAAAGCTTCCAGAATCAGGCAGGATAAAGTCTGAAGACCTATTGAGATAGGAGTCTAAGTAATCAACACCACACGTTTAAGCCTTCAATAGTCAGCAAAAACTCACAAAAGGCTTACAGGGAACAGATTTCTTGAGAAAGGACTATTTTACATATGAGTTTTGTAAGGTGAAACAAATCAGTGTACAAGGGTATAGAAGTGCAGAGGCAGATAGGCACATTAAGAAGTAAACCTCAGGGGAGGGTGTTGAACTCTCAAAGGCCTTTGGGTTGGTATTAATCTTATCCAGGCCTCATCATATCTAAAGCTAGTTCACCCACAGTATTAATATATATTACATTAATATATATTAGCATATAGTATAGCTATGTAATTTTAAAAGAATTCATACCCATTGTTGTGCTGTATAATGTGCTTCCTTAAAAAAATAAATTATTATGCAAGTTGCTGTGTAATGTGATTTTTTTTTTACCGATAAAACTAGTACTGGAGAAGGGGGCTTGTATCTGTGGGTGAGCTTCCTAATATTGGAACCGGAATTGGACAGTCCCTCTCCCATGGGCAGGCTGTCCTCTGCATGTGAGGAGGAAGGCGCAGGTTCCCTTTTGGGCAGCTCACTCTCAGAAGGCAGGGAAATGAGGAGCCTATGCTCTTCGCGCCCATTTTCTCCTTCTCAACTCACCGGTCTGATAAGTAAGGGAGTGGAAAGCGTTATCTAATGCATGGCCTTCACATGGGAGGAAACCTCAGGAGGGTTTCCCAAACACATTCTTTAGTTTTGTGTTCTATTCACCATTAATCCTGGGGTGCAGCCACCCCTGGGAGGGAAACATTAGCAGTTCTGAGATCCCCCATTATGAATGCTTCCTCATTGAATAGCATCCTGGAACCACTGCTGAGACGGTTTTGATTTTGCCTCCAAAATAACTCGATCTTTAGTTCCTAGGGCAGTTAGCCCAGAACAAAATTATATTCTCCGAATTTGATACTTAGTCTAAACCAAAAAGAGTTGGCAAAGACACTGCAGAGACTCAGCGGCATTGAGGAAAGGTAGATACCTCCTTGGTTTGAGCTGTATCAGTTTGCCAGAGTGTATGCCAGTTGTCTGGAGGCCATGACCTATGAGCTTCAAATCAATTGGGAAATAGTTATTGGAAAGATTTTTTTGGACTATGAATTTTCTAGATGGGGGGAGAAATCCATCTACGCATACTTTCTCCTCTCAGAAAAGGACATTGAAGATATTGTTGCTTGACATTGTTCCCTGGGCACTGGGTGGGGGCAACCCTGCCACCTTGTCCAGCCTGCCGGGTCCCCAACCCTCTCACTTTTCTCATTGCACTTGGACAGGCCAGCTGGGAACTCCCAGACGTCCTCTGTGTGGCCGAGAGAAACTTCCTGCGTTCCTACAATGAGGGTGGCACAATGGTGAACTGCTTTCCTCTGTGTCTCAGTAAATCTTCCCAAGAACCCTAGAGATAATGATGATGCTTGAACTGAACAATTAAAGGTTCTGAAATCAAAGATCTTGAGGTTAATAATGGCAGGAAAATCACCACTTTTAAAAGTAATTCTTCTTGGGGATGGTGAAGTTGTGAAGAGTTCTCTAATGAATAGATAGGTGACTAATAAATTTGGTACCCAGCTCTTCTATACAATAGATGTGGGATTTTAAAATAAAGATTTGGAGTTAGATGGACATTTTGTTACCATGTGAATTTGGGACGCGGCTGGTCAAGAGCAGTTTAGAAACCCGAGGACACCATTTTACATCGGTTCTGACGGTTGCCTGCTCACTTTTAGTGTCAATGATTCTCAAAGCTTTCAGAAGTTGAGTAACTGGAAGAAAGAATTTTTTATTACCAGATGTAAAAGAGTCTGAAGGCTTTTCTTTTGTGATTTGGGTAACAAGGGTGACATAAGTGATCTGCAGAAGAACCCTAAGCCTGATGAAGGAATAATGGGGACTACCTTTACTTTGAAACAAGTGCAAAAGATGCCACGAATGTCACATCTGCCTTTGAGGAAGCCGTTGGAAGACTGCTTGCTAAGGAGGATGGGTCAGACCACCTGATTCAGACAGATATGGTCATCTGCACCAAAAGCCCAAGCCTAGCTCATCTCGCTGTTTATCATTATAGAGGCTGCTTGAGCCTTTTAACCAACTCACACATACACACAAGGTGGAGAGAATTAGCATTTGCAGCAATGGATCATCTACTCATAAAATTGCACTAACCACACTGCTGCTTCATTAGTGGGTGGGAGAAGGGACACATCCACTCATGGACGAAACCATTTACTCAATAATGGCGCCTTACATTTATAAATTGTAACGGTTGTCTAATTACATTTAATTTAAATATGTTACAGAGCTAATAAATGAGATGACTAAGACTTTAATTACAACAAAATACTTGAATACTCAAGAAGTTATTGTTTTTTGTCCCTGGGAAAATGGAGAACTACTTTTTATGCATGTATAGGGTGTCCCAAAATTCATGCAAGATTTGCAATTTAATTCAATTGCATATCTTGCGTGAATTTTGGGACACCCTATATATTTCTATGTAAGTAGTGCTCTATTCCTTGTTCAGGGAAAAATTCCTAAAGCAATAATGCTGGATATTAAAGATTAAGATCTGCCCTGGCTGGGTGGCTCAGTTGGTTGAAGCATTGTTCCATATACACATGAAAAAGATTGTGGGTTTGATTCCTGGTCAGGGCACATACAGGAGGCAGATATGTTTCTCTTCCCTTCCCTTCCCTTCCTCCTCTTCCTCCTCCTCTTCCTCCTCCTCCTCCTCCTCCTCCTCCTCCTCCTCCTCCTCCTCCTCCTCCTCCTCCTCCTCCTCCTCCTCCTCCTCTTCTTCTTCTTCTTCTTCTTCTTCTTCTTCTTCTTCTTCTTCTTCTTCTTCTTCTTCTTCTTCTCTCTCTCTCTCTCTCTCTCTCTCTCTCTCTCTCTCTCTCTCTCTCTCCCTTTCCTCTCTAAAATCAATAAACTTATCTTCAGGTGAGGATTAAGAAAAGATTAAAATATAATGCATTTGGGGGAAAAAAGATATTGACACTTGAACATAGTCTAATTTGACCTGGTGGCATCCCAGTCTTATTTGAGGTTCCATTCTTTCCCATCAAGTATATTAAAAACCTTCTAAATTTCCAATTCCCTTTTGAACTCCACATTTCTAGTGTTAAAAAATATTTCAAAAGTAGAAAAATCAGCCTGGCTGGTATGGTTCAGTGGTTAAGCATCGACCTATAAACCAGGAGGCTATGGTTCAATTCCAGGTCAGGGCACATACCTAAATTGTGGGTTGATCCCTATTGGGGGGTGTGCAGGAGACAGCTGATCAATGATTCTCTAATCATTGATGTTTCTTATCTCTCCCTTCCTCTCTGAAATCAATAAAAACATATATTTTTTAAAAGGAGCAAAATCATGACATATGTATATATAAAATAAACATGTGCTAGTGATTTTATTTAACTAATTGATTCAATGGAAGAACCAGGCAACTGGATCAAAGGAAAAATCAAAGAAGCACAAATTTTTTTGGAGTAAGGAATGTTGAATGTGCAAATAAATGCAAAACTGGCTTTTGCACAGGATAGCAGTGTAAGGGTTGTCCCTCACAGAAGGAATCTTTTCCATGTCTATACACAAGAATTACTTTGCATTGCTATCAGTTATTTTCAACTTACAGAGTTGTAAACTAGCTCCCATAGAATCAGAATCAGGTAACTATGAAGAGTGTGTGCTAATCTAGATGTGACATAGTTACATCGTTTCCCATACGTTTTCCCTCACTATCACCCCAATACTGAGTTGACTGTAGGCCCCAGTTAGTTACATAGCATTCACATTCTTATGTATCTTTGCTGCCTTTGCCCATAGAGACTATGTTTACTACCTCTTGCTGCTGGTTCACTAGTCCTGAGAGCCCAGCCTTCTAATCTGAGCCAAATGAAGATCACATGGTGAGGAGTGATTCTTGACTGCACAAGCACTATGAATGCAGGGTTAGCTGCTTCACACGTCACAGTTCATCCTGGATGCAGATCAGCTGGTGCTGCTACCAAGGTCGGGCACTAATAATTGAAACCTCTGTAACACACACACACACACACACACACACACACACACACACACACACTCTCACTCACATACCTCAGATGCATTGCATTATAAAAGCAGTAAAAGTGTGATGCTTTAAAAGCATGTCCTTTTCCCCCTAAAACTGGAGACTGCCTCAGCTCCTCCAGCTATTAATCCCTCTAGGGCCCACTGGTGTTCCAAGAAGCCCAGGAGGCCAGAGCATGCTTGCCTGTGTAATCCAAGGACAAGCTGCAGCCTGCACAGCAAAGCCACCCCTGGGGAACAGAACCTTTGCTGAGGACAAGGCCAATGTCTGCCTGCTCACCAGCCCCTCATGGCTGTTTGCTGAGACCCACCATGGGCCCCATGCATTTGCTGGGTCCTCCTCCATAAAAGACAGACACTGACCTGTGAATAGAGAGACTCCTAATCAGAAGTAACCAGCAAGTCAAAAATCCTGCGTGGCCTGAGGGAAAGAAACTCTGGCCCAGGCTGCATCAGTTAAAAGTTAATTGTACAGCTGTTCAGACTGACTGCGTCAAAATGATAAAAAATCTGGGAGACCTGGCCTCACCTAAAGCTCCATTGAAGATAGCCATTTGGGTACCCAAATTAATTCTACTCCTTATCTATTTCTCCAGGTTTGCTGCAAATGCCTCAATGCCCAACACTCACCTGGCTTCCACTCACCCCTCCATACTGCAGTCCCAAAAAGACTAGGCAAGGCAGGGATGAGTTTCTGCACCCTGTCTCCTGCCTTACTCTACAGCTGGGGAGGTACTCCTCCAAATGGGAGGATAATAGGGATAGAGAAAGGCCAGACGCATTCAGGGCTAAATGCTATCGTTTCACATCCTCCACAGGAAATATAAGAATGGGAAATAACGGCTCACCCAACACAAAGTAATGCCATTGGTTTAAGATGCATTTCTGTTTCATGTATTACCAAGACAGGAAGAAGACACTGTCCATTAAGCATGTCTACAATCTAATGTAAGATATATCCCAATTAAAAAGCAGTTCAAAATTAAAGAGAGAAAAAAAGTGAGCCTTAGAATTAATGAAATATAGTCGTAACCACAATAATTGCTAAACTTTGAGGATAGTTACTGTGTACCAGGCACTGTAAGCTCTTTACTTGAAAGGTCTCATTTGATCCTCACAAGAGCCTCATGAAGGCAGATACTGTTAATACTATTCTCCCCATTTTATAGAAGGAAACCCAAATGGCATGAGATTAGTTCTTAACCAAGGCCACATAGCTATTCAACAGTGGAGACAATTTGTCTGAATCTAAATCCCTACCCTTGCATCATTGTAGCTCATTTGGAAATTGTAGAAAGTATATAGAAGAAGGAAAAGGTAACTTCTTAAAAACTATAGAAGCAGGAAAAGGTCATTTGTTGTCCTACCAAAATTTCGAAAGACAAAAAATTTCTGATATTTTTAATGATCAGTATTTTTGAAGCTACAGTTTTTATAAGCACCAAATGGAACTATTAATAAATAGCACCCTGAAATTTCCGTCCAACATTTTGGAATAGTCCTACAATGAGTCTTTTAAAGAAATATATGTTTTTATTGATTTTTTTTTTTTTAGAGAGAGAGGAATGGGGAGGGATAGAGAGATAGAAACATCAATAATGAGAGATAATCATTGATTAGCTGCCTCCTGCATGGCCCCTACTGGGAATAGAGCCCACAACCTGGGTATGTGCCCTGACCAGGAAGCGAACCGTGACCTTCTGGTTCATAGGTTGAGGCTCAATCTCTGAGCCACGCTGGCTAAGCCTACAATGAGTCTTTTGATTTACAAAGTTTTTGTTGGGAGCCCCAGCCAATCCTCTCCTTGATTTGCCCTGTAATGGGGTTAATCCAAACCTTCCCACGGTTTTCCCCATTTCCAAATGGTACGTGAGGTCACCCAGCAGTGTGTTTCTCCTGTCAGTGTCAAGTGCCACTCTTAGACCCTGGACACTGTAACATGATTCTAATGATTTCTTACAGAAAATGATACCAGACCCTTTGAGACACCATATGGCAAGTAACCAAATGCCATCACAAAAGCATGACTCAGAGTTCTGGGCAGCCAGCAATCTCAGGGGACAAAGCTCGTCTAAGGCCGTTGGAGCCCTTGTAACACCAGTGACTGGTTGGAATGGGTATCTCCAGGTCAGAGAACCCAACCCAGAAGATGCCTGGCATTTAAGCATGCAAGTGGGGCTTAAAAGCTTCTGGAAAACAAAGTTGAACTCCTCGCCTGTGGCTATGACATCAGCCACACACACACACACACACACACACACACACACACACACACACACAGCAAACCCAGACAAATGGATTGCAGATTAACTGTATTTTACAGGAACAAGTTGAAAGCTTTACGCTGGGTTTTTCCCCCCCTTCAACTCACACAGGAGGAAATACCAGTAGGGTGGTGCTTTACATTCATTGCAGGGCCTCAAAAGACTCCATATGTGATTGGGAATTGCTTTCTTTAGAAATAAAATTGTGGCTGGTATAGGTTTTCTCTAACTGGGAAGGGGGCGAGAGGGACTTGCTACATTCTTAGAGGCGTAAAAGTTTTGTGAGGAATTTTAAATGTTGAGTTTTCATTGTAAAGATGGTATAAAAATCATCTTGTTATACAAAAAAGGTAAGTCATTTGCACTGATAATTCACATCTGGAAAAGATTTTTTTGTAAAATAAGACTTTTATTTCTTAAAATAGTGTTTCTCCCACTGAAGAAATGGACACATTTTGGGGACTGAATGAGAATTTCTTTCTCTGAAAAAGGTTACTATAGTTCTCAAATTGGAGAAACATTGGTCTGGTACATTAAACAAAATTAAAACTATAACACCTATCAGAGGGGTACTAAATTTATTGGAGTGAACACATTATAAATTATATGAATGTCTAATCACTATATCATAGTGATTAGAAGCTAATATATGTCAACCGTAATTGGAAAAAACCAAACACTACAACACATAACTTTAATTCAGAATGAGTCTGTATCTACCTCAGTTTCTCTGTTGCATGGCTTCTTCCCACTCATTCCCTTAAATGAGATGTCAAATCTTGTGGAATGAATACGCGGTAACTCTCTCAGTGGAAGGACACCCATAGGAGGGCACTAAATGTTTCAGGCATAAATATAGCTCTGAGTAGGAATGCAAAGCACTACACAGATAAGAAGAAAAAAAGTCATTCTTACCCGGAAGCCTGTGGGGAGCGAAGGCGAGACAATGGAACTCATGCTCAGAGCCAGCTGGTCGGCCCCTTGGGCTCCTCCGCAGGGCAGAGCGTCCTGGGCATGGCGGCAGGGAGGTCCTCAGAAGGGGCAGCAATGGGCCTCAAGTGTGGCCAGCTAAACAAGGTCTGTTTATTTGGCCACGGAGAGGACTGTTAACAAGGCACAGGTGAAAACGCGTGTAAGAGTACGTAGCAGAGCTCGGCACAAAGCAGGTGCCCCCGATGTGCCTGTTCATTCTTAATCTTTAATTTCAACAGTTTGGCTTGACCGAACTGCCGTTTTGATTTATATTCTCAATAAGCTTTTGTATTTTACTTAAGCTTGCCTTGGGCACAGACCAAATGACCATATTCACATTTGACAAGCTTATAGTGGATATTTACCATCTGCCAGACACATGAGCGACATGATTTTACAGATGCAACCCCAGTCCCTCCAAAATCCTCCAAACTCCTAGTATCAAACTGTTTACTAACACCCAAATAAAAAGTTATAGTCCCATCCCATATTACTCTGGAAGCTCCAAACCCAGAGCCTCTGGGAGGAAACTCCCATTCTCCTACTAGTGCCCTGTTCAGTTCTCCTTATGCCACGATGTGAATGCAGCCCCTCCTCCATCGTTCCCCAAAGCACACTCTATGGGGCTGTTGTGACCTTAGAATGAATTCTGCGGCTTCTCTAGAAAACTGCCTCTGTATTGGACTTCTTATCCCCAACTCCAAGAGTGTCTTTCCATTCCTTACCCTACCTCGAATGCCTGGCCCCAGAAAAATCATGCTGCCTAGAAGGAAAGAAGCCCTCTCAGGCCAGCCTGCTCGATTTTTCTTTTTTTAAAATCCTCACCCAATGATAGTTGTTCCATTGATTTTTAGAGAGAGTGGAAGAAAGGGAGGAAGAGGAGGGAGGGAGAGAGAGAAACATCAATGTGAAAGAAACACATTGATTGGCTGCCTCCCACCTGTGCCCTAACTGGGGCCGGGGGATTGAACCTGTAACCAAAGTATGAGGCTTTGGATCAAGGTATAAGCCCTTGACAGGGAATCGAACCCGTGACCATTTGGTCCTCAGGCCGAGCAAAATTGGCCCGGGACAGCCTGCTTGCTATTGGCTCTATGTGTAGATTCAAAATGCTGGATACAGATTCATTCTGATGCCTAAATAAAAATTAAGGAGTATCAGAAATGAGAATTGCCTGACATCTGACATTTTAAGTGTTTCTATTATAAGGTTCTATCTCAGTTATTTCATTTTTGAAAACAAAGTACTGTTTGGGTAAGCACTCTATCAATACTAATTTTGGCTGCTTATAGAAGTCACTTGATGGGCTTAGTTAAAAACAAAGGAAAAAAACAAAATCTAACATAGATTTAGTCATTATTCCTGGTCATATGACTACAGTTATGATTAAACATTATTGTAAACAAGCCTTTTAAAATTTACTTTTAAATCCATACAGTATGTAGTTAAATTTTGGCAATCGGGGAAATACACACCTACAGAAGGAATGAAAACCGACATTTGCTTGCCGTGATGTGAACGTGTATTTGTGGCTTGCTTCGGGAATAATTTCAGCTGCATGTAGTGGAAGCCTGACTACAATGGCTTCGTCGGCACAGACTCAATTCTTCTCACACAGCATGGAGTTTGGATATAAGCAGTCCCAGTCTGGTATAACAGTTCAACAATCCCATTAGGAATACCAACTTCTTTTTACTTTCCCTTCACCATCCTCTTGATGTGGTTTTAGTTCTCCTGGTTATAAGAAGACAGCTCCACTTGTCCTCAGCTTCTTGTCCACATTCCAGGCAAAAGTAAAAAGGTTAGGACATGATGACAAAAGTAAAAAAAAAGTGCAAGCAAGCCAAGCTTTCCTTTTATGAAGAATTTTTCCTAAAGCCCTCATCCAGCAATTTCTGCTTACCTCTCATTTTTACTCATGGAAGTAAAAATTATGCTGTCACTGTGACAAACATCCATATCTGTAGAGAATTCTTATGAGTTTATTTGAGGAAAACTAACAACAACTGCTAGGAAGCAAAATCTCAATGGATTGAAGGCAAGGGACATCAAAACAAGGAAATCTCTGGAATTGGATAAAAAGTAAAAAGAAGAGAAACATATTTATTTCTTTTACATAATTGGGTATAGGATAGTTAACAGTTAATAATTAACACAATAACAATAATAATGAGGGGTTGTGTGATCTCAGGTTCTGGTGCAGTGATTGTGCCATGAAGGGTCTGGTAAAAGAAAATTACCCTGACATTCCAAAGGTATGTCATCTTAGATGCAAAAAGATAATAGACAGGTCCAGTTAAGGTAAAGGTTGACCTTTGTCAGGGCAGATACTGCCCTAGGACATGGCTACCTGCCATGACTCACTTTTAGTTAGAAAGTTTTCATTTCAGACCATCCTATGTAGGTTTTTTGGGGGAGGCCTCTAAGTTTGTAAGGCCACCATGCTGGCCTCCCCTGAGCTTGTCCAATTTGGTATGTGGCCCCTTTTTCCTCCATGATGTATCCTGGAAAACAGATGACACTAGTGATTACAAGACACTTCTGTAGACCAGTGTGCACACCAATCAAGTGAGGATCTTATTAAAATACTCTGTCACTTACTTTAAGTCTCACAACCCCTCTGAGCACCGATGTCCTTATGTAAAATGGGAATCAATAACTGTCTCTAACCCATGATGAAGTTATTTGAAGGTGAGATAATATATGCTAAGTGCTATGGGAAAAAACACACAGATCAATGGAGTTGGTATTGTCAAGAGAGCAATGTAAAATGGAGCTGAGAGGCCTCTGGGAAGCATTGAGCTAACTCACCCCCTCGCGGCCCCCCTCCCCCCCCCCACCCCCACCCCTTATATGAGCCTGAACTTTTGAACTGAGTTAAACCAAATGGCTACATTCTGATCCAGTTCCTGGAACTGGCTCTGCATCACTGAGCTCTCTATCAAAAAATAAATTTTTACTTAGCAAAAGGCATAAGCAATTAACCATGTATAGAGCACAGTGTAAGTCTGCTTGCCAGCACCAAATAACAGCTCTTTCAAAGCAACTTACATAATTCTTTTGGAAGCCCCCCTTTTCTGTCTTTATAAATTTGATTCCCTTCCTCTCCCCTTGGAATATAGTTGGGTTTCTACCAAAATCTGTGTCTCCCGGATTAGCAATTCCTAAAAAGACCTCCCAATAAAGCTTTTGGCCTCTCATTTCTGTCAGAAGTGATTGACGTTGCTTTTCACATAGTAAGAGCTCAGTATACATTAACCACAATCACGATAATACTATCATCAACATTGTTAGATGATGGCTGTGATACTGTGATTTATAATAACATATATGAATTTGGTCTTCCTGCCATACACAGCTCCTAAAACCACGGTAATTTCCTAAGTAATAAGAGAAGTGGGAGCATCTTTTGTGCTTTTGGCCTAGTTCTAGAAGTGAAAGGAGTATCTTTTGTTATTCATAAAGAGCCCCTCAACCGCAGCTGAGTTTATGTCAATTAGGTGAATTTTGGAAAGCCCCTAGATGGGGACTGATAGCCAGGGAAACCAACTTGAAATTGGAGGGTTTGAACTCTCAACTCCACCCTCCAACCTCCCGGGAGGGGGCTAGGGCTAGAGGTAGAATTGCCACAGGCCAGCGATTTAATCAATCATGCCTTTGGAATGAAGCCTCCATAAGCATCCCTACAGTATGGAGCTCAGGGTTACTGAGCATCCAGGTTGATGAATATGTGGATGATGAGCCTGGAGAGGACATGGAAGCTGTTTGCCCCTCTCCACTTGCCTACCTTTTGCATCTTTTACATTCAGCTGTTTCTGAGTTGTACCCTTTCATAATAAACTGCTAACCTAAGAAGTCAACATTTTACTGAGTTCTGTGAGTCAGTCTAGCAAATTATCAAGGCTGAGGAGTGGGCTGTAGGAACCTCCAATAGATAGCCAATCATTCAGAGGCTCAAGTAAGGAACTGGGCTTGCAATTGATGTCTGAAGTGAGTGGGCAGTCTTGTAGGACTGATGCCTTTAAGCTATGGAATCTGAGGCTAACTCCAGGTAGTGTCGGGATTGAGTTAAATTGTAGGACACCAGCAAGTTTGGGAGAATTGGTCAGTGTGAGAAAAAACCTCACACATTTTGTGACCAGAAGTGAGGTATTGAGAGTAGTGTGTGCGTAGCGAAGGAAAACATTAGTTTTCCCTTTCAATAGCCACAAACATTCCTACGTATATCAGTACAGGTCACAGGGAAGTCCACATTGCTCACTCAGGTAGCAAAGTGAAAGGTGCACTGTGGGGGGAGAAGGAACTTTCCTTTACCCCAAAGGATCTTCTGGCTGTTCTAATAATCACATAGACATGAGGCAGATTAGCAAGAGAAAATAACCAAGTTTAATACACACATATGTTTGGCAACTCTGCATACTTGACACAGTCAGAGACACCACCTGCACCAGAGAGGTTTAGGGACAGAAAGGGAACATGGTATATAAGACATTCTGAACTAGGATGAGGGAGGGTACCTTGGGGACTTCAAAGGGTCATTACAGTATGATAAGAAAAGGAGATGTTTAATAAATAGAAGTTTTTCCTGGCCTACAGACAGGTCAAAGAGGTGATTTCTGATAATCTCCCATTATGGAAAATTCAAGTTCTTCTAGGTAGTCAGGGAAGGGGCAGAAGCTTCTCCTGAGCCCACAGCTCAAATCACCCTTTGCTCAAAACAATCCATATACCAGCGCAGCACACCTAGTTCTGACCTCTCACCACATAACGCTCCTCATTCCTTCTTATATTCATAGAATGATAGAGCTGCCCATCTCTTGCACCCCTCCCCTGCCCTACAGATAACACATTTCAGCTCTCTGTATTTAACAGAGTTATTCCACACTTCTAAATCTTTGTACAGGCTCTTCCCTCTTCCTGGAATACTCTTTCTGTCTCTTCAATACTTTACCTAACTTCAACTGATTTTCCTTTTTTCAATAAATACATTGATTTGTTTCCTATGCATTATCTTTCTTTTCTTCTTTTTCCTCTTTCTTTCCCTAATATATGTATTTAGCCCCCCCCCCCCTTTTATTTCATTCATTCAGCAAATATTTACTGAATGTCAGTCATGTGTCAGGAAAAACATTGTCTTAAAGTCCCTGTCCTCCTGAAACTTATAGTTTAGTGAGGAGGATAGATATAAGTTCCCTCCCCATCCCAAATAAGTACCTAAATATATAACACATCATGTGATGATGACTGCTGTGAAGAAAAATTAGCAGGTAAATAGATAAAAAGTTGTGACATGGGGAGATATTTTAGTCAGAATAATTTAAATAATTTAAATATATTTATCTTCTTCATAGCCTGTGAATACCTCCAAGTCAGACATAAGATCATTTACCTCTATATCTTTAGTACTTAATGTGACTGAAGCCAAGATGTTTAATATTTGTTGAGTAAAAGAATGAATGAATGAGTAAATGTTAGATTTTAATATAAACCCCAGATGAGAAAACAGACCCAGAGAAGTTTGGTTTTCCCAAGATCAGAGAGCAAGAAATAAAAATCTTATCTCTAAAAATGCTTGCTTCAAGGACAGCGCTGCTTTTACTGTGTCATATTATGCATGCCTAAGACATCTTTATTTTAATAATGTTCCATCTGTTCTTCTTTCAGTGTTGACTAAACTTGGCTACTTGAATGAAATTCTGAGAGCTTGTTTTTCAAGTTGTTTTTTTAAAATTTATTTAGTCTTCATAGAAACTATCACTGTTTACTCTTGAGTAGACAAGGGGCTTCACCAAAGTCCCAATAGTATATTTGTTTACCTGGTCAAGCAGTTGATTGGTCATAAATCACAAAGATCAGAATGAACAGTGGATCCAGGATGAGGAGAGAGTTTTCATTGCAATCCTCTAGGATTCGTTGATACAGGAAAAATACAGATGCGACAACAGTCCTCAAACTTTTTGGCTCAGGACAACTTTACTGTCTTACAAATTATTTAACATCCCAAACAGCTTTTGTTTATGCAAATTATATCTGTTGATATGTGCATCATATTCGTTCATATTGGATATTAAAACTAAGTAATTAAAATATGTTAATGCTTAATTTATTTTAAAACAACAATATGTTAACATAAATATCATTTTTTATGAAAAATAACTATTTTTTAAAACAGAATATATATAATGAGAAGAGTGGCATTGTTTTACATTTTTAATTCTTTTTAATGTCTACCTTAATAGAAGAAAGCTAGATCCTCCTACTTGTGTCTACATTCGGTTTGTTGTGATATCACTCATCAGTTAGCCTCTGGAAAATGCCACTGCATATTCGTAAGAGAATGAGTATAAAAAAGTCAAATGACATCTCCCTATTATAAAAAAAAAGGAGTTTGGAACACAATCCAGAATGGCCAATGTGGCAGCAGCCCTCAGATCCCTGGGTAGAGTCTTGATACCTCAAAGGCATAGTCTTCCCAAGATGGCTTATCAGACACCTCTTTATCCTTGTTCTGCATGTGTTCATGTGCCTAAAAGACATTTTGCTGCTGCTGCTAGGAAGCCTGAAAAGAAAACAAAGAGAAGGTGCCAAAGAAAAAGCATCAAATGAAAAACAAGATGAGGTAGAAAAAATAAAGTCATACCAGTTTATGGAAAGCAAACCCGAAGATGATGTTTACTTAAAACACTCATACCCAAGGCAGATATACGAGGTGGAGAAAGCTATTCATTTACTTAAGAAATTTCAAATCTGAACTTTACATATCCAAAGCAAAGTTTTTTTTATCTTGTTTTGACACTGGATATGGCACTGGGGAAGAAGGAAAAAGTGGAGCCATTTGCCAGTGTTATTAGTTTGCCACGCCCTTTCTTTCAGAAATCAATAAAGTTGCTGTATTTACAGGGCAAGCATCAGAGAGTAAAATAGCAGAAAAACATGTAGCTGCGTTTCCAAGAGGAACTAATTGGATTCAGAAGATTTTCGGTGATAAAATTAAACCTGACTTTTATGTAGCTGAACCAGAAATAATGCCCGAGCTTAATCCATTAAAGAAGTAAAAGAAAAAAGATTTCCAAAGCTTACTTGAAAATTCTATTGGGCATGACATCCCAAAATGCTTGAGCTATTCAAAACTGGAATTGAAATTAAGGTAGACGAAGAAAGGGAGAACTTTCTCAAGACCAAAATAGCAACTCTAGATATGTCAAGTGACCAGATAGCTGCCAATCTGCACGCTGTTATCAGTGAAGTTTGTAGGCACAGACCACAGAATTTGGGAAAGAAACAAGATTTTAATCATGTCATGAGAACAGTGAAACGTGATCAAAGTGTGGTGGCTGTGCAGTATCCTGGGCACACGTCCAGCACCCCTATCATTGCATACATGCCACTCATTCCTTCCCGAGGACCCTTTGTGATATGAGCTTTCCTTATAGTTCAACAAGCAAAGGCTTGTTACTAAAGATGGAGCCATTGTTGCCTAAAGAAGTGGAAACCAAAGAAAGTAGCAGAGAAGCTGCCTAAAAGTGTTTTATTGTGAAATTATTCGTAGTGAATGAAGAAGCAACAGAGAAAATCATAAAACTGTATAATTTCTTTAAAAAAATGTTTGACCTGTGGACTCCATGAAAGATCTTGAGAACTTTGAAAACTGCTAGTTTTACCCAGCCAGTGTGGCTCAGTGGTTGAGTATCGACCATGAATCATGGAGGTCATGGTTCAATTCCCCGTCAGGGCACATGCCCAGGCATGCAGGAGGCAGCTGATCAATGATTCTCTCTGATCATTGATGTTTCTATTTCTCTCTCCCTCTCCTTTCCTCTCTGACATCAATAAAAAAAGAAAACTGCTAGTTTCAAGAGCCATAAATTTATATTTAAAACCCCACAAGGAAATTAAATGAAGCTATGTTTTAAGTTTTTATTCTAAAAATGTATGTATTTTCATATTCCTATAGCAGCGTTCCGCAACTTTTAGTGCATGTACTTAAAAATCATTTAGGAGGCATATTTAAGCTGCTGATTCCAGGCTTCCATCCCCCATTAGTTGTTGATTCACTAAGGTTCAGTTAGGATTTGGGAATACTTTTAGCAAGTCCAGGCTCCAATTCCTCTACCCCCAGGTCATAATAATTCATGGTGGATTGCTTGAGGGAAAAGTGGTTCTAGAGCAAAAAAAATAAATAATAAATAAAAGGTTGGGTATTTTTAAAAACTGAAGCACATTTCAGTGAGATTAAAATTTTAAAATTGGAAGTGAAAGCAAATATGAATCAGAGGCAGAGACCAAGAAAAGAGAGACCTTTTTCTTGCAATGCACCTGGGCTCATTCTGTGGTTATTGCACCAGGACCTGAGAGGACAGACTATGCCAATCTGCTTCCACGTGGCCCAGGAAAAACTGCTGGGCACCCGGGGCACCCAGCTAACCAGGGACACTGCCTGCTCTCTTTCCCCGAGGAACACAGCCTTTACTGGTGAGAAGGATGGAAACAGAGAGCTCCTCTCTGGTTCTAGATCTAGGAAGGGTCACAGTCTGCCTGCTTGTCCATCACAGGGCCACCAGAGCAGAGACCACTGCCTCTGCAGTGTCACTCACTCTATCATTTTGACTAAAACCTCAGGGGCAGACAAAGCCAACAGTGGACAAAGAAATGGTCTTAGGCAACCTAGCAGAAAAAAAAGAATGAATAGCAACCAGAACACCCAGAATTGGGTTAGCTTCTATAGTAGTAATTGCTAGAGGAGACAGAAGACAATATAAATTTAATAATAAATCAGCACTCAAAGAGATTCTATTACACCATCAAGGGGACTTTCTGGGCCTAAAAGGGATTATTTTGAAGCTCAGTAATTCAGTGAAAAAATGGAAAAAGAGGAAAGATGAAACTGATCATCTAATTAACGGTATGATAGTCAAGTGCAAGAGGTATCTCAAATCAAAGGACAACAGTCTGGTTTAAATAAAGACTGAAGTCATCACCTTGAAAAGGTGTACTGAGTTCCAGGCCATCTTAGAAAAATAAGTACTATGCCTATTCCTAGGCATATCTCAAAAAACAGGAATTGGGAGAGGGTGGGAGATAAGAAAGGTAATTGCATTCTAAAGCTGTCATTTAGAGAGTGAGGAAATAAAAACGTCACCAGGTTAAATAGAAAGGCAATAATAACCCTTTGTACCTTGTTTTAAGTAATAATACAAAAATATCTATTTTATTAGAAGTAGAAGTTCGAAAATTACCGTGAGCGGAATGGAAAGATAAGAACTTTTAAAATAAGGGCCATTTGCCAGGGGAATTTGGAGTCTCAGCTTTATGCCCACGGGCTCAGTTTGCTGGCTCTCAGCATCAGAACAGATCAGCCTGAAGTCAGGATACTCATCTGGTCTGCTCAAGTGTGAGAAAAACCTGCTGGAGAGGCAGAGCACACACTATGGAGTCAGGCGGAACTTGCTTCCAATCAGAAGTCTGCCACTTTGCAGTTTGCTCTGGGCCTTTGATATCTTTAGCTGTAAAATGAGGATTAAAAACACAACCTTACAAGGTTGTTGTGAAATGGGGTGAAATAATATGTGACCATGCCCTAGAGCCTGGCATAAGTAGCGGTGCCAGGGGCCAGCTGGGCTCAGCTGGTCAGCCAGGGGCTTTGGTTTCCATCCCTTGGTCCCTCTTTTAGCTCTTCCCTATAGGACTTGGGTCTGCAATTCCAAAACCACCCTCTTATGCTGAGACTTTCCTGGGATTTCACCTCCTGCCTGGAGAGAGACTGGACTGGCTTCTCGGACCTCTTTTACTTGAATCTTTAAAATAGCCTTAGATAAATTTATTCATCAGTTTCTTCACGTTGTGTGAAGTGAAGAGAGGGTAAAGGAACCAAAATGAGATCATTTTATGACTATTCTGAAAATGTATGTGAAAATTATAAAGTGAAAGAGTCCTACATTTCCAACCTGCAGACAGGCTAGAGCATAGAGAAGGAACTCAGAGATGCCAGTGAAATTGCTCTAGCAGTGGAGTGAAGTGCTTCATATGGAAAAACTTTGTACCTATAATAATAAAAGCATAATATGCAAATAAACCAAATGGCTGAACAGCTGAACGACCATCTGGACGACCTTCCAGATGACCTTCTGGACAAAGCCTGGGCTGCGAAGGCCTACTCTTGCATGAATTTCGTGCATCGGGCCTCTAGTTGTCTTTAATGTCTTTAAACAATGTATTTTTTTGCCAATACTTTATTATGAAAAATTTCAAACATATAGCCTAAAACAATTCAGCCTGTTTATGATTAATTAGAATTCAATGTTTGCTTACATATATTTTTTTGAGATAAAATACAAAATGTATTTATATTAGTACAAGTTTTGTGTGTTTTTTGTATTGAGATAACACTATGCTCAAGAGATTTAAGGACGGTAGCTTTATCCTTGCTTAGACCGAAGTGTTGCAGAAGGAGCAGCATTTCCTGGGGCCAGGCTGGGTGATGGCAGCAGGAAGTGGAGTGGAAGAGTCTCACGAGAAAGTAGGACGGATTCAGGGCACAGAATGAGAGCAGCTTGGCCTGGTCTCCTGCCATCTCACCTGGAGATACTGCCTATAATAAATCCAAATAACTTCTCACCAGCCTGCAACTGTAATCTTGGATGACCACATTTCTATTAAATACCTTCATGATGAAGTTCCAGACCCCACTAGTAAGATTTTGGACCCCAGTCCTTGCAAAGAAACCCCTAGGTATTTTTGAGAACATGCAGGATACTGTCTCCTGTGGGTACAGCAAGTCCCCTTGGTTCTTCTTCGCTGCCTAGCCTAATGCTGCTGACCATGATTCTTGGAGATTACTGGCCCTTGGCCCCATCACTGCATCCCCAACTCTGACCTCAGGGGGAGGACTCCACAGCCTCTTTGCAAGCCCAACTCAAACCTTCCCTTGATCCCTCACAGCCCTGCAAAAACTAAGTGGAAATGAACAAGACATCACCGAGGGTTTGGGCACAGTGAAATGGACTTTACATGGTACAGTGCCTCATCGTACTGCTGCATGTGGCTCCCCTGAAACTCCAAACTCAGACCTGCTCTGAGGTCCCTTCGGCTGCCTCCTGCTTCCACCTGGAGGGAGGAAGCAGCCCCCTCCCCTACAGAAATGCTCAGACGTGCTCTGCATTTTACGCCCTTCTGCTGGGGAAGAAGAAGAGATTTTTCACCCCCTTCTAGTCTGTGCCCCACCTTGTCTTTCCCTCAGCCACAACCTGCCTCTTCTCAGAGTGACTGAGAGGAAACATACAGTCCCTTCAGCGAAAGGCTGCCGACCCCATCCCTCCCTCTATCTCCTGAAGTGATCTGGCCTCCGGCTCCAGCAGGACACACAAAGAAACACAGTCCACCTGCATTACCAGAAGCGTGGCATACTCTGTCTTGAACAACACCGAGAGAAAAATGCCTACAAAGTCGTGTCAAGCCAGGCCAGTTACCTCCCACCCTTTCTTCTGCAGAGGGAGGTGACTGTGAGGCTGTCTTGTCTCTCCTATAGGCTCTGTAGCTAGTCGCCCATGGGCCCCAGCTTGACCATGCACGCCATCTATCCAGAGAAAAGATCCACTTATTCCAAAGAAACAACAAAGTCTGCAGAGACATAAAATCAATTTTCATGATCACCCAGAGCATTTAGCTTATTTATCTCAACATCTGTATAGAAATAAATGATAGCATCCCAGTTTTCCCAAAAGCAAGGGGGGGGGGTCCCTTGATTGTCACTTATGTTATTAAAAGACTGTCTGAAAATATTTTCCAAAATAAAGAGTTATTTTTTTTGCAAAAGTAAATTCACAAAGTGCCTACATTTAAAAAAATCATATTATTTTCTCATTTTTTAAAACGTCATCAAAGTTTCTAAAAACACCAAGGCATCCCATAACACTTATTCATCTCCTTACCTGACAAAGATTTGAAGGCTTCTATATTTAACATATGTTTACAGGAGGTATACAAGTACTATATTTGTTGATGACGGTGTAAAATTTGAACCTCTGATAAGTGTCTATTGCCTGCCAGGGACCAAAAGTGACTATTTTATAAGCTGCCATAATGCAGAAGTGTGCACATTTTCAGAAGAAGGCAAGGCAAAGTGCAGCTCTCAGCTCCATAGCCTGCAGGGGCTCAGCTGACTCCTGGGTGACATCATCCTCTGTTTTTATATTATTTGTCTGTGCTCTTGCTCACAATTCAAACCTTTTTGAGTTAAAAACCCAGTTGCTCCCAGCAGATTCTTACCCTGTGGTTCAGTGGAGTGTAAGTCTATAAATCGGAACTAAGCTTGAAAGAAGATCCCTTTTGAATCAACACAACAGCCGGGATCATATGAAAGATTGGAAGCTGTATTATTTTATTTCTCTGTGAACCAGATTAACTCCAAGTCTTGGCCAATACCCTGCCTGGTGGGAAACTCAATGTCAGTCTTTATTGGAGGGGCTTTCTTCCCCCGCTCAGGTTACACAAATGTCTGAGAAGCTTATGCAATGCTGAGGAAGTAAATGCCTCTGGGTCAGTTCACCTTGCAGACACAGATAAGCTTGTTGCTTAAGTCTGCGTGGTCCTTGGAAAGGTCCTGCTTTGTGCCAAAGCTGACACCAGTTCTCAGTATAGCCCTCCGAGGTGCACCACAAGTTCACTCTTTTCCAAATACTTCCAGGTCCTTTCCATTCAGCTACCATCCACACAGGCTTCCAGGAGCCTGCCTCCCACCCTACCCAACCCTTGAGCACCTACTGTAACCTCTTCCTTTTAAGCTTTTGAAAAGAACAAAACAAGGGCGGTTGGGGTAGAAGAGATTGTTCAGAAGCCCCTGAAATCAGACAGGGAAATATAATCAGAAAAATTTTTTTTTCAATGGCCAGTATTCTTTCTGATTTCTCTAAAGTAGCAAAAGAAAAAAAAAAAAGACACAAATTAGTACTCTTTAAAAAGATGTCTTGCTACAACACAATACAACAAGAATTAGCTGTGGCCCATTGAATGGGCTCTGTTTTGGGGACTGCCCAGCATCTGGGGCATCTGTTATATCAGCAGTTCTCAACCTGTGGATCGCGACCCCTTTGGGGGTCGAACGACCCTTTCACAGGGGTCGCCTAAGACCATCGGAAAACACATATATAATTACATATTGTTTTTGTGATTAATCACTATGCTTTAATTATGTTCAATTTGTAACAATGAAAATACATCCTGCCTATCAGATATTTACCTTATGACTCATAACAGTAGCAAAATTACAGTTATGAAGTAGCAACGAAAATAATTTTATGGTTGGGGGTCACCACAACATGAGGAACTGTATTAAAGGGTCGCGGCATTAGGAAGGTTGAGAATCACTGTGTTATATGGTGGTAGATCAAACACAAATTTCTGTAACCTAGAGCAGAAAGTGGCAAGTGCTACAAGAAAGTTAAATTTCATGGAAATGAAGAGATTCCCTCCCACTGGGAACACTTCTGAAAGGGTTTTGAGCTGGGCCTGAGAGAGGAGTTGCTACTACCCTCAGAAGGCAGGGTGCTGGGGCAGAGCGTATTTTAGGCAGGAGACAGGAGAACAGAACCAGTGACGTGGGAAAGTGTTATTTGGCCAAAGCACCGGGAGGCCTAAGATCTGAATGAAAAATCTGGCTCAGCTGGGGAGGGGGAGGGAGGACTGGATTGAGGGGTGGGGGGTGGAGAGGGGTAGTGGGCAGGAGACATAAGAGGTGTGGTCATAGCAGGAGCTGGAATGTGGTTCTAACAGGCTAAATGCAGTCATATAGATTCAGGAGAGGGATTTGAGTAACTCACAGCCCTATCTTATGCAGGCTGGGGAAGAGTGATGGGATAGGGTTGCTACTAAGACAACAGGTCTGCCAGCTCCTAATAAACCCTGAAGGGAAATTCTTACTCCAATCTCTTAGAAACTATGTCTATTCTCTTTAGAATATGGGAGTATTTGACATCTTTTATTTTTAACCTTATGATTTAGCTAGATTCTGGGACAATGGGAAAGCCTCACTTGCCTCCTATCGCACAGAGCTATAATTCTAGTGGAAGAATCTTGACATGGGTTAGAACTGATGGTGGTTTCCTTGGGTGTGTAAAGTCCTCTGTTTTTTGGAGTGATAGGGTGTTTTGTAAGTTTCACCAGTAAGAGAAAGAAAAACTGCCCTTGAATTGTTTGAAATAGTGTTATCAGGAATAAAAAGGTGATTTCGTTTCTATGATCTTTGATTCATTTCTTCACTCATTAACAAATATCTATTGAGCTATTCAGTTCCTAAGTAGTAGAAATCTATTGATTTTGTCGCCTAGCGTCTAATCTGCCCCTCCCTATTTCTTCTTATAAGAGAATTCTGATTTTCCTTGGTGACCCCTCACACCAACCCATCTGATTTGGTAGGCTGTTTCCACTCCTGACTCCAAAGGCAAACACATGACTTGGGCCAGGGCAAAGATCATACCCTGTTGGCCATAGTGAGTGCATCAGGGATGGGAATGTGATATAATCAGAGCCCTTATTGCTAAATTCCTAACTTCTATGAAAACACTGTGAAGATATAGCCCCTTATTGCACCAAAATTGAAACTAAAATTGTAAGCCTGAAGATATTGGGAGTCATCTTAACACCACAAGGGTAGACTTTAGAGTCAAGAAAGGTGGAGAGCAAACAGAGTCCTAAAAAGATGTTTGAACCCCTCAAGCCACCCTTGCTTGAGAATCTACTGAACTTTATAGTTATATGAACTTGTTTTGGTCAAGCTAGTTTGAGTCACATTTTGTACTTGCAATTGAGTGAGTCCTAATCAAAACAATAATGAACTGGTGCCATGGGGTAGATCTATGAACATAGTCCCTAAGTTTATAACCTGTGCCCTGTCAAATAAGTAGGAATAAAAGCACAGGCCAGACCCAAGCTCTGCTATGACATAATAATTAATTGGATTCACTCAGGAAAAATAAGACTCTTCACTATTCCATTCAGCCTAAGTACTTTTTGAGGAATTTTTTAAACTATGAAGTCAGGAAGCAAATGATGGATTTTAGATCGAAAAGCCATAGAGGTACCATTGCACTGGTAACATTGTTGACTTTCTGTTCCTACTTAATAATTTTTTCTCTTTTGCCAAAGGTACAGTGTGTCCTGGGCAGAACCAACATCTATTTGGGTTTTTCCATTACCTACTTGTGTGTCCTAGGGTAAAATATGTCATCTACATGTGCCTAAATGTTCTCATCTCTGAAATGAGGCAGGGAGAAATAATATCCCTGTCTTACCTCAAAGGATTTCTCTGAGGTGACAATAATGTATATCTATATATACACAAGTAACTTAAAAATTCAGAAGTCCAATAAAAATTAAAAAATAAAAATGTATATTTAAATAGACCAGGCAAACCTTGTCTTTATTTTTTTTTAATACACTTTATTGATTTTTTTTACAGAGAGGCAGGGAGAGGGATAGAGAGTTAGAAACATCGATCATGATCAGCTTCCTCCTGCACACCCCTGACTGGGTATGTGCCCGCAACCAAGGTACCTGCCTTGACAGGAATCGAACCTGGGACTCTTCAGCCCACAGGCTGGCACTCTATCCACTGAGCCAAACCGGTTAGGGCACCTTGTCTTTATTTTGAATTGGTTGAATAGCCTTAGATAAAATGGTATGCTGGCAAATGTTTGACAACAGACTCCCTGGGGAAAGAGAATTACCCTGATCTGTAGCAATGATAGTTTCCCACAGTGTAAGCCCTCCCAATAGGGCCAATTTTAACCTGCCAATCAGCTTGCAAAATTCCTGAACATCACCTCTCATGGGGTTGTATGAACCTGCACTAGCACAACGTTGCTCAGATATGTTGGTTTACCTTAACCTTACCTGCCTCAATTTCTTCATTTATCAAAAGGCTTGTTTGGCTAAATGCTCACTCAAGAACATTTCATCTTCATGATTCCATAATATGATTATTTTATATTTATCAGTTAGACGAATCCTGTATAAACTCATGATTATCCTACAGCTTTCGCTGAAAGGTACATCACAGTGATCTATTTTTGTAATGACAATTCTTCTTGCTATGATATGCCTAGGAGGGATCTTGGCATTGAAGGCTAATCAATCTTCAGTTTCATTAGATTATTTCCTAGTTCTATAATATTTCTACCTGTCGTGTGCAAGGAATTTTTCTGGTTGTGCTTTTAGGTAAACATTATACATAGCACTATAGTGTATAGATATAAGTATTTTAAGTAGATGACCATTTCCTTGAGCTTATATATAGATACAGTGGGGCCTTGACTTACGAGTGTCCAGACTAACGAGTTTTTCGAGATACGAGCCGTCTCTCGGCCGATTTTTTGCTTTGAGTTGCGAGCTAAAATTCGGGTTATGAGCCAGCTTCAGACACCCCACCGCTAGTTGGCGCAGCGAACGTCACAGTGAATGCCACAACATCAGCCCAGCATCACGTGTCTCACTCGTTCACTTTTGATTTGACATACGAGTAATTTGAGTTACGAGCTCCATCACGGAACGAATGAATTAAACTCGTAAGTCAAGGCCCCGCTGTATCTCTCAGACTGATACAGGCTTAAATCAGTGCTCAGAACCATATTCAGTAGATCTCTGTGTCTCACAGCTTCTTTATTGTCTCTGTGTGAATTATTAAAAAAATAAACAAATGCCCCTCATTAAGCAACCTCTGAGGCATTCTTTCAAATAGCACATGAAGCTGTCTACCACATCTTCAACCACTCAAAAAGCTCAGTGATGAAAACAAAAACAGGAACGCATAACTTTTCTACTGAGCACGGGCAGAACTGCAACGTGACCATGACTACATCATTAGTTTTGTCACAAACACATGGACTTTCCCTGGGCTTTCTTGCAAGTAATAACTAATCTCTGTGAGTATTCAGCTTCTGGCAGCCTTGGAGGGCTCACACAAACACGCTTAATTAAGTAATAAGCAGAGTGGAAATGGTTGAATTTAAGTAGAGATGACATCAGGTGATAGATTCTGCACAGAAGGGTTACTCTTCAGCCAGGATGGCTTGCCATGACCTTCTCCCATTACCTCATTTCCTGGGGCTTAGTTATCTTGGTGGTTTCATAATAAAGAAATGATCAACTGACATTTGTGAAATGACATTATGTATGTGGTTATTCATTGCAGAATTGTTTGCAATTGGAAAAGGTTGGAAATCACATCAAAGTCCATCAGTAGAGGACTGGTGAACCGAACTATGGTACGTTCATACCACACAGCCAGCAGTACAAAAGAATGCAAAAACTGTTTGTATTCTGATATGGAAAGGTCTCCGTATAAGCATGAAGTTTAGGATGCTACACTTTGTATAAACACTGGGAAAGATACATGAGGAAACACAAGAAACTGGTAATACAGGTTTCCTCTAGAGAGGGAAGCTGAGAGCCCGAGGAGAGAGACTTTTCACCATATGCCTTCCTACCTATTCCATTTTCTATGATAGGTCTTTCCTATTCCAACACAAGACACCCACACATCATATGTACACTTTCTCCCACGTGTACCTTTTTTAAGGAAAGAACCTTTTTATGGTGGGGAAAAAATATATATATAACATATTTATCATTTTAACCATTCATAAATGTACAATCTGGTGTATCAAATACATTCACAATGCGGTGGGCCCATTACAAATATCTATACCCAAATTATTTTAATCATCTCCAAAAGAAACTCTGCAGCCATTAAGCAAAAACTCCTCCCACCCCCCAACCCCCGCCGCCCCAGTAATCACTAGTCTACTTTCTGTCTCTATGGACTATTTTAGGTACCTTGTATAAGTGGAATCATATAATATTTGTCCTCTGTATCTGGTTTATGTCACTATTCCACATACACTTTTTTAAAAAAGCATCTACTAAGTGGATAAATAATATTATGAAACATTTTTTTCCTGAAATGGTTTTAGAAAGACAGAAAACAGATCTTGTGCAATGTGTGGATGGGCCTTGGACAAAGTAGCAACTGTCTCTGGTGTTTCCTAGAAACCCTGTTGTAACATTTAAAAGATTAACTAGTTGCCCAGCTTGCTAATGCCCTCCTATTTCAGAAAATGAAGTGAAATAGCCACCAGCTACTTCCCATACATCTTGACTCATATACGACAGGGTTCTTTAAATGGGGCCCCTAATGGGTTTCTGAAGGTCCAGAAATCTCTTCTGAAATTGTGTGCACATTTGTTGTATGCTAGTCTTTCTGAAGAGAAGTTCTTTAGCATTCGGAGATTGTTAGTCAGAGAAAAAAAGGCTAAACACCATTGCTAAATGGGGTAATTAATGCTGCATCTTCCTATGAAATACATATAAAAGCCCAAATCATCAATTAGTTTGTCTAAGTATATGATTAATGAACCCATACCAGACAATAAGCTTCTGACATAGTCCACAAAAGAAATAAGTCTGTGACTGAAAACTTAAGTATAGACTTCTATACTTAAAAAAAATAACATGGCACACACTTTGGTAGTATGTAGAAGACAACATAGCATCAAGGGTTTGTTAATACAACTCTTATGTAAGGATATTGAGGGTTTTTCCATTCATTTCATAAATATCCATTGAATAGCCCCTTTGTGTCAAACATGGTCTCAGTGCTCAGGATATAGCAGTAAATGAAACACTGCTTCTACCCCCATGGGGCTTGCATCCTACTGTAGAATGTGAAAAAAGAAATGACCGTTTTCAGATAACCATAAGTGTGCCAGTGAAATTGGATGAAGATAGCCTGGAGATTTTATGTTCAGGTAGAGTAGTTGGGGAATCCCTTTCTGGGGAGATGGCATCTGAGCTGACATTGAAAGGGCAAGAAGAACCAGCCATGGAAAGAGCTTGGAGAAGGGCATGCCAGGCAGAGGGAACAGAAGTGCTGAAGCTTGAGCTGTAGGGTAAGATGGGAGGTCCTGAGTGCTCAGGGCTCACCACCACCCTTCACTGTTTCCTCACACAGGGCTCATTCCTCCTCTTCTAGTCTCAGCTCCTTACCCTCTTCTTTTACATCCATTCACCTTTAGCAACAAGCATGATTCCAGTCCTCAATGCTCCTTCTCCCTCCTACATCATCCCTTTGAGCCCTTGATGGCTCCACTGCCTTGCCGTGTGTGCATACATTTCATCAACCCAAGCGTGTGCTGAGCTCCTCGAGGAGAAGGATGCCTGCTTCTCTGTGAACATTGTCATGGGCAGCAGAGAACAGAGCCAGTCGTGATGTCGAGGTGGGCAGGACGGCCAGGACAGCCAGGACCACCAGTGCAGCCATTTAGGTTGAGCCTCACAGGCACAAGGATCCTCAAATCAGATTTGGCCATTACTTGTCACACATAGGGTATGACCACATTTGTGTGTTAAAAGTGCAAGATATTAAACATTTAAATATACCACACATACATAGCATATACATATACCATAATATGTTGTTTAAAGATAGAAAACAAAAATTGGAAGTGGCCTAGGTTTCTCTTACCCTGAAAGGCTTGAGTTTAAAGAGAATGAGTTTTAAAGGAAAGTGGCTTGGAATCAAATTCTAGCTCTATAATTTCTTGGCTGGATAACTTTGGGCAGGTTTTTAATTTATGTTGAACAGGTATAAATATTGGGAATAATTGTGTTCAGGATGGATTATAATAAAGGCTTACCCATACTGAATTTAAATGATGAGATATAATTTAGATAAGATTTTTGGAATTTCAGTTGACATTGTGATGGGATGAGACTTTGGGGATCTTGGGATGGGGTGAACCTACTTTGCATGTGGGATAGGCATGGCTCATTTCGAGCAAGTGGGCAAACTGTGGTAGGCAGAATGACCTCACAGAGGTCCTCATCCTAATCCCCAGAACCTATGACTACATGGCAAAAGAGACTCTATAGATAGATTTAGCCCTAAGGTTATAACCTAGAGATGGAGATGTTACTAATCACTTGAGTCCTTCAAAGTACAAGAGAAATAGGTCAGAGTGCTAAGAGATAGAAGAATTAAGGCTGCCTTTGCTGGCTTTGAAGATGGAGGAAAGGGATACCAAGCCACAGCAGTATCTAGAAGGAAAATCCAGTAAAACAGATCTTATCTACTGAGAACTTACAGAAAGAAACGGCCCTGCTGATATCTTGATTTTAGTGCAGTAAAGCTGCTTGAATTCTGAGCTATAGAACTGTAGGAAAATAAAATTTGTATTGCTTTAAGCCACTAAGTTTGTGATGATGTTGCAATAGCAGTAGAAAACCATTACAGTACCTAATTTATAAGGAGGTTCATTTTATTAACAAAAAAAGATGTAAAGAGGTAGATAATTCCTGTGGGGAGCCAATATAGGGTTAAGCCTCGGACTGACCTGTTGGCAAAGTCACAAACAAGTCCCAGCTTAGAGGGCACAGTCCTCTTAAGCATAGTTAGGCTTGACCTTATCATGCTCCCTAGATCTTATCTGGGAAGCTAATGTGCTGAGAAAAGTGTAGCAAGTGGCCAAAACAAGTGAAACTCACAAGCACAGTGTAACTATGGTCAAAACAAGTGAAACTCACAAAAACAGTGTAACTATGGTAACCACTACCTTGTTTACCTCTGACTATAAAATAAAGGCTCAGTTTGCCTTGGGATCTCTCTCTGTGGCCTCAACCAGGCACAGGAAGATCCACGGAGACTAAAGAGAGCTAGAGAGTTCTGAACGCTGTCTCCGTGTAAAACATTCTTCGCCGACTCCATCCACACCTTTGGGAACCCCTGAACCCCCAGGGCTGGCAAATTCCGAGATGGTATAAATGCAACCAATGACCTATGTAGAACTATCTTCAAAGGACTTTATTTTCTAGAGATAATGAAAACTCCAAGATTATGACAGATAGTCCTAAGAAAATTGCCTAAAGCAGGGGTAGCAAACTCAAATGCATATGTGGGCTTTGCTGGTAACATGCATAAGGGAAATAGGCAAGTTGGATGCTGCTGCAGATTGGAGGAGTGGCCCCACTTAAGGGACAGACCCTAGCCTAGCTGACTGATGGCAATGAAAATGCAATGCAGGTCCAGGATTCTGAGATACTTCAAATTTTCAAGAAGCAGAAATCCACATCTTCTTCTGCTATGAAATCCCGTGTTTACATGTTGGAAAACAATTCACATTTAATCAGACAAGCATACCTTATTACAGGTTTGGTTCCAACCGATATAAAGCAAGTTGTACTAGTAATATTTTTGCTGGTGGAGGGTCTTGCATTCAATTTGTAAAAGATGCAACCTCTGTGAAGTGCAATAAAGGCAAGTACAATAAAACGAGGTATGCCTTTATAGACCCCCGCACACTATTTTTAGGCAAAATTTTGGTTATGTCTACATTTAGCCCCTCAGGTTAGTATCTCTAGCCAATTAGTGAACACATGAAAAGCCCAAAAAAGTAAGCTACTTTTTTGTTGTTTATTTATCATCACCCAGGGGAGAGACAGAGAGATAAACGTCACTGTGAGAGAGACGTCCATTGGTTGCCTCCTGCATGCACACTGACCAGGCTGGGGATCCAGCCTGCAACCAAAGTTCATGCCCTTGACCAGGAATTGAACTTGAGAGCCTAGAGTTTGAGGGCCAGCGCTCTAATCAGTAAGCCAAACAGGTTAGGACAAGGTAAGCTATTTTTTAATGCATTTTTGTGGGCTCTCTCATAGTCTTACATCATAAAATCATACTTTGCACTGATTTTGGTAGTTTATCCAAATCTAATAAACAATGAGTTTTATGAAATTAAGCAGAAGACAACTTCAAAATGGGTTCAAATCCAGTTTTATTAGAATTTGAGACTAGTACAAAGTCTTTGACTATGACCACTGGACACACCAGACATGAGTTTATGTTTTTGGTTTGTTGTGGGTTTGGATACATCTACTTTTCTAAATCCTTTGCCCCTCATTTCATTACCAAATGTCAAAGTACTTTAAGTTTATCTATCTACAAAACCCTATTGTTTATAGAACAGGAATTTGTAAAATATGATTGAAAAAATAAAATCCACAGATTCCAAAAATTCTCTTCAAATATTAAGAACATACAAAGTATACTAAAGACATCTACATTTAGTTATCCAAGTCACAAGGCAGGCATTTGATGTCTGTAGTTTTTATATGTTGTTAATTATAGTTCAGAGACCAAAGTGTTCCCAAAAGCTATAAAACCCTTCACTGACATTCCCAGTATGGTTCCAATAGATTTAGAACAGGGGTGGGAAATATTGGTCAGTGGGTTGTATAAGGCCCGCAAAATCGTTTGGTCTAATGCTAAGGCATTAGAGGTGAATTAATTAAATGTTTGACCAAAATATAGCAATCTAACTTTTAAGTTGATATTCTTATGGCCAGAGAATGATATGATAAATATCCGAACGGCCCTTGGCAGAAAAAAGGTTCCCACTCTTGATTTAGAGAATAAGACCAGGAGAGTACTTGATTTGGCCTTTAAAATCACAAGCCCCCCCCCCCCCTTTTTTTTTCCTTTAGTGAGATTTTTCTTCTGTAGTTGCTTAGGGAACTATTTGCTTCCTTAATGCCGTATAATTAGCATCTGCCTTACAGGAGATCTAAGTATTGGCTTTGTAAAGTGTGTGACTGAACAGCAAATGGCGGGTGCTCGCTCCTTAGTTGTTCTCCAGTGATCCTGAAGTTGCCTGTAAGAAGGAAAAAAAGAGAGCTCTGTAAAAATCCTCATACCAGACATTTCAGCTTGTTCTAAGTAGTTCTGCTTTCTTATCAGTGTATGGGAACTCAGCTATGCAGTGGAGCCCTATTGTTCTGTTCCTGTCTTAAGAGTAGCTCTTGGGAATCAAAATGCTGAAAACAAAGCAGGGCAATCACTTGAGAAAATTCTGCCCTGGCTTTTCTCAAAGGCTGTACTTTTGTAAGGTCCATGAGAATTACTTTCAGTCTTTACATTCCCCTAAATAGCCAACTTATTTAGCCAGAGGTAGAAGAGTGCCATACCATATTACCATTGGTTGCCTTATTATTTTTAGTTGGAAACACCTGTTCCTCAAGGGGAACATGCTAGTCTACACGATCATCTACTGTCGTTTATTTGTGGTCTGAATAGCATCACTACTGAAAGAAAAGGCAATTTGGCAATCAAAATAGGCATATTTTTTTATTTGTATAATCGGAATAGGGTCTCAAACTTTGGAAAGGCTAACTGTGCAAGTTATTTGTGTTGTCCCAGCAAATTAGACCTATTAATATTAAGTCACAACTGAAATTATATCAAATATATTGTACTCTTATTTCTCTAATAAATGAAAACATTTTCTTTAGAAATGAGCATACTTTTGAACTTAATAAATCTTTGCATCTAATTTAGATTTATTTATAAATTGAAAATATAGTCTCCAAAGTTAATGAATTAGGATATAAGGAGCCTTTCCCCTAAGTTAAGGTTCATTTAAATTTCAATTTGAGAATACTTAAAATATTTAAGTAATATCTAGAACAAAAAAAGCAATGAATACAGTGTAATGTTATCAACCCAGAAAACACTAAACCAAGGAGAGAAATTATACTTACAAATGGAGTCCTAATTCCAAATTTGCTATGGAATGTCATGGTAACTTTGTTTTTATATCCTGTTCTTTGATCAAAGGTTTGGCATGTATCAAAAGGTGGGCTGTACAAATGAAGGCTCACAGCAGGTTCCGTATGGCTAATATTTTCTACTCGATGTAAGCCAATGGAATCTAAACAACAACCAAGAAGAACAAATGAAGGGTTTTAGAGGATTGCTGTAGGTAAATTTTTTGTCAATCACCTAAGATCATAAATCAATTGGGTACATTAGGAATGGAATTTCTTGTTAAAGAAATAAGGCACATGCACTCTGTTATTTCCTGAAAACATCCTACAATGTCAGTAAAAGACTAAAAAAGGCATCAACATACGCAGAAATAGAGAAAACATTAATTTTCTCTTTTTAAATTTAAATTTAAAAAAAATTTAAAAGCTTGAATGTACAGTTGACTCTTGAACAACATGGACATTAGGGGTGCCAACTCCCACACCCTATAGTCAAAAATCCACATATAACTTTTGACTCTCTCAAAACTTAAGTTGTCCCCAAGTATCGATGGGGGAATTGGTTCCAGACCCCCCTGTAGATATGCAAATCTGAGGATGCTCTAGTCCCCCACCCCCTGTATAAAATAGCATTCATCAAAGCATACAGTCAGCACTCCACATCCATGGACCTCCAACTCGAATTGAAAACATTACAGGTACTTATTGAAAAAAAAAAAATCTGGGTATACATGGACCCGTTCAGTTCAAACCTGAATTGTTCATCATTAACTATAGACGAATAGCTTTGCAGGAGAAAGAAAGCTAAATATTCATTCCTACATGGAGATAGCCAAGAAATAAAGTGATTTATATTGTGAAACTCCCCCTCCCCACCCAAACAGCTCAGGAATTGGCAGCATGGGTATTTCTGAGTATGGGGAAGAAGATGGGGCTAAAAGTACAAGAACTGGTTAAAAGCCTATTTCACTTTAGAGTCTTGCATCCCTTTTACCACTTCTCCCTCTCCTTCCTTCTGGTAGAAGTCTGAGATCTGGTCTCTAGAAAGAATATAATAGATGAACTCAGGACAGGTGAAAAAGAGGTGACCAAAGTGAAAATTTACATATTGAATGAGAAGAGCCCCACTTTCTTCACCACATAGCTGCCAGAATGCTTCCAGACAGGAATTTTCTTCTCCAGGAAGGAGATGGGAAGCAGTTTCTCAGGGAATCTGATTGGCTCAAAAACAAAGAACAACTGCCATTGGTTGTTCATCAAGAAAAAAGCTCTGCCAGATTAGCCTAGAATGAAGTCCAGTGTTTAGAGCTACCAACTGATATTTTTTGTCCCTGGTTTTTAAATATTAGCACACAGCCAAGGTCACCAGACATTTGAGCAAGCCCCCTAGTATGAAACACAGAGGCCAGAGCAACCTAAAAAGAGCAGCTGGAAACAGACATAATTCAAGAGAAGGCTTAAAAAACAAACTTATCATTAATATCCTTAGAGAGATAAGACAAAATATTATAAAAGGACCAGAGAATAAAAAGAGCTTTTAGAAATAAAAACCCGAATAGAAAGGTTGGAAGAAAAACTAAGGAAGCTGAGGAAGACTCAAAAGAACAAAATAACAAAGATAGAAAATAGGAAAGAAAGATAAAGAAAATCAAGAGGAGGTTTAATATCTGAGCAATGGGAACTTCATAAACAGAGCAAAAAAATAAGTCAAAGAAATAACTATACAATATTTGCTTGAATGGAGGGAGAGACATGAGTTTCCAGATTGAAAGAACCCACTGAGTACTCAGCACAATCAATGAAAGTCATACAACATGGTATATATCACTATAATATTGGAGATAGAGAAAATATAACAAAAGGTATCTCAAAAGTCTCTAGAAAGGAAAAATAGGTTTCATAGAAAGATTCAAGAATCAGAATGACAGCAGATTTTCAACAAGAAGATTGAAAGCGTTGGCTGGGTGTCTCAGTTGGTTAGAGCACTATTCTGATATGCCAATATTGCAGGTTCAATCCCCAGGTCAGGGTACAAACAAGAATCAACCAATGAATGCATGAATAAGTGGAACAACAAATCAATGTTTCTCTCACTCTCAAATCAATAATAATTTTTTTAAAAAACAGAATATGATTATATTTAATGCACAAGTTTGATACAACCAAAAAGTAAAACAGCAGAGTAAAATAGTAACAAAAAACATGGTAGATCATTTGCAATGCATGAAAAATGGTTAATATCTTTAGTTATAAACAAGGTCTTAAAATCCAGTGACACTATATTAATGCAAGGAAGCTGGAAAAATGAAATGAAAAAGTACAAGTGATGATTAAGCAGTGAGCATATATGATTTTGCGGGGCAGTGATGAAGAATAACTTCTCTGCAGTGTCAGTGAGCAGAATAAAGACAATGACACTAATAATAATTTTTTAAGACCAAAACCTAAACGATACGGCATTACCTCCATTGTTCTGAGAGAATGTGATTGTCCGGTCAGAATTCCATATCCAGCTAAATTAGCAATCACATTGCAAGGGTTGAATACAGAGATTTTAGATATATAAGGTCTCAAAAAATTCCTTTCTGGAACCCTTTCTCATAGAGCAACTGGAAGATACGCTCCACTAAAACAAAGGCCTGAACCAAGAACAAGGCAGAAATGAGATCAGGAAACAAGGATATTACCAAAAGAAGATGGCAAAGGAAAAGCCCGGATGATGTGAGGGGACCCCAGGATGACAGTGGAGCCATGGCCTTGAGATCAACCAATCCAGATTGAAGCTGGTGTAAAGGCCCTGGAGGAGATGTCTCAAAGAAGATTAAAATAAAGAAATAATGACAAGATATATGATTTTGAAAAACTACGCTGAGAAGAAATTTATAGTTAGAAGAGGGTTTGAGGATGAGTCAAGGAAGGAATTTAGTGTAATTAGTGTAGCTAATGTAGGCACCCAATTTGGCCTTATGCTTTATGATCTAGCTCCACGAGGTTGCGTGATAAAGAGCAAAGCCTGGAAGCAGAGGACTTAGGTTCTACTCCCGGCTAGACTACCCTGAAACAACTCACAACTTCTAGAACCCTCAGTTTTTCTCACTTCTAAAAATGGGCCTGATTCTCAGATCCGTAAACTCTTTAATTCTATAGCTTACTTCTTTCATAAGATACTGGCTTAAGCACAATCTTGAACAAAAGTTCAATATTCCTAAGAACTGACTGCCCCTACACAAATTATTTGTTTCTCCAATTGCAAATACATACACCACCCAATGCATGCTGGACAATTTGTAAGCAAAGGCCCTGCAAAAACTAATTACCTGTCCGTTAGAGACGTTCCTGAGGCTCATGTCTGATCCCAATTGTTAAGAATTCCAGCATGATTATTTTTGGTCTTTGCCTCTTTTTCTTTGCCCCCATGGTGCACCCTCTGTCACAGTAATTCTGAACTTGGTGATACTTATGGATGCCAGTTTGATCCTGGCCATATCCATCTTTTTTCTATTACAATAGGTAACTTGGTCTCCTTGCCCCAATTCTCCCTTTCCTCCACCCTATGTTGCACACTGCCACCATACTGATCAAGATATTTCCCCCCAAAATTCTGCTCACCAAAGCAAGCTCTTACTTTAAGCTGGTCTTAGAGGCCTAGGACCTGATCTCACTTTACTCTCCCCTACTCCTGTCCATGCCCATTCTTCCTTCTTCCCTCCAGGTAGACCATTCCTGACGAGTTTTTATTTTTCGCAGTGACTATGCCTTCACTCGTGCTCTTCCCTGTACTTAAAACATCCTTCCCACTGACCAGTATCTATCTGCACTCCTCCTGCACCTGTAATAATAAAAGGTTGTAAATATGTGATTTTTTAATCATGTGAGTAATTAGTCTACAGAAATATTTAGCTTATTCCACCCAATATTTTACCAATTGGCAAAATTTCCCATATAAACATCAGAATTTCCCACTTCTATGGAAAAAGAAGTCAGGATGATCTTGCTGCCCCGTAGCTTGCACACACCAGTCCCCAAGCCTTATTCCCAGCCTGCAGCACTCATCCACCATGTCTGTTTGGCTCCTATACTCTTCGCATTGTAGAATCTTTATCTGTTCTTTAAGATCTACCTAGGTTCACAAAGACTCTGTGACTTGCTGAAAGTAATTATTCTGAAAGCTTTTTTGCTTTTCTGTGAGTTATATGGGCAACAAACTTGTTCTTGACAATCTGGTGTGCCTCATATATTTAGCAACCCTCCAGAGTTTTCTGCTACATAAGAAACTAACACCTTGTGTTATGTGAATGAGAAGAAAAGCTTCCCACACAGTAGTCTGCAGTTTTATCTGCAGTTTCACTTGCTGCAGTTTCAGTTACTTGCAGTCAACCATGGTCTGAATATATTAAAAGGGAAATTCCAAAAATAAACAATTCATAAGTTTTAAATTATATGTTGTTCTGAGTAGTGTGATAAAAATCTCCCGCTCCATCCCACCCAGATGTGAATTATCCCTTTGTCCAACCTGCTGTATATGCTCCCTGCCCTTTGGTCACTTAGTAGCTATCTTAGTTATCAGATTTACAGCGAGAGGCCACATTTACATAACTTTTATGACAGTACATTGCTATAATTGTTCTACTTTATCATTAATCATTGCTTTTACTCTTACTGTGCCTTATTTATAAATTAAACTTAATCCCAGGTATGGGAAAGAAACATAGTATATATAGGGTTCAGTACTAACTACAGTTTCAGATATCCACTCGGGGGCATGGGGTGAGGGGGTGTCTTAGAACGTTTACCCCTCAGATAACGGGGAACAACTTTGTAATCTGACCTTTCTAAGTGTACTCTGAAACTGATTAACAAATTTAAGCCAGTACCAAGGCCAATATCTGTCTTTAAAGAAGATCCTGCTTTGCCAGAAAAATCTCTATAATATCTTATTATATGTAAGTGAAATAGCATCCAATAAGAGTATGGCCCTTGGAATCAAATTGCTTAGGTTTGAATTCTGGCTACCATTTAAAAGTTGAGTAATGTGGACAAGTTATTTAATCTCCCTATGTGTTGGAATTTCATCTGTAAATGGGAATAAATGATCTCATATAAGCATAACAAGCTTTCTGGGAAGTTATTATCCCCTTTAAGAATACAGATGTTAATCACTGCCTCCCCTAAAAAGCATTTGGCTTTCCATATCACATTCAGGGGAAAGAATGAATTCTTAGTGAGAGATCTATAAATCACTGCTGAATAATGTGCTTTGTTTCCCTTGAGAATATGCTTTTAAGTATATGCATTTTAGAAAAATGGGGACTAGCTAGCATTCATAGCTACTTCCAGAACACTGCTTTACATTTTCTTTTTTTAAAATTTGTTTCTTTATTCATTGATTTTAGAGAGACAGAGGAAGGGGAGGGGACAGAGAAAGAGAGGAAGAGGGAGAGAGAAAGAGAGAAACATCAATTTGTTGTTCTACTTATTTATTTCCACCTTGGCCTCACTCCTTCATTAGAAGACTCTACATACATAAATTCATATTCAGCTCTAACTATCCTAAGATTTGGCATGTAAATGACGTTTCAGTCGGCACTAATCTACAAGCATGTGTTTCCAATAAGTGCCTCTAGTCCAGATGCAAAACTTTAAAAAGCAAAACCCACTGCTCTCAGGCCCTTTTCCAAGCATTTGAAATTAGTGACTTCGTGATCCAAGGTCTACTGCACATGTGTAAGTAACCAATATTTCCGATGGGATTTACAGGTTTTTCCCACTTGCCCTTAGGAAAAGGTTTGGATGTTACCGTTGATGTAGGCACACTGGTTTTCCCTCAAGATTCTTTCAGACTTCTTGATCATCTCGTTGGACTTTTTGTCAGGCCAGGCAAACAATGTCTCCTTTAGATTTCCCTGCAGCATCTTCAGAAAGCAGTGGGAGTTGGTGTGGTCATGGATACTGCTATATAGACACAAAAGGACAACTGAACTCAGCAGATGGTCCAGTACCCAGACCTGCAGTAACAGTCAGCCCAGAGCTGAAAGCTGCACACTGTCAATAGGACATCTCCCAGGACAAAATCCATTTCAGCTGAATTTTGAAATGTCATCAATTTATAATTCAACATTGTGCAATACAGAGAAAATGTCTGCCACATCAATGTATATAAGAGGTTTTCATACATACCCCCTACTAAAGAACAGTTAATTTTTTTAAACCCTGTTATACTACTACTTTCATGAGAAACACAAAACCAGCAACCTTTTATCTTCTCCAAGATACAGCTTTTAATAGCTCAGTTAAGCTACACTAAAAATTGATCATAAAACTACACTGGAGAATTTTTAGGAAGGACAAAAATAATCATCTATAATCATTGCATCACACTGAGAAGATCACTTAACATTTAATGATTTTTCCCAGGCTTTCTCTCTTTTATCCTTCCTTTGAGGGAGAAAAGGTATATGTATCTATTGCCACCATCTTAAAATTATACTATAATATATATATAATGTTAACATTTTGTAGATTTAGAGTATCCCACCTATAATTACATCCCAATATTTGCGGGGGAAAGAAAGTAAATTTGATTTGGGAAAATAATATATTCATATAAGCTTATAGTAAATAGTATTTAGGTTATTAAGTAGGATTAGCTGTAGGGTTGATTAAAATATATACATATATACCATAGGAAGAACTTGTTTCCTAAATTCACAGAGCCTAGTCCTACTCCTTATATGTAATCTGCTTTGAAAAAATATTGTCTAAGGGAAAACTGCTCCACTCTATATGAGTATATAAATGTATTCTATAAACCTAATTTTCCAAAACCTTATGAACTCCTGTTTCCTTTCTCCCATCAAAAATGGGTCTGGATTATTGTCTCGCCATTCTCAAAAGACTGAGAAGGATCTATTTAAAGAGATACTAATACTCAATTGGTAATAATGCTGGCAAATGTTTAAACTAAGGACAATTAAGGAACCAAATTTCAAAGAATTTATATTAGTTTAAGTTGCCTTACTCTCTATATAAAGAAAGAAAACCATAAACTTGAAGTGAAAGAAATTGTCTCAATTCGTGAATTGCTTTTCTAGCTCCAAATCTGGACACTTAGGTCTTTAGTCCCACCATTATTTACACACTTCAAAATACAAAAGTCAAGTTTTAGCACAATCCCATAAAAGTTTGGAGAGAGAATAAGTTAAACTGATTACCACCTATTTGATTTATTATTCATTTTGGGGGCTGGTTTTGATATTCATGGTGTATGCCTAAACCCTTCATGCTAATTTCCATGTGATTTTTTTGTTAGGATTAGGGGACAAATAATTATAAAATGAGACTTGTTCGTTCTCTCAAGACTTGTGGCCAGCCTGGCACTGTACACTGCATATTCTGGAATAGACACTCTAATAAAAATCTGTAAATAGTTGTATTACCTGCCATGTCCTTCACCCCAACATAGAATCATCAGATTAAATTTTCCATTTCCTTGATCCACAAGATTTCGGGTGTACCTGAAAGGAATGTATTCAGAAGTTTGAATTTGGTTGATGAAACAAGCACTGGTAAAAATAAGTGTGTCACAAAGTATCATTCATTTACAGATGCTATTATTTCTACCTCTAAGCAATTATGAATGTGGTTTTCTTTTTTTAAAAAAATATTTTTATTGATTTCAGAGAGGAAGGGAGAGGGAGAGAGACAGAAACATCAACGATGAGAGAAAATCATTGATTGGCTGCCTCCTGCGTGTCCCCTACCGGGGACAGAGCTCGCAACCCGGGCATGTGCCCTGACTGGGAATGGAACCATAACCTCCTGGTTCATAGGTAAACACTCAACCATGAGCAACGCCAGCCAGCTGAATGTGGTTTTTTAATCCAGCACAAACGAAAAGTATTTTTCCCAGTTCATTTTAGACATTTTTATATTTTGAATCGCTGCATTTACAGCTACTCAGTTTTAATGAATGTCATGAAAAAGTTAACAGGAAATAAAGTAAATTCCTTTATTCTCCATGTGACTGCCTCAAATTCAAAAAGGTTTCTCACAGAAGGTAATTGCAAAGTGCGTTAGTGCGCTAGGCAAGAATGTTGCTATTGTTTGTCATGTGTTTTCCCTGGATAGATAAACCTGAATTTGAGAAACAAGGTTTTATTAAATAGCTGTTCTAGAATTCTCCTTAGTTTTACTATAGCCCAGGCACAAACCACATTCAAAAGTACCCTTAATGAAAAGTCCTCCACAAACAGGGTGTGTGTGTGTGTTGGAGTGGGGGGGGAGGGGGTTGATCTAAGTACTAGAACATAGGACACTATATTAGGAAAGTAGCTAACACTCTAAACCAGTGGTTCTCAACCTTCTGGCCCTTTAAATACAGTTCCTCATGTTGTGACCCAACCATAAAATTATTTTCGTTGCTACTTCATAACTGTAATGTTGCTACTGTTATGAAACGTAATGTAAATATCTGATATGCAGGATGGTCTTAGGCGACCCCTGTGAAAGGGTCATTCGACCACCAAAGGGGTCGCAACCCACAGGTTGAGAACCACTGCTCTAAACCTTTTACAATGATGAGAAGAGAGTAATAAGCAAAAAATTAAAATAAAATAAAAATAATAAAATTAAGTCTTGAGCAAAAACAACCACAACCACACCATCAGAAAATAAAACTCAACTTTAAAGTTTCTATTGGTCCAGGAGGTACTGATGACGTCATCTAATTAGCAAAGTTTTATGACATTCACTTAGGCCAGTGGTTCTCAACCTTCTGGCCCTTTAAATACAGTTCCTCATGTTGTGACCCAACCATAAAATTATTTTCGTTGCTACTTCATAACCGTAATGTTGCTACTGTTATGAATCGTAATGTAAATATCTGATATGCAGGATGGTCTTAGGCGACCCCTGTGAAAGGATTGTTCGACCGCCAAAGGGGTCGCGACCCACAGGTTGAGAACCTCCGACTTAGACTGTCACTTTTAAGGAAAACAATCTTTACCCCATTTCTGGGGTAGTGTTTGTTCATATGGTCATCTGTTCACTTAAGTCCTACATGCCTCATCCCCCCCCCCCTCCCCCCCCCCCCCCCCCCCCCCCCCCGCCCACCAGCTGAAGGCCAGGTGATGTCAGAGTAGGATTATTAGTAAAGGGAAGTGATTAGTAAATGCTCTTTAGATGTTAGCCATCAACTTTTATGACTTAGCAAGGGGCTGTGCCTTTAATCACAGTAAATTTGGCACCTGGACCAGGATCCGTCTTCTCCCTCCACCAGTCTTAGGGTCATCCCTCTTGTTTCTCTGGGGCTTCTAACAGAGAATTCACTGTTTGGTCTACACTGGAACACTCTGTCTTGGTTCTTCTTGCATTGGCTTTCCCAAGGTCAGAGATCAGAATTCCTCAGTGTTTGGACTTGCATAGGCAGAAAATACTATCGAATTGATTTCTGCTGTCCCTTCTCCCTCTCTCTCTTCCACGGAACACCCACCCATCTATTATCTTAGTGAGCTGTATCTCAGATACCTGTGGAATAGATCAATCCAAGCAGTTGCATTTCAAATGGTTTAGAGCTTGTCAATCAATATAAATTCAGAGCCCCTGGAAACATCCTTGTTCTAAAGATTAAGGGCACTTACAGCCTGGTTAATTAATTTCACTTGATCAAGAATATCTTCAGGCAGAACAAGAAAACTACTATTATATGCCATATGTCTGCAAAAAGTTTAATAGTGGTTTAGAGTGTGGGCTCTGGAACAATAATGCTAATTTGGATCCTGGTGCCACTTCCTGACATAAGTATGACCTTGCACAGGTAATCAAAACTTTTTATTGCCTATCATTTCTTGCCTGTAAAATAGGGATAAGAATGGTACCAATCTCATAGGGCTGCCGAGGTAAATGAGTTAACACACATGTAAAGTGACTGCAATAGCATCTGGCCCATAACAACCCCTCAATTACTTGGAGCTAATGGCAAAATTAAAAACTAGACCCTGCCCTGGTTTGGTTCAGTGGATAGAGCGTCGGCCCTCAAACTAAAGTGTCCCAGGGCTTGATTTCGGTCACGGACACAATGTTTCTTTCTCTCCCCTCTCTCCCACTCTCTCTAAAAATAAATATATAAATAAAAATAAATGGAAAAATATTCTCAGGTGAGGATTAACAACAACAACAATACAACAACACTAGACTCTGGCAACTTTATTGGCAGCCACAGAAGAAATGAGTTGATAGGAACAAAAAGAATTTCCTAGAGACACTGCCGACAAAACTTTACCAAAAGCCCCAAGTATGTTTTGTGAAATGACTAACAGAATCGGCTCCCAAGGAAAGCTTAATCTTTCCGTATTCTTTTCTTTCAGTTATGCCCTTCAACCCAACTAACCATAAAGACTGAAGCGCTAGCTACCTTTCAGAAAGAACCTCTCACTCTTCGGAGTGACTAAATTTCATTCCTGGCCCCAGAGGACTGGTAGAGATTCATTTTTACTTAATCACCAGGCCTCCCAGGGCATCTCGCTCCAGCACAGCTGGGAAGCAGCGGCCTCCAATTTATATTCCAGATCCTCAGAATTAAGGATAAGAGAAAGCATATTGCTGGGGGTGGGGAGAAGAGAGAGGCAGTCCTTTAATTCGCGAATCGATAGTGGGTTTAAATAAAGTCGTCATCTGGGAAGTTAAACTGGTTTGGGAGAGGGGTCACCACAAACTGAAAACGAGCAGTTGACAACTCCAAGGCAGACAAAAAAAAAAAATGCCTGTTGGCAGGTGCTTGCTCGCAGGCGACAGAGGGCGAAGTGATGGAGAACCAGCGGCGGGGAACTGTGCCTCCACCGCTACCCCTTTCTCCCGACGCGGATGCAGTTCTCCCCTGGGAGCATCAGCCTCCCTCAGTGCAGCCAGTCGGTTCCCCAGGGCCCTGCATCCGAGGCCGGGGGCAGAAGGAGTGGCGGTTTGGGAGCGGAGAGGTTGACACGTGAGAAGTAAATAGAAAACGGGCGATAGGCGGCTGCCTCCCCTACGCAGGCTCCACCTTCGGCCCAAAGCGCGGAGGGCGAGCCGGCGGGCGGAGGAGGCGCAGCGCTCCTGAAGGCCCTGGGGCGCCGGGGGCGTGGGCACCGGGGCCCGCACTCTCCCGAAGCAAGACCCCCGCCCTTCCCACCTCGCCCGCTTCTCCGCGGACTCCGAGAGTCGCACCCCCGGGCTTGGAGGCCGGCGCCCGCGATCCTCGGCGAGCAGGGCGAGAGCGCACTCACCTGTACTGGTCGTACTTGGCGTACACGGACCACTCGGCGGGGTCGCTCTCGTAGGCTTCCATGACGGCCTGCACCTCCTCCACGTTGACCTCCTCGCTGGCGAAGAGCTGGTGCAGGATGCGGATCAGATCGGTTAGCGTCCGTGGCTTCAGCACCTCGGTCTGCTCCATCCTTTGCAGAGCTGGCGGCACGCCTTTCTCACTGCGGGGCTTCAGCGAAGGAGCTGAGCGAGCCTAGGAACCGGGGACGAGGGACCCGAGCTGCCAGCCAGACAGCTACACGCACGCACACACACCCCCCAAACACTTGAGAGCCACAGCTGAAAGAATCCCTGGCCAAGAGACCGACACCCACACCGGGGCGGCGTGGACCTGCGATCTAGTAGGACGGGCGCCGTACACAAATCAGGACCGAATCCGCTGGGCTTAGCCTCCCCGGCCCTTTTTAAGCTCTCGGAGTCAGCGGGAATGTACCAATGGCCCTCGGAGGGTGGGGAGAGGCGGGTGCAACCTGAGGAAGGTGGCGGCGACGGAGAGCGTGCGGGCCAGGCTCACGCACTCAGCGCCCGCCCGCCCAGCCATGCAGCCCTCCCGCGAGCCCTTCTCTCGCGAATCCCCGCACTCGCGGCGGGCGGCGCGCAATCCCTCCCCCACATTAACAGGCTCATTTTGGCCTCCCATCCCCACCCCTTTCCACACGCCCCTCCGCCCGCGTTCCCGCGGAGGTTACTTTTGGCCACCGGGGTTCCACACCCTGGGACCAGACCACTGGGTTCGGGAGAGAACGGCTGGGGGTAGATGCTGAAGAAGGAAGGGGCCCTACCCGTCAGAGAGAGCTGAGGGACTGTGAAGAGCTTGTGAAGGTTGAGGATGGATTCCACGTCCAAGATGGAGATCTGTTTTGATCGATTGAAACTGTAGGTAATATGCTTTAGGCTAAGGTGAAAAGTCGAAGTCTTCAATTAAAAAAAACCAGAACACCTTCTATTGAATTTATTGGCGTGACATTGGTGTTAGGAGTACAATTCTATAGTACATCATCTGTATATTGTATTGTGTACTCTACCGAAAGTACATTTTGACAAAGGAGACTCGGCTGTCCAGCTAGATTAGCGAGTAGAACGATAGAAGGCCAGGTATCCCTCTTTGATTTTAAAATCAAACATTACCTAAAAATTATTCAGTGGAAAGACCTGATATTTCAATTCATGGTGAAAGGAAATGCTGTGTGTGTGTGTGTGTGTGTGTGTGTGTGTGTGTGTGTGTGGTATTTTTTTCCTCCCAATGCAGTATTTAAAGGGTTCTACTAGACTATGGACGGCAAACTCATTAGTGAACAGAGCCAAATATCAACAGTACGACGATTGAAGTTTCTTTTGAGAGCCAAATTTTTTAAACTTAAACTATATAGGTAGGTACATTGTTATTAACTTAATTAGGGTACTCCTAAGGCTTAGGAAGAGCCACACTCAAGGGGCTAAAGAGCCGCAGTTTGCTGACCATGGTAGACTAGACTATTTAAATACATTATTTCTAGAAGCAGTGCTTGGAGAACAAGGCAAATTAAGTATGAATGAAAATAGGAAAAATGTGAGGGACAGAAGAAATGCAAGTGTAGATTCCTTTTTTCTCATTAACGGACCCAGGGAATAACTTGGACTCAAGATTATTAAAGGTCTAAACTTCTGGAAGACTAGTCTTTTTTCTTTTTCTAGACTTTGCTTTAATGTATGTATATACAGGAGTGGGCAAAAGTAGGCTCACAGTTGTGAGTACACAGAAATTTATTCTTGATTTTTCTATTCATTGGCATTATAATAATGATTTATTACTTATGATGTATCTTTTAGGTAATGATGGCTGGTAATTTAACCTATTTTTGCCCACCCCTGTATGTATGAGTGTATTATATTATGTACAAATGTACTTGTGCTAACCATGTTCTTCAGAAGTACAAATGACAGCTCAATCACCATTGTTCTGAAAGGACTTTGGGTAGAAAGCATGCCAGAAGCCAACCTTTTGTGATGTGTTGCAATTAGAGGATCTAGTAACTTAATACTTTAGATCCAGAGAGGTAGTTTTACTGTATTCTGCATTGATCAGGGCAATGATTTACACATTCTAAGACAGTCATTGACATGGGGTGGGTATCCAAAGGAGGGAACCAGAATAGAGGTCTGTAAATATACACCTATCTATCCATTTTTAAAATCATGCACTACATGCCAGGCACTGCTCACAAAACGAAGTCTCTGCCCTCACAGGGTTTATGTTCTAATAGGGGGGAGGGCACAGGTAGACACACCAAGAAATATTATATACAGTATACATGAAGTGGACACAAATACTGTATTCTATTTACAATGGAGGAAAACTAAAGCAGGGGGAGGACAGTTGAGGGTGGTGGTATTTTAGAGGGCCTAGGGCAGTGGTCGGCAAACTGTGGCTCGCGAGCCACATGCGGCTCTTTGGCCCCTTGAGTGTGGCTCTTCCACAAAATACCGACTTCTGTGCATGGGCCATGAAGTTTCAATCGCACTGTATGTGCACGCCCACACGTGGTATTTTGTGGAAGAGCCACACTCAAGGGGCCAGAGCCACGTGGCTCACGAGCTGCGATTTGCCGACCACTGGCCTAGGGGAACACTTTTTTTTTTTTTATAAAGCTTTCACACATTTATTACTGAACCAACCTACTATTTCAGGGGAAAAAAATCAACAGAGCAAAATCACAAGTTCATTAATCTTCCAATTAAAATGCCCCAACTGTCCAGACAGTAGCATCTTTTCAATCATTTAAGGGTGTAGGCAATCTGGATACAGCATAAATATGTGAGTCATCTCTCACGTGTGATTTCTCATAGGCCCAGTTTGGTTCTTCTCCAATGTCTCTTCGAGTTGTACTTGATTTTATTACCAGTTTTCATCCGAATCCATTGAGGAATGGGACGATTCTGCTTTTGTTTCTTGGCCAGGAACCTCTTGATCCTGAAAGTCGTGTGGGAAGACATGGTGAAGGAGAAGCGAATGCGCAAACCTCCATGGCGGAGAGAAGGAAGCGGAAGGAAGTATTTAGTGGCACTGACGGGGTGGGGAGGGGAACACTCTTGATGATGATATTGGATCAGGGACTGAAACATCTGAGACATAGTTTTCTGAGGGAAGTTTCCAAGTAGAGGAAACAGAAGTGCAAAAGCCCTAGGATGGGAGCAAGCTTAGTTTTTGAATAACACAGATGAACATGGATATGCATGGCAGGGTTTGCAAGTGGGGACTCATCACAGAAGACCTTGCTAGGTCTTCAGCTTTTGCTGATTTGGGAGGCCATCTCATCATGCAGACATTGTATCATCTCACATCATCACAAGAAGGGTGAGAACTGTATTTTGAGATACCATTCACATATTTCATTACATCATATTGTTATAATTGTTCTATTTTATTATTGTTAAATCTTACTGTATCTAACTTATATGTATGGGTATATCTATGTATGGGAAACTTTATTGTAAGTATGTATGTATAGGAAAAAACAATACCTATAGAGTTCAGTTCTATCCAGGGTTTTAGGAATCTACTGGAGGTCAGGGGTAAGGTGGGGACTACTCTAGACAAATTTCCTTTACTATTGTTTTTCAAAGTTAAATTATACTTTGAAAGCCACACTTAATTTCATTCACTTAATATATAATGAATTACTGATTAGGTATGTGTAAGGCAAAGCACTAAGTATTATGTGTGTGGGTACCAAATAAAAACCCCAAAATCCTATTTTTAGGGACATTACAATCATGAAAGGGTATTAGACACAATACTTATAAGGTAGTATGCAGCAGTGCTGTAATAGTGGTAGTTCACTGTAACTGTTCTTACAAGACAGAGCATCTCCCCCTTGACTGACATGCCACGATATTCTTAATTTAAAAAAATCAATTTGCAATGATTATAAAAATATATTACTCACAATTTGGGTGTTCTTTAATATTTTCAGCTGAAAATTCTCATGAAAAAGGATTTTAAAGTTGGTCAGGGCTGCCAGTTAGGGAAAACATTTTTTTATAGACGCGAGTGGCTTGCTTCTACAGATGCTTATGGCATACAATGGGTTAAGAAACAGAAAAAACAAGCACATTCAGAGAATAGTGAGTAATCCAGTGTGGGTTGAATACTGATGTAGAGAAATAGTACTTGTAGGACTAAACGTGCTGTACTGCTTTCTGAATACTTTTCCTCCCATTATGTGGTTTGTAGCTGATTTACTTGTTGCCAGAAGCTTATCCAGTATAATTCTTGAAAAATGAAGCTGTATGAAAGGTGACTGTCATACCCCTTCCCTTGAACAATGCACTTCCCACTTTGAGTTATACATAACTAAACTGCTATATAATTGAAGGCATAGTCTGCACTTTTCAGTTTTTTAACGTGCTTAGAGCAGGTATTTAAGGTTCCTTCAGGGTTAAAACTTCTAGAAATTCAGATTCCAGGAAGTATCCAATCTTTTTTAAAAAATATATTTTTATTGATTTCAGAGAGGGAGAGGGAGTGCAACAGCAATGATGAGAGAGAATTATTGATCAGCTAACTCCCTGCACGCACCACACTGGGGATGGAGCCTGCAACCCGGGCATGTGCCCTGATCAGGAATCAAACTGAGACCTCCTGGTTCAACCACTAAGCCACACCAGCTGGTCAGGTATCCAATATTATTTTGATTACAGATATTCTTAGCTTAATTTATACCCTAAATATGAGGAACTCATTATGAAGTTCTTGGTGTAGATACCTTCTAAGATGGAAGCATAATATTCTAATAATTACATGCCCTCTGTATGTTGTGGGTCATCTTTGCACAGTAAGATAAAGCATGACATTACTGACAATGATTTTCTCATGAACATAAAAAACAAAATATAACCCTCTCCCCCTGCCAAATTTAATTACAGTTAACAGTTTAAACCAGACATCTGCAAAAAAATTTGTGAATTGTGTATAAGGTGCCCATCACCCAGCAATTTAAGGGATCCAGGCTTACAAGTAAGTGTTGCAAAGTTAGCACAGAATAATTAATTATTTGGCTAAGGATTAAGAGATAATAGTGTAAAAGAGATAATAGTGTAAATATGGTTTGTAATAGTGTAAAACCCTGTACTATATCTTCAAGGTTATTATGAAAAAAAACCCCACAAGGTATATACATATTTAGCTAACCTTAGATTTAATTAATAAGTTCTTTAGATTAAAAAGGAACAATTAAATTGATATCACAAACTCAAACTCAAATAGCTTTGATTAATGTAGTAAATATCCCATCACTTAAAACCATAGTGGCAAATATTAAGTTAAACACATTTTTGCTATTTGTTAAATACGTATGTATATAAATACATTCACATCCTTCAGTAACTATTAATGGAGGAAGCTACAGAACAGATCCACATCCAACCTATTTGACTTGAAAATGATAGTACACTTTCCAGCTTCCAACATATATATAAATTTCTTACCTAATCTTACAAGATAAATTTGCACAATTCAACCTGTACTATTCCAGTGCTAACTACTAGCTGTATTAATTTATTACACCGGAACACTGGCATAAGGGGACTTAATAATTTATTCTTGGACAGAAAATGAGAACTGAACAGCAATTTCATCACTATAAATGGAATTCTTCCTTAGCACCCCCTAATGCTAGTGTATGGCAGATCATTAATCATAAAGTACATTACTTTTGAAAACAAACACTTAAGAGAATTCTTGCACATACTTTACATTCTGTTTGGACATTCCATTCAATTTATTGGAATGCTTTTTTAATGCTGCATTACAAATATAATAAAGAATTTTTAAAAAGTTAAATCTCACCTCAAGCAATTACCAGTCTAATGGCATTAGAAAAAAGGTACTTTTAGTCATGGCATGAAATACATGTAAAACTAAGGCTTTTGTTCAGTTTTTCTTTGAGCATTTTCAAGTTGAAAAATACATTATAAAAACTCAAAGATGTTGTCACATTTACTTGAGTGCTTTTGACACTGTAAAAGAGACAGAAGACCATCATAGCTATAAACATTGGGACTCCAGAATCATCAAATGTTAGGACTAAAATAGGTGTATAATTCATTTGTCTAAAGTTTTTTTTTCACAATAAGACAATTAAATCTAAACCTTGCATATTCTCTAAAGCAGCCTTCCAGTGTGTCAACATACATGCTCTCTTGGCTAGATATTTGCTAGAAACAGTTTTCTCCTCCATTATCATTTGGCAAAGATGTAAAACCAAACTGCTTATTTCTGCCATCTGGGCTGCCCTCTACTGGACTATGTAAGATATAAAGCCAGCAGGTCAATGAGATTTTCTTTCATAATACTGTAGATATAAATATATATAAGAAAAAGTATATCCCATACCTCAAACTGAACTTCCCAGGAGCAGCACAAAAATAATCTTTTAGTAAACTAAACTGACTTTTACAGTGCTAATTCTACAAGTAAACAATTTCAGTCATTTTAAGAACCTATAAAAAAAGGTTTTATTGCCCTAACCCGTTTGGCTCAGTGGCTAGAGCGTCGGACTGCGGACTCAAGGGTCCCAGGTTCAATTCCGGTCAAGGGCATGTACCTTGATTGTGGGCACATCCCCAGTTAGGGGGTGTGCAGGAGGCAGCTAATTGATGTTTCTCTCTCATCGATGTTTCTAACTCTCTATCCCTCTCCCTTCCTCTCTGTAAAAAATCAATAAAATATATTTAAAAAAAAAAAAGAGGTTTTGTTGATTTGTTGATGGCAGCCGTTCTGACAGGTGTGAGGTGGTATCTGTTGTATTAATTTGCATCTCTCTGATGATTAAGGACATTGAGCATTTTTTTCATATGTCTCTTGGCCATCTGTATGACCACTCTGGAGAAGTGTCTATTTAGGTCCTTTGCCCATTTTTTAATTGGTTTGTCTTCCTTTTGTTAAGTTGTACAAGTTCCTTATATATGTTAACCCATCAGATGTATCATTGCCAAATTTATTCTCCTATAGTGGGCTCCATTTTCATTTTGCTGATGGTTCCTTTTGCTGTGCAGAAGCTTTTTATTTTGATGTAGTCCCATTTGTTTATTTTCTCCTTTGTTTCCCCTGCCCTAGGAGATGTGTCAGCAAACATATTGCTACAGGAGATGTCTGTGATTTTGTGGTCTGTGGTTTCTTCTAGAATTTTTATGGTTTCAAGACTTACATTTTAAGTCTTTTAACCATTTTTTTTTTTAGTTTGTTCTTGTGTATAGTGTAAGTTGGTGGTCTAATTTCATTTTTTCGCATGTACCTAACTTTCCGAATACCACTTATTGACTAGACTGTCTTGACTCCACTATATGCTCTTGCCTCCTTTGTCAACAAATGACAAGTGCTGGTGAGGATGTAGAGAAAAGGGAACCCTAGTACACTGCTGGTGGGAATGAAGATTGGTGCAGTCATTATGGAAAACAGTATGGAATTTCCTCAAAAATTAAATATGGAACTGCCATTTGACCCAGTAATCCCACTTCTAGGAAAATACTCTAAGAAACCTAAAAACCCAATCAAAAAGAATATATGCACCCCTATGTTCATAGCACCGCAATTTACAATAGCTAAGATCTGGAAACAACCCAAGTGCCCATCAGTAGATGAGTGGATAAAAAAAACTGTGGTACATTTATACCATGAAATACTATATAGCAGTAAAAAAGAAGAATCTCTTACCCTTTGACCCACCATGAGGGACCTGGAGAGTATTATGCTAAGCAAAATAAGTCAGTCAGAGACAGACAAGTATCACATGATCTCATTCATATGTGGAATCTAGAGAACAAAATAAATTGGTGAACAAAATAGCTCCAGACATAGAAGCATGGAACAAACAGTCAAATCTCAGAGGGACGGTGGGGTGGGTAGGAAGAGATTAACCAAATAACTTATATGCATAACCCATGGACACAGACAATAGTGTGGTGAAGACCTGTGCAGCCAAAAAGGGGTCAATGGGGAAAAAAGGGGACATCTGTAATACTTTCAACAATAAAGATAAATTAAACAAACACACAACAAATAAGAGGCTTTATACAATCTTAGTCTCCTTTTCAATATCCTGGAGGCATATCTGGAGCAATAGTTGTAGTACTGTATATACTCTTAATGTCAATCTTTCACGATGATTCCTGTATTAATGCAAATCACATTTTTGTGGGTCAACTCTATGGATTTTTTACATGCATAAACATGGGTCTTAGCAGATAACATGCTGAGATCATATCCACAAGTATCTTGCCATAAGTATCAAACTTTTCAGAGCTGTGTCCTTTGTGAAGATTCATTTTTAGTTATCAAGATCTTTTTCTCTGTCGTTCATCCCCATGCCTGAGATTTGCAGTAATGTAGGACCAGTTTACCATCACTGCCAAAACACTACAAAAAGAAAATAACAGCAACAAACTTAATTCTTTGATGAAAGAAAAAATGGTATACGTATCATAAATATCCTTATACATGTAGGTGTAAATTATCTACAAAGCTCTTTCTTTCAAAAGATGCAAGTTGCTATTTTAACACATCAGTAATCATCCTATGTAATAAATAGGTAATATGCAAATTGACCATCACACCCTCACACAAGGGGGCCAGGCCAGCAGGGGAGGGCAGTTGGGGGTGACCAGGCCTGCAGGGGAGGGCAGTTGGGGGCAATCGGGCCAGCAGGGGAGCAGTTAGGGGCGATCAGGCTGGCAGGCAGGTGAGCAGTTGGGAGCCAGCAGTCTCGGATTGTGAGAGGACTGTCCCAGATTGGAGAGGGTGCAGGCTGGGCTGAGGGACACTCCCCCCACCAGTTCACAAATTTCGTGCACTGAGCCTCTAGTAATCTGTATGTATGAGCTTAAGTGACCGTTAAACTGTTCACCTGGTAGCTATGATGCTCCGGCCAGCAGAGGAGGGAGCCTCATGGAATCGGCCGTGGGTTAGAGATTGTAGATGGGGCACTGTCGGCCCTGAATCTGCTTCACCCGCACCCTGGACCCAGAGAGGAGGGAGCTTGATTCTGGGGTGCATTACCCGAGAACTGCCCACTCATAATCCGGGACACCTTGGGGGATGTCGGAGAGCTGGTTTCAGGTTGATCCCTGCAGGCCAGGCCGAGGACCCCACCGGTGCAGAATCTGTGCACCAGGCCTCTGGTGTTGAATAAAATCTGTCCTTTAAACATCATAGGCATGGATGGGCTTACATATTTTAATCTTGCCGTTTCTCTATATCTCTTAACTGTAATGTATATACTGTTTTCTACTAGCGGTGCTAATGTGTATACTATAATAATTTTTGTCATGAAACTGTTAGTATGTTGAATACAGTCATTTTTATGTAGACTTCTTTTAAATTTCTTGGAAGCAAATCTGGATTACTAATTATATAAACAATGTAAAAGAAACAAATTAGGCAAAAAAGAAGGCCTTATTTTCTGGACATCTTCTGTTTGTATTATTCATTCCTTAATTCTTTAATCACTGAGTAATTTACTGAGGTAGTAAATGTTCAAGGTGTTAAGAGATATAACAGAAAACAAGAAAGTAATCTTTTTTCCTGAGAGGCAATTAAGAATAGCATCTCTTAAAATAATGATGTTAATTAATAATACTATTCACAGATGTGCATCTTTTATTAAAAAAATAAAGCAGTTATGTTTTACCTCATAGAGGGTTCCAACTTCCTGGTCAGGGGAAGGGGCAAATGACTGATTCACATAAATAAACTGCAAAAGAAAAAAAAAAAAGGCGATTCATTTTTAATGGTATCCTGATTAATCTGTATTTTTCTGGGGTTCAATCAGCCAGCTCTTTCAAATTCTTTGTCTTCAGAATTGAAAGAAATTTCCTTAACCTCTTTTTCCTACTTCTCATAAATCAGTCAACTAATGAGATCTTTATGAAGATTAGTTCCTACCTGGAGGAATAAAACCAGATTTTTTGCTTCTAGAGCAGTGGTTCCTACTTATTAAAACTAATAACTTTTAAATGTTTTTACAAATAGCTTTTGAAGATTTATTCAAGAAATTATTAAAAGTATTACTTTTTCCAACTACTCATTTTAAAGACAGAATTTTTCCTAACAAAACTTCATACACAGTATAAAATCAGGAAATCTCTGAGATAGTGTGAGCATTTTTCTTGGGTAATAACATACAGTTGGATTTTTTTTTTACCTTTACCACCACTGAAAACTCATAAAAGTACTGAACTCCAGGCTGGGTGCCACTACTGTAAAGTCACTTGTAGCTAAATAAGATGGTAACATAATGAAACCTAATGTTCTTATAACCTTGTTCTTTAAAGGATTCATTGTTCAATGTTCCAGTTTAGTCTGTTTTCATTAAAACTCTCTAATACATGTATCCTCTGCTTTTTGAAAGTTCATGTTATGAATGACCTACATTAGTACCTGTTTTAACTGAGAAATCCTAAGAGGATTTTCACTTTTATGAAGAAAGCAAAAATAACATTCAGCATGTTTTGCAGTGAGCCATTATAGAAACGGTGAGATTAGCCCTGCTGCCAATCTCTTTCAGTGGGAACTACACTCTGCATCTTGGCAGTAAGCCAGCATAGCTTTGGACTGTGTCTGTAAGCATCCGTGCTTTATCTCAATTTTATACATCTGTTAGCAAGATGTGACCTAAAATATCAGAATGCCTAAAAGAGCTCATAAGGGTGTTATGCTTAGCATAAAACTGGGTATAATTAAGTGTATTATGGTTTGGTGGGTTATTTGAGGGGATCTTGGTATGCACAAAATTTTTTCACATAAATTAATGGTGATTACTTTTTTGTTTTATGCCATTTTGGCTTAGAAAAGATTTCATAGGAATGTTCTTCTTTTATATAGTGGGGGAAACCAGTACTTAAGAAAATCACTGCAGATACAAAAGGACAGTGTCTTAGTAGCTTTTGATAATTTTCCTTTTAGAAAATAAAACATTATTTGCAGGTAACATATCAATTTACCTTTGTCTATAGTCAAATTCTAAGACTAAAGTTTCTTGGACTTAATATAGCCTTTAAAGCCCAATAATATCAGAATAAACAGTTGGTTGATAGACACTATTTGGGTCACCAACTGTAATAAAAACAAATAAGGACTACATTTCTCCCTTGAGTGATTCAGTGTGGTTATTAAAAACAGAGGCTCTACTGAGACAGATCCAGGTTTAAGTTCTGGCTCTAAACACAAATACCTTTTCTCAGCTGGTTTCCTTATTTATAATACGGAAAATAATAGCACCTATACTTCTTGGAGCTGCTGGGAAACATAAAATGAGATAGCACCAGTGCCTGGTATATGTACTCAATATATATTAGTTTTAATTATTTCAAAAGTTCATGTATAAATATCAATTAATGGTTAAGGCTGAGTAATACTCTTAACAAAAACTTCATAAAGTTAGAAATCAGTGTGCATTTAAATGTGAATTTCTATAATCTATATACTGGTATATAAAAGCCTAAGTGACCGAACAACCAAACAACTGGTCGCTATGACATGCACTGACCACCAGGGAGCAGACACTCAATGTAGGCGCTGCCCCGATGGTCAGTGTGCTCCCACAGTCAACCTCCTGCAGTCCGCCCCCCTGCCGGCCGGCCAGCCAACCTCCTGCGGCCCCTCCTCCCCGGACAGCCAATCTCATGAGGCCCTCTTTCCCCGGCCAACCTTCTGGCCCTGATTGCAGGCCAGGCTGAGGGACCCCACCTGTGCATGAATTTGTGCACTGGGCCTCTAGTACAGATATAAGACTCTGTCTTTAGATCCTAGCAGTTTCACTGTGAATGAACATAGATATTTTATTCTTCTGGTACATTTTAAATGAGAAGGGCTCTTGGTGACAGTTTTTAGTTCAGCAAACATACACTATCTATTATGTGGTAGGAATTTCCCAAGGTGTGGAACTGTGAAGATTAATATGACTCCCATTAATGAGTTTTCAATCTACTGGAGAGGCAGACATATGCAGGTAAGACTATAGATGAAAAAAGTGCATCTGACAAAGTGTGTAGTACACAACAGATGTGGCATTAATTTGACCTAGCAAAAACATCAGGGAAAGCCTTCTCTAAGAGATAATAAATAGGATTTAACTAGGTGGAAGAATAATTAGGACTTTGTAGCTAAAAGTAAGATGGTTTTAGTGTTAAGGGGATAGTAGAGTAAATGTAGCAGAACTATAAGAATTCATTACAATTTATAACAGGAGTCAGGAACTGAAAGTGACTATAATTTTTTTTAAAAAGCAATTCAGCTAGTTTAAAATTCCATGGAAGTAACAATTTCAAAATGTAATCTTGCTAATAAATGCTAGAACTTGGGAAGACAGTTATTTTAGTTTTAAAGAATAATGATTTTGTTTTTAATCCTCACCAAGGATACTTTTACCATTGGTTTTTAAAGAGTGGAAAATGATGAGGGAGAAACATCGATGTGAGAGAGACAGATTGATTAGTTGCCTCCTGCACTGTCCCAGGGATCGAAACCTGCAACCTATATGCCCTTGACTGTAAATCAAACCTGACATCCTTCGGTCCATGGGCTGAAGCTCTAACCACTGAACAACTCTATCTAGGCAAGGTCTTCTGCTCCTGAGGTTTTAGCTCCAATATGCATGTGAATGACACTATAATCTTCTTGCCCATCTCTGACAATTAAATTCTATATGGCACTGTAATAACACAGATGCTTTTCTCACTCTGATTACTGAGGGAGATGTTCAGCTGCAAAACTCAAATATTTCCACACTTTTTCTAAACATCTTCCTTTGGAGGAATCCCAGGCTCTATATGCTATTCTTCCTCAAATTACTTCTAGTGATTGATCTATCTTATACTTACTCTTTCAAACTACTAGATCAGTATTAATATTGGCCAAGATGTGATCTGCCAATAAAGGTGTCTGCTATATTAATTAAAATGCAACAATATTCTAAATACAAGTAGATATTTAAATTTCTGTAGCTGAATGCCAAGTTAAAAACCAGTGGCATTTAAAATATTAATCTTTCCAACTGCTACCATGAAGTGTTTAACATCTACTAATATGAAATAAGAATATCTCTTAGTTCTTCCATAACATATGGCAAGGACATGTTGCTTACCTTAATAGGAACACAAAGGAAACAACATTAATATCAAAACAAATTATAAAACCTAAATATTTCTGTATGTTCCCTGACAGATCTTTCTGCGTGGGCATTCAGTGACTTTTTTGAGAAAAACCACCTCAGTGGTAAAAAAAAAAAAAAAAAAAATCAGTTCACATTGTAAATGTAAATCTAAAATTCATTTCACTTCAGAGTTCCCCAGAGAATCCTTCAATAAAGTACAGAAATCCCACCAACAAAAGAAATAAAAGAACATTACTGAAGTAAAAATATATGGCTCCATATGTATTTCTATATACAACAGTTATTCATTATTGCCTGGTAACCATTATAGATAATTGAGGGAAATAGTCAGCACTGGTTTCATACCAACTGTTCTGAAGCCACAAGTTTAAGGAACTTTTTGATGAAGTCAATGAGTCCTTGGATGGTTCGGGTTCGCTCTACAGCCCACTTCTTTGTTTTCATTATAGGGGTGTCTCCCACAGCCTTTAGCAGGATATCAACTGTAAAAGGAAAAAAAAATATAACAATTACACTACAACATACAATGACTTTAGAAAAGTTAAACCTTTAATCTATACATAGTACATATATTGGATACTGGAGGTATGTCTAAGATATACAAATGTTAGGCTGTAAGATTCTTTTTCGTCATTTTTCTCCCCCCCGTTTCTACAGTCTCAGAAAGGACTCTCCATGAAATGTAATTTTAAATTTCATTTTAATAATAATAAAATAGAAATGGTCAATAAATATGTAAAAATATATAAAATGTCACCGGGCTGGTGTAGCTCAGTGATTGAGCGTCAACCCATGCACCAAGAGATCACTGGTTCAATTTCTGGTCAGGGCACATGCCCGGATTGCAGGCTCGATCCCCAATGGGGAGTGTGCAGGAAACAGTCGATGGATGTTGACTTTTCTCTTTCATTGATGTTTCTATCTCTCTCTCCTTCTCCCTTCTGCTCTCTCTAAAACCAATAAAAATGTATTTTATGTATATATTTATGTATACACACACACACACACATATATATATAATGTCATGGCTTTTTACAACCAACCAAATTAGCAAAAATTAGAATAATAATACTGTAGATGAGACTACTGTTGGGAATAAAAAAATGGCACACCCTTTCTGGAGAACAATATGGTAATACATTACCAAATACTTAAGATATGTTTTGATCCAATAATCCTAATATATATATCAAGAGCTAGGTGCCGTCACAACCGAACGGGCGACCAGTCACCATGAAGTGCCTCTTGGTCCTCCCCCTGACCCTGTGCCCCTCACCATGAGGCGGGGCTGGCGGTGGGGAGGGACTGGGGACTGTTGAGCTGCGGTGGCGGGGCTGCTTCGCGGGGTGGCTGTGAGCTTAGAGGAGCAGTCACCTGGGCGGCCAGCGGTGAGCTTCACAGGGCGGCAGCAAGCTTCACGGAGCAGTCGAGGGGTGGGGGGGAGCCTCGCATAGTAGTCGAGGGGCTGCGAGCATCAGGGAGTGCCCTGGAGCAGGGAGCTTCACGTAGCATTGCAGGGCGGCAGAGACCATGCGACTGAGGCCAGGCTAGGCCTAGGGACCCTAACCGCGCACAATTTCGTGCACGCTGGGTCTCTAGTACTAATAATAATAGTACTAGGAACCTAGTCTCATAAAATATGAGATGTAAAAAGATTCACTTAGAAGGATTTCACCTTTGTTGAAACATTTATTTTTATAGAAAAAAAACAAACACCTGGCAAATCTAAATATTCAACAATGGTATTTAGAGGGGATTGGTTGAAAAATGATATTATTGTCTATAATAGAATTTATATAATTCCATAAAGAATACACACTCTGAAGTCCCTGGGTTCCAAATCCTGGCTCTGCTACTTGCTATGTATATATTCCTGGATAAATTCTTTAATGTTTCTGTGCCACAGTTCTTCCTTTTATAAAATGAGGACAATAGCATCTACCTCATAAGGTTGTTTTGAGGATTAAATAAGTTAATACATGTAAAGCGTTTGGAACAATATCAGGTCCTAACTCATACTTTTTGAACCTTAAGATTATAAGTTGCCATTAAAGAAAACATGCTATAAAAGCATATTTAACAGCATGAAAAAGTTATCAAAATGTACTAATATAAAACAGCATGTATAATAACACCTCAATTTCATTAAAACCATCACAAACACATATTCATGTAAATGTGGAATGTGCACCAAAATGCTATTTCTCAGTAGTGACATTATAGGTGATTAATATTTGGTTTTACTGGTACTTTTTGTAACCGCCAAGTTTTCTATAATAACATTTCTAATAAAGAAACATAATAATTATTGGGGGAAAAACAACGAGGGGCCAAAAAGTTTCAATTAGAGAAATTAAAGGTTTCAATAATCCAAAATACAAACACAACCTATGAATCTGCCTCATGAAGTTACTATACTTAAAAGGATGTGTGTGAACACGCAATACAATATACAGATGTAGTATAGAACTGTACACATGATACCTGTATTATTTTATTAATCAATTTCACCCCAATACACTCAATAAAAAGGGGGAATAAAGAAGTCTCTCTCAATCAAAAGCAACACTGAGCCGAAACCGGTTTGGCTCAGTGGATAGAGCGTCGGCCTGCGGACTCAAGGGTCCCAGGTTCGACTCCGGTCAAGGGCATGTACCTGGGTTGCGGGCACATCCCCAGTAGGAGATGTGCAGGAGGCAGCTGATCGATGTTTCTCTCTCTTCAATGTTTCTAACTCTCTCCCTTCCTCTCTGTAAGAAAAATCAATAAAATATATTAAAAAAAAAAAAAAAGCAACACTGAAAGCAAAATAGTGTACTGCTGCCCCCTAAAGTTAATTCTAGTATATTACATCTCTCTTGTCCCAGTCTTTGGTGTTAAAAATTGGGATCCAATGGAGTCAGAAGTTAATTTATTCAAGTTTACCCTGGGAATGAAGGCACCTGGAACACATAATGCACACTGTATTCTTCTTGATAAAGTTTACCTTCCTTCCTCCACTTAAACTCTAGCTTCAGTTATCCAGGAAACAGAGATGAATTTAAAGATAAATGAGGGGATTTTGAGTAACTCAGCTTCTATGCCCCCTTCAATCTCCTGAGGTTATCAATAACTCAGTTGCAACTGAGCATTTCAAGAAAGTGAAGGAGAAAATATTATGAGCTGTACTACTGCAGGAAAAAAAATATTGGAAGGGATAGGAGCTAGAGGACACATTTATTTAAATTGTAACTACATTTTCTTTTAATTTCTAAAGGTGATTTGCTTTACAGTTCTCAATCCGAGCTATGCATTAGGAGCAACTGGGGGAACACATTTAATTTACAAGAATACAGAATGTTTGGAAGCAGGGTCCTGGCACAGGTATGTTCTAAAGCTCCCTGAGGTGGTCCTAATGTGAGGCCAGGACCAACAACCTCGGGTTGCTGCAACAATCTTTGTTCTTCTGTAGATTAAACCAGAAGTGAAGCATATGTAACAGCTAAGCTTCTTCCCTCAGAAGAGGTCCTCAAAAAAGGATGACAATGTCAGGGTAGAAATCCAATAGCTAGAAACTAAGTTTTATAACATCAGAGAGGCAAACTCAAATGCTCATGGGAGCCAGAAAAAGAACCCATTTTTAAATGACGGCTTAAAATACATACATATATATATATATTGGAACCAAGAGACCATGCCATATAACCCCAGGCTGTATCCCTGTTGCAGGTCATTCATCTTTAGCCACTGTTTTTGCAAAGCTATCTTCGGGGAGTAGTAGGACACTTTTGACTGAGACTGTTAGAGCTTAAAACAAGCCCTTTGAAAGTCTGTTCCTGCTTGCAATAAAAATGGAAGAAAAAGAGGAACAAAACTCGGTAAAACTCATGGAATTCTTCTCAAGGAAGATTCTCGTGGCTACCTATAAAAATAATCAAAGGTTTGTTTCTCCAGTAGTGCATCATGTGGGGACAACAAGAGATTCCCCCCAAATGGAGAAGCCGTCTCACTTGGGCCCCCGGGGAGCAGTGCCGGAGGAAACAGCTACCTCCGGCGGCAGAAGAAAATGACGTTCGACGCCGGGCTGTGAGGTCACTGAGCAGAAACCCTGCCAATACCTGGGCTAAGCCTCTGGACTGGCAAAACGTGTCTGAGGCCCCGGGCCGACCTTTCTGAATTATAGGTGCCGACTTGCTGCTTTTCTCATAAGCTACTCTACACGGAGTGCTGCTCCAGGGCAAGTCAACTTAGGAATGCCTGGATTTTACCGTGGCAAACGATGACAGGGTAGATGACAGCTAGTTCACACAATGACATGAGTCACAAAGGTTCCAAAATGGTTTGTGTGTTTTTGTTTTAGAAAGGCGATGCCTGTGCCTTTAGTATTCCTTTAAACATTCTTCATTTTGGGTAAAATTTCAGTTTTTTGGTTCAAGAAGTGAATTCACACGCAATTGGTATTTTAAACAAAACAAACCCCTGCGAACTAACTAGTTGGAAGGCGCGAACTAGCCCTATCATCTTCAATCATTATTCTATTTGGCTACCGGGCTAAGTACCTGCAGCCCCCGAGATCCCCCTCCGCTCCCACCTTGAGAAAGTCTGCGGTCAGGCCAGGGCCGCACCACAGGGCCAAGCGTCCAGCAACGGCCTCTGGCAGGGCCCTCCACAGGAAGGTCTGCAAAGCCGAGACGCACAGGTCCCTTCCTAACCGTCAAAAACCACGCCGGGCACGGGCCTTCCTCTCCATGTTGCTTCTTCATTGGCCGCCATCCCCAGTGGGGAGCGACCTACACCTCCCGCCTCTGCCCAGAAACCACTCTCCAAATTACTTTTTTTCTTGGTGTCGCCGGCAGGTTCCTCCGTTCCCGGGGAGACTGCGGCGGAAGAAGGCGGCTCCGGCGTGGCTGTTCCTGGGGAGACGTCCGTAGGCCCTTCGCCGTCCGCCGCACCCGAAGGAGGGAGCGGGAGCACGGCCGCCGGCTCCTCAGCCATCTTGTTCGGGGGGAGGCGAGATGGGAAGTGGGGGGCTCAGCGTGCAGTGGGCGGGCTTTGCGCCAGGAAGTCGTCAGGCTGGCGACGGCGAAAGGGGACCCAACTCTGCAGTGAGAGCTGGGATTGCCGGCTACCTTCTATGTCGAGCCTGTCGTAGAAGCCTGACCATTAATACCGCGACTGCTGTTTTTCCACAGCTACGCGCCTCGGGCAGGGGACGGCGGTCTGCGTCGCCACAGACCCGGGAGCGCGCAGGAGCCCCTCCGGACAGTGGGCGTGGCCTGGAGTGTTTCCGCTTCCCTCCGCGCCGGCCCCGCCCCGGCCCCGCCCATTCCCGCCCACGGCCCGCCCCGCGGCTCGGGGGCGCGCGCGCGCGTGCGGGAGGGGGCGGGTTGGGAAGGATCGCCGGCGAGATCCCGAGGCGAGGCTCGCGCGCCCGCCCCCGCCCTGGCCCCCAGCGCCCACCCGGCCCGCCCGGCTCAGCCATGATCAAGGCGATCCTCATCTTCAACAACCACGGGAAGCCGCGGCTCTCCAAGTTCTACCAGCCGTACGTGAGTATCCCGCCGCCGCCGATGCGGGCGAGGGGGAGTTGTGGGCTGCAGGCAGCGCCCTCAGGGCGACTCCCTCAGGCACGCGCGGCCCTTCTCGCGCCCCGGCTGCCTCCAGCTCTCGGGTGGTCAGCCTCCCTCCCGGTGGGTGTGAGCGGGTGCCCACCTCCTGCCCCGCTCGCATCCTCCGACGTGGCTCTGCCTGGGTGGCTCTGCCTGGGTGGCTCCTCCGCCCGTCTGTTGCCTGAGTGGTTCCCGGCGGCGCGGGCGAGGCCCGGGAGACTTCCCGGCGCGGGCCCTCGCGGGTCGGGGCTGCAGCCCATCTGCGCCCGCGAGCCCACCTGCGCACCTGTCTCCCCGACACCCGCGCCAGCCTGCGAGGAAGACGGCGGAGCTCGCTGGTCTCGCAGCCCCACCTCCCCGACTCCCAGCCTTTCCTGGGGGACTTCTTTCTCCGTGGACAGACGGGCTGGGGCTTTCCTCTCACCCTGCAGAACTTAGCTTCCTGCGCGCTGGGAACCGCACGCTTTGGGCAGTCTCTCTCTCTCTCTCTCTCTCTCTCTCTCTCTCTCTCTCTCTCTCTCTCTCTCTCTCTCTCTCTCTCCCCCCCCTCTATGTGGTGATACGTGGTCCACTGCCCAGTTTGACTTCCACGTGTCTCTTTGTTAAAGAAAAAAAGATAAGTGAGGAACTAACACTTTCATGGGGCTTTTCTCTTAGTGGCTGCAAATTGTTTAATTATTATTTAAATTAATTATTATTGACGTTTGTGGGTGACCGGCCAGACCTGTGATTCTGTACTTGGAAGTCAGGATTTTAGCTGCTGGTTTGGTGTCTCTCTAATTTGTAAGATAATTTGTCCTCATTTATAGTTTTTCCTCCACTTATGAAGAAGAGTAATGTTTATAAAAACGCTTTTAGAAGTGTAAATATTGTTTAAAAATGCAGGAGATCTTAAGGTAGGAAAGATACTAGTAAGTAATTTAGTAACGATGGAGGGAGGGTTCAGTGCCTATCTGAGGGCAAAATTCGCTGTTTAGATAAAACAAATCAAGTTGGGCTATCATCGGTATGGTTTATGTAAAGATAGAAATATTGTGCAGTATTGGGGCTGTTTGCTTATAGCCAGAAATGAACCTTCAATTAAATATTTAAATTGAGCCAAGGCTAACACTTTTATGCAGGTTAGTCCCAGATAGAAATCATTCCTGCCATTAGAAATTAAATGTGAAAATGTCACTTTGCCTAAAATGATAATGCAGTCTGTGGAGGTGTTAGTTGACGTGAGAAATCTTGAGCTTATTACTCATTTCCTTAGTTTTGCTGTTGCTAGCGATAAAGAATATTTTCTACTACTGTGTGGCTTGAGTATAATGCAACTTAAATGCTAATGCTTTATTTAAGAATTCTACATCATTCCTTAATCCAGGATAAAATTCTAGTTGATCCTTCTGGGTTTAAAAAACATGCCTTTAACTTTACAGTGTTACCCATTTGCCTAAAATATAGTACTAGTCTTTATTGAAGGAACTTTCTCTTAACCATTTTGCTTGTGCCATTCATTCGCAGTATAAAAAAAGTATGTTCCAGCGATGAAAGAGACTTCAAACATTTGTTTTTCCATGTCTACACTTAGTAATTAAGCAATATTAAAAGTAGGTTTCTTGCCTAATCCATAATATCAGTGTAACCGTTCTTGCAGTTTATAATTTAACCATCTACAGAAAAATGAATTTCATTTGGAAATGCAGGAATACATCTTTCTCTTGTCTAGCAATGGGAATAGAATATGTTTTACCTTTAACCCAGGAGGTCGCAGTGAAGGTTAATGTGGGAAGAGGAGGTTCTGGCAGCAGTGACAGCTATGGTGTCATTTGGCCATTGGGTAAATGACAGTGTTCTTGGGGTCAGGGGGCTGAGAGGTGTATAAAGAAGGATCTAGTGGTCACTGGCCATGTAGAAGTAGGGATGCCAGAGCTGTTTTTGTGTATTAGTCTTTTATAAATTGAGTTTTGCCAACTGTATTTTTGTCATTCAGAAAATAATGGAAGGTTATTTGTTTATATATTTGCTTCCTTCACTAGACCATAACCTATTTGAGGGCAGAAATCTTTTTCACCCATTTATTTCAGTCAGTTTGTCAACAAATTTTTATTTTATGCCTACCAAGTGCAGGCAGTGTTTTAAAATCTGAAGATGAACAAACATAACTTCTATTCTTTCTGGGGTTGGGGATACACAAAACTAATAAGTAGTTATTAGTGATGTGGAAAAAATAAAGCAGGACGGTGACAGGGAGTGCAAGGATGATAATTTAAAATAGGATAGGCAGGCCCTGGCCTGTGTAGCTCAGTTGGTTGGGCAGTATTCCCGTGCACCTACAGGTTGCTGGTTCAATTCCTGGGCAGGGCACAAACCCAGGTTTCAGGCTCAATTCCCAGGAGATGGCGTGAGGAGGCAGTCGATCGATGTTATACACTCACATCGATGTTTTTTTCTTCTTCCTTCCTCCCGCTCTAAAAATCAATGAACTATTTAAAAAGAAAAAAAAAATAGGGTAGGCAGGTAAGTTCTCACTGAGAAGGAGACATTTGGGCAAAGACTTGAAGGAGGTAAGAAAGCCTGCTTGCAGATATCTGGGGAAAGATCATTCCAAGCCGAGGAAGCAGGAGATGCAATGGCCCTGAAAAGGCAATGCCTATTTGAAGCACCTGCCTAAATGTTAAAGAACACCAGGAAACCTGGCCTGGCAAGAGCAGAATATGTACCAATAAGGGAGGAGTAGTTGGAAATGGGTGTATTTGTATAGGGCAGGGGTGGGCAAACTTTTTGACTCAAGGGCCACAATGGGGCCGAAACCGGTTTGGCTCAGTGGATAGAGCGTCGGCCTGCGGACTGAAAGGTCCCAGGTTCGATTCCGGTCAAGGGCATGTACCTGGGTTGCGGGCATATCCCCAGTAGGAGATGTGCAGGAGGCAGCTGATCGATGTTTCTCTCTCATCGATGTTTCTAACTCTCTATCTCTCTCCCTTCCTCTCTGTAAAAAATCAATAAAATAAAAAAAAAAAAAAAAAAAAAGGGCCACAATGGGTTCTTAAACTGGACCGGAGGGCCGGAACAAAAGCATGGATGGAGTGTTTGTGTGAACTAATATAAATTCAAAGTAAACATCATTACATAAAAGGGTACGGTCTTTTTTTTTTTTTTTAGTTTTATTCATTTCAAACGGGCGGCCCGCGGTCCGTAGTTTGCCCACGGCTGGTATAGGGAGTCAGAGTTTATTCTATCCTCACTGCTTGAAATATTCTTTTCTTCCATTGCCAATTGTCTAGATTCAACCCTTTGTTCCAGGCCTAACTCAGATATCACTTAACCATTCCCTGAAGCCTCTTTGTTCTTAGGATTTTACATTATATTTATTACAGTCTAATATTCTGTTTCTCAGCCTAGAATTCCTTTGGGGCATTCTATAGATTCCCTGAGGCAGGTTTTAGATTTATTTGTGTCACCCTCAGCAATCAATAATGAGTCTTGAATATACTAGTAGAGACCTCTCAATAAATCTTTGCTAAATGTTTCCTAGTTTGGGATAGAGTTTGGGTTAAAAGTGACCTCCTAAATTTCCTTCCAGTTCTTAAAATTTAGTCCTTCATTGATGAGAGGCTCTCAAAATCCATGCCTTTACAACAAAAGTAGTGATGGAATAGCTGTTACATCAACTGTTTCTGTTTTAAGTTGAAAGAAATTTCTAAGAAGTGCACATCCAATAAGATTGACAGTTTGTGTTTAATTTATTAAGCAATATTTAGGGGTGTGGTGGGTTAACAGTTTCATATCCTGATAGAGTACTGAGATTTGAATTCAGTAATAATGGTTTAACACTGAGCAATTTGAAAAGCACTTAACAACCCACTTCCCCTACTGCATTGGATTTTCATTCCTCACTTTTCCTCTCAGATAACAATTTATATGTTCATCTTTACCCTTTAATAGTGCAGATTTCCATTTCCTGCTGTAATAAATTTTTAGATTTGATTGTGCCTCCAAGCTGCTATTATGTGTGAGACACATGGAGTCACATGCATATTTGGCTAAACTGAAGTTTTTGGTTCATTCTGCAAGAGTCAGACATTAAGAAGTCAAGGGTAGACTCAGAATAAATTCTCTTTTGTTTTTGCCTTCTATATCCTTAAGCTATGACTGTACAGTTCAAATGTTTTTAGTCTTTTAATATTTGCCTGGCAATAGTTGTGTGTTACTATAAATGACTAATGAGACTAATATTTCTTAAAGCAGATATATTTTTATATAGCCATCAATCAAGAAAAAACACACACCTGTTTATGATTCCTGTGTTTTTAATGAACCATGGTATATCCTTCGGTGAATCACTTTAATAAAGTAAAAAATGTTTTCCTTTTATATGAATTATCTTAGTTATTTTCACAGATTTAAAAGATTTTATATGTAGCCCTGGCTGGGTGGCTCAGTTGGTTGGAGAGTCATCCAGTACACCAAAAGGTTGTTGGTTCAATTCCCGGTCAGGGCACATACCTAGGTTTCTGGTCTCTCTCTATCTCTCTCTCTTCCTCCCTCCATGCCTCCCTTTCTCTCTCAAATTAATAAAAACATATCCTTGGGTAAGGATTAAAAAAAAAACAGATTGTGTATGTTTGCATATGTATACTCATGATCAAGCTTATATACACATACACAAGTACAAACAGGAAAGTTTTCAAATGGTTACATATACAAGTTGCCTCAATTTTCATATAAACTGTATCTGATTATTCAGTTGTTTGGCAACCATATGCAGATCCTAGAAGGAACTCTAAGATTGTTCTTTTCATTTTTGAATTTGTTTACATAACAGATATAAAGTATTGAAAGTATGTATAACTTTTTCTTTTAAAAAATCTTTAAGAAAGATGCATCCGTATTTACTGATGTCTTTTTTAGTGGCTGTTAAGACAGTGTTTCAGATGGGATGGTTAAAATTATTTTTATGATCAAGATAGAATTGTCAGTAATTCTAAGTATTAATTAAGGTGTTTACACATATTATATATTTTTATTATAATTTTTTTAGTAGAAACAGACTTACAGATACAGAGGGGAAGGGATCGAGCCCGAAACCTGAGCAGGTGCCCTGACCTGGAAACAAACCCGCAACCTTTGTATGACCCAACCAGCTGAGTCACACTGGCCAAGGCAACATATATTATATAAACACATAGTATTTGAGCCGCTTTATTAAGAAGATAATCCCAAGTGATTTGGTTTCTTTTCACATTAGTTAGGATGCTTTTGGATACATAAATTGAGTTTTATGTAGTCTGACTCAAATTTTGCTTTAAAAGAACTGTTAGTATACATAATAGGAAGTGCAGAGTAGTAGACAGATTCCACAATTACTTGATTTAGCAAATCAGTGACTTCATTATAGATCCAATTTCTTACTCTGTCTTGCTCTTCACAAAGTTGATATCCAAAAACTGATTTCCTCCTTGAAGTCAGTGGTAATCAATTGCGTCCATAAGGAGTGATGGTTCCTGCAGTGCTAGAATATATCTTTCCCTTCAGTCTGGTTAGTCCTACCCAAGACCAATAATAGCTTACACTAATCAGGATCTACCCTTGGAACTGAGGATGAGGATGGAAGCATGAATAAAATTGGTGTCACCCTGACCAGTTTGGCTCAGTGGCTAGAGCGTCGGCCTGTGGACTGAGGAGTCCCAGGTTCGATTCCGGTCAAGGGCATGTACCTTGGTTGTGGGCACATCCCCGGTGGGGGTTGTGCAGGAGGCAGCTGATGGATGTTTCTCTCTCATGGATGTTTCTAACTCTCTATCCCTCTCTGTAAAAAATCAATAAAATATGTTTAAAAAAATAAAATTGGTATTATGTTGGAAAGGTGAAAGAGAAGAATGGACGTTGGGTATGCAAACAGGTGTCCACTATTCTCGCTGTATTACCTCATGTTATTTCTTGTGAATAAATATTGTTTTCTTCTCTGTAATTTTAGATTGCTTCTGAGGTTGTTAATATAGGAATGATCCTTGAAATTTGTGATTCTGAACATGTCACACAAAATATCTTAGTTCAAGATATCCTTATATCAAAGGATCATTGAAAATTTCCATTCTAATATGATCACAGTTTTTATAGGTAGTATGCTTGAAGACTTGCTTTTAAAAAAATTAAGATTAAACCTATCGAAAATTAAAGGAAGAATTAAAATACTCAAAATTACAGTGATTCTTGGCTTTAGGGGGAGGATTATAAATTGGGCAGTGGGATAGGTCATTCCTTGGACTTTATAAACAGAGAAAGGCCTTGTTTAGGGTGTTTATATTTATATTTCTTTAGCAAAGTTGTTGGTTGTTAAAGTATTTATTGTTTTAAGTTTTTATTGAATTTATTGGCTAATAAAATTATATAGGTTTCAAGTGTACAATTCTATAATTCATCATCTGTATATTGTACTGTTGTGTTCTCCATCCCAAGTCAGGTCTCCTTCCATGAGCATTTGTTTTATTTTTTAAATGTATTCTTTTTTGTGATAATGTAGAAAATATTGAAGTATTAAGATCTGAAAGGTCATCCTTGATTTCATTTCTACAGATAGCTATTAACATTTAGTTATATTTTCTCCACTCTTTAGATTTCCTTTCAGAATGTCCTAATGAAGAGTATATACTTTTTAGACATTAGTATCACAAAATGAATGCATCAAAGCTGTTGCTGGATTTATTAAAAATTTGTGGCTTTAAGATAACCAGATTTGTTAATGTCTGGGTACTCTATTGTTAGAATCTTTAAAAATACTTTAATATAACCCTAGCCGGTTTGGCTCAGTGGATAGAGCATCGGCCTGTGGTCTGAAGGGTCCCAGGTTCGATTCTGGTCAAGGGCACATGCCCAGGTTGCTAACTCAATCCCAAGTAGGGGGGTGTTCAGGAGGCAGCTAATCAATGATTCTTTCTCATCATTGATATTTCTATATCTCCTCCCTTCTTCTCTGAAATCAGTAAAAATATTTAAAAAAAATAACTTTAAATAATACTTTAATAAATGTTAATAGCACTTTAATAATTTGCTTATGTTTGTTTATCTGTGTATATCTTTCTTTTTTACAAAACTGAACTCATATATGTAAACTGAGTGTATTAGGGCCCTACCCTTTTCTGATCCTGAAGGGAAGTATTTGCTAATTTTTGTTGGAAAGTAAGAATTTATTCTTGTCTTTAGCACTTGTAGTTGTCTTTGTACGTGTGGGTTATGGAATTCTTATCTGCTGCCGATAAGCCAAGGTGATTCTGAGTTGTAGACCAAAGAGGAACCAGTCCCTTTCAAGCATATCTATATATATAAAAGCGTAAGTTACTGGAATTACTGGAACGACCAGTTGCTATGATGTGCACTGACCACCAGGGGGCAGACGCTCAAGCAGGAGCTGCCCCTTGGTGGTCAGTGCGCTCCCATAGCCAACCTCCCGCAGCCGACCAACCTCCCCTGGTCCCTCCCTGTGGCTGGCCAACCTCCCATGGTCCCTCCCCTGCACCGGCAGGCCCCGGCCAGCAGCTGGCAGGAAGGCCCAGGCCAGTAGCCAGTAGGAAGGCCTCGGTTGGCAGCCGGCAACAGGCAGGAAGGCTCTGGATGGCAGCCGGAAGGCCCCGATCGGCCTTGATTGTGGGCCAGGCCTAAGGACCCACCCATGCACGAATTTCTTGCACAGGGCCTCTAACTGTTATATAAAACTCACATTTCTTGCCCATTCTGCCCTTTCAGCCTTCCCCTTACCAAATCCTTTGACTGCGGGAAGAATAAAAGACATCATTCTATTTAATAGAGTATTAAGTTCTTAAGACTCCCAAGGAGGCACTTAATGGACAGTCTCTTAAGAAGAGAAGTGGCCTTGTTGCATATTACCTGACCTGAGCATTACACTCCCTTTTCTCTTTTCATATTTTTTCAACAAATATTTGTGTTTGGCCTTGTTTTAAGCACTGGTAATATTGTGCTAAGTAAAATAGATGTTATCCCTGTCTTATGAGTTTACATTCTAGTGATAGAAGACAGACAGTAAACAAATTATGTAAGATTGTGATTAGTCTAGGAAAGAAGAAAAATGAAATAGTGTAATGGGATAAAGTATGATGGGGGAGAGGCTGGGGTCAGTGCGCTCCCACAGGAGGAGCACTGCTCAGCCAGAAGCTGGACTAACGACTGGGGAGTGCAGCGGCTGTAGCGGCAGTGCTAAGGCACCACTAAGGATGTCCGACTGCTGGCTGTGGGGAGTGGGCCTAAGCCATCAGTTATTCATCCCCCAAAGGCTCCCGGACTGCGAGAGGGCTCAGGCCAGGCTGAGGGACCCCCCCCACCCTGAGTACATGAATCTCGTGCACTGGACCTCTAGTATTAGATAAGATCATCAGGGAAAACTTTGTGAACCTGACATTTGAAAAGAGAACTGAATGAGGTAAAGGAGTGTATGAGAATACCTGAGAAGAAAATGTATGGGGCATGAAAAGGTACAGGATCCCTCAAATTGGAGCAAATTTGGCGTGTTGAGGAATAGCAAGAAGGCAAGCTGAGTGATTACAGGAAAGAGTGGTAAGAGATGAGGTCCGAGAGAAAGACAGGGCCAGATTGGGCCTGCATGCCAAATCATGCAGCCCCTTCTTCAGACCTTTCAGTCTGATGACATTATCCCCAACACTCTACAAGAAAAGATACTTCTCATTGAATCTTACTTGTATTTTGCACAATTGAACAGTGCCTCTGGCCTCTGCAGGAGAGGCAGTGATGCTGTCTCTGCTCAGTTATTTTCTTTTCCACCTAGTTATCTTAGGCTCTGGAAAGGTATGAATAAAGGTAAAAGTGAGTGCTCCAATTCTCTGAAGCCTCTGTACTGAGTCCAATGATCAAGCCGGCTCCATTTTCTAAGACACTTGTAAATAGCACAAGTCAAGAGGAAAATAATTTATTTTTCCTAGACATCTCACATTCTTAATTAGAGGGATGCAGAGGTTATGTGAAGCCCACTAGACCAGTTCTATTATTACTAAGAAGCATTTCCATCTTTCCTGCCTTGGATGAAATCTGGTGTTAATTACAGGAATCAGTAGCTGTCAGTCATTGTTCTCTTTGTTGCCCAGGAAGAAAGGGCTCCTTGCCAGTCTGCCAGAACCATTGATCATTTTGATTCCTGTGTGCTACCGAAGTGAGAAAAATTGTTAGTTCATCCCACCATATATATGTCTTGCTATTTCTTGTCATTAATGTATCTTAGTGTGATTGTTTCAAATAATTTTTTGCAGAGGTAAAATATATATAACAGAATTTACCATTTTAAGTGTACAGTCCTGTGGCAATAAGTACATTCACATTGTGTACAATATCATCATCATCATCTATCTCAAGAACTTTTTCATCTTCCCCATTTGAAAATTTGGAAGAATCTGTAGCTAAAGGAACTGTAGAACATTCCAGAGATTGTTCTCAGCTATTCTTTGTATTTCCTCAGACTGAATTGCCTCGTTTATTTTTATTCTCAAATACTCCAATGTTTAAATTATCTGAGTCTTATTTAGGAATGAACTTCCTTCTTATTACAAAGTGCAATATCCTCCACTATTATTTCTGAGAATATATCTATAGGGAGACTTTTTTCGGAAAGAGTGCAGCTATAAAACTTGCCCCAGCTTTTTCTTTTTAAAGAATTACCTAATTTTATTGTATTCACCATTGTGCAGCCATTACCATAATTTAAGTTTAGGACATTTTCATCAATCCAAATAAAACCTAGCCTGGCTGGTGTTGCTAAGTGGTTGAGCTTCAACCTGTGAGTCAGGAGGTCCCTGTTGGATTCCCATTCAGGACACATGTCTGGGTTGCAGGTTCAGTCCCCAGTAGGGGGCGTGTAGGAGGCAGCCTGTCATTGATTCTCATTATTGATGTTTCTTCTCTCTCTGCCTCTCCCTTCTTCTCTGAAATAAATAAAAGTATATTAAAAATAAAAAATAAATAAAACGTAGTACCTATTAACAGTCAATCTGCAACCCCCACTCCCCACAGCTGTTGGCAACCACTAATCTATTTTCTGTGCCTATAGATTTGCCTATTCTAGACATTTCATATAAACGGAATCATGAAATATGTAGTCTTTTGTGACTGGCTTCTTAGCATGATACTTTCAGGAGGCATCCATGTTGTAGCATATACCAATACTTCTTTTTATGGCCAAATATTTCATTATATAGATATACCACATTTTGTTATGGATGTTTGGGTTGTTTCTACTTTTTGGCTACTATGAATAATTCTGCTATGACATTCATGTGAACGCATATGAAATTTTTCTGTGAAAATATGTTTTTATTTCTCTTGGGTATATATCCAGAAGAGCAATTGCTAGGCCATATGGAAACTCTGTGTTTAATTGTTCGAAAAACTGCTGGATTATTTTCCAAAGTGACTGTGCCATTTTACATTACCATCTGCCATGTATGAGAGTTTCAATTTCTCCATATTCTCATTAATTCTTGCTATTGTCTGTCTTTCTTATTCTAGCCATCCTGGTGGATGTCAAGTAACATGTCATTGTGAATTTGATTTGTATTTTTGTGATGACAGGTGATGTTGAACATCTTTTCAAGTGATTATTGCTATTTCCATATCTTCTTTGAAGAAAAGTCTATCCAAATCCTTTGTCTATTTTTAAGTTGTGTTTTTATTATTATCATTGAGTTGTAAGAGTTCTTTATGTATTTGGGATGCAAATCTCTTGTCAGATATATGATTTGCAAATATTTTGTTCCCATTCTGTGGGTTGTTTTCACTCTCCTGTTGATATCATTTGCAGCACAAAGATTTTAAATTTTGATGTCATCTACTTTATCTCTTTTTTTCTTTGCTCGTGCTTTTGGTGTTATATCTAAGAAATCTTTGTCTTATCCAAGGTCATAAAGATTAATTACTGTTAGTTTTAGTTTTTACATTTAGGTCTGTGATCCATTTTGAGTTTTTGTATAGTATGAGGTAGGGATCTAACTTCATTCTTTTGCATATCCAGTTTTCCCAGCACCATTTGTTGAAAAGACTATTCTTTTCCCCATTGAATTGTCTTGGAACCTTGCTTCAACTTTTGGAATTTAAGGATAGCCCCATCCTGATCACATGAACTGAGGCCTAGCCACATACACCAAGTCTCTAGTCAGACTTCCTACCTGGGAGAGGCCTGGCAAAAAAATCACATTTGTGGATTTTTCCTGGTTCCTCCTTGTTGGAGTGCTTTGAAGCTTAATCTTCAGACTTCTATTCTTTTTAATGCACAAAGAACTAATTATTTCCCATGTGATTTTTGTTTTCCTGATTTTAATCTTTTGCTCAAATTTTTCTTTATGCCTCAAATGTCATGCAACTTTACTCTGTCTATTCTTTGTATTTCCGAATTCTACCTATTCTTTATGGACCTTCCTAAATATATGTCACTTTTAAAATGATAACCTTGCTGCTGAAAGTCTTTGTTCCCCTTTAGTTCTTACGACATTATTTGTACTATTTATATGTCAGGGATTGCCCTCTAATTTTGATAATAAAGACATCTATTTCTTTTTTGGTATATAAAGGCAATATATAGAACATTAAATAAAATTTTAAAAATAGTTATATTCATGTTTTATTTCTTGTATTAAGCTTTGAGAAAGGATCTGTTTCTTTTCATCTTGGTGATCCTTTATATTCTAAAAAAATTCTTCTCTGAGTGTACATGGGAGGGAGGGATAAGGATAATGACTTATTTACTGTTGGATTAACAGGGAAGTTTTGGTTCTGACATTGCCTTTTATGACATGCCGTAGAGCAGCACTTGCCAACCTTTTCAGACATCACAGATCACCAGTGGTCCGCAGACCACCAGTTGGCAACTAGAACCTTGGAACCCTAGAGGCCCAGTGCATGGATTTGTGCACTGTTGGGGTCCCTCGGCCTGGCCTGTGGGGATCGGGCTAAAACCAGCTCTCATCCCCAAGGGGTCTCGGATTGCAAGAAGGCGGTTCTCGGGTGATGCACCCAAAATTGGACTCCCTCCTCTCTGGTTCTGGATGAGTCACCCGAGAACCGCTGCTGCCAAGTCACTGCAGCTCAGCAGCTCCTGCGTTGAGTGTCTGCCCCCTGGCGGCCAGTGTGCATCATAGCTACCAGTCAGAGCATTTGCCCCCAGTGGTCATTGCTCATCATAGCTACCAGCTGGTTGGCCGGTCGCTTAGGCTTTTATATATATAGATAAGGTCAGGAAAGGAACATAGGAAAAGAGAAAGTTTTACTAGTGGGTTACTGAATTTTTTAAATTTATTTTTCATTAATGCATTAAGAAGTATTTGTAATATAGCCTTTTGTAACTAGTTGTCTTTAGACTGATGTAATCTAGGAATTGTGACTAACTGAAATATATCTCTTTTGACTTCGATTATGAAACAGTCATAGGAAATCTGATCACCCTGCATTTTGATTCCCAGTTTTATAGCATTGCTCCATACCTTTTAGTTTCCAGTATTGCTATCAAAAAGCCGGTAATAATTCTGAGTACTTATTCTTTGCATGTGATCTGTTTTTACTGTCCAGAATGCATGTAAACTCTTGATTGCAGTTTCTAAAGTTTCACAGGTCCTTGCTATCAGTCAATTTTCATCAATTGTGCTGGGTACTTGATGGGTCCTTTTAGTCTGAAAACTCTTGTCCTCCTTGCTTGAAAAATTTATCAGTTTTCTGTGTTCTCTTTTTGAAACTTTTATTCAGCATTCCTCGGCTCTGTCCTACTTTTTTAATCCTTTCTCTTCTGTTTTCTATCTTTTACCCTTTGATTCTATTTTCTGGATGTTTTTCTCAAGTTTATTTTTCAGTCTTTCTCATGAGTATTAAAATTTCTCCTTATATTTTTAATTTTCACAAGCTCCTTTTTGATCTCTGAATGTAACTGTTTAGTAGTATGCCTTTCTTTTCTTGTTTCATAGTTGTATTACCTTTCTTATCTCTCTGATATTAATGGTATATATTTTAAAATTTTCTTCTCCCTACTTGGTTTGTTTCCTCTGAGTTGCTTCCCTCCTCCCTGCTATTTCGTCCTTAGTTTTTATGTTAGATGTCCAATATCCTTGGTTGTCTGCTCTTATCTAAGGCTAGGATACTAAAAGCTAATTGGAAGCTCCGAATCCATGATTAGAAGTTGTCTGTATGAGCTTTACTTGAGTTGATCAGGCAGTTTTAGCTAGTGTAAGAATTGCAATTGGTGTAACAACAATCCCCCAAATCTTAGTGGCTTAACACAATAAAAGTTTATTTCTTACTCACATAAAGTCCAGTATTGGTCATCCTGATCAGATAGAACCTTCCATGTGAGCATTTGTTTGTCATTCTTGAGAAGGAATCAAGAGAACTTCCGCATCTAGCCAACATGAAAGATTGTGCAGGAATTTTTATGAATAAGGCTCATATTTTTAACTACTACATCGTATTGTTTTTACTTCATTACCGCTGTGTGTGTGTGTGTGTGTGTGTGTGTGTGTGTGTGTGTGTAAGATAACCTAGATATTTGATAAGATAAAGGGATGTGGATCCTATCTTTTAGATTACATATTCACTTATTCAGTACACTTTTATTGGTTACTCTATGCCAGCCACTTGTTGAGAATTTCAGATTCAAAGAATACCTGGAGGAGCTCAGAGTCTGGTAGAATTAAGATATGCACAAAGGAAATTTGAACACTTCTTATGAGTGTATAACAGGAATAGAAATAATGCCAAGGAAGCAATGAAGAAGAAGGAACTAATTTTTCCTGAGAAAGTAAAAAAGAACTTCATAGAGTTATCATGTTTCAGCTAAGCCTTAAAAGGATGTTGTTAGAGAATGGAGTGAGGATGTAGAAAAACAGGAAGGGAGTAAATGGCGAGAACTTCAGTATGGTTGGAGAAGATTGTATAGGGAAGAAGAAATAGATGAATTTTGAGACATAAGTCTCAGTTAGATTTTGGAGGGTGTTTTATGGCATGGTAGGGAGTTTGGACTTTATATTAGATCAAATGGAAACTTTTTAGATCAAATGAAAGGGCTTTAAGAAAGTAGGTAAAAATGCTGGGTTTTTTTTAGGAAGTAATTCTGGTGGCTTGTAGGATGGAGTAAAGAGGTGACAGAGTGAACATTTAGGTGGTTCTTACAGTATTCTGAGTAAGAATAAGAATCTGAGTTGAGGTAATGTCTTTGAATCCGGCTTTCCTATTTCTGAAATAGAATTAACAGGTCTTGGTGACTAAATGTACATGTGAATTGAAAGGAACCTTAAAGATTTTTGCCTCAAGAGTCTGGTGAATGGTGATGTTATTAACTGAGATTAGAATATAGTAAGAAAAATTGGTTTTAGAAAAAAATGTAATGTTTTTAGTCTTCAAAATGTGGGTTTTAATATGACTTTATAGCCATAAGTGGAGCTGTATAGTTGGAAGCTGGAAGTACTACCCCAATTCAGAAAAGAATGTTGCCTTCTTTTAGGCACTGGAGATATGGGAGAATTAAAGATTCAGGAGATAATAACATGGTTGAAACCACAAGAGTAGATAAGGTCATCCAAGGGCCACCATTTAGCTCTAGATCAGTGGTTCTCAACCTTCCTAATGCTGCAACCCTTTAATACAGTTCCTCATGTTGTGGTGACCCCCAATTTCATTGTTACAAATTGAACATAATTATAGCATAGTGATTAGTCACAAAAACAATATGTAATTATATATGTGTTTTCTGATGGTCTTAGGTGACCCCTGTGAAAGGGCCGTTCAACCCCCAAAGGGGTCGCGACCCACAGATTGAGAACCACTGCTCTAGATGAAGACTAGAAGAAGGTGACAATAAAGCAAACATCATAAAGGAAAAGGGCAGCTGTCTTACACATGGCTCCCCCCTTTCAACTTTTTAATGAAATAGTGAATAGGTACAAAAGAATATTTATATAATAAATATCTGTAAAATGTGATAAGTAGTGCCCTAATTACTATGCGTTCACCACCCTTTTTTCAGAAAAATTGCCAATAACTTTGAAGTCTTTCTGTATTTCTCTTTTATTTCATCCTGTTTCCTCTCTATAACTACTATTTTGAATTTTTAAAATAATATTATGTTTTTGTTTTGCCACATATTTTTGTCTTTAGACAATTTATTGTTTAGTCTTGCATGTTTTTGAACTAAAAATAGAATGATGGTGTTTATAGTCTTCTGTGACTTAATTTAAAAAAACACACCAATTCAGCATTTCTAAGATCACCATTGGCATTATATCTACTGTAGTCATTAATTTTCATTGCTGTGAATATTCCATGCACAAATAAACCACAGTTTATTTATACATTCTATGATTAGTGGACGTTTACATTGTAGTTTTCTTACTGTTACAAACAGTGCTGCTATAAGCAGTCTTGCAAACATCTTTTATAATTTCTCTAGGACATAACTAGGAGTTGAATAACATTGTCCTAGGGTACTTGCATGTTTAGCTTTACTAGGTAATGCTGATCTGTTTTCAGAAGGAGTCGTACCAATTTACAGTTCTTCTAGTATTGTATAAGTACTTTGTTGTTATGCATTCTTGACAATACTTGATATTATTAGACATATTTACATGTCTTCATCAATAGTATGGGTACTTGATGATGTGATTATAGTTTAAATTAGCAGGGGATTCCCCTCACCCCCCCCCCCTTTCTCTTTTGTTCCTATGAGAACATGAGCATCTTACATAGTTTATTCTTTATTCTGGTTTCCATTTTTCTTTTTAAATTACATTTATTGGGACATTAGTTAATAGGATCTTATAAGTTTCAAGTGTACATTTTTATGATACATGATCTGTATATTGCACCCTAGCTGGGTAGCTTAGTTGGTCAGAGCATCATCCCAATATGCCAAGGTTGAAGGTTTGATCCCCAGTTAGGGCACATACAATAACCCATTTTCTGATAACATATAAAGTTGAGTAAGATGGATGGCCTCTTACCTCAATTTGCATTTAGTTAAGCTTACTTAATTAGAAGCTCCAGACTTTGTTCCATCAAAAAATAGATTAGCTATATGAATTATTTATAACTTCTCTATTTCAGTTTACTCATTTATAAAACAGTGGACTTTAACTATTTAATATCTAGTGTCCCTTTTACTAATGTCTATAATTCCCTTGTCTAATATTTTTCTTGTTGGTCTTGAAACTTAGAAATAAGCTAGTTATATTGTAGTGGTAAACTATAAAGCATTGATTTTTGTTTTGTTTTGTTTTTCATAAGAAAATGTTGGGTTCTGTTTCTGTGAGATGTGATATGTAAGTTCTTAAAGGAACTATCAGATGAATTTCCCAACAGATATCACTATCTTTCATTTTAAAAATTATTTTTATTGATAATTTTTTTATTCCTCAATTACAGTTGACATAAAATATTGTTAGTTTCAGGTGTACAACATAGTAATTAGACATTTATATAACTTACAAGGTGATCACCCCAATAAATCTAGTACCCATCTGACATGATACATAGTTATTACAATATTATTTATTATTATTTTAAATCCTCACCTGAGCTTATGCTTTTTATTGACTGTTTTGTAACTAGCAATTTGTACTTCTGAATCTCTTATCCTTTTTTACCCATTCCTCTAACCTCCCTCCATCTGATAGCCATCAAAACGTTCTCTGTATCTATGAATTTGTTTCATTTGTTCATTTATTTTGTTTTTTTAAATTTCACATATAAGTAAAATCATATGGTATTTGTCTTTCTGTGGCTGACTTATTTCACTTAGCATAATATGCTCTAGATCCATCCATGTTGTTGCAGATGTCAAGATTTCATTCATTTTTATGGCTGAGTAATATTTCGTTGTATATATGTACCCTTCCTTTCTTTTTTATCCATTCATCTATTGGTGGATACTTAAGTTGCTTCCATATCTTGGCTATTGTAAATAATGCTGTAGTGAACATAAGGATTTTTCTGTCTTTTTGAATTAGTGCTTTGAATTTCTTTGGATAAATACCAAGAAGTGAAATTGCTGGGTTTTTCTTTGTCTCTTGTTATAACCTTTGTTTTAAAGTCTATTTTGTCTGGTATAAGTGTTGCTACTCCAGCTGTTTGTTTTTTTCAATTTCCATTTCCAAAAAATTTATTTTTTCATCTCTTTATTTTCTGTCTCTGTGTCTTTCCATCTGAAGTGAGTCTCTTTAGGCAGCATATGTAAGGGTCTTGGTTACTTATCCACTCAGCTACCCTATGTCTTTTGATTGGAGTATTTAATCCATTTACTTTTAAAGTAATTGTTGGTAGATATGTACTTGTTGACATTTTATTATTCATGATTTTGATTTTTTCTTTCTTCTTAAAGACATCCCTTTAACATTTCTTGTAACACTGGTTTGGTAGTGATGAATTTCTTTAACTTTTTTTGTTTGGGAAGCTCTTTATCTGTCCTTTGATTCTAAATGATAGCTTTGCTGGGTAGAATAATATTGGTTGTAGTCCCTTGCTTTTCATCACTTTGAATACATTATGCTTATCCTTTCTGGCCTGAAATGTTTCTGTTAAGAAATCAGCTGACAGTCTTATAGTTAGGTAACTATCTGTCTCTCTCTTGCTGCTGTTTAGAGTCTCTCTTTGTCTTTAACCTTTGGCATTTTAGTTATGATGTGTCTTAGTGTGGGCCTCTTTGGGTTCATCTTGTTTAGGACTCTGTGCTTCCTGGGCTTATATGTCTATTTCCTTTGCCAGGCTATGGAAGTTTTCAGTCATTAGTTCTTCAGATAGGTTTTCAATCCCTGGCTCTCTCTCTTCTCCTCCTGGTACTCCTATGATGCAAATGTTGGTGTGCTTTAAGTTGTCCCAGAGGCCCCTGAAACAATACTTGTTTTTTTGTTTTATTTTGTTTTGGGGTTCTTTCTGCTATACTGATGAGGTGTTTTCTCCTACCTTATCTTCCAAATTGCTGATTCAGTCCTTTGATTCATCTAATATACTGTTGATTTTCTCTAATGTATTCTTCATTTCAGTTATTGTATTGTTCATTTCTGACTGTTCTTTTTTATCTTTTCTTTCTCCATTTTTATGTTTCCTGTCTCTTTGTTGATCTCACTGAGATAATTGAGCATACTTATAACCAGTGTTTTGAACTCTGCATCTGGTAGATTGTTTGTCTCCATTTTGTTTAGTTCTATTTCTGGAGTTGTGTTCTGTTCTTTCATTTGGGACATGTTTCTTTATTCCCCTGTGTTTGTTTCTGTGTATTAGGTAGAGCTGCCATGTTTCTTGGTCTTGATAGAGTGACCTTATGGACTAAGTGTCATGAGGGGCCCAGTGAGCCAGTCGTGCAGGTTGTGTGTCCCTCCTGTTGTAGTTGAGCCTTGATTACTGTTGGCACATCAATGGGAGAGATTGACCCTCAGGCTGATTGGTTGTGAGGACTGGCTCTGACCACAGTGGAGGAGCTGTTGTGCAGAGGTTGGCCCTACAGAGCAGGATTTGCTTTAGGATTCTGATGCCTGCAAAGTCTGCACTTCGAGTGTGTCCCAACCTTTAAAGTTGTTGGGAGGGACTCTGGTGCAGGCCAAAGTTAGCTGTTGGCTTTGCCCTATCTGGGCTACTTGGTATGAGCTGCAAAGTGATCTACAGATAGTTGCCCCTTGCCTGGGTTTGGAGGTGCCTGGGAGAGGCTAAGGTGACTGAGGCTGGCTACCACTATTGTCAGGCTTGGGGCTGCTTTGCAAGAGACACAGGGCACAGTAAGGACAGATGCTGCTTTGGCGTTTGTAAATCTTTAAGAGATTTTGGGAAAGCCTGAAGCATGAGCCAAGACAGGCTGTTTGTATGGAAAAGCCACTGGGAGCAGCTTGGGTGTACTTGCAAGTTGGGTGAGGTCGGGTCCCAGGGAATCACCAGGGTTGGGTTAACTCTGTTAGCTAGGTGGATGGAGGCTCAGATGCAGCACCCACCTGCGAGTGCAGGCTGGGTTGAGGGAGGGATCAACAAAGGAACAGTGTTCTCTGCCAGCACTTCTGTCTGGGCAAAAGCTGCCCCTCCAGCCCTCATTCTGAAGCCAGATAAATCAGTCTGCTCCGTATGTCCCTGGAACCTTTTGAGCTGCCTCCCCACAGCGAGTGAATCTGTCAGCAAGTAAGTCTGTGTGCCAGCCCTTTAAGACAAATGCTTGGAACTCCAGCAACCCTCCATCTCACTCAGCCACAATCCCTCTGGTTTTTATAGTCAGAAGTTATGGGGACTTCTCTTCCCAACCCTGGAATCCTGGTCTGGGGAGCCTAGTGTGGAGCTGGGACCCCTCGCTTCTCAGGTGGCACCTAAGCAGCCAAGATATCCCTCTCGATTTTTAGCCACCACATGTGGGTGTGGGACCAGCCCATTTGGCATCTTCACCCCCGCTCCCTTGACTCCATGTGGCTTCTTCAGTGTATCCTTAGTTATGGAACTTCAGTATATCCTTAGCTAGTCTTCAGAAGGTTCTCAATGATGGGTTTCCTATAGTTTCTTTGTAATTTTGATGTGGTCGTGGGAGGAGACGAGCACAGCGTTTACTACTCCACCATCTTAACCAGAAACCTATTTTTAAAAATGTTAAATGCTGTTAAACCTACAAATCCAATCCTAACATATATGAATTATTCTTTCTCAGAGTGAAGATACACAACAGCAAATCATCAGGGAGACATTCCATTTGGTATCTAAGAGAGATGAAAATGTTTGTAATTTCTTAGAAGGAGGATTGTAAGTAAAGCATTTCACAGACAATTCTAATCTTTGTTATGTTTAGAATATATACTGTTTAATCTGTTTATGGTAAAAGTTTTTTTAATTTTAATTAATTTGATCAGGTGAATTAATTGCCACCTATGTTAGCTATAAATCTAACTTAAAGAATTTTGTAGCCTGACTGGCATGGCTCAGTGATTGAGCGTCAACCTATGAACCAGGAGATCACGGTTGAATTTCCGTTCAGGGCACTTGCCTGGTTTGCGGGCTTAGTCCCCCATGTGGGGTATGCAGGAGGCAGCCGATCAATGATTCTCTCTCATCATTGATGTTTCTATCTCTCTCTTTTTCTCTGAAATCAATAAAAATATACTTTAAAAATTGTTTTAAAGATATGCAATCTTGTTTGTTCTTTTTAAGAATTTTATAAAAGTACTAGTAGCCCTGCACATGATTCCATGTGCTAGTAGCTCGCTGCTGCCCTCCAGTAGCTCTCTGCCCGCTGCCCCGCCCTCCTGTAGCTTCCCCTGCCCCCTCATAGCTTGCTGCCTTGCCCCCTCCTGTAGCTCTCCACCCACTGCCCTGCCTTTCTGTAGCTCCCTCCGCCCCCCACTCCCATAGCTTGCTGCCCTGCCCCCTCCTGTAGCTCGCTGCCACCCTCCTGTAGCTCTCCAACCACTACCCCGCCCTCCTGTAGCTCCCTCCACCCTCTTGCCCCTCCCCTCATATCTTGCTGCCCTGCCCCCTCCTGTAGTTCTCTGCCCGCTTGTATCTCACTGCCCCACCCTCCTGCTGACCCCTGATCCGGTCCTTACACAGTTGGTCGTTAACACTTCACAGTGTAACAACCATTTGCATATTACATCTTTATTATATAGGATTTTATATAAGGCAATATATGTATATGGTGAAAATTTGAACATTATAAGGAAGTATAAAATGTAAAATGTAAATTAGAGTCTCTCTGAATTTTAGTCCTCCTTCCCAATTTCTTGTGTGTCATTGTAGAAAATTAATTTTGCATTGACTAACATATAAAAGTGTGATCTTAAGATCAAACTATGTATGCTAGTTTGCATATTTCTTGTTTTCACTTAGTAATTTGAAAAGCTTTGCCATATAAACGTATCTAGAGCAACTTCATTCTTTGTAATGACTACAGGCTATTCCTTAGAGCAGCGGTTCTCAACCTGTGGGTCGCTACCCCTTTGGGGGTCAAACGACCCTTTCACAGGGGTCGCCTAAGACCATCGGAAAACACATATATAATTACATATTGTTTTTGTGATTAATCACTATGCTTTAATTATGTTCAATTTGTAACAATGAAATTGGAGGTCACCACAACATGAGGAACTGTATTAAAGGGTCGCGGCATTAGGAAGGTTGAGAACCACTGCCTTAGAGTGAATAGATCTGTTCATTAAATTTTAGATTACATACTTTATTTTATTATTACAAACAAGACTGAAGTCTGCTTTTTAAATCTATGACTGTGTATATGTATAGGCATTTCTGTATATAGATTAGAATTCAGCTAATATATTTTTCTATTTTAAATGAAAAACTAAGAATTACTTATACTTTGTAGTGTTACATGTCACACATACTGCAACAAAAATAACTTTAAAAAATAAAATTACTTATAATTAACTTGCTAACTGTTATAAATACTTTTAAATTAATGGGGTTCATGAAAATAATGTGCTCTCAAATAGTTTTATAAATGTTCCCCCATGTTTATATCATTGATTTCTTTTTTAAAAAAATATATTTTATTGATTTTTTACAGAGAGGAAGGGAGAGGGATAGAGAGTTAGAAACATCTATTAATGAGAAACATCGATAAGCTGCCTCCTGCACATCCCCTACTGGGGATGTGCCCGCAACCAAGGTACATGCCCTTGATCGGAATCGAACCTGGAACCCTTCAGTCCACAGGCCTCGCTTATCCACTGAGCCAAACTGGTTAGGGCTATCATTGATTTCTTATTAAGAAATGTCCTCATTGACAATTCAAAAACTGAACTTTAACTGAGTCCCACTGTAAATAATCACAGGTTTAGTCAAAGAAGCCTACACTTTTGTATTTTAAGGTACATAATGCATATTATGAAAAATAGGATAATAGAGAAGTCATTCTTATCTGAACATAATTACTTTTTACCATGTAGAAAGTTTACTTTTATTTCATAAAAGGTTATATCATGCTGCCCTTAAATTGATAAATATTTATAAATTTTGCTATTAACTTATGGCTATCAATTTAATAGTTGAGACAGGTACACCTGGTTTCTGTTTTTATATTTTAATTGTATTTTTTTATTTCTCTTACACCTTTATAATTTAATGTCTTTGCCATCACTATTACTTTCTGTCATATCAGTCTCTTAATCTCTTATCCCATAAGAAACTACCACCCACCATAGTGCACTGCATGTGATAGACATGCAAAAACTTGATTGATCTAATCAGGCACTGTTTCAACTATAAATTATGGCCTGACTTTGTGATTATTCTTTTCTAACCTTATAAAAAGTAGATAGCAAATATTGCATCAGAAATGAGAATACACATCTGGTTTAGTCCTAGTTTTGTCACTAACACGCTGGCTTTTTTGGTCAGGTAACTTAAAATCTTCTATCACAGTTTTTATCTGCTTTTGGACTAAGAAGATTTCTAAAATTCTGTGGTTTTATATGGTGTATTGCATTCCATATAAGATTTGTATCAGTATTTATCTATATTGTACTGTAGTTTAAAGATGAAATTATATTTTTAAAGATAAATATATACTTGCCATATTAATATATTTTATTTCTTTTAATAACATTCATAGTCATTTTTAACAACATTAATAGTCATTTAATAACACCAAAAGTTTGGTCTTTTCCTAAAAACAGCCAAACAGACGTTTAAGACAACCGCTAAATTGCTGATTTCTCATGAAGCGAAACCTGCTGCTTGTGCTCTTTTTGTGTCTTTCATGGAACAATTGCAATAATCTGCACTAATAAAAGAGAAAGATGCAAAATGCTGTACCTTTGTGACACCCACCAGCCAATCAGGAGTGAGTATGCAAATTAACCCAACAAAGATGGCGGGTTAAGTTGCATACACAGGCACCGAGCGGCCGGGGGCAGGGCAGGACGCTTGCACCATGGCAACAACACAGGCTTTCCACACTGCCCCAGCCACTCCTGGCCTCTGGGCAGCGGGGGAAGGCAGAAAGACAGCTTCAGGCCGGAACCAAGGCAGAAAGGCGGCTCCGGCCAGAGTGAAGGTGGTTCCAGCAGCCAGGGGAAGGAAGGCCTATTCTTGCATGAATCTTCGTGCATTGGGCCTCAAGTAACCTATAAAAATAACATCAAATAATCTTTAAAGTATACATATTTTCTAATTGAATCTTTTCTATAAACATATCTAGCATAGTTAAAAAATTTTTGTCAAAAAATTATTTCTCCTTTTGCTATTAGAGAACATAAGATAAATTGTTTCTATAGAACTTATAAATTCAGTATTACTTTTTAAATTTATTTACCCATTTTATTTTATTTTTTTGTTAATCCTCATCCCAAGGATATTTTTTCATTGAATTTTTAGAGAGAGTGGAAGGGAGGGGGAGAGACAGAGAGAGAGAGAAACATCGATGTGGGAGAGTCACATCCATTGGTTGCCTGACCGGGACCAGGGATCGAGCCTGCAACTGAGGTATGTGCCCTTGACCAAAATTGAACCCACAACTCTTCAGTCCATGGGCTGATGCTCTATCCACTGAGCCAAACTGGCTAGGGTTTCAGTGTTATTTTACTGAGTAAGTAATATATGCCATTTTCCCTTTTTTGAGTGTTCAGTTAGCTTTTGTTAGTGTTAGAGGGTCTTTTGAGAAGATGAATAAACTAATTATTGTAAACTTAACTATGATAGTTAAACTGTACTTAGAAAAATGTAAGATGTTTGGAAAGATTATTTATAAAATGCTGTAATTCTAACAAATATAAATAAAAACATTTGATGAAAGAATTGAGTATCTCTTAGCTCAATTGTTGTTGTTTTGCATTTATATTTCAAAACAAAATGTGTTTTTGGAGATTTTGTTGGGAAATCTGTCCAACTTAAGAAGAAATGTCATTCTTTTTTTTTTCTCCCCTCATTTCTTTTTTTTTTTTTTTTTTTTAATATATATTTTATTGATTTTTTACAGAGAGGAAGGGAGAGAGATAGAGAGCTAGAAACATCGATGAGAGAGAAACATTGATCAGCTGCCTCCTGCACATCCCCCACTGGGGATATGCCCGCAACCCAGGTACATGCCCTTGACCGGAATCAACCTGGGACCCTTCAGCCCGCAGGCCAACGCTCTATCCACTGAGCCAAACCGGTTTCGGCTCCCCTCATTTCTAATCAGTCTTAAGCTTGTGACTTATGTAATTAAATTTAGTAAGCACTTTCAAATGCCCTGTCATCTGATTTCTGCCCTCTTTCTGACCTCATTGCTTACTAATCTTTCTTTGTCTATAGACCGTCTTTCTCTTCCCTGAACATCCATACTTTGTTCTTGATGAAATGGCCTTTTTATTAGTTGTTACTCTGCCTGAAAAGCTCTTCTCTAAATTCTGTCATTGCTGCCTCATTATTATTAGATCTTGGCCTAAATATCACTCTTAACATCTAATCTGAAGTAATGAACCCATCAATATGGTATCATCTTATTTTGATTCTCTATGTAGTGCTTTCCACTCTGATAATGTTTGTTTATTGCTCCTTATCCACTATCAGTGTCTGACCCATAGTATATACTCAGTAGATAGTTTAATGAATGAATGAATTAAAATGAAGCAGCAACATCTTTTACTTGACATTTTTTAAGAAAACAACCACCTAATTTACTCAGTCTGATACAAGATCACTTGAATGCTATGCCAGTAAATGTTACCTTTTATTTTATAAAATGTTTTTAAGTAAATTATCAGTTTGCTTGAGCTAATGAAAATGTTTCTCATTTTCTTCTTATAATTTTCCAATTGTTTTGTTTTGTCATTTAGATTAATTGGAGGATCTGACAACAAACTAATTTATAGACATTATGCAACGTTATATTTTGTCTTCTGTGTGGATTCTTCAGAAAGTGAACTTGGCATTTTAGATCTAATTCAAGTAAGTTAACATTTGCCTCTATTTAAATAACAATTTTGCCATTTACATTTTAAAAAATGTGTATGTTATAAATTTTCTAAAATGATGTTTCATTTAGTAAGAAATGAAGCATTCCATAGTAGTATTGGGTGGGTAAAAGAGGGAGGAAGGATGTAAAAACACGTAGACTAACTTAATCTGATTAAGACTAATCACAACTAATTTCATCACGCTCCTTTTTTCTTGTTCATGTAAGTCACCATAAGAAGCCCAAGAGTCATGAATCTCTTACCATGTGTATCCAGATTTGACCCCAAAACCCACTCCTCTCTGTCTCCTGAAAATCTTAAATAATGTCCCTGGAGCTCAAGGTCAGTCATCAGGAAATTTCTCTTTATCTTCAACCTCTTCTGTAACATTGCTTCTCATGTTTTCTTTATAACATTGATCCTGGAGGTCTTCCCTTGCTTCTCTTCTCATTGCTTTTTCCAGATCATTATCTCTTCTAAAACATCTCCAAACTTTATCTCACGTTATTAAACTATACCACCTTCTACCCATCCTGTTGCAGTAATCTTTTATTCCCACCTTCCATTCATTGGAGATTCTATGAAAAACTTTCAAGGGTCTGAGATTTTATCCTACTTGCAAGCTAATAAGTTAACTATCACAGTTTCATGGATGTTGGCAGAAGAGGAGAGATTTCTGGGCCAGAAACAAAGGACTATTACTAGCAGCAAAAGCAGTAGCCAAAGTAAAAGCATTTGCTTACACTGGGTCCTCAAGTCCCAGTTTCCAAAGTGTGACTTGAAAAGGGCCATGTGATACCTCCATACACAGTAGATTGAATGATAGCAGAAGAACCACAACCTTAGGGAACTTGAATCTTTGATAGTGGGCACTAAGCATGTCTGCCCTTGAAGTGGAGGAAGATAATATATTCTAAAGGTAAACCTACCCTTTGCTTTGGAGAGAGACATTCTCCATTTTCTAAGGCTGTTTGCTAGACAAGGTTGCTTGAAAAGGTAGTCCACAATAAAGACAGTCAGTAACTCTGCTCACATTATGTACAGAAATGAAGAATTAGTCACTGCCTCCACTTTAATACTGCTTGTGATTTCAGTGTTCATGTGGATAATTCTTTCAGTACACTGGTGTCTTCAAACATTGGAATTCCTCTTCTCCAATAAATTTTGCCCTTTACCCTATCTCACTACTTACTTCTTGATCTTGTCTTTATTCAAACTTCAGTTCCTCCATCATTTCAACTTCACAGTTTGCATTCTCTGCCACCTCTTACCTTTCATATCACAATTTCTATTACTCCTACAAATCTTTGAGCCTGTTGGGATCTTAAGTCTTTTAAACCTATTTTATTTTCACTGTCCCTAATCCTTCTGATGTCTAACTTTCCTTACCCAGCTTAAATTCTATAGTCATCATGATAATCATAGCCTTGTATATAGTGCTCAATTGCTTCCTTGTACCTATACATTTCAACATACAAAGAGGGGGGGAAAAACATAACCATACTTACTGTGGCTTTACTTTAAATTCATAATCCCTAATCTCCAAGAGTCCTTAATGCTACTCAGTCCATTCACTGGTCCATACTCTAGGCAACTACTGATAACACTCTCCTTTCTCCTTAAACCTCTAGCACTTCTAGCATCTTGCTTTCTAGTTCACTGAGAAAATTGAAGCAATCAGAGGAGAACATCTGTGTCCATGTGCTCTGTTCTCTCTTCTATGAGAGGTGAACTCACTGTACTCCTAGCTAAAGCCAATTCACCCACTTATATACTAGTTTTCTCCTCGTTGCTATAGCAATTCTTCCTCTTTCTTCTGTGTCATTTTCCCTCTCTTATTTATTTCTTGATCTATGATTTTTTTTAAATTATCTTAAGCATTATGATCACAAAATTCACAATTTTGTGTTGATAATCTATTCTCTACTTTAATCCTTCTAGTAAGTTGGCAACAGCACCATTACCAATCACAAATATATACAGTAAATCTATAGCTGTTTTTGAATAACTGGTTCAAAGCAATCCTGAATTATAACTTAGTCTGACTTAAAGAATTCATAAGCAAAGTTTGCTACTATATATTGTCATGTTGAAAATTTTTTATGTTGATCCTCACCCGAGGGTATTTTTCCATTGACTTTTTTTTTTTTTTTTTAGAGACAGTGGAAGGGAGGGGGAGAGACAGAGAGAAACATCTATGTCAGCGGTTCTCAACCTGTGGGTCGCGACCCCTTTGGGGGTTGAACGGCCCTTTCACAGGGGTCGCCTAAGACCATCGGAAAACACATATATAATTACATATTGTTTTTGTGATTAATCACTATGCTTTAATTATGTTTAATTTGTAACAATGAAAATACATCCTGCATATCAGATATTTACATTACGATTCATAAGAATAGCAAAATTACAGTTATGAAGTAGCAACGAAAATAATTTTATCGTTGGGAGTCACCACAACATGAGGAACTGTATTAAAGGTTCGCAGCATTATGCCTGGCTGGTTTGGCTCAGTGGATAGAGTGTCAGCCTGGGGATTGAAGGGTCCCAGGTTCGATTCCAGTCAAGGGCATGTACCTTGGTTGTGGCAGCTGATTGATGCTTCTCTCTCATCAATGTTTCTAACTCTCTATCCCTCTCCCTTCCTCTCTGTAAAAAAATCAATAAATATATTTTTTAAAAAAATGGTTCACAGCATTAGGAAGGTTGAGAACCACTGATCTATATGAAAGAGACACCTCAATTGGTTGCCTCCTGTACACGCCCTCCCCAAGCGGAGGATCAAGCTTGGAACTGAGGTACATGCCCTTGACTGGATTTGGACCAGGGACCCTTCCATCTGAGGGCTGACACTCTTTCCACTGAGCCAAACTGACTAGGGCTCATGCTGAATTTTAAAAGCATCTGACCCTATAGGTCATCTATAAAATGTGAGAAGTGTTAAGTGTTCTTTATTTGATATTATACATAAACTAGGGGCCCGGTGCACGAAATTCGTGCACTGGGTGTGTGTAGGGAGGGGAGTGTCCCTCAGCCCAGCCTGCCCCCTCTCACATACTGGGAGCCCTCAGGCGTTGACCCCCATCACCCTCCAATCGCAGGATCGGCCCCTTGCCCAGGCCGGACGCCTCCGCCAGAGGTGTCAGGCTTGGACAGGGGACCCCCATCTCCCCCCGATCACTGGCTCTGACCCCCGCCCAGGCCTGAGGCCTCTGGCCCAGGAATCATGCCTGGGCAGGGGACCCCCATCTCCCTCTGATCGCTTGCTCCACCCCCCGCCCAAGCCTGACGCCTCTGACCCAGGCTTCAGGCCTGGGCAAGGGGACCATCATATCCCCCCAATCCCCGGCTCCGCCCCCCACCCAGGCCTGATGCCTCGGCCAGAGGAGTTGACCCTCATCACCCTCCGATCACCAATCACCGGATCGGCTCCTTGACCAGGCCTGAGGCCTCCGGCAGAGGTGTCAGGCCTGGGCAGGGGACCCCCAGCTCCCTGCAGTTGCAGGCTCCGCCCCTGCCCAGGCATAACGCCTCTGGCCGAGGCGTCCGGCCCGGGCAGCGGGGACCCGCAGCTGCAGCGGCCCCGCGATCGTGGGCTTCGCTTTAGGCCCAGGCAAGGGACCCCTAGCTCCCGGGACTGCCAGCTTCGACCGTGTCCAGCTCCCATCGCTGGCTCCACCCCTACTTCCTGCTATCACTGGCCAGGGCGGAAAAGGCGCCTGATTCTCCGATCATGGCTGGGGGCCAGGTCCGCCCCAGGGCCGCCTTTGCCCTGCCCCCCAGCTCTTAGCTCCCCCCTGGGTTTCGGATCACTGTCAGTGGCAGGGGGCTTCTTCCTGCTTTCCCTTTCGCCTCCCTGCATTGTGCCTACATATGCAAATTAGCCGCCATCTTGTTGGCAGTTAACTGCCAATCATAGTTGGCAGTTAATTTGCATATAGCCCTGATTAGCCAATGAAAAGGGTATCATCGTACGCCAATTACCATTTTTCTCTTTTATTAGATAGGATAACACTGAAATGCCTTGTATTAAGTAAAAGGCAACTCTCTAGATAAAGGCAACAGTTTAGATAGGGAATTTAAATTGAATTGGCATAGTTAGGACCAAAATGATAAAATGGACATTGCCAGCATATCTTGCTAATGAGCACAACTTGAAATACAAGCAAGTCTTGCTGGTCTAAGAAATAAAAAAGGGATTTCCTCAGTATTTAAACATATTAATACACCAGTTGTAGAAATCTAAGTATAAAACCAATCCCCTACAGGGTTTTTGATGGCATTCACCATCTCTGTGAAAAGTTAAACATTATGAATCAAGGCCAATCATATTTTTGGAAGCGGAAAACAATGATAGCACTTGCTGAACCAAAATTACCATCAAGTTTCAAAATGCTGATTATATTAATTTAACCACATGCCAATCTTATTTAAATCAGAACTACCCAAAGGAAATGCTTTACCAGCTGTTCATGATCTGATTCCTGGTGTATAAGATCAATTTAAATATGGTACAAATAAAAAATGTCATAAGACGTTTGTTGTAATAAGGCAGTAGCCACCTATTACTCATTAGTAGTTTTTTTTGAGATAAGGAAGTCTGCCCTTTCTGCACTCCTCTTAATGCCAGCGAAGATCATTTTTTGTTCCAGGGATATACTTCTTGGGATTCTCCAAATACTCCGTCTCTCCCCAGGTGATGCCTTTGTTCTTATTGGCAGAAAATTTAGGGATCCGACCTTTCTTTCACCCAAATAGACCATGGAGATTTGGCCCAGTCTTGTGCTTGCCTCCCTTTCCCATAGTATGGCACCAGGCACACTTTTGAACAAAAATCTTCTTGCCTTTTTCAACATCATTCATTTTTAAATTGCTCTTTGGTCGCATGTTACACAGAGGTTCCCACTCACCAAGCCAGATGTCCTGCTTTCTAAGTCCAAGGACATGCCCCATCTGCGCCTATGTATCCATATTGGTGCAACTGAACTTGCTCCCATTTTTCCTCTATTTTTAGATCATTCCCACTAGCCCATAATATTTTCTCCCATCTTAAAAAAAAAGACCTCTTTCTACTTCCTTCTCCAGACACTACCTCATTTCCCCCCACCCCTTACAGCAAAAACACTTTTAAGATGTCTGTATAAAATGTCTCAATTTTTTCTTTTTGTCTGGAACACACTTTAATCAGGTTTTCAGCTCTATAGTTGCTGATCAGTTTCATCAGTCCTTTATTTTTTTTTTTATTTTTTTATTTTTTTAAATATATTCTACCGACTTTCTACAGAGAGGAAGGGAGAGAGACAGAGAGCCAGAAACATCGATGAGAGAGAAACATCGATCAGCTGCCTCCTGCACACCCCCCACTGGGGGATGTGCCCGCAACCCAGGTACATGCCCCCGACCGGAATCGAACCTGGGACCTCTCAGTCCGCAGGCCGACGCTCTATCCACTGAGCCAAACCGGTTTCGGCCATCAGTCCTTTATTTGATTAAGATTGTTGATCACTCTCTTCATGAAATTTTTCTTCGCTTGGCTTGAAGGACACCTTACTTGCCTGGTTTTCATCCTACTTCTATAGTTGCTTTATTTTGGTTTTATGACCTCTCCCATCTCTTTGGCAAATCCTGTTGGATATACAGAATATAACCACTTATTACACTCTGCATTGCCACTACATTGATCCAGGCTACCACTAGCTCTTGCTGGATTATAACAGTAGTTTCCTGACTGGTCTTTCTGCTTCCACTGTCTTTTCCCTTTGGTCTTATCTCAGTAAAACAGCCAAAGTGATACTATTGAAATATGTCACATCTTACACTCTTCCATTCTGAATTCTTCAATGGCTTTTCTTCTCACTCAGAGTAAAGGAAAAGCCAAATTCCTTACAAATGACCCATGAGGCCCCACATAATTTGACTCCCCTCCCCATACCCTGCTAATTATCTTACTTCGTCTTCTACTCCTTTTCCTTTTTCTCTACCCACACTGACCTCCTTGCTGTTCCTCAAACATACTGGCATGCTTCTACATCAGAGCATTTGTGCTTGCTGATCTTTCTACCTAAATTGTTCTTCCTTTTGATATTTCTATGGTTGGCTCCATTCTTTCAGGTCTTGACCCATATGTTACCTTCTCAATATGTATTCCGTAGCCCTTTTCTTTCATATTTTCTAACCCCTTTTCTGCTGTATTATTTTCCTTAGTACCTACCACTATTTACTATACCATATATTTGACTGACTTTATCTTGTCTATTGTCATTTATCCTTACAAGAATATAAGCTCTGTGATGGTCAGGATTTTTGTTTATTTTGTTCACTTATTTATCCCTAGTGTGTACAAAGGTCCAGGCACATAGTAGATTCTCAATAGGTAATTGTTGAATGAATGCATGTAGTATTGAATGCTTAATATTTGCCATTTTTTTATAAAATAAGTGACAGCAAAACCCAAAGGTTAATTAAGAGAAGAGTTAGTTAGAAAGATAAAATATAGTGGTTGCTATGTAACGTATTAACTAACAGTAAAAAAAATGTAGTTGCTATAAATAATTTTATTGAGTTAAGATTATCATGAGGGAATGCTCATGCATGAGTCAGTCACTTTAAAAACATTGAGTGAACAAAGGTGGAAAGAAGTAGCTTATTGTTTCTACTTCTTTCATGAAACAGCTATTCAGAACTTATTTAGAACTGATTTTCTTGCTTTGTCCAACCTCTAGTTTTGAGAAAGGCAAGTGATATGTAAAAAGTAAGTGTGGAAAATTATAAACCAAGAGTTTAGGTCAAAATCTCTTGGTTTTGCATGTTCTTTAGAAAGCAGATTGAGGAAACTTATTAAACATCAACATATAATTACTAAATATATGTTTAATTTTGGTATTTTGAATATTAAAAATGACCATTCAAATGATCGTGGATGCATATTTTTATGCAAAGATTTCATGCTTCTAAGACATGCATGCTGTCCCAGATTTGACTTTATATCTTATATAAAATCTGAGAAAGGCATTGAATCGAATTAAAATTGAATAATCAGCTTCTGTTTTCTCTTGTTTCTTTTTTAATTCTTTATAAGTTGGGGGAAAAGTAACCTTATTTTGTATCTGATGTGTACTATTTTAGTGTGATATTGACTGCCAAATAAGCAAATTTCAGAGTTGATAGCTAGCTTTTTTTAGAGTCCTTTCTGTTGTAGCATATCTTCATTGGGAATGTTAAAATATTTACAGAGTGAGAATAGAAGCTCATTAAATATTAATGTTGGTTGTTTGAGTTATTTATAAGCAGTCATATTGTCCTCAATTAATTTGTTATGCCAAACTAATGGAGGCATAAAAATTCACTAGGTGATTTCAAATTCTGTAATTGTTTTCTGGACCCCATGTAGCAATTAAATCACCATCAGTCTTGTTCAGTTGTAGTTTAGAAATAATTGATAACTAATAGCTAAACTTTTCTATAGATATAGAAAGATAAGTTTTGGCTATGTTAGAATAAACATACAAACTAGAGCTCCATGTACAGCATTTGTTATTACTATGGTACCAAGTGTGTTAGACTAGCTTTTGTGAAATTATTTTAGTTACTGGAGGAGGGGGTCCCTCACAGTCCAGGAGCCCTCAGGGGCGGGAGGTGACCTGGCGATCAAGGGAAGGCGACGCCCCCATCACACCTCTGCTGCAGCCGCCATCCGAGGCTTGCCTGCGCCTTGGGCCGGCCCTGGGCAGCTGTGGGGCTGAGGGGACTAGGGGACTCCAGTGGCAGGGTGCTGGCAGGGCTGAGGGGACTGGGTTCTGCCATCTTGTGGCTGTGAGCGCTGCCATCTTTGAGGGTGGGGTAGTCAATTAGCATAGTCTCTCCTTATTGGCTGTGGGCACCACCATCTTTGTGATGGTGTGAGGGTCAATTAGCATATTCCCTCTTTATTAGATAGGATGGCTGCTAATACTAATTTAGTATGAAATTGAGCATATCAGTTAATCTTTATAGACCTTGACTTTTTTTATCTGTAAACTATGCCTGTTTCAATGTGCTGTCTACAGACCTCATGAGATTGTCTGAAAGATCAGTGAATAAAAGCAAGCTAATAGTGGTTAAAGTCATTCAGACTCCACTTTGTACTGGTATATAACTTGGGACAAGTTGTTTAACCTCTTTGATCATTTTTTTTTTTTTTTTTTTTACAAAATGGGGATAATGATAATACCAACTCATAGAATAAGTACAGGTATTAAAAAAGATATTGTATCCCTGGCTGGTGTGGCTCAGTTGGTAGGAGCGTCATCCTGTACATTGAATCTCAGGTTCGATTCCCAGTCAGGGCACATATCTAGGTTGTGGGTTCAATCCCTGGCTCTAGTCGGTATGCGTGCAAGAGGCAAGTGTTCAGTGTTTCTCACATCGATGTTTCTTTCTCTCTCCTTTTCTCTTTCTCTGTCTCTGTCTCCTTTCTCTAAAAATCAAAGAACATGTCTTCAGGTGAGGATTAAAAAAATGATATTGTACATGAAGCTCGTGGAAAAAATGACTGACATAATTGTCAGTCATTTTTAGCTAACATCATTAAAACATATACTTTTAAGGAAGTCATATAAAGTATTATTTTATTAGTATACAAATTGAATTCAGATAAGAAGTCCTTTTATCTTTTTCACTTTTATAAGAATTTATGAATCTTTTTATTCTATATATGTGTGTGATGGCTTTGGATAAATTCTACATGATGATAGAGTTATATGATAAGAAATAGACTTAGTCTGTAAGCCAAGAATACTTAGGTGGAGAAAGATCACCTAATCTTCCCAGTATCGCGTAGGAAATTGTGCTGAGGTAGGTGCTACCTAACATTGAATGGTGTGCCAGTGTAGGCCTTGCCCCACCCCACCCCACAGTATTATTCTGTAGGCTTGAAAGCACCCTTGTCAGTGAGGTGACACATATACACTACTTAAGCTTTAGGTTGTATAGGTTCAGTTGCCACCTGTTTTTAAGTGTAATCTGGGAAACTCAGCTGATTAGCATGTGGGAGGTTGCAGCTTTCTTATTGGGCGGTTGTGGGATGAGGGTGTGGATATAACCCTGATCCCATGGGAAGGTGAGTTCTGGTGCAGTTCCTCCTGCTGGCGGAAGAGGGAGCACTGGCCCAGTTGGTTTATTTTCCAGGTAATCCAGAATGAGTGCCCAAGATCATTTTAGGAAAATTCTGCTTGCTACATTATACTATATTACCAGAGTATTAAAAATTTTCATTTTCAGTAAGATTTGTCATATATATGAAACTAAACAATGTTTCTGTAAACAATTGAATTAGAGACTGTTAGACTGATTCAGCATTTCTGAGATTTTTTTTCTTATCTTTTTTTCTTGTTGAGAAGTCTAATTTTCAATAATTAGAAATGTAAACTTTACTTTTCTGTTATTTGCATTGCTACTTCTTCATGATACATCCTGGAATCAAATTGATGATACTTGCTTTTGGAGTTTACATGTTTTGTTGACATCTCAACAGTTCTCTTGGGAGGCATCATAGTGTGAAATTGGTGTTTGGAGTCATATGGTATGGATTTGACTGTTGGCTCTGTCATCTAACAGTTATATGACTTTGAGCAAATTACTTAACCTTATCCATCCTGAATATTCTTATCTGTAGGGGCTGATATTCATACCTACCTTGCCAGCATTGTAAGAATTAGAGCTAATATATGTGAAGCTGATGGCATAGAGCCTAGACTGTAGTAGACATTGTTATTATTCACTTAATAGTGGTGAAGGAAGTGTTTTGGAACTCAGGTACTTAAGGTCAGAATTTTGGAGCTGGAAGCAACTTAAAATTTAATTGTTACCCTTCAAAATATGTTTGAGAGAGAGGAAACAACTTAACTTATAGTGTTTCTCTTTAAGGTGAATTCTTTATTTCCTAGTGTAGAATGGTAGGTTTTCAGGAAGGAATTGGATGTAGAGCAGAAGAGTTCCCTCTGAGCTTGGTTATTCAAGTTTTGGGGTTCCTTAAATTTTTATTTTTTAGAAATTAATTTAGATTTACAAAAGAATGGCAAATATAATACAAATAATTCTTCCCTATCCTATCTTCATCCAGATTCCCCAAATTTAACATCGTCCATATAACCAAAGCACAGTGATCAAAATCAGGAAGTTAACACTGATACAATACTATTGTCTAACCTGAAGACATTATACAAAATTTGCCAACTGTCCCATTAATATAATGTGTTTTTTTTTCCATTCAGAGTTCAGTTCAGGTCATATTGCATTTAATTTTCATGCCTCCTTTACTCTGCAGTAGTTCTTCGATTTTTGTCTTTTATTCATGTCTTTCATGCCTTGATTCTTTGAAGAGTACTGGCCAGTTATTTTGTAGAATATTCTTCCGTTTGGATTTGTTTGATATTTCTTAATAATTAAATCATGTTAAGTATTTTTGGCAAGAATACCATAGAAGTGATGTTACTTCCTTTTTAATGCATCATATCAGGAGGTACATGATATCATTTTTGTCCCATTACTTGTGATATTTATTCTGATTTCTTGGTTAAAATAGTGCCTGTCAGGTTTACTGTAAACTTCCATTTTCCCTTCGTGCTTAAAAGTATTTTTTAGGGAGTAATTTAGAGACTACATAAATACTCTTTTCCTAATCATGTTTTTGGTCATTAATTTAACTTCTTGATAACTCTTGCCCAAAATAATTATTATTTGTAGTATTTGCCAAATAGTGATTTTCCCATCATGCCTTATGTACTTATTAGTCAAAATTGTATAGTGGAAAACTTTCTAAGATTTTTGTTCATTTTATTTTGTTTGAAATCAGTGCTCAAAACATCAAGTGTACCATGTTTAATTATAGGAAGACTATCTTTCAATGCCATATATCATTTTTTTAATTTATTTATTTATTTTTAATATATTTTGTTGATTTTTTACAGAGAAGAGGGGAGGGGGTAGAGAGTTAGAAACATCGATGAGAGAGAGAAACATCGATCAGTGCTTCCTGCACACCCCCTACTTGGGGATGTGCCCGCAACCAAGGTACATGCCCTTGACCGGAATCGAACCTGGGACCCTTCAGTCCACAGACAGCCGCTCTATCCACTGAGCCAAGCCAGTTAGGGCCACATATCATTTTTAAAATCAACTTTTGCTTGGAAGTTTAAATATAGTTCTAATAATTTATATCAATATGTATTTTTAAATGTTCTCATAATTGGCTTTTGTGCAGAAAAAGAAATAATCAGAGGCTACTTTCATTTTTAAAATTAACATTTGACATATTAGTCTTATAAACTCAAAACCCCAGTTCTTCCTTAGATTTCTAAATCCAACGTACAAATCATATTAAATCACTTCAATGCAGGGGCTACAATGTAATTTCCTGTAGTACAAGCAGTTTTTGTTTTGCACAATTCTAGGTTAATGTGGGTGGTAAAAATATGGAAACTTAAAAATTTGCTTTTTGCTTTTCTGTATTTTCCAAATATTCTAAATAATTACTTTTTACTACATTGAAAACAAAGTGCTGTTTTTTTATTGTTGTTGAAAGGATTATTCCTAGTAAATAAGAATGTTGGTTCTGCAGTGAGACTTTCTGGAATTTAATAAAGACTTCACTACATAACTGTGTTAGTAGTTAACTTTTTGTTTAGATTACTCCTCAGTAAATAGTTGTTAATAAAAGTACCTGCCTTATGGGATTACTGTGAAGGGTTAAAAATAATCTACTTAAAGGACTTGGAAAGTAACATTGCCATAATAGTATAGACTCAATAAATGATAGTTTATCATTACTAACCTTTTCTAAGAGAAATAATTGCACAAAAAGAATCAGTGATGTGATCTCTTTCAGAATCATTATGACATGAATATAAAATACAGGTAGTCCCTTCATCAACTCTTAATTCCTTCATATTGAAATTGAAAATTTAGCCCTGGCTGATGTGGCTCGGTTGGAGCGTTGCCGTATACACGAAAAGGTTGTGGGTTCAATTCTGTTCAGGGCACATACCTAGGTTGCGGATTTGATCTCTGGTTGGGGTGCATACGAGAAGGCAACTGAAGTTTCTCACATCAATCTCTCTCTCTCTCTCTCTCTCTCTCTCTCTCTCTCTCTCTCTCTCTCTCTCTCTCGTAGTATATGCACAATAAATGTCTCTATTTTTACTAGGATTATAATCATTGGCACATTAGTGTCCAGGTCAGGTTTAGTGCAAATCCAGTCATACCTTTAAGGTTATGAATATTATTCAGTGGTATACATTGGAGTGTGTACCTAGGCTAAGTCATAATTTTTCTTTAAAGGTACTTGATCTGATTTTTAAGTTCAGTCTCTCTTCCCTAGCTTTATTGGTATATTTTTAGTGGCATATTTTATTCTTGGTTTGAGTGAAACCAATTATCTCTCTGGAACAGCGTTTCTCAACATGTGGGTCACAACCCCTTTGGGGGTCGAACGACCCTTTCACAGGGGTCACCTAAGACCATTGGAAAACACATATATGATTACATATTGTTTTTGTGATTAATCACTATGCTTTAATTATGTTCAATTTGTAACAATGAAATTGGGGGTCACCACAACATGAGGAACTGTATTAAAGGGTCACGGCATTAGGAAGGTTGAGAACTACTGCTCTAGAATCTCTTGCTGCTAAGAAAGTATTTTTTTTAGACCATTTGCCAGTCTATTTGTATTCTTAAGTTTATTCCTACTATTCTTGGGCTTAAAACCTTTTCTATCTTATAACTTGTTAGTTTTACATTTATGTACTTCATTTAATATTATAGCTTAGAAACAGTTGGATAAAGTCCTCCTAAAATTTAACAGAAGTCCCCAAACTCAAAAAGAAATTTTATATATAGTATTATAGTACTAGCTAATGTATATATAGTACTTTTTTTAGTGAGACACTGTTCGCAGCCCTTTATATTTATTCATTTAATCACTAAAACAACTCTATGGGATAGGTGCCATGAATATGCCCAAATGAAGAAACTGAGACGTAGAGTTAAATAGCTATTTTGTTTAAACTAGGTATTATTAAAATGAAGGAAAATGTAAAACACAATTCTCTTAGTAAATTAAAAATAATTTTTCTTCCACTAGTCTTTGAATTCCTTGAAGCCATAGATTAATGAGTAGCTATTTAGTAAATAATTGTTATATTGAAATTGACTTTAAACTTTATATTATTTTAAAAATGAAACACAAGAGGGTGCTATTTACTATTCACTACTAGTGTTTTGCTTTTAAAAAAAAATTTCTCCTTGTGAAATAGAGTGCAGTAGCAACTTTATTATTATTTTTTTTTTGTTCTGGCTAGAACCATTAATTTATTTTCTTATATTTTTTACTTCAGTTTATAAATTATTAGTTTTGTATTGGCCTTCTCCGTGTAACAGATTGGCAGTGTGTATCTATTTGGGGGGCACTAGATTTCTAATTATATTAAGTAATTTTGCTAAATGAAAAGTAATGGAAATTTTTTTAAAAAATCTTTATTGTTGAAAGTATTAGATATGTCCCCTTTTTTCTCCCACTGACCCCTTTATTGCCTGCCCTGCCCTCCCACCCCATACCTCCACCACCGTACTGTCTGTGTCCATGTGTTATTCATATTGGAAAGTTTTTTTAAGAGGGTCTTTGATTTCTTTAAAGCCAAATTTAACATTTGAGTGCATTAAGTCTTAGGAATTATTTTCCTATATTAAGAATATGTAATTATGACATTTTACTGAAGAGCAGTTATAGCAAGAAACCTGCTATTTAGAATTTACTCTTTGTCCCATTGGATCACCTCTGAATAGGGTGTCCATACATTTCAATATGCTAGGAACAGTCCTGCTCACATCTGTTGTTGCAAGCTGTTGTTTTATTACGATAACATCGCATCTATTATTATAACATAACTAGAGGCCTGGTGAATTAAATTCATGCATGGGTACGGTCCCTAGGCCTGGCCGGTGATTAAAGCACGAGCGTCTGGAGTGGAAGGGCAGGTTTCAGCTGACCTCTGGGCCCTGGGCAGCACCTGGGCACCCACTCACACCCACCTTAGCCTGGCACCGCCCACTCACCTGCTTCACTATCCCGCTGCGGTCCCGCTCTCGTCGGACCTATCACTACCAGCAGTGCCTCCACTGCCGCTTGCTGTCAGCACCACATTGCCAATGACCGCCATGTTCTGTGCTGCCCCTGGTAGTCAGCGCACGTCATAGTGAGCGATTGAATTCCTGGTCTCCTGGTTGAACTCCCAGTCTCCTGGTTAAATTCCTGATCTCCTGGTTGAACTCCTGGTCTCCCAGTTAAACTCCCGGTCGAACGAGCGCCCAACGGGACAATTTGCATATTAGGCTTTTATTATATCCTATATAATAAGAGAGAAATATGCAAATTAGGCTGGGACATCATGACCAACTCAGAGCAAGCCCCTAGCCCCAATTACACACACCACAGACTTGCCCAGAGGGGCGTGCTCTGAGCTGCCGTGGCCAGACTGTGGCTTAGGCCTGCTCCCCACAAGCCGTCAGTAGGACACCCCCTGAGGGCTCCCAGACTGTGAGAGGGGGCAGGCTGGGCTGAGGGACACCCACCCGGTGAACAAATTCCATGCACCAGGCCTCTAGTAGGATAATAATAATTAATGGCTGCTCTTTTTTACTCTTAATACTGCCCCCCCCCCCCAATTTGGATGATAAATTGAATAGTTACTCTGTCTGTGAAAGATGCCATTGAGAAAGGTAGTGGGAATAGAAATACAAATAGGTAGTATTTTAGAAATTGTTTGTATCAGAGGTCCCAAGGTCATCTGAATGATTTACTAGGATTTACAGGACTCAGAAGTTGCTAGGCTCATGGTGAGGGTTTATTGTGAAAGGATACAGAGTAAAATCATAAAAACATATGAGGAAAAGTCTGATGGAACCAGGTGCAATCTTCCAGGTGTCCCTTCCAGCTGGAGTCACACAGATGTGCTTAATTCCCCCAGAAGTGATATATGATGATATGTGCAAAGTGTTCCCAACCAGGGAAGCTCATCTTAGCCTGGGTGTCCAGAATTTTTATTGGGGGCAATCATATAGGTATGTAGCACCTGTGTGACTGACTTTGATTATTAAGTTCCTGAACCTCAGAGAAAAAGAGATGTTTGCCATAAATCATATTGGTAGCATAAACTGCTCATACTGTACAGTGTGGCCCAAGACCACAGGCCCATTAAACACTCTTGTCAGACAGAATTTTCCAAGGGCTCAGTTCCCAGGAGCTAGCTGAGGGCTAGTCTGAAATCAGATCATTTCGGGGAATGTGTAGGTTTCAGCAAGCCATGTTGGCTGAGTTAATCCTTTCTCATATATGGTCATAGAAGGTATTCAAGCCAGAGTTTGAACCCAGGAAGTCTGATTCCAAAGACTCTGTTCTTTCCCTAAGTAATTTTTAGAGACCTTTTATACTGATTTGCTAATTGGAAATTACTGGTTACTTTAGATGTGATAGTGACTTGGACTATGCCCATCTATCCTGATAAAATTCTTCTTTTTAAAAAATATGGTTTTTTGCCCTAACCGGTTTGGCTCAGTGGATAGAGCGTCGGCCTGTGGACTGAAGGGTCCCGGGTTCAATTCTGGTCAAGGGCATGTACTTTGGTTGTGGGCACATCCCCAGTGGGGGGTGTGCAGGAGGCAGCTGATCGATGTTTCTCTCTCATCGGTGTTTCTGATCTCTATCCCTCCCCCTTCCTCTCTGTAAAAATCAATAAAATATATTTAAAAAAATATATATGTTTTTTATTGATTTGAGAAAGAGAGAGACTTCAGTATGAGGGAGAAATATCAATTGGTTGCCTCCCACACACACACCCTGACCGGAAATTGAATCCATAACCTGGGCATGTGCCCTGACTGGGAATCAAAACAGTGACCTTTTGGTTCATGGGACTATGCTCAACCAACTGAGCCACACAAGCCAAGGCCTGATAAAATACTAATAAGCTTTCTTTTTCCTCACATGAGGATAGGGAGCTTGATTTGAGTATTTTCCGGTGCTTTGTAGGTAAAAGGTGCTAAGAATTTCTAGTTCTTATTTTCAGCAAAGTTGTTTTATATATTAATATATTGAAAAGTAGTTTACATGAAGAATAGTTTATAATTACTTATTTTGCACTTAATAGAATGTTTTAATTAAAAACAGATATCCTATATAATAAAGAAGTAATATGCAAATTGACCATCACACCCTCACAAGATGGCCAGCAGGGGAGGACAGTTGAGGGCGATTGGGCCAGCAAGAGAGGGCAGTTGGGGGCGATTGGGCCAGCAAAAGAGGGCAGTTGGGAGCAATCGGGCTGGCAGGGGAAGGGGTGATCAGGCTGGCAGGCAGGTGAGCGGTTGGTAGCCAGCAGTCCCGGATTGTGAGAGGGTTTTAAATTGGCAGTCAGACATCCCCCGAGTGTTCCCAGATTGGATAGGGTCCAGGCTGAGCTGAGGGTCACACACACCCCTCCTGTGCACGAATTTCATACACCGGGCCTCTAGTGTAATAATAGATTTATAAAAGTTTTTGTCACAAGATTGTCTGCCTTGTAGATAATAGATTTGAATGAACTTACACAGTTCTCAAAAGCTTTTAACTTTTTCTCTTTTCTTTTTCCTTAGGTATTTGTGGAAACATTAGACAAGTGTTTTGAAAATGTCTGTGAACTGGATTTAATTTTCCATGTAGACAAGGTACTACTTCTATATTGTTAAATCTTCTAGGCTTTTTACCTGAGAAAAATGTTGTTTTATTTGCCAAAGTAAAAATGGATTTAGTAAATAAGGCTATTTTTATTCTCTTCCTAGGATTGTGTGAATGGAGGAAATTACATTTAACTGGATTTTTAAGGATTAGTAGATATTTTTCACAGACAGAAAAGGACAGGTGGCTCTTTTTTGGAAGTTGGATTGTTAAGTGGGAGATCAAAAACAGAGAAATCAATTTAGGAATCTGTTGCAGTAGTCCAGAAAGAAATGAACTAAGACAGTATAGTAAGGATGAAAGAGAGTAGAGTAGGACCCTGATAGCCTATTGAAAGCTGGAGGTAAGAGAAGGGAAAAATGACTGAGTTTTCTAATCAGTATTATTAGATATTGGTAATACAGAATTTAGAAGAAAGAGATTCCACTTTTACTATATATAGATTTTTTTCTGTATTAAGTTTATGTTAATTTGAGTTATTAAGCCATTGAATAAAATAGTCTGAAATAAGTGGCCTAAATTTTTAGCAAAAAAGTGATTTTAAAAAATTACCTTACCTTTGGCCTGGTCGGTGTGGCTCAGTTGAGCATTGACCTGTGAACCAAGAGGTTGCAGTTCGTTTCCCAGTCAGGGTACATGCCCAGGTTGTGGGGTGTACAGGAGATAGCTGATCAGTGATTCTCTCTCATCATTGATGTTTCTATCTCTCACTTCTTCTCTCTAACAAAATCATTAGGTAGCTAATATTTATTGGTCATTTACTTTGTTTTGGGTACTTCCATGGATGACCTCATTTAATTTTTTCAGCAATCTATGAAGGAGATACTATTATTATCTCTGTTTTATAGCCCATTAAAATAAGACTTAAAGAGGTTATATATAACTACCTAAAGCTTCACAGTAGTGATGAAAGTGGGTTTTAAGCCTTCATTCCAAATTATTTTATTATACAGCTCATAAAGTAGACACAGCAGTATTTAAACCAAAAACTACTGGAATTATGAAATGTTTTTGTAGTGAGTTTTCTCTATAGGTGTGTATTACTTTTTTCCCTTTAGGTTCACAATATTCTTGCAGAAATGGTGATGGGGGGAATGGTATTGGAGACCAACATGAATGAGATTGTTACACAAATTGATGCACAAAATAAACTGGAGAAATCTGAGGTAAGAACGGAAAGTGCTCTAGTTAGTGAAGGTGGTAAACATAGTCATAAATTATGCATGATTTGTAGTTTTCACTGTTTGTACTTTAGTATCACCTTTAGGTACAATTGGTATGCTTGTCCAGTTTTTAAGTGGGATATACATATTGTAGTATGCCAGATGTTCTGTGGCTACTACCCACCAAGTAGTTGTGCATCCTTCTTTTAGCCATGGTCATACCTGCCTTGGGTAATTAACACAATTCCAAATTCTTACTGCTTAAAAATGAAATTATTTACTTGAAAATGGAATATTAGCTTTCTAAAACATTAGTCAGTAATTATCAAGGACATCTTAGAACTTATAATTTAAAGATATATAAATTTAGCATTATAAAACTATTTCTGGAAGAGAAGAGAAAAGGCAATGGAATTCTCATCTACACTAATAAAAAAGAAAAATGGTAATTGGCGTACGACCGCTACCCTTTTCATTGGCTAATCAGGGCTATATGCAGAATAACTGCCAACTGAGATGGCAGTTAACTGCCAACAAAGATGGCGGTTAATTTGCATATGTAGGCACAATGCAGGGAGGCGAAAGGGAAAGCAGGAAGAAGCCCCCTGCCACTGACAGTGATCCGAAACCCAGGGGGGAGCTAAGAGCCGGGGGACAGGGCAAAGGCGGCCCAGCCATGATCGGAGAATCAGGCGCCTTTGCCGCCCTGGCCAGTGATAGCAGGAAGTAGGGGTGGAGCCAGCGATGGGAGCTGGGCACAGTCGAAGCTGGCAGTCCCGGGAGCTAGGGGTCCCTTGCCTGGGCCTAAAGCAGAGCCCACGATCGCGGGGCCGCTGCCACTGCGGGTCCCCACTGCCCGGGCCGGACGCCTCGGCCAGAGGCGTTAGGCCTGGGCAGGGGCGGAGCCTGCAACCGCGGGGAGCTGGGGATCCCCTGCCCAGGCCTGACACCTCTGCCGGAGGCCTCACGCCTGGTCAAGGGGCCGATACGGTGATTGGTGATCGAAGGGTGATGAGGGTCAACTCCTCTGGCCGAGGCATCAGGCCTGGGCGCGGGGCTGGGGGTCCCCTGCCCAGGCCTGATGCCTAGGCCAGAGGCATCAGGCTTGGGTGGAGGGCGGAGCCGGGGATTGGAGGGATATGATGGTCCCCTTGCCCAGGCCTGAAGCCTGAGTCAGAGGCGTCAGGCTTGGGCGGGGGGTGGAGCAAGCGATCAGAGGGAGATGGGGATCCCCTGCCCAGGCATGATTCCTGGGCCAGAGGCATCAGGCCTGGGCGGGGGTCAGCCAGTGATCGGGGGTAGATGGGGGTCCCCTGTCCAAGCCTGACACCTGGGCCAGAGGCATCAGGCCTGGGCGGGGGTCAGCCAGTGATCGGGGGTAGATGGGGGTCCCCTGTCCAAGCCTGACACCTGGGCCAGAGGCATCAGGCCTGGGCTGGGGGCAGAACCAGTGATGGGGGGAAATGAGGGTCCCCTGCCCAGGCCTGACACCTCTGGCAGAGGCGTCAGGCCTGGGCAAGGGGCCGATCCTGCGATTGGAGGGTGATGGGGGTCAACGCCTGAGGGCTCCCAGTATGTGAGAGGGGGCAGGCTGGGCTGAGGGACACTCCCCCCACCACCACCACCACCCAGTGCACGAATTTCGTGCACCGGGCCCCTAGTGAGGAAATAATAAGTTATAATAGCTGCTTAACAAGCCTGAGTACATATTGAAAAGGGAAATTCAGTGCCTTAATCTTTTAATTCTGGATCTTACCCAAAGGTTACTGACCAGTTTGCTAAATCATATATTTTATTAGTTGATACATATATTCATGGCTTTTATTGCATTCTATAAAGGAAAGATTTGGTTAGTTATGCAGTGCTAACTTTGTGCTGGTTAGGTGAATGGGGACCAGCCAGCACTTTAGCATTGTATAAAACCCTACTGTAGATTTAGTGACTCCTCCCACATGTACTAGGCTGAATATTAGTGACAGGTGCTTTAGCAGAGCCACTCAAGTTCACATTATTTTGGTTATTTATTACTGTAGCAGAAGTTTAGATAGATAACATCTTAATATCTCATTCAGTGATATGTTTGTTTGAGGATACTCTTACCTTTGGTATTAATAGTCATAACTCAGATTAGGAAAATATATTTTATAATTATTAGGACAAGTTCAGATGTTTGATTGGTATAAAGTACTATAAAAGCAACAATATATTAAAACTGTTAGCATTAATTTACAACAGGTGAGTTCTGAAGAATTATTATTTTATTGGTACTTTAAAGGATCAGTTTAATACAAATAAATACTATGCTCATTAGAACTGAATAAAACACAGGATGATGGATAAATCTGAAATCTGAGGCTTAGAAACAGTTGAAACTTTGATAAAAACATTTTCCAGTGTTTTATTTAAAATTTCTTCTTATCTCAGTTTACTATCCCTATTGGTTTTCCAAAGGAGAGACTTATAATAGTGAAGAGCTTAAAATTATGGCTCTTTTAAATAACTATGTATTTTGTGTGTTCTATAGCCAATTTTTCAAGTATTGTTTTTGAAAGGGGAAAATATAAACTAGATTAAACTAGGACAAGGAAAACAATTTAGAATATTAGTTAGTGTGATTGGTTTGCAATATATAATGTATAGTAAAAGATTTACTATAAACTCTAAGCTGTAATTTTTTAAAGTCTTAAAATTATAATTTGAAAATTTCTTTTTACACACAATCTGGTTTATTGGCTCATTTTACATGCACACCAAATATATATGCAAACATAAATATTTCAATGTACAAATTTACATGGGACTCACAAATCACCCCCTTGTCTTTCATCCAGCACCCAAACCTGTGCTCTATCCCGGCTCCACTTTGGGATGAAGTTCACAGGGGGCTGGCACTAGAGGGTAGGAATCTGGAGGAGGGAGAGGTCCTGCTCCCCTTTCTTCACGGGTACCTCCGAAAGGTCCTGTCCTTTCTCAGTGGCACCATAGGGCAGAAGGCTAAATACCTCCACTCCCTCTCTGCCCCAACTCAAATCCCAGATGTCTTCTCTAATCCATCTCGCCAATTTATATCATCTGTTAAACTTTTCATTACAAAACGATGGTTACAGATTTTAAATGCCAACAGACAGACAGTGACACAATCCATTAATCACTATAAAATGAATGGATGTGATAATTTGTCAATTCTGTGTAATGATCTGTAAAAATATATAGACTTCTTTTCTGGAATTTTCACATTGAAAATTTCTAGGTATTTAAACTCCTTTCCATTGGTGGTGTCCTTTTCTTTCTTTTTTTTTCTCCTTAGTGTGTGATGTATGTAATATTGACAAAAGTCATAAAAGACCTATAATAATTGCATAATGGATATTTGTTTTTTGGTTATTCAGTGATATTTTGTTAAGCAGTTTTTTAATTTATAAAGAGCAGTGAAATGCAGAATTTACATTTTTGATAGAAAGTTATAAGAATATTATACTATTTTAAATAGTTTTGAATATTAGTGAATACTCCCATTTTTCATCCACTAATAATCTTTTAATATATAGTTAGTTGTTATCTGCTACCACAATAGTTTTTTTTTTTTTTTGTCTCCTTTATAAAAAATGTATATTTTAAATCTGATTGGGGATAAAACCCAACATATGTTCAGTAAGTGTTTCTCTATATGTGATGTCTGCTAATATTTAGTTATAAAAAAGTCAAAGTGAGGCTATTTAGTCCTGATCATATTTTAAGAAATTGTGTTGAAATATAATGTTGACTTTTTGTAATTTTTCAGTAATTTTCATATATTTTAAGTATCTTTGGAAGTCTACCAGCTTTATTTTAGACACACTGAAATGTCAGAAATTTTCATGTGAGTTCTATTTCCAGGTTACTTAAATTGGTTATATCTACCAAACATATGAATGCAGAATAACCCAAAATTACTAATTTAATTAAGATCTATTATGTAAACAAAAACTTACCATGAAAGGCTTAATTAAAATTCAGAGTATCATAATTGATGACAAGATCTGGTTATCTTTTTTTTAAAGTTAATTTGAGTGATATGTAGAATAGCATTTATCTTTTAAAAATCAGCCTGGGTTTAATTTAAGATAAGCTCTTAAAATATAACATAGATCTATCTAGGTGCCTTTACTTTGTCAGATTTCAAAGATTTTATTATTTTGGGTTAATGGTAGTATGAATCAAAAGAGAACAATCAAAAGTGAACCAATTTCATTCCCAATACCTAGACAGCTAGGAGCAAAGATCACCCAGATCTTTAACCATGTGTACGCAATAAGCTTCTGTAGACACAAACAGCGGACCTTTTTAATCAAATTCAAAATATCGTGGCGTTGGCGTTGGTGGTATAGTGGTGAGCATAGCTGCCTTCCAAAATATCGTGGCAATTAACTGGTTAAAGAGAGAAGAAGCAAAGATATGCTTTCAGTGTATTTTCAGCTATCCTGCTTTGATAGAAAAATGGTTTGCTTGTGACATTGGGATCTTGTGAAAGGAGGGGTTAAGCTGGGAAGTTGGTGGGATTTGGAAAAAGTCTAAAAGGCACCCAGGAAGCTGCCTAGGAATGAAAGGACTCCCTGTGGGTGGAGGATGGGTTGGGGAGACTTGTTAGTTTTTATGTATTTCATGTTATTTTTAAGATGAAAAATGACTCTGATTTTAGTTACTACTTTTTTAAAGTTAGTCCTCTTTTTTTTTCCGAACATCCTGATCTTTCTAGCTCTTTCCATTCTTCTCTTTACAGACCTTTATCTTTCAATCTCCCAGACAGGACAGGTAGACAAGGTATTGCTGACTTTGAGAAAAATGTACTTTAACAAAAGGGAAAGCAAAATGATGTCGAAGGCAATTAATTATGTAGGCCAGACTCAAAAATTCTTTGTGTTAATGAACCCATATAGTCCCTGTAGCCTATTTTTCATTCTAGTTTCTCCTTGTAGTTTCGTCATCTTTTATTGGACTTAGTGTATTTTTCTAGTATATCATCAATGTCATTTTTGTTCTTTTTTGTCTGCCTGCATTGTGAAAGGAAAGATTAAGTTTTTTGTTATTATTTTTAAACATTGTCATTTAACTGACAAATTACATTTTGTAGAAATGACAATTTATTTGGTATGTTAAATTTAGAATTTATTTTGAGCATCATGTGGCAGAACCAATCTTACTTTAACACTCATAGATTTTTTCCCCCTCATCTTTCTAAATTAGGATTCCAACACAAAATTGCCTTCTAGGTTTTGGAAACTGTGAATTTAAAACCCAAAAGCTGAGCCTTCAAAGTTTTGCATACAAAGTAGGAAGCAGTGAAGGCTTAGAACAGTGACTGTTAAATAGTACTGAAATTCCAAAGTCTTAACAGAATTGCTTTTACTAGTTTTGACTAACAGGTACATATTAAAAGTAGCCAATAAAAAACAAGATCAGAAATTATTAAAATTGAATTAAATGTTCTAAAAAGTGGAATTAAATATATTTACCAAAATAAAGTGGATTTCTACTGTAGGAACCTTCTAACATCCAAACATGTCGTAATAAGACAAAAAATATTGTAAACTTTGAGTGTTTTTGCGAAGCATATTGGCAAATATTAGAAATGTTTTTAATAGACTCCTAGCTTTATGAAACTAAATTTTCTCTGAAAAAAATTTTTTACACCATAAGTTAACTGTTTGAATTACTTTTTAAACATTTCTCTGTAGATGAGCAACAGCTTTTTTGTACAAAGCCAATTCAGGAAAAATGAAAATGTTTATAGGACCCCATTTAAAAACTTCAAAATAAAAATACTTTATTGAGCCCCATGAAGGAAAAAAATCTATCAATTTAACAAGTTAGATTACCTACCTTATAATTAGGAAAATCTCATTGAGAATATGGCATAGCTATTTAGCCGCTAAATTATTGCTTTCTGGATGTGTCTGAGAAGCAGCATCAGATAGATGATTTTCTAAGATCTTATCCCAGGATCATAGGCTATATCATGAAGCTGGGTGTACCACATTTGGTCCCTAGATCCATATTACTTTATCCTTGCAATAGAAAATAAATAAATCATTCTATTGATCCAAATCACTGCCAATGTTCCAGTTTTTAATTTATATTAAATTGCTATTTTCTAACAAAGAAACATCAACCACTTGGGTCTTTTAACTTCCATATCTAGAACTAGTAATTAGCTTTTTTACTTTTAGAAATCAAGTTTCTATTTTTAAAGAGTATAGAATAAGAAAAGGGACTTAAGTAACAGATGTTGGGAAGTCAACCTGTGAGTTGGTTCTGCCCCTCTATGTTGACATGCAGTCATTCTGTTCTACAAAATTACAGTGGGGACCCCTGAGGTCAAAACTAGTTATATTAAATCCATGAATGGCATTAGTCTACTATATTATTTTCACACAGGCACTTCCTGTGCTAGAAATTAAACTATAAATGAAGATCATATAAAATATTCTAATGTTGATAAAATTTTTAATAAAATACCATATTCTTACTCACTAGAGGATTGTCATCAGTATTTCTCATCTCTTTGTTTATAATTGCAGTATTAAAGCACTGCCCTTAAAGCAAAGAGCAAGCCTCTTATAAGTTCCCAGATTAAAAGTTATTTTACCATACATTCAGAAATTAAAATATTGGCATTTTCTATTCCATTCAAAACATGTTTAAAAATCTGCCATTATTTTGTTAATGATTTTGAGTCTGAAACCATTTAATAATGTGTTTATTAATGTTGATGTTCTTTCACTTTGCTGTTAGGTCAAAATTTTGACTGTGCATATACCAACTTCCAGCAGGAAGGGTGGGTAAAGGTTTTAGTATGTACAAATTATTCCAACTACCATCTTCTTATGCTATATTTCAGGCTTAAAAAATATTTTAAGATGGTAGGTTGGTATTTTATGTCTTAGATAAAATAAATATTTAGATTCTTTCCTTTCCCCTTCAAGAAAGTTAATTGCTATTGCATGAGGAAAAGGAAGCTTTCAGATTTTTTAAAAATATATTTTAGTAATGCTGCTTTTTTAGTTTTGCTTGCACATATTTTGTTTATTTTTGGGTCTGGCAATTTAAAAACAAAATTTAAAAAAATCATATCCATCCATTATTATCTTTGTGATTCCAGTGCTTGAAATTTCCAAGAGTATGTCTGTATAAGTCTTCTATCTGTTTGGCCTCATTTTGGTATACTTGCAGACTTCATTTTGTTTTCTTTCTCTTAATTCTGTTAATTTATTTAATCTCATGGGAGAGAAAACATGACCATTCTTTTATATACTGTACTTCATTCCTTCATCTAATTCATACTCTTAACAGCTTTGGGTTCATATATTTGTTTTTGTTAGTGGAATTGCTGCAGTTTACGTGCCATGGTGGTGCTCAAGTAAAATAACATAGATGGAAACAAGTTATTTCTCCAGTAGGATTTCATTCCTTTTTTTTCTGCTTGTGTCAACTATGTAATCCTAAATCTTTAAGAACTATGTTGTACTGTCATTTTACATTTTAAATTGTATAAATTACTAAGAAGTCAGGTAAACTTCATTTCTATAAATTTGAGTGTAAGTTGTCTTGTTGCTTTGAATATATCTTTACTGAGAATAAAACTAAGATGAAAATTATATTTCAGTGTTGGCAAATTGATTTTCTAATGGCAAATTATGATTTATTCTTTAATAAAATGTTTCAGACTTCACTTTCATGGAAGTCTGAAAATGAAATTGACTTTATAGCAGTTAGGATGTTGACTACCTGGTAACATGAAGTTTGTTTTTTTTAAGCCCTAAGTTTTTGTATATAAACATTAACAGCTCATATAAGCATCTACTTAGTAATCAACAGTCCTTGTATTTTTCCTTAACATTTTATATTCTGTAGAATCTGCTTTCTTAAAATGTTTCTTTAATTAAAACCTAATTGACATACACATCACAATTTTAAAATTTTGTACCATTTAAATTCATGACATTCTACACAAAAGTATTGAACATGCTTGAGAAATAATTTGATTCTCTTAATCCATTTGCGTGTTCTGAGTAGTTATCATCCTTTGCATGTCTATGGCTTGCTGCTTATGTTTAAAAGAATTGTAATTTGTTGTACTTAGAAACTTCTTTTGGTTTTACATAATAAGAACTTGGCACAAATATACTATTTAAATCTACTGCTCTATTGATTTTATATATTCTCATTAGTAGCCAACTGTTGACACCATCTTTGGTCACAAAGAAATTACTTAATCTAATGGAACCTAACAGACTGCATTTTTATTCTCATTTTCTCTGCTTAAGTTCAGTTTAGCTGTTCATGATATAGGGTATTATGGAAAAGAAGGCTTCTTGACAATTATATTTAGTTTAATACTGAAAACAATTACTTTAACTATTTATAATATAAATCATAGCATCCAGTAAAATACACACATATTTACCTTTTCTCTTTTTCACAAAATCCTCTAATAATTTATACCTTTAAAAATATTTATATTTAAATATCTTAATCAATACTTTTCTATAGCCTAGTCATCATTTGTACCCTGTATAGAAATTTCAAAGTAACAATAGTAGCAAATTGGTTTGTTATTTAGAAAAATTATAAAATTTATTCTACCTGGAAAAATGATACTAGTTCCAGGATATCTGTGATTTTGTAAAATAATTTTTGTGCCCTTGGCAGACAACATACTTCCTGTTAAAAGGAAGAGTGCCTATAACATGGGAAAGCTATTTGAACTTAATTATACTTTGATTCTCTTGAAATGATCAGCTTAAAGACCCTTTTCAATATGATTTATGCTACCCTAAGTAATATTCATATATATCTTTGTCTTTGGGGGCAATGGGAGAAAAGTAAGTTGTAACAAAATCTGCATTACTTCAGGTAGGTATAAATGTAGAGGTCAATAAAATTTTTAATAATACATCAAAACAACTAATCCCTATTAAATTACAGAAATTGAAGACCCCGCTCTATTAAGTCTCTAATTGCGTATGGAGTGTTTCGTCCATATCACCCTTAGCATTGCCTGTGTGAACCACCTCTATTAATACTACTTTACTGATTTTTCTATTATTTCCAATTCTGACTTGATAATCCATGGCTTTTATTTCATTGCTTAACAATGTTTGTATCCTTTATTCAGCAAATAGTTTACACTGGCCTATTTTGTATCAGTCAAGATTTTTCTCAGGTAACAGCTTTATTATTATTTTTTTAATTAACAAAAGAGGTAGGATTACGTAAGAAAAATGAGCTAAAATTACAAAACGGGACTTTAAAACTAGTGTCTCTAATAACATGAACATTGCTTCTTATATAGGAGTGGGCTAAATTAGGTTTACAGTTGTAAGCAAAGTAGAGTTTATTATATTATTATTATTTATTAATTATTGTATTATTCGTATTATTTTCCATACAAACAACTGTAAACCTACTGTTGCCAACCCCTGTATATATGTAATCTAATCAAAGTTGAAGATTTGTTTTTGTTACTTGTCATCTTTGTGCAAGACAATGTATGGCACAGAATTGAGATGTTTGTTGGCTTTATTATATAGCATGACTAAAAACTGATGAAATTGAATTGGTATATAAATTAATCCTTAAAAATACAAATACTGTTATTGTAGCTACTTGAGAAAAATGATATGTGTTCATTTTTCTTTTATTTTTAAGCACATTTTCTTTCAAAATTACTTCACAAAATTATAAATTTTCCTACTAAGATAAAAGCCAAATATTGTACAATAATGGTACTGAGAATTTTAAATTTTATTTATAAATTTTAAATTTTATATATGCTATCTTTTACATTTATGCTATTCTTTAAATTTGTATTTTGTAAACTAAAAATATGTTGTTGAATCCACTTGTTATGGCAGAATATTTTTAATTGTTATATCTTTACTAATGCATCAAAGGTTGGAATGATCCTCTTGTTACAGTTTCATTTTTCGGCAGACCTGTTCTCTTTGGATTGGGGCTTTACTTTAAAAGCCTGATTTTTTTTTAAGTGTCCTAGAACTTTCTTTAAGTTTAGAATAGCCTTCATAATTTAAAAAAAAAAATATATATATATATATATATATATATATATATTGTTTTAAGGCATTAGCCTTAAGTAAAAAAACTAAACAAGTATGATCTGTTACTTTTCATTTTTATTTCACAGCATGTATTGATAATAAATGTCATTTTAAAAGCAAAACCCCTGAATATATCATGATTGTTATGAGATGTTTAATAAAGAACTAATGTAAAATATGTTTCATGCTTATATGTCAGTTATATCAAGATATTAGGTAGAGATCCAGCTTTTAGTCATTTGAATATTATGTGTAATATACAAGTGGTACAGTTTACTTTGTGTTTAAATCTTTACATTATCATCGCATGTATTCACTGTATTTTTTAATGTGTCAACTGTTTTCTCTTTATAGATTAGTATTTCAATGTAACCATCCCATATCAATTCAAACTTACCATCTGGTCTCTAGCTTGTTATATGAAAATCTTTTATTATTGTCCTCCATTCTTAGTGTTTTTTGGTGAGCTACACCTGAGTTGTACATCTTCTTTTTCTTTTATTTGCTTTTGTATACAGGCTGGCTTAGCGGGAGCTCCAGCCCGTGCTGTTTCAGCTGTAAAGAATATGAATCTTCCTGAGATCCCAAGAAATATTAACATTGGTGACATCAGTATAAAAGTGCCAAACCTGCCCTCTTTTAAATAAAAAAAATTTAAAAGGCCACTCCCAGGTAAAATCCAGGGGGAAAAGTCATCTAAGTTTACCATGCAGTTGTTTACCAAAAATAGAGGAGGAGAGTCTTACCTTTTGCTCTTGGATTTAAGTCAAGGTACTGTATAGAAGTTGTGTAAACTCAGTATGGCGGTTCAATGTTGTTTTTCTTGTTCAGTGATTTTAAAGAAATTGAGTAGTTTCAGTGTGATTTTTTTAAAAAATTTCTTTTCTAAACTGCATTCCTATGCCCACCTAAGGCATGGTTCTATGTATTGGCAACAATAGTATTTCGAAAAGTGTTTGAAACATTTCTTTAAATTATGTACTACTCAAAATGTTGCTGGAGTTTTGTATGGATCACAAGTATAGCATTCCTTAATTCTTTCTGTTATTTGTCACAATTGTTATTTAAAGAATCAAGTATGTATTGCATGAAAACATTATGACCTTTTCCTCTTAGTTTAAATAAACTCCAAGGTAACTGGACTCTTAAAGCACCTTTCTGTTCGCCTGATAGCTACTTTAGCAATAATTTTTTTATGACCCTCTTACTCAACAAAGTAAATAAAAGTATTTTATCACTGTTAAGCAGCTGTTAATGACAATGTGTTAAATTTATACTTATGTCTTTAATACAGTCAGACCTCAGTTCTTGAGCATCTCCCGTCTCGAACAATTCAATTCTTGACCAAGTTGTTCACGGAAAAAATGTCTCGGTTGTCAAACAAAACTTCAGTTCTCAACTGGACAACCCTTTCATGCGGATACCTGTATAATCAGTCACATGTTTCTCAGGTGGCAAACAAAGGAGAGAATATGCAAGTCTGAGTCAGTTTACCACTAAACCTCACATTGTTAACATTGTGCTGTGAATATTTTTTGTTTTCTTTTGTTGCTGCTTATTATTATTAAATACAGTAAGTCCCCATGGGTCCTAGGAGGTTAGTGATAGCAGCAAAATGAAAAGGAAAGTTGTGAGAACAACGATAGAGCTTAAAAAAAAAATAATTGATCTGGCTACTGAAAATGGCATGGCAAAATTGACGATTAGCACAATTTTAAACTGCTAAGAGTATGAAAGTGCTCAAAAAACAATGCAACTGAGAAAGGTTAAAATGGAATCATTTGGGGGTCTGGAATGAATGAATTCAATTTACATTATTTCTAATGGGGGGGGGGGGCGGGGGAATGATTCAGTTTTCAAACAAATCGCTTCCGGCATGAATTAAGTTCAAGAACTGCAGTCCCAATGTATTCGGAAACTCACTGAATTATTCTAAAGCTCAATTATTTCACAATCAAAAGTAGTGTATCTCGTAACACATTGTCTAGGATGAGTTCTGGAATGGGACATGACATCTTTTTCTAAAAATTGTAGAATCCATTTTATACATAAAGGTTTAAACCTTGTGTCTGCTCTCTTCTTGCTCAGATATTGAAAAATAATTTTAGCAAATACTTAGTTTCTTTTGAACACAAAACCCTTTGGAACTCCTCTTGATCAGCCCATCCCAAAGTCAAAGCTATACTATTTTCCTAAGTCCTAACATTCGTATTCTGATTTCTCATAATTGGCCCACATTTTCTTATTTGGTCTTACCTTGTGAACAGTGTGTGGGGTTCCTCTTCCAATTAGACCAAGGTTTTCCTTACAGTTCTAGTCTTCCCTCCCCAAATGTTCTCTGAAACATTTTGTTAGATTTGTGGGATGTAAGCAAAGTCACTTTATTTTTTTCTAAATAAAATTAATCTGTCTCTAAGCCTCTTCCTGTTGAGGCAACAGGAAATTCAGTCGGTGATTATTTCCATCAGTTCACAGATGTGTAAAATTCTTAGAGGATGGTTATACAAAGCAACATTCGGGGAGATCCCTGGTCTTCAGTTATTCAACAAATGTTTAAGTGCCTGCTGTACCAGGCGAGTAAGTCCCTGTTCTCATGGAGCTATATACAGTACCACACACAGTGCCTGGCACCCTGGCAGTATTTCCTCCTTTCTCTTTTTTCGTTCTTTTTTTTGGGGGGGCGGGAGGGGGGGTGGTGTGTGTGGGGATTATGGGAAGATTAAGTTTTGTTTGTTAAGGATGTGCCCTTATTAGGGAAACCTCTGGGCAAGATCATACTTTAATCTAAAGAAACAATCAAAAGGGTTTTATTTCCATTATATTCTATGAAATACAATGCTCAAACAACCAATCAACATTCCTCCTCTTCCCCTTCCTTTTTCCTTTAGTAAATACTTACTGAGCATCAGCTATGTGCCAGGCTTGTTCTAGGTACTTGGATATAGCAGGGAACAAAATAGTTTATATTATAGCATAAATTTAAATGGCCACAAACAAACAAATATATAATATGTCAGGTGATGATAAGTACTGTGGAGATAAAGCTGGAGAAAAGGGTATAGGGAGTAACGAGTTAGGCAGTGAGTTGGGCTGTTACTGTGATCCATAGAGTGGGTAGGGGAAGGCATCACTGATGAAGTAATCTACACTAATAAAAGAGAAACATGGTAATTGGCGTACGACCGCTACCCTTTTCATTGGCTAATCAGGGCAATATGCAAATTAATTGCCAACTAAGATGTCGGTTAACCGCCAACAAAGATGGCGGTTAATTTGCATATGTAGGCACAATGCAGGGAGGTGAAAGGGAAAGCAGGAAGAAGCCCCCTGCCACTGACAGTGATCCGAAACCCAGGGGGGAGCTAAGAGCCGGGGGACAGGGCAAAGGCGGCCCTGGGGCCTGCCTTTGCCCTGCCCCCCAGCCATGATCGGAGAATCGGGCGCCTTTGCCACCCTGGCCAGTGATAGCAGGAAGTAGGGGTGGAGCCAGTGATGGGAGCTGGGCACGGTCGAAGCTGGCAGTCCCAGGAGCTAGGGGTCCCTTGCCTGGGCCTAAAGCGAAGCCCACGATCGCGGGGCCGCTGCAGCTGCGGGTCCCCGCTGCCCGGGCCGGATGCCTCGGCCAGAGGCGTTAGGCCTGGGCAGAGGCGGAGCCTGCAACCGCGGGGAGCTGGGGGTCCCCTGCCCAGGCCTGACACCTCTGCCGGAGGCCTCAGGCCTGGGCAAGAGGCTGATCCGGTGATCGGCAATCAGAGGGTGATGAGGGTCAACTCCTCTGGCCAAGGCATCAGGCCTGGGTGGGGGGCGGAGCCGGGGATAGGGGGGATATGATGGTCCCCTTGCCCAGGCCTGAAGCCTGGGTCAGAGGCGTCAGGCTTGGGTTGGGGGGTGGAGCAAGCGATCAGAGATGGGGGTCCCCTGCCCAGGCATGATTCCTGGGCCAGAGGCATCAGGCCTGGGCGGGGGTCAGAGCCAGTGATCAGGGGTAGATGGGGGTCCCCTGTCCAAGCCTGACACCCCTGGCGGAGGCGTCAGGCCTGGGCAAGGGGCCGATCAGGCGATCGGAGGGTGATGGGGGTCTACGCCTCTGGCCGAGGCATCAGGCCTGGGCAAGGGCGGAGCCGGTGATGGGGGGGACAGGGGGGTCCCCTGCCCAGGCCTGAATCCTGGGCCAGAGGCATCAGGCCTGGGCCAGGAGCAGAGCCAGCAATCGGAGGGGCCTGGGCAAGGGGCCGATCCTGCGATTGGAGGGTGATGGGGGTCAACGCCTGAGGGCTCCCAGTATGTGAGAGGGGGCAGGCTGGGCTGAGGGACACTCCCCCCCACCCCCACCCAGTGCACGAATTTCATGCACCGGGCCCCTAGTACTTGAATAAAAACCTGGAAGTAGTAAGGAGGGAGTTGTGGAGATTTGTAGGGCAAGAGTAATCCAGACAGAGGAAATAGCATTGGCAAGGCCCAGATATGTAAGGGCATGCTTGAGATGTTTGAAAAACATCAAGGAGCCATAGCAGAAAGGGCAAAAGGGAGAGTGAGTTATTTAATGGCCCTAATTATAAATCATTTACACTGTTTATTCATGAATGGTGCACAATAAGGGATACTATTTAAAAATATTTTTTTGATTTCAGAGAAGAAGGGAGAGGGAGAGAGAGAGAAACATCAGTGATGAAACAGAATCATTGATTGGCTACCTCTTGCACGCCCCCCACAGAGGATAGCACCTGCAACCCAGGCATGTGCCCTGACTGGGAATCAAACGTGATCTGCTGGTTCATACGTCGACATTTAACCATTGAGCCAAGCCAGCCAGGCTATTAAATTACTCTTAAAGCCTTTTAATATTTTGGGAATTAACAAGTCAGAAACTTCCAGTTAAATATTGATTATTAAGCACATTTATGTTTGTGTTCTCTCAGACCACACTGAAGTGAATGACGGTAAAGAATTTTTAAATAATATAAATCCAAAAGGTCAAAAAAAAAATCAGAGAGATGATAACAGGTGTATAATTTTGGAAACTAGAAAACAGAAATGAGAGGTATATAATTGAGGTAGCTGAAATTTAAGTTGGCAGTAGAATAACTGTGGAAGTATGTGGACTTGCACTGCAGAACCCTGAAGATTTTAGAAATTGGAGGTACAAGTGAAAATGGGAGAATTACCTAGAGGTCTATATCCCATTCACCATATCACAAACCTTAGCAATTGCCTTAGCCTTTTATTCTCCCCTACAGGAGACTACAGGTATAAGCACAGTTGAGGACGGGAACTGAACTAGGAGCCAGGTGATTACCCTAAAGATACATTCTCATTGGTGCTTTGTCCCCACAGCACTCAGATTGTTGGCAGTCAGGCTTATACCCTATTCTCAGCAGGAAATCGTAGCCTATTCTTCTACAGGGAAATTCACCCAAGAGAAAAGACCTACAGTTAATGATGTTTTAAATTTTCTTACTGATATGGGCTATCCATATCACCCTTCACTAGAGCTCTTCTGTTGAAAAGCCTCTCCCATGCACACATAGCTTGCAGACTGGTTTTTAGGGCCTCACATATGAGCATACAGCACAGATCGTCAAACACTTGAGGAGAGCTGCTGATTTGAAAAATAGAGACCTACATAAAACATAATGAAACTAACAGGAAAGACCTTAAAAAACTAAAAGTAGTCATTACTAGTCCCACTGTATCAGACACCCTTTGTGTATCACTTCAGAAACCTCAGTCCAGACATTGCTGCAGTAACTAACTCTTCATGGTCAACTACAACTGGACCTTGCCATGTTTTTGGCTCTAGCTACAACTTTCTGTTCCCTGCCCTGGACTTCTGTGCCACCCCAATTGGAATGTAGTAACCTTGACACTCCTATATGCACAATTTGGAGTTGAGGGAAAATTAACTCCAATCTGAGACCCGTGAATTGAATAGGCATTTCTCCTTTTTGTACCTTAGATTCTGAGAATATTTCAAAAAGATTTCTCAGGAAGTCCTCTGGGATTGAGAGCCAGTTATCTGCATCCTCTTTTTACTTTTAAATTTTAAACTTTGTCTCCTCCATTTAGTGCCCATCTTCTACACTTTCCTGGGATTACATTCTTCTCAAAATTGCCTGTGTATAAGCCTGCTTTCGAGGCTCTGCTTTTAGGGAACCCAGGCTAAGGTCAAGGATAGGAGCAAGAAAGGAACATTTGGGGAACAAGATGAAGCTCTTGGGCATATTTTTAAGTAGTATAACATGGAATATTTAATGAAGGAATGGATGAGAAAGTTGAGAGGATTCCCAGAAAGTAGGAAAAAAAAGACAAATAGATGGATAAGAAAAGAAAAGGTAAAATTAGAGGATCACTCTCTGTCCAGTAGGTAATTCACTCTCTGACCAGTTCCAGAAGAGGAAGAAAAAGAAAATGTAGGGGAGATAATTATAAAATTTTTTGAAGATTATGTACATCATAAGAATATGAGTTCCCAGATTGAGGCCCCCATTGGGTATTTAGCAAGTTCAGTAGTGGCTGTCTTCTTAAGGCCAGGACTTATGGTAGGAAATGGTGTTATAGATCTGGGTGTCCTAATAACAATGGGGATGATGAGATCCTGAAATAATAGGTACCAGCTTGTGGCACTTAACTGGCAGGAGCAAAGTGGGTAAATAATGAACTAACTGCAAGGTCAGGGTGGCAGCCTCAGTTCCTGATCTGCAGAAAGCTATAGAGATGGTTAATGGAACCCTAGGCACCAGATAGATGGCCAACCATTAAAGGCATTGCCCAATCTTATAATCAGAAATAAAATTTAAAAAAAAAATGTATGATCAGGAGGCTGAGAGCAGCCATCACAATAAAATGTTATGAACTCTTGTTCAGTTTCTGTTCCTGAGCCAGTTCTCAGACCCAGAACTCATTGATTGACAGAAGAAGGACCCTGCACACCACAGCAAGTGCATGTTAATTATTTTCCCACTGCTCTAAGGAGACTTGGGTAACCATACACTGGGAAATAGAAAATACCCAATATTTTGAGGATTATTAGGCATAGTTTCCAAGTTGACGTTGATGACTAGAGACAAAACATTATGCCCATTTGTCCCTATTAGAGTGCGTATAGGAGTGCCAAGAAGGTTACTATAACATTCCAACTGGGGTGGCAGAGAAGTCCAGGGCAGGGAGCAGGAAGTTGTAGCTAGAGCCAAAAACATGGCAAGGTCCAGTTTGTATTAGAGTGGGGGCATAAGGGGGCTGAATAATAAATTCAGTCTTGGCCCACATCTAGCTCAGCGAGTCCACTGGGTCCACAGGTCCACCTAGAGGTAATTTTCCTCATCACTCAAATATCTGTTAGTGTTTGGGGGAAATTCTATAGTGGTTCCTTTGCCTATGAGATAAGAACTATTGTAGAGAGGAAGATTAAGTGGAAGCTTAGAAATTGTCCCCATACTGTCAGCCACAGTAATAAGCATATAGCAATATGCATATTGGGGAGGAGAAAAATATTAGTGCCACACTTAAACACCTAAAAGATGCTAGAATAGTGGTCTCCATCACATCCCCATTTAATTGGCCAGTCTATTCCCTAGAGTTGGATCCTGGAGGATGACAGTGGACTGCCCCAAATTTTACTAAGTTGTAACTCCACTTGTAGCTGCTGTGCCTGATATGGAATCTTTGAGCGGATCAACAAGATAGACTCAGGCAGTAGCTAATGGCTTGGTTGTTAACCAAAGACCTAGAAGAAGAAAGATTAGAAGATCAGGAACAAGAAAGTTTAGGGAAGAGGCATGTGGGTAGATCTATATGAATGAACATGAAAATATGAAGGTTTTTGAATCAATTGGATGTTACTCATCAGCAAAGACACCACCAAGTAGAATGACTCAGCAAAGTGTTAATGTGGCTGTTATTGGCCACTGCAGTGTTTGGCACAATGGGAATTTGAATGAAGTAGCTAGGAATGGAGGATACCCATGGTCCAACAGCATGGGCCTTCTACTCATCAAGGCTGATTTAGCTACTGCTTATGTCAAATACAGGGTGGGGCAAAAGTAGGTTTACAGTTGTTTGTATGGGTAAATTATCTTAATGAACTAACTGCAATGTCAGGGTGGCAGCCTCAGTTCCACAATTAATAAATAATAATACAAGAATAAACTGTTTTGTGTACTTACAACTGTAAACCTACTTTTGCTCCACCTTGTATTTTATCTACCAATAACAGAGATAAATGGTGAGCCCCTGATACAGTACCTTCCCTTGAGAAAACCAAGCAGCCACTTGGTGGCAAGTAAGTTTGGACCCCTTCCATCTTAGAAAGGGTAATGAATTAATCCTTACTGGAATTGATACAATTTGGGTATGAACTTTTCTTTCCTGGCTGCATAGCCATAGCCAACATCACTATTCAAGCACCTACCTGGGATCCTACATAGCATCACAAAGGGCTTCATAGCAAAAGGGGTGCAGCAGTGAATTCAGAGCAGAGAGATCAACTGATCTTGTCATTTGCTGCCCAGCTCGGAAGCTGCTAGACTGATAGAGCAATATAATATCTTTTAAAAAGGCACACATGATGATAGATACCCTGTGAAGATGGGGAACATTCTCCAGGATGTAACATATCAACCCTTATATAGTGCTCTGTTTCCAACAGGTGGACACTAAGCAGTAGAGTAGGAGTACTCCGCTTACATAACTCCCAGTGACCCATGTAGGGGAGTTTGTGCTTCCTGTCCTCACAACTCTAGGATTTATAAGTGTAGAGGACTTGATTCCCAGAAATGAAATGCTTCCTTCAGGGACACACCATGAATTATCTTAACCTTTAATGTACAGCTGCCCTCCAGTCATTTCAAGCTCCTCATATCAAAAAAAACAGTTGACAAAGAAAAGAATCTCCATCTTTTATCCCTCCACATCTCATTGAAGTCTAACCCAAAAAGTGTCTTTCAGAGCTAAAAAAAAAAAAAAAAATGGCTATCATGCTAACTAGTTGGGAAATAGATATCATTAGGACCTTGCTGCTGGGCCTCCAGGTGCTGACTTAACTCACTCAGACTCCAAAATCAGAAGTTAAAATAGTGTATTGTGTGTGTGTGTGGGGGGGGGGGGGCGGTTGGGGAGGAGAAGGGGAGGATCAAACTGAAGAATAACTTATTGCAAGTGAAGAAGAGGTGAAGATACCTCTTAAACTACTATTCATGTAAGATCACAGATTTTGGAGGATATAATTTCTATATTAGAACTAGAGGCCTGGTGCATGAGATTTGTGCACTGGCAGGGAGGGTCCTCAGCCTGGCCTGTGCCCTCTCACAGTCTGGGAGCCCTTGGAGGATGTCCAACTGACAGCTTAGACATCCTCAGCGCTGCCATGGAGGCAGGAGAGGCTCCTGCCACCACTGCTGCGCTCACCAGCCGTGAGCCCGGCTTCTGGCTGAGCACTGCTCCCCCTGTGGGAGCGCACTGACCACCAGGGGGCAGCTCCTGCATTGAGCATCTGCCCCCTGGTTGTCAGTGTGCATCATAGCAACTGGTCATTGTGCTGTTCAGTTGATTTGCATATTGGCCTTTTATTATATAGGATTACCTTCTGTAATAGATTTCTCCCTACGAATTGATAGAGAGTGATGTCAGATCATGTCAATGCAGAATGTTTCTACTTTCCCCTTTTTAAACAACTAATTAGTCATCCAACCACGAACAAAAGTGCCTCATTGGGAAATGAGGGACCCAACAACCTACACTAAGGTAGCTGAGAGGACTCTCACCTAACTGTGCTTTCAAAAATAGACTAACACACCTGGTAAGGGCTGAGGATCAGAGGGTGTTAGTGAACCTGCCCTATCCCTGCTCACCTCAGTAGGAGGAAAACCCTGGAGAGTGTCTGTTCAGATTCAGGCAAGAGAGAATTTGTAGAAGTCCAGCCTGCCTGAGGGAAGATTTCAGCACACCATCAGAGTGGAAAAGATAAGAATTTGTGCACAGTGGAGAGGGAGACTGGCAGAGCCCTACATCACCAGCACCACCCACCACCACCCCGTGACAATGCATGGGGCTAAGCTGTCAAGTGTTGTGGAAAGCTGTGAGTGAATGTCTAGCTATCTGTTTTGTGGGTTGTGACTGGAGAAATCTGTTTCTCTGTAGCAGCACCCAGAGCACTGAAGTGGAACCTCCATGACTTGGGGGATGGAGGAGAAAGGGAAGGAAGCAGATAAGAATATCAAAGGGAATTGAATAAGTGGTTCCTAATGACTGCTTCAGGACTTAAGCAGGAAGTTCACCCACAAGTATCCCACTTGAGAATCTCCCCACTGGGTCCATGGGCTCCCACATCACCTGAGGTTGCTAAACTCACACCTCTCTTGACTTTGTGGAGGATCTTTGTGAGTGCTTCCAAGTGCAGCAGCGAGAGCAATTCTGGGGTGCTCAGAAAAATTCTGGTGAGCAAGGGAGAAATCACGAACTGGAGCTATAGTGCCACTTTCTGGGAAACAAATGAAAGGTTTCCAGCAGTCAGCCTAGTTATAAGAACTAAAAAAGATGCAAAAGCTTGAGAAGTCTGCCACAAGAGGCAGCAAGAGTGGGGCAGGTCTACCCATTCAAAAGCTGAGGAAACCCCAAACATAGCAATACCAATGATCACTACTCATGGGAAAACAACCATAGAGATTTAAGGAGGTGTCTGCCACTTCAAATGGGAAAACAGTAATGCAAAAATACAAGGAACATGTGAAATCAAAATATGTCACCCCCAAAAGATATAATTCTCCAACAACTGAGCTCAAAGCTGCAGAACACTGCAATTTAGCTGATAAAGAATTTAGAATAGCTGTTTTGAGGAGATTTTAGTGAATTACAAGAAAACTCAAAGATAAATAATATTAGGGGGAAAAGTACATGAACAAACAAAATGAACTCTTTACTAAAGAGATAGAAATTATTTTTAAAAGAACCAAAGAACAACTCTGAAGTTGAAGTAGTCATTGACTGAGATGAATACTACAACAAAGACCATCTGAAGTAAAATAGAGCGAATAGAAGACAGAATAAGTGACAGAGGATAGGAATTTAGAAATAACAAGTGAACAAAGAAAAAGAACAATAACAAAAAAGAGAACAAATGAAAGCCACAGTGATCTAAGGCTTAATCAAAAGGGAAAGTATTAGAATAATTGGGGTTCCAGAAGGAGATAAGAGAGAGAAGGGGACAGAGAGTTTATTTTTAAAATGTAATAGTTGAAAACTTCCCAAACCTGGGGAAAGATTTTGACATCTAAGGTCATGAAGCTGATGAGTCACCAACTTCAAAAGGTAGGCATAAACAGAGAAAAAGAAATAATGGAAATACAGAACAACTGGAAAGCAATTGATAAGATGGCAGTAATAAGTCCTTTCATATCAGTAGTTACTCTAAATGTAAATGGATTGAATTCACCAATCAAAAGGCACGAAGTTGCTGAATAGATAAAACAAGACCCACTATATGCTTCCTACAAGAGAACAACTTTAGTTTTAAGGACATACATAAACTCAAAGTAAAGGGATGGAAAAAATATTCCATGCAAGTAGAAACCAAAAGAAAGCTGGGGTGGCCATACTTACATCAAACAAAATATACTTTAATCCAAAAATGGTAACAAGAGACAATGAATGCCATTGTATAAGGATAAAGGGGCTAATACACCAACATATATAAGATATAATCATAAACATATATGTGCCTAGTATCCGAATATATTAGGCAAATACTAGCAGATCTGAAGGGGGACAGAGACAATATAGTAATAGTAGGGGACTTCAGCCATGGATAGATAGATCATCCAGACAGAAAGTCAACAGGGAAACACTGGAATTGAATCATACTTTAGATCAAATGAACTGAACCGAGATACATAGAACATCTCATCCAACTGCAGCAGAACACACGTTCTAAAGTGGACACAGAATATGCTCCAGAATAGACCATGTGATAGGACCAAAAAACAAGCTTAGCAAATTTAAGAAGATTAAAATTATACCAAATATATTTTCCTACTAGAAAAGATGAAACTAGAAGTCAGTAACAAGGAAAACTAGAAAATCTACAAATATGTGAAAATTAAACAATGCACTTCTGAACAACCAATGGGTCAAATAAAAAGTAAGGAAAACAAAAAATATCTTGAAACAAATGAAAATGGAAACAACATAGGAAAACCTATGGGATGCTGCAAACGCAGTTGTGAGACAGAACTTTATAAAAATAAGTGCAAACATTAAGAAATTAGAAAGATCTAAAATAGCATATTTTTACATCTCAAGGAACTAGAAAAAAAAAGCCCAAAGTTAGCAGAAGGAAAGAAATAATACCAGAGTAGAAATAAATGAAATAGAGACCAGAAAACAGAAAAGATCAACAAAAATGAGAGCTAGCTTTTTGAAAAAATAAAGAAAATTGGTAAACCTTTAGCTAGAACCAAGGAAAAAGAAAGAAGACTCAAAAATGAAAGGAGAGACATTGCAACTGATACTACAAAAAAACCCATAGGATTATAAGAGACTACTATGAACAAGTATATGATAACAAATTAGACAATCAGATAAATCCCAGAAACACAACCTACCAAGACTGAATCAGTAATAAATAGAAAATAAAAACCAATAACAAGTAACAAGATTGAATCAGTTATCAAGACATCTCGGGACTCTCATAGCCAGTTAGCCTGGAATCAAATCACCCCTGGTATTGCTGACCACAATCAAGGCTTAACTACAACAAGACTGCGCACAAAGACCACTAGGGGGTGCACCAAGAAAGCATAAAAAATGCGGAGACAAAGAAACAGGACAAAACTGTCAATGGAGGATATTGAGTTCAGAACCACACTTTTAAGGTCTCTTAACTGTCTTGAAGCCGCCGATAAATGTAGTGAGATCCTCAAGAAATCTAATGAGACCCTCGATGTTATGATAAAGAACCAACTAGAAATTAAGCATACACGGACTGAAATAACGAATACTATACAGACTCCCAACAGCAGACCAGAGGAGCGCAAGAATCAAGGCAAAGATTTGAAATGCGAAGAAGCAAAAAACACCCAACCAGAAAAGCAAAATGAAAAAAGAATCTGAAAATACGAAGATAGTGTAAGGAGCCTCTGGGACAGCTTCAAGCGTACCAACATCAGAATTATAGGGGTGCCAGAAGATGAGAGAGAGCAAGATATTGAAAACCTATTTGAAGAAATAATGACAGAAAACTTCCCCTACCTGGTGAAAGAAATAGACTTACAGGTCCAGGAAGCGCAGAGAACCCCAAACAAAAGGAATCCAAAGAGGACCACACCAAGACACATCATAATTAAAATGCCAAGAGCAAAAGACAAAGAGAGAATCTTAAAAGCAGCAAGAGAAACAAACTCAGTTACCTACAAGGGAATACCCATACGACTGTCAGCTGATTTCTCAACAGAAACTTTGCAGGCCAGAAGGGAATGGCAAGAAATATTCAAAGTGAAGAATAGCAAGAACCTACAACCAAGATTACTTTATCCAGCAAAGCTATCATTCAGAACTGAAGGTCAGATAAAGAGCTTCACAGATAAGGAAAAGCTAAAGGAGTTCATCACCACCAAACCAGTATTATATGAAATGCTGAAAGGTATCTTTTAAGAAGAGGAGGAAGAAGAAAAAGGTAAAGATACAAATTATGAACAACAAACATGCATCTATCAACAAGTGAATCTAAGAATCAAGTGAATAAATAATCTGGTGATCATAATAGAATCAGGGACATAGAAAGGGAATGGACTGACTATTCATGGAGGGGAAAGGGGTGTGGGAGATGCGGGAAGAGACTGGACAAACATCGTGCACCTATGGATGAGGACAGTGGGTGGGGAGTGGGGGCGGAGGGTGGGGCGGGAACTGGGAGGAGGGGAGTTATAGGGGGAAAAAAGAGGAACAAATGTAATAATCTGAACAATAAAGATTTAATTTAAAAAAAAAGAAAGAAAAAAAAAGACATCTCAACACAGGACCAGGTGGTTTCACTGGTAAATTCTAAAAATTTGATGAACAATGCAAGTCCTCAAAACCTTCCAAAAAATTGAAGAGGAGGGAACATTTCCAAAGGCACTCTACAAGGCCAGCATTATCCTGATACCAAACCCAGATAAGGACACTACAAGGAAAGAGAACTATATATCAATACTCCTGATAACTATAGATGAAAAATTCTCAATAAAATATTAGCAAACAATTCAAGAACATATAAAAAAGATTATAAGCATGATGTGCTGGAGGGTGGGGGAATAGGAGATAGGTTGCTTAAATGTGCAAACTTGTAACTTATACATAAATAAGTCCTAGAGATCAAATGCACAGTATGGTGATTATAGACAACACTACCTATAATAATAAAAGTGTAATATGCTAATTAGACCAGACAGCCAAACGACCTTCCAGACATCATTCCGGACATCCTTCCGGATGAAGCTGCAGTGGCCCCAGCCGAAGTAGAGGTGGTTAGGGGAGATCAGGCAGGCAGGCAAGCAATTAGGGGCATCAGGCAGGCAGGTGAGCAGTTAGGGGTGATCAGGCAGGCAGGTGAGCAGTTAGGGGTGATCAGGCAGGCAGGCAGGCGAACTGTTAGGAGCTCGTGGTCCCAGATTTCAAGAGCGATGTCTGACTGCCAGTTTAGGCCTGTGGGATTGGGCCTAAACCAGCAGTTGACATCCCCCGAGGGATCCTAGATTGTGAAAGGGTGCAGGCTGGGCTGAGGGACCCCTCTGCCCCCCCCCCTCCTCACCCCCCATGCACAAATTTCATGCACCGGGCCTCTAGTGGTATTATAAACATCAAACTTGCTAAAAGACTGGATCTTAATTATTTCCCCCTCCAAAAATGAAATGAGAATTATGTGCTGTGATAGAGGTGCTAGCTCTAATGGCAACCATACTGCAATATTTAATGTATCAAATCAACATGCTGTATACCTTAAACTTACACAATGTTATAGGTCAAATATATTTTAGTTAAAAAAAAAAGAGAGAATTGATATGACTGGAAAATGTAAACAGAAACACATAGACTTTTCCTATTTCAATCAATACCTTAACCATTCCATTCACTTTGAGCCCATAATAAAATCTATGACAGGGCTTGAAAGAATCCCATGCGCCGTGTGTTCCAGGATTATTATTTGCGTGACCTCTAGAATCAAATTGCCTGATTCTAATCCTGGCCTGGTCCCTTGTTAAGCCAAATAATCCCCTAAGCCTTGGTTTTCTAATGTATAAGTGGGAATACCAATGTTGCTTACCTCATAGAATTACTGTGATGACTACATGAACTAATCCATATAATGTGCTTAGCATAGCGCCAAACACTAGGTCAGCACTTAATAAAATGGTCACTTAAAAAAAAAAGTATGTGTCTTTGCCATAGAGGGAAATGCATACATGCAAATACAGAAGGGTCCTGACAGGTTAGCAAAGAATATATTTTACTTTAAAGGGCTTGTTCTTCTTGGAACAATGCCCTTCTGGAAACTTCTTTTAGACACCTTCCTTAACTATTCAAGCTCCTGAAGGTTTGTTTCCTAGGATCTCTCTTCATTAGGACTTCAACCTGCCCCAGGGTTCAGGGTAGATATTGCAACACAGAAATTAAGATCAGAGTATTTTCCACAGTAAAGCTCTCTTAGTTTCAGAAGGCAGGAATTCTAATTATTATGTTTAAAACCTTCTTTGTAATGTAGCTTTCACTTCCTGGAGTTTATTTTTATAGGTGCTTTTCTGTTCCTGTGAAAGTAGGAGAGACAATAATACCCAAACTGTAAAACCATTCATTCTGGAATTAACAATAAATGTGATATTTTTTTCCAAAGACCTCCCCCAAAACATGAAAGATAAAATAGATTATTTTCACAACCCACCCTTGGACACTAAGTACCACCACTTGCTCTATGTGTCACCGCCCACCCCTACCCCAGTGAGCTGGCCCTGTGACTGTGGCCTGTGCCTCCCTCAGAAAATTGCCCAGTTCGCTTTAATTAGATATTATTTCCTAAACATCTGGTATATTTCATATGAGTTATTTGTAGAAACAACAAAAGCTGATTATTGACTATTCCTTCTTCCCTTAAGCTATTTTCTAGTGCCCTATAATGGAATATTTAGAATTAGGGACTGGTAAAATTATGTTTAGAGTGAAAAAAAAAAAAACCTCCTAAATGGCTTTATAGTGTGGAAGTCATTATCTTTTCAGTTTTCAGTGGGCCAGTGCTATCTGTGTCCCACTCATAAGATTTTCAGATGTACCTGAAGTCTGACTGTAGTAAAATCTAACAACCTACCGTAAAGCAGCTCATTTTAGATGACTAGATGAGCTACATACTTTGTAGCTTGGCAGTTTAAAACAAGTTGCAGGTGTGGTAGTTTAGTTCCCCGAGAGCAGCAGCCTGGAATAAGCCACTGTGTGTCAAGGAGATTCTTGCACATTTCACCAATCTCTGCTTTCAGATTTATTAATAAGCTTTTTAAAATGCAGCTGTCACTTATGATGCACTGCTATGCTCTGAATATGTGTCCCTCCAAAATTCATATGTTGGAATCTAACCCCCAAGGTAAAGTTATTAGGAGTTAGGGCCTTTGAGAGGTGATTGGTCATGAGGTAGAGCCCTTATAAATGGGCTCAGTGCCTCTATAAAAGAGGTTCCCTAGAGCTTGCTTGTCTCTTCCAACATATAATGATACAACAAGAAGTCTGCAACCTGGAAGAGGGTTGGACTTCAGCCTCCAGAACTGTGAGAAATAAATTTCTGTTGTTTATAAGCTACCCAGTCTGTGTATTTGTTATAGCAGCCCAAATGGACTAAAACACAAATCTAATTCACAAGAACTTGTGAATATTTTATGCTGGGTAGGAAAGGCATAGTTTTGGACCATACGACATCATAAAGAAGGACAAGCCTGCAGAAGGGTTCAGAAGAGATGAATACAATCTGAACACAGCTGACAGAGGCAACTGGAGCTTAGTTTCTCAACCTTGGCACTGTTGACATCTGGGGCTGGGTAATTCATTGTGGGGGCTGTCCTGTGCATTGTAGAGTGATTAGCAGTAGCATCCCTAGTCTCTACCCACTCTATGCCAGCACTGGCCTACCTCCCAGTTATAATAGCAAAAATATTTCTAGACATTGGCCAATGTCCCCTGGGTTGCAAAATCACCCTCAGTTGAGAACCATTGAAATAGAGAATTCAGAATTCCTGGGGAAAACTTTGCGCTGTCTATATTTTGTTGAGGCCCCTGCTGGCAATGACACCACCTATGAGCTGCTCAGAAGCATTTATCAAATGCTGTCAGGAGGCTGACATTTAAAGTTAACTCAGTGGATCCCAATCTTCCTTTCTTAAGATCTAGTCTAGTCCCTGAACTGTAGTGTTTTTCAAGATACTCAGGAGATTATGAAATCAATCTAGTGGGCACTAACCAGCATTTTCTTTAAAAAATGAAATAATGGCCCAGCTGGTATGGCTCAGTGGTTGAGTGTCTACCTATGAACCAGGAGGTCACAATTTGATTTCTGGTGAGGGTACATGCCAGATTGCAGGCTTGATCCCCAGTAGGGGGCATGCAGGAGGCAGCTGGTCAGTGATTCTTTCTCACTATTGATGTTTCTATCTTTCTCTACCTCTCCCTTTCTCTCTGAAATCAGTAAAAAAAAAAAAAAAAAAAAAAAAGAATTAATGGAGTAGAATAAAACAGTACAGAAAATATTAGAGTATACTTTGTAGAGTAAATATAGACTTGCAAAACTTTTGATTGTTTGGGTGTATACAATTGTGGATGCTTGTTCATCTTAGATATTGATATAAAATGTATTACTTACCAGAGTTGGCCATTAAAAGAGTTTGAGAATTCCTACTGTATTTTAACATATCCTCTGGATATATACTTTTCTCCTAATGTGGAATGTATTAGTTTCTCATTGCTGTTGTAGCAAATTACCACAAATTAAGTGGCTTTAACCTTAAAACATGCAAGTTTATTCTCTTACAGTTCTGGAGGTGAGAAATCCAAAATCATTTTACTGCACAAAAGTCAAAGTGTTGACAGGACAAGGACCTCAGTCCTATAGCTTCAAGGAACTGAATTCTGCCAACAACCAGTGAGCTTAGAAGAGCATTGTGAATCGCAGATGAGATAGCAGCCCAGGCTGACATGTTGACTGCAGCCTTGTGAGATCCTGAACAGAGTACTCAGCCAAGCTGTGCCTGGATTCCAGACCCATGGAAACTGTGAGTTAATAAATAGGTGTTGTTTTAAGTCCCTAAGATTGTGGTAATTTCTTATGCCACAATAGAAAACTAATACAGGCATTCAAGGGAATGACTAGAACAAAAATCTAAACTATGCTGATTTAGTATATTGATATTAAGTTATTTTATGCAATAACATGGAATCATCTCAAATGCATTTTTGCTAAGTGAAATAAGCTAGAGCCAAAGGGCTGCTTACTATAAGATTCTATTTATACAACCTTTTGGAGAAGGCCAAACTATAGCAATGAAGAATAGGTCAGTGGATAACAAAAACTGGAGATAGCGGGAGAGGTTGATGACAAAGGGCAAGAGGAGGGAATTGATTCATAACAGTAGCAAAATTACAGTTATGAAGTAGCAACGAAAATAATTTTATGGTTGGGGGTCACCACAACATGAGGAACTGTATTAAAGGATCTTGGCATTAGGAAGGTTGAGAACCCCTGGTCTAGAAGAAGCAAAAAGGAAAGAAGTGCCATACCCTAGAGCAGTGATGGCGAACCTTTTGAGCTCAGCGTGTCAGCATTTTGAAAAACTGCCGGGAGCCGGTCCATCCTTGCTGTTTCAAAGGACCTGGCATATATGGCATACTGTTCTTAAAATGTTTGCTCACCTTCTTGGCACTATGTGTTTTAACCAAGGTCTCCTCTCTGAGAAAAGTTGTTTCCCCAGGTAGGGATTTTCCCCTGAAGTTAGGGAGGGAATAAAACCCCTCAACTAAGTGCCAGGCGGGTAATTAATCACTTTAACTACGAACAATCATGCTTAAGCTACATAATCTTTACTCCCTGGAATGGAGATAAGAAACGCCCTAACCTTTGTAATAGAGATTGATAGGATTGAATCAACTGGTATAAATACAGTTGTAACAAGACAGCAGAACACAGAACTCAGGAGACAGAACTTAGAAGAGAGCCAAGAAGACAGAACCTACACAGAACCTACAGACAGAAGAAGTTCGCTGGAGAGAACATAGCAAAAGATCCTGGACTGAACCTGACTACAGAAATATGGCAAGAGAACCTGACTAGAACCTGGTGACCGAACCTGGCTGGAGATCTCAGACAGAACCTGGCTGGAGAACCTAGCGAGGGAACATGGCCACAGAACCTCTCTGGAGATCTGAAGCAGAACCTCTCTGGAGATCGAGACCAGAACTTGGCTGGAGATCCTGGCTAGGCTGCTGATCAACTGAACGCTGTCTCCGTGTCATTCCTTCTTCGCCGACTCCGTCTACGCCTTTGGGAACCCCTGGACCTGCTGGGTTTGGACCCTGGCAAAAAACCCTAACTTAACTCTGATGCTGTGTCACATATAGAAATTTTTTGATATTTGCAACCATAGTAAAACAAAGACTTACATTTTTGATATTTAAATGCCATTTAACAAAGAAAAATCAACCAAAACAATGAGTTAGTGTGTCACCTCTGACACGCTTGTCATAGGTTCGCCATCACTGCCCTAGAGGCAATGAGCACACTCAGCACCCAGATCTTGGATTCTAAATGCCGTTCTTCAGTAAAGGGAAACAGGGCTCTCTCACTCTAGGGTGGAGCATCTTAAGGTGCCAGAAAGTAAAGGAGCGCTCACAAAACAAGACAATGGGTACATATCAAAAGGACCCAAGAGCCAACTGAAAGAACTCTCAATGGCCATAGCTTAAAACAATTTGAGGGACAAAATAAATAACATAGTATTGGATTATAATCCAAAGTATAAAGTAAATATCTCTGAGTCCATACTGACACAAGTAAATGAGTAGGTAAATAATAAATAATCAACAAATCTGTACAAAAGAATTTTAGACAATTTATGTAGGTTCTATACTCTAACTTGATAGAGCATAACTCTCTATCCCTTAAGTATGGACTTTGCATAACAATGTCCACGCAAACAGTACCATATAGAAAGAGGAACAAGAGTGGAGAAATCTGACAAACACTGCTTCACCCTACAGTTAAGGTTAACCTTGTCAGGGATGAGTCATGTTGATAGCATGTACCCTGGTATGCTGTGGTAAGAATGGCCCTTTACCTTTGCAATCTTTCTTCCAAGAACCCTAACCCCAATCATGAGAAAAACCCAAACTGAGGACCACTCTGCAAAGTTACCTGACCTGTCATCAAAATCAAGAAAATTCTGAGAAACTGTCAAAAATCTAGAGGAGCCTAAGGGGAAATGATGACAATGCAATGTGGTGTCTTGTTGAGATCTGGGGACAGAAAAAGGACATCAGATAAAAATTAAAATTCAACTAAAGTATGGACTTTAGTTATTAACAATGTTTGTTTCATTTGTTTGGATAATTTTAGCACACTAATGTAAGATTAACAGTGGGGACAACTGGATAGTTGGTATAAGGGAACCCTTCGTTCTACTCTTGGAATTTTTCTGTAAATATAACACTACTAGAGGCCCAGTGCACAGATTTGTGCACTGGTGGAGTCCCTCAGCCTGGCTTGTGGGGATCGGGCTGAAACTGGCTCTCCAACATCCCCCGAGGGGTCCCAGATTGCAAGAGGGCATAGGCCAGACCAAGGGACCCCACTGGTATACAATTGGGGCCAGGGAGGGCTCCAGGGTGTGTCCGGCCTGTCTCGCTCATTCCCAATCAGCTGAACACCAGCAGCAAACTAACCTACCCGTCGAAGAGTCTGGCCCCTTGTGGTCAGTGCACATCATAGCAACTTGTAGAATGGTCAAACGAATGGTTGGACACTTAGCATATTAGGCTTTTATTATATAGGATTCTAAAATTTTTAATATTTAAAAGAACATTTTTAAAATCTGAAAGCATGTATAGTATGATTTTCTTCCCTCCTTTCCTTCCTCCCTTCCTTCCTTCCTTCCTTCCTTCCTTCCTTCCTTCCTTCCTTCCTTTCTTCTTTCCTTCCTTCCTTCCTTCCTTCCTTCCTTCCTTCCTTCCTTCTTTCTTTCCACTCACCCATACATCCATCTGTTCTTCCATCAATTCTCTCTATATATACATAGAGAGATGCCTGTAATGCTGTCCACCACATTTAAGGACTCCTGTATATGACTCTTGGAATTTGTGGTAATTTTCTCAACTGCTTGAATTATTTTGAATAATTATGTTCTTTCTATTAAAGTATTAAAGACACTATGTTTTTTACATGAAGATGGAGAAAAAGTGCTAACTATCAAGATCTTTTTATCTTGATAATATTCTAGTTATGATAGGAACCAACATACTGTTTCATTTTGTAGGGATTTGTGGGATAAAATTTGGTCCAAAAGAGGGTTTACTAAATTACCATAATCCATCAGTATATTTATATACAATTAACCATATTAGTTGTATACAAAACAAACAAATAAAAAAGATGTTCTCATTTTTCCCCCCCTGTGGGAACTCCGAGAGAGAGAGAGAGAGAGAGAGAGAGAGAGAGAGAGAGAGAGAAAAGGACCTTGATTGTGTGATTTTGCTGTTAAGATATATAAGATATTTTACAGTTAGCCACTGCAGGAAGGAGGAATGCTCAAGTGTTCTCACCTTGGCTCTGGAGAGCTCAGTTCATTTGTAGCCAAGAAGTAAAGCATGTCTAAGAGCACACAATGGATTTAAGCCATAGTAGAGCTCTGCCTAATGTGAGAGGTGGGTCTGGCTCAACAAAATAATTGTTATTTCAGATGAATGTAATTGCAATAAGGGGTTAGTTATGAATAAAAGAAAAGAAGACAAAACATGAGAAGAATCATTCTATTCTTTTTTCTCCCTATCCCTCAAAGCAGAAAAGATGGCCTAATCTCTCAATTTCTAATTTAATGTTAGTTGGAAGTTGTCCAAAAACCTTATAATTTTTAAAAATATATCTTTATTGTTGAAAGTGTTACACATGCCTTCTTCCCCTCCCCATTTCCCCCCTTTACCCTGGCCTCTAAAACCTTATAATTTAAAAAAAATCTTTATTGTTGAAAACCTTATAATTTTAACATTGGAAGAAATATCCAAAATCACTGAGTTCACTTTCCTCTTGTTATAGATGAAGAACAGAGAATCTGTGTGCTCATTTGTGTGTGTGTGTTTTAATTTTTTTATTTCAGAGAGGAAGGGAGAGGGAGAGATAGAAACATTGATGATGAGAGAGAATCATTGATCGGCTGCTTCCTGCATGCCCCCTACAGGGGATCAAGCCCGTAACCCAGGCATGTGCCCTGACAGGGAATTGAACAGTGACCTCCTGGTTCATAGGTCAACACATAACCACTGAGCCACACTGGTTGTGTGCTCAGTTATAAGAAAACCTGATAAACCCAATTCTGCTTACAAAACAGATATATCAGGAGGTGGGCATTAAATTTACAAATGACCCAATGTAGTATTCCATTAAATGTGCTCCCCATATGTTTTAAAAGTATGATTCAACTTATAAAAATGGAAGTCACACACAACCTTTAGGAACTTATCTAAATTTAGCAAATGCATATTACTGGAATGTCTTCCGTGTGCAAGTAGAAATGGCCCCCATCTCTGTCTAGAACGAACTCTCCAAAAATTCATCTGGAATAAAAAAAGACCCCGAATAGCTGCAGCAATCCTGAAAAAGAACAAAGTAGGTGGGATCTCAATACCAGATATCAAGTTGTATTACAAAGCCACTGTTCTCAAAACTGCCTGGTACTGGCACAAGAATAGGCATATAGATCAATGGAATAGAATAGAGACCCCAGAAATCGGCCCGAACCAATATGCTCAATTAATATTTGACAAAGGAGGCAAGAACATACAATGGAGCCAAGATAGTCTCTTCAATAAATGGTGCTGGGAAAATTGGACAGATATATGCAAGAAAATGAAACTAGACCACCAACTTACACCATACACAAAAATAAACTCAAAATGGATAAAGGACTTAAATGTACGACGGGAAACCATAAAAATTCTAGAAGAATCCAAAGGCAACAAAATCTCAGACATATGCCGAAGCAATTTCTTCACTGATACAGCTCCTAGGGCACTTGAAACTAAAGAAAAAATGAACAAATGGGACTACATCAAAATAAAAAGCTTCTGCACAGCAAAAGAAACCATCAACAAAACAACGAGAAAACCCACTGTGTGGGAAAACATATTTGCCAATGACATATCTGATAAGGGCCTAATCTCCAAAATTTATAGGGAACTCATACAACTTAACAAAAGAAAGATAAACAATCCAATCAAAAAATGGGCAAAGGACCTAAATAGACACCTTTCAAAAGAGGACATCCAGAAAGCCAAGAGACATATGAAAACATGCTCAAAGTCACTAATCATCTGAGAGATGCAAATCAAAACAGCAATGAGGTACCATCTCACACCTGTCAGACTGGCTATCATCAACAAATCAACAAACGACAAGTGCTGGAGAGGATGTGGAGAAAAAGGAACACTTGTTCACTGCTGGTGGGAATGCAGACTGGTGCAGCCACTATGGAAGACAGTATGGAGTTTCCTTAAAAAACTGAAAATGGAACTCCCATTTGACCCTGTGATCCCACTTCTAGGAATATATCCCAAGAAACCAGAAACACCAATCAGAAAGGATATATGCACCCCTATGTTCATAGCAGCACAATTCACCATAGCTAAGATCTGGAAACAGCCTAAGTGCCCATCAGTAGATGAATGGATTAGAAAACTGTGGTACATCTACGCGATGGAATACTATGCTGCTGTAAAAAGGAAGGAACTCTTACCATTTGCAACGGCATGGATGGAACTGGAGAGCATTATGCTAAGTGAAATAAGCCAGTCAATAAAGGAAAAATACCACATGATCTCACTCATTCATGGACAATAGAGACCATTATAAACTTTTGAACAATAATAGATACAGAGGCAGAGCTGCCTCAAACAGATTGTCAAACTGCAGCGGGAAGGCCGGGGAGGGTTGGGGGGCAGGAGGTAGGGGGGTAAGAGATCAACTAAAGGACTTGTATGCATGCATATAAGCATAACCAATGGACATAAGACACTGGGGGATAGGGGAGGCTAGGGGACTGTCTAGGGCGGGGGGATAAAATGGATACATATGTAATACCCTTTGTAATACTTTAAGCAATAAAAAAAAAAAAAAAAAAGAAATGGCCCCCATCTCTGCTGTGAAGTAATATGTGACCTTAGAGAAAACTTCACTTATCTTGGAAACTGACATTCCTCTTTAAATATACAAAACAGGTTGCAACAGTTTTTAGAAATGATCAGAGTCTAGTGACAAGCAACAAAACCCGTGGTCTGAGTCTCACTCCCATTTCCTGGTGTCTTCATCTTCCTCCCCATTTGTCTTCCCATCATTGCTGTTCTGTGTACCAAGCCAAGAGCCCAAAAACATCTGACTAAAATAAGTCGTGTTCACATATGTTGATTTCCAAAAAAGCCAACCAAAACAGAAATGAACTAAAAAGGACAAAATATTAAAAATTCTTCTAAATCATTTACTTTTCAATGGGCCTCCATTTTAGATTTCTAGTATATGGTGAGTATGTAATATTAATGCTTTAATTCATCCAGATTACTGGGTTGTAGTTTTCAGGAAATCATACATGTTTGTATTATTAGAGGAGTATGTTAAAATTTTACTAGCAAGGGGAATGTTAAAACCTAAGTATCATCAACACACTGTTCTAAGGCTCCACCCTGAAGAAGGTATTTGGCTGTAGACAATTACAGGCTGTCAGAGTTCTTAGAGAATTTGTAAGGCCTACAGACCAACTCTAGGAATAGGAATAAAATGAAAAGGAAACATAATTTAATCCTTTACTTATATCAGAAAAGCAGTTGTGTGCAAGTCAAGGTGATTATTTGTAAAGGGATAGTCGTTGGGGCAGAAATGATAAAAGTAAAACTTTACTTATACCACACCAGTGTTACCCCTGAGCAATCATGGCAACGAAAGGATCCAGACAAAGCCAACAGGAGATACGTGGAGAGTAAATTCAAATGAATGTGAAACACCTGGATCCATTTCTAAGTAATTGATGTTTAAAATTTGTTTCTAGTTCTTTCTGAAGCTCCTGTCTTCCAGGCTCACAGAATCTGCAGTGGCAGCATTTATCTTTTTGAGTGTGTCCAAGTTTAAGGTTTGAAGTAATTATGAAGAACATTTGACTAGGAGAAAAACAAAACCCAATTAAGAAAACAACTTGTGAAAAGGGGAGAAAAGTCAAGGTGAATTTAGGTTTCTCAAAAGGCTGTGTTTCTGACTAGAGGAAATAAAACATTTGTCAGTTGGCTTCATGGGATCCCAGGGTGGGCCCAGAGACAGGGGGAACAGATGTTGGAGCTTCTTCCTGGATTGTGTGGCCAGATTATATCCCTTAGAATTCCCAGATGTAATTCTCTGAGAGATCAGAATTTGTCCATGTCCTCTCAGTTTTATGAACATTCTCATGCAGAGGTAATAATGCTAAGGCTGTGCTCTCTCCTAGTGTAAATGTGGCTAAAAATTGCACCATGTTCCTGGCAGGCCCTGTGTCCCAATATGTCCCGTGGCAAATTCCACCACTTCTGGGAAGACCTGCTCCTGCTTATGTTTCAGCCTTGCTCATTCCCTCCCTCTTCCTGTCAGTCAGACCTGCTTTCCTTAGCATGCAGAGAACCCTCCCTTGGCTTCTATTGGAAAGGGTCAGGGCACAGCTAACATTTATGGGTCTGGCCCACATCCACATGCTCTAAGGAAACTAGAAATCTTGACAGGCTTGAGGGAAGTTAATGAAACACAAACTAACCACCCTAAGATTTCACAACCAAGAAAGGGACTCACAGAAACCAAATGTAAAATGAATTAAAATGTCAAGGTTGAGACTTAAAAAAATTGCCAGAGAACATTGACATCATATGTGGAAAGCATAGGGATCTGTTTGAATTGTTTAGAAAGAGCCCACAATCTGAGAGAGATGCTCACATCCAAATGTTTCGAGCAACTTGCATGCTGGAACAGGGAGAAGAGGAGCAAGGAGATGTGAATTGCTAGCCCGAGCATTTCATAGCCATTCAGCTCACAGAAGAGCTTCTGGACTGATAGGAATCTTTAATTCAAGTTTAGCTGGTTCTTTTAAAATATCTATGTATTTTTATTGGTTTCAGAGGGGAAGGGAGAGGGAAAAATAGAAACATTGATAATGAGAGAACCATCAATCAGCTGCTTCCTGCATGCCCCCCACTGGGGATCAAGCCCAAAAACCAGACATATGCCCTAACTGGGAATCGAACCATGACCTCCTGGTTCATAGGCCGATACTCAACCACTGAGCCACACTGGCCGGGCTAAGCTGGTTCTTAAAATAACAACTTATATGAGAAATATTGCACTTAATTAAGTTTCAGTTGCTTATATAAGCTCTTTTAAGTGACCTAATCTTTTTAAGTAGACTATAAATTGCAGAAGATCAGAGACGGAGCCTTAAGACTCCTGTTTCCTCAGTCAGTGCCAAGGCCACTTAAGCAACAAGTAGTAGATGTAAAATACAGTTAGTCATGAAACTAAAAGAGCCCTAAATAAAAATATTCTCCAACCCCTAATTGAAGTAGGTACATTATTTAGCTCTCCAGAAAAGAGTTCTCTCTCCCCTTCTTATACCTTTCTGAAAATAAGAAGGAATTTTCAGTCAGGGACTTTAGCAATCCTTTAGACCAGTGGTTGGCAAACCGCGGCTCACGAACCACATGTGGCTCTTTGGCCCCTTGAGTGTGGCTCTTCCACAAAATACCACGTGCGGGAGTGCATGTACAGTGCAAAGTTGACCTAAAACTTTAAGTTTATTAAGTTAATTTTAGGGAACGTTGTGGAATGAAAGAAGATGTAGTGTCGAGGATTGAGAAAGGTATGTTGAGATGGTTTGGACATATAGAGAGGATGAACGAAAGGATATAGACGAAACAAGTATACAAGACGAGTGTGGATGGGAGAGTTGGAAGGGGTCGACCTCAGCGAACGTACCTCGATCAGATTGAGGACGTTTTTAGCAAAGGCCAGCTTAGGAGCACCCTAATTAGGTAAATAACAATGTACCTACTTATATAGTTTAAGTTTAAAAAATTTGGCTCTCAAAAGAAATTTCAATCGTTGTACTGTTGATATTTGGCTCTGTTGACTAATGAGTTTGCCGACCACTGGTTTAAGGCTTCCATAACTTTAGGCTGCCCTGGTGAGTCCTGCCCTGTCTCTTGAGTTCCAGCTCATCCCTATAGGGCTTATCACTTTTTGCCTGAGGGTGGCATCAGGTTCTAACTAATCCTTATGGTACCTGGAGGTGTTCTGGGAGTGTAACAACCTTGGGCCCTAAAAGACTAATCCTGCTCTTTCTCACAATGAGACTCTAGCCCTATTCTAAGGGTTGCTACCCAAACACTTCTGCCTTCAGATGTAATAACTTTCACTATCCCAAAGAGGGAGAAAATATACACTTAATCTCTAGCAGGTGATTCAGCTACATTATTGTACATTTATGTGCAACTCAACTGCTGAACTATGAGTGACACTCGAAAATAAACCCCTTTGCCAAGAGGCTCCATTTGGTCCATCACATTGGTCTGTGAATCATCTATTTGGACTTGTAAGCCACACTGCTTGATGTAATAGACTTCAGTTTTCATTTGGCCCAGTTCCACCATGGCCCTAAGGAATTCTTCATAAAGGAACATCTGAAAGTGCTCTTGTAGGTGTGTCGGAGGCCGGACGTTTGACTGAACAATGGCAGCAGTGTTTCTATATTGAACTCCAGATATCAGATGAAGGTTCAAGATGTAGAAATGTTTTGTGCTCTCTCTGTTTTTGAGTTCCCCATCTTAAAAGAATACAAGAACACTTAATAGTTCCAGCATTCTGAGTTGCAGGAGTGGGGAATGACTTAAGTACTTCCCTGAATTTTCCATTTTTTGGTCATAGTAAAAGGCAAGAGATTAGGACAGATTTGCATGTGTCTGATTACAAGAGGAAATGGGGAAGGGACAAGATCAGAATCTAGATTTCTTTTCCCTTGATGGGTGGGGGTGGTGGGGGGCAGGTGGGTTGGCTGGGAGTTTCTTTATGCACAGCAACAGTCTTCAGGTCCTGGGCCACCCACCCATTTGCTCATAACTGGCCGTTTTGCTGAGTGGGAAATTTTGATCTTGAGACATTTAGCCCTAGCCTAAGAAACAAACCAGCTTAGCCTGGGTTCTTCAAAGAACAGAGTTTCAGGCAGAAGTTTATGTGCTATAGCTTTATTAGAGAATGCAATCCCAGGGAAAGAGTGGGGGAAGGACTGAGATGGAAAGGTAGGAGAGCCAACATGACAGTGTATTACTCACTCCACAGCTGTGCCAAACTAATTGCTCAATCTCACAGCTCTGTTTTCTAAGAGAAAGGCAAATTTATTATTCTGCCTCCTATTGGTCAATGGAACAATAACTGCCCACTCCCTTAACCCTCACATTCTGATTGTACAAGTGTTGACACTGAGTGGCATCATGCCCCATCAACATTAAGGAAGTTGAGAATTGAGTTGAAAGAGGCAAGGCCTATCAGGTTGTTGGGGTACTCCATGGAGCTGGTCATAGTAGTGGAGGCTGGAAGGGACTGCAGGCTCTAGTGCAGGGGTGGGCAAACTTTTTGACTCGAGGGCCACAATGGGTTCTTAAACTGGACCGGAGGGCCGGAACAAAAGCATGGATGGAGTGTTTGTGTGAACTAATATAAATTCAAAGTAAACATCATTACATAAAAGAGTACGGTCTTTTTTTTTTAGTTTTATTCATTCCAAACTGGCCGGATCCGGCCTGCGGGCCGTAGTTTGCCCACGGCTGCTCTAGTGTCTTCCCCGACCCAAGATTGAGAGCAGGATTTGACCTCACACTCTAGATGGCTCCAGCTTCTTCACTCCTTGCCCATTCACATCTTTTTATCTTCTCATCTCTTTTCCCTCCTCCCTGGTTTGGACTAACCCATCAGTATGGTCGACCCTGATATGCACCATGAAGAGCCCTCTTCAAGGAAAGATTTGCTGACCAGCAGTAGGAAATGCAACCAGTAGACAGCCTCCAGCTGTCAGCTTCTTCAGGATCTGCCTCAGCTGCAGAGTCTCTGCCTAAACCTTGCCCATCTTGGGGCAGTCTGGATCTGGTGACTGAACATGGGCTGGTCATTTTTTTTCAGGGATATAAAGTCCCAGGCAGTTATTTTGGGACAATGCCAAAGGACATTTTTCACTCCAGAGCTCCCCACTAGGCTGGCCTATGTTGCAGTTTGACTTTTCCCTCTGCCAATCCTGCTCCCCCCACTTTCTGTCACAGGTGTTGATTTTAATAAACATCTTGTGCCCCAAACTTCATCTCAGCATCTACTTCTGGTGAACCCACCCTGCCACAATCAGCTTACAATATTTCATGCCCAGAATGTGTCAAATTTGTATAATGAATTGAAAAGTTAGGCCATTCAAGAATCTACAACTTGGCTTCTACATCCCACCCCTGAGCCCCACTGGCCTCAAGGGAACTAGTCCTGAATCTCTTCCAGAAGCAGGGATGTCAGCGACAGCAGTACATTTCTGATTCACATTTGTAACACCATGTGAAGATTGTGGGGCCAGAGAACCCCTTGACAGAAACTTCTGCTACTAAGTGCATGAAGCAGTGTCTTTGAAGCATTACCATACATGTGATGTCATATATATTCAAAGATTAAGTCTATTCAAAGGCCAGGACATATAGGTACATTTATTTCAGTATTTAGTGGTTGTGGAATACTTGAGCCCTCAATTTTCCACTCTAGGTTATTTACCACTGTCCTGGCTTCCATATTTATTAGACCAAATGAGAGGCAGAGAGCCCCATATCCTTCTCTTTTGCCCCCTCTCTGCTCTTTCAGGGTGGCTCCATTTAGCATTATAGCAGTATAGGTTGAGGTGTTAGGCAGTAGTAGAACATTTGTCCTGATGATCCATTATTTTGTTTGCTAACATTAAACACTGTGGGGTGGCATCATAGGGGGCATACCTTGTGTAGCATCACAGCCTACCTCCTTCTATGAATGAAACTCACACAAAACATGTAGGGCATGATTATGTGCTCTTGTATCCATACACTCCCACACACCCTCCTTAGAAGGGTCATCCTCCCTTCCATCAAGTTGTACTTGAACCCTCTTTGTCAGTCTTCTCTCCCAGTAAAAATAATATATCTTTCTTTAAAGACAAATGGAAAGGGTAATTGAGAATTGAGCATCTGTTGAAACCATCTCTTCTCAATTTCCATGTTACTCAATTTAGAAATAGTGTAAATAATGCAGAAACACTGATAGGAAGCTCTTTGTTTGTTCCATATTATAGCTCAGGCCTAATATGATGTATGCATTTCCAATATCGAAAATTCCTTACAGGTCCTGCCCTAACTGTTGTGTTTTTTTTCCAGTTTTTATTTCAAGAAAAGCGATTTTAAATATAATAATGTTGCATTCAATAAACCTTAATGTTTTAAGAAAAATGATCTTAAGTATAATAATATATGCAATAAACATTAATATCTCAAGAAAAACGATTTTAAATATGATAATGTTACATGCAATAAACACCAATATTCAGGAAAAATGATCTTACATATAATAATATTATGTGCAATAAACATTAATATTTCAAGAATAGCCGAGGCCGGTTTGGCTCAGTGGATGGAGCGTCGGCCTGCGGACTGAAGGGTCCCAGGTTCGATTCCGGTCAAGGGCATGTGCCTTGGTTGAGGGCACGTCCCCAGTGGGGGATGTGCAGGAGGCAGCTGATAGATGTTTCTCTCTCATCGATGTTTCTAACTCTCTATCTCTCTCCCTTACTCTCTGTAAAAAATCAATAAAATATATATATTAAAAAAAATATTTCAAGAATAAAAATTTTTAAGTATAATAATATTACCCAAACTCTACTAACAGATGATATCACAAAAGTTGTAGAAAATATTAAAAGTCTTCAAATAACAGGATTACTTCTAATATATTCTAGAGTCCCACCCCCCCCCTTCTGCCCCCTGGCTCTCTTTTGTTCATCAGTTTATGTTGTTCATTATAGTCCACAAATGAGTGAGATCATATGATGTTTATCTTTCTCCGACTGGCTTATTTCACTTAGCATGATGCTTTTAAAGTTTATTTTGTCGGATATAAGTATTGCTACTCCAGCTTTTTTTTCTTTACCATTTGCATGGACATTTTTTTCCATCCCTTCACTTTCATCCTGTATGTCAGCGGTTCTCAACCTGTGGGTCGCGACCCCTTTGGGGGTCGAACGACCCTTTCACAGGGATCGCCTAAGACCATCGGAAAACACATATATAATTACATATTGTTTTTGTGATTAATCACTATGCTTTAATTATGTCCAATTTGTAACAATGAAAATACATCCTGCATATCATATATTTACATTACAATTCATAACAGTAGCAAAATTACAGTGATGAAGTAGCAACGAAAATAATTTTATGGTTGGGGGTCACCACAACATGAGGAACTGTATTAAAGGGTCACGGCATTAGGAAGATTGAGAACCACTGCTGTATGTGTCTTTCATTTTAAGGTGGGTCTCTTGTAGACAGCATATAGTTAGGTCATGTTTTTGTATCCATTCAGCTACCCTACACCTTTTGATTGGGGCATTTAGTCCATTTACATTTAGGGTTATTATTGAAAGGTACTTATTTATAGCCATTTTAATTCTGTATGGCTAGGTCTCTCTGTTTCTTCTTCTCAGCAATCCCTTACAGCAATCCCTTTAGTATTTCTGGATATAGTTATCTTGGTCTCAGATCCTTGCTTTCCATTACCTTGAGCACTTTATGCCATTCCCTTCTGGCCTGTAGAGTTTCTGATGAGAAATCAGGCATCAGCCTTATGGGAACTCCTTTATAAGTAACAGTTTTGTTTTCTCTTGCTGCCTTTAAGATTCTCTTTAATTTTTAGCATTTTAATTATGATGTGTCTGGGCATCGGTCTGTTTCAGTTCTTCATGTTTGGAGTTCTCTGTGCCTCCTGAACTTGTGTGACTTTTTCCTTTACCACGTTAGGGAAATTTTCTACCATTATTTCTTCAAACACCTTCTTTATACCTTTCTCCCTTTCTGCCTCTTCTGGAACACCTGCTATTCTAATATTGTTACATTTCACATTGTCCCACAGCTCCCTTAAGCTGTCCTCCTGTTTTTTAATTGTTTTTTCTTTTTGGTTTCCTAATTGAGTAATATTTTCAACTCTGTCTTCTAATTCAATGATTCGATCCTCAGCTTCCCCTAATTTGTTGTGTATTCCTTCCAATGTGTTCTTTATTTGTGTTATGTCATTCTTTATCTCAGACTGTTCTTTTTTCATAGTTATTATGTCTCTTTTCATACTGTTGAGCATTTTTAACATTATTACTCTGAACTCTGTTTCAGATAAATTTTTTATCTCTGCATTTATCTTTTCGTCTGGAGAATTTGCTAGTTCTTTTATTTGGGGGTTGTTTCTTTGTTTCCTCATTTTGGTTGTCTGTTTGGGTTTGTGACTATTATTAGGTAGATCCTCTACACCTCTCAATCTCTAGTGCAGGACAGTATTAATGGCTGTTTCTGACTAATTGGATCAGGCAAAGACTCAAAGCCTTCAGAGACCACCTCTGTCTACAGACTAATAGGATTCTGACTTGAATTGCCCCCAGGCAATCATCCTCAGGTGTGATGAGAGTTTTTTTCAACAGGGTGGGGCAGTTGCTTCTGCCTGGAGGCTGATGGTTACCTTTAATCTCTTAAGCGGCCTCAGGACCAGGTGTTTTCCAATAGGGTGTGTTTACTGTCTTCCCTCCAGGCAAGGCAGATGTCTATGTGGGAAAGATGTTCTCTGCTGTGTGAGGGAATGACTCATCCCAGGAAACTTGGGGTGTCTGCCTTCTGAGTTCTATCCCCTGAGTCCCCAGTCCTGGGTTCTACTCTCACAGCTCCAGTCCACTTCACCCTCACTCTGCCAGAGCACAAGGTGGATGGCTCCACAGGAAATTTCTGTGCATTGGCCCTTTAAGAGGGTGCCCGAACTTTCAGCTGTCACTCCCTAGAAGACAGCACCCCACTGCTTTTCACAGCTAGATGTTATGTGGGTAACCTCCTCAGTTTGGTGCTCTCTGCTGGGGAGCACAGCTTTGGGGTTAGATCCCAGAGTTCTCAGTGGCACCCCCCATAGCTGAGATATCTCTCAGGGACTTCAGTTGCCATCTGTAGGTGCCTAGCCAGCCCTTTCATGCCTCCCCCCCTCCTACCAGTCTCTATGTGCTCCCCACCCCCCCAACTATTGATTCACTTTTTAAAGTTGGGAATTATTGGGAAATTGTCAACTTAACTCAGAGAATTAACAAAAAACCTGGCCACAGAGACGCAAAAGAAGTCAAAGTATAGGCACAGATAAGTCAGGTGTTTATGGTAGAAACAATTGGGCTCACCAACTGTCCATGTACTTCTCTACATTTCCTAGTCTTACTTGTAGTCAGGTTAGGTCATATGACAAGTTATGCCCAATAGATGAGCAGAAGGTATATATGGCACTTCTGGATTGAAGTAGTTAAGAGCTGATCGGTTTCCACCATAATATCTTTCTATTGTCCCAGTGAACTTGAAGACCACAACTTCCAAGTGGTGAAGCAATGAAATGGATAAACACCTCTCATGCCACAATAGGCATCTTTACTCTTCCTTGGTTTCTAGATTCTCCTTGGGCTTTCTGGAGTCCCTACTCTCCAGCCCTCATTCCTTACATTCCATCTTTCCTTGGTAAAGAGGCTAGCAGTAGCAGTTGACAGATATATGTGTGAATAATATGAGACTCAGAAACAAACCAACCAATGTAGAATTTGTCTATGAGACAATAAGTTCATGTTCTCCTATGTTGCCTGCATCTCTGTGAGGCCCATGATGTCACAGAGGATTCCCACAATGCCTTTTATATTGTTACTTCCACAACTAGTCCTTTAACTAAAAATCATGTTACTTTTTTTCTCTAAGAGAATGCCCATTGAGTCAGATTTCATACAGTACAAAGTCTTTGTTCTCCATTATCTACAATTAATAATAGAAAATATTTGTTTCAAAAAAAATTTTTTAATATATTTTATTGATTTTTTACAGAGAGGAAGGGAGAGAGATAGAGAGTTAGAAACATTGATGAGAGAGAAACATCGATCAGCTGCCTCCTGCACATCTCCTACTGGGGATGTGCCCGCAACTCAGGTACATGCCCTTGACCAGAATCGAACCTGGGACTTTTCAGTCCGCAGGTCAATGCTCTATCCACTGAGCCAAACCGGTTTCGGCTGTTTCAAAATTTTTAAGAATAATTTTTCTCTTCTTTTTTCAAGTTAGCTAAATTTTATTTTTGATGTTTATTTACAACTGAGAAAATCCTTAGTCCTTTCTAAATCAAGATCAAAATCAACATACAATAAGGTGCTACATTATATAGGTCTCAGTTAATTTTAATCCACTGTTTATGAAAACAGCTTTCTATACTTTCTTAATTATATTCCAGACTAAGATTCTGCCATAGCCCAGTAGAAGTAGAGAACTTTTCCTATGACATTTGAACAAATAGGAGCCTCTAGGCCCAGCCACAGATGTTTAGTTTTATATAAAATATGGACCTAGTTCTGGCTCTGTTTTCAACCATGAATTCCCTCATGGCTCTTAGTGTGTTCTGGCTGCTACTGCCACTGCTAACTTCACAACAAGAACATCAGGATTCCAAGGACACTGTGTCTCCTGGATTTGTCAAGGGACCCTACCCTGGCCAGGCTTCCTGATGGCATCCATATCAATCATTGTCTTCTCTTATTCCTCACCCAACCCCCTTCTCCAGCTGTTCATGTACTATGACTTGCCAGCTCCTTGTTATTATTATTCTTTGGGGCTGCTTGAGAATAAGGAGTGGGCCAGTTTACAATTTAAACCTTCTGGGATTACATTTTCAAGTTGTGAACCTAAACCTTTTAGTGATTACTCTTGTCCAAATACAGCTTCCTGCCCTCATGAAAAAAATTGTCTCCAAAGACATTTGGACATCTAGTAGCTATTGCAAAAGAATATATTGTTGATGAGTTAAGCGTAAAGGAACCAGAAACATATGGATTACATTTCCTTTTAAATGAGCATGGTCTCCAAAATGAAGGGAATGAATGAATTATTTGGCAATATCTAGTTTAGAAATGGTCAATATTAAAGTATTTGAAAGGTAAGGTGGAGAACAAGGCCTACTTTCGGGACTTCCCATCCCTGAGTAGCAAGGAACTGCTATTATGGTTCTGCTGAGGCCACTCTGCAGCTCTGAGATCTGTCATGCAATGCAACTACTGGCATGGGCTAGGACAGTGGTCGGCAAACTCATTAGTCAACAGAGCCAAATATCAACAGTACAATGATTGAAATTTCTTTTGAGAGCCAAATTTTTTAAACTTAAACTATATAGGTAGGTACATTGTTATTAACTTAATTAGGGTACTCCTAAGCTGGCCTCTCCATCCTCTCCCTCATCCTCTCCCTCATCCTCTCCCTCATCCTCTCCCTCATCCTCTCCCTCATCCTCTCCCTCATCCTACTCTCTCCCTCTCTCTCCCTCTCACCCTTGACTGGAATCGAACGTGGGACCCTTCAGTCCGCAGACCAATGCTCTATCCACTGAGCCAAACCAATCAGAGCTTTTCTCCTCTCTACTCTTTCCCTGCAAGAAGGAAAGAAGAAAGGCAGAGGGTTTTGAATCCGTACCAAAAGGAGGGAAAAAGAACTCTACATGGACACAGAGCAGCCCACGTAAGACCCCAGAGGATTGAAATAGTGTACAAGTTTCGGAATTATGATGTGTTCCAACCATAAAGTGAAAGAAAGGATGGAAGGAGATGAGGTTGGAGAAAGGGGTTTCAGGCTGTCCTCACATGGAAGTCATTACAAAGCCTCTCTTTCCCACACTCCCTCTTCACTCTCTTTCTCCCTTTCACCAGGTTCACCCATTTGCTTTAAAATAACCCCTCAATTGAAAATTGAAAACAATTCAGGCCTTAGTCAAGATTTTCACCTTTATCCTGAGAACAATAGGAAACCATTTGGCAGACTTCATTAAATGAGTGGTCAGAGCAGGTTTTCTTTTTAAGTTTATTCTCGTTGCTGCATTGAGAATGGTCAGAGAAGGAATGGACAAGAAAGATTTGGACACAGCAGTCAGGTGGTGATAGGTAAGAGAGATCATGGTGAACTGAAGTGGTGGTAGCAAGAAGATAGAAGGAGTATTGGACAGGTGTGGAAAGTATTTCTAAGGTAGAATGGATAGGTCTTGGTGATGGGTTGAATGATCTTTTACCCTCTCTGCATCCACCCCCTTGGGCATTTAACTTTGAAGTGTCCTCTGCCTCTGTCTCTGGACTTGACCATGTGCCTGGCTTTGGGTAATAGAATGAAGCAGAAGTGCAAGTATGGTGCTTCTAAGTCTACAACTCGAGAGGCCATGCTCTTTCTTGTGTTTCTGTCATCTCCATGAGGACATTCCTGAGGTAGCCTACTGGCATGGAACAGATACGTGGCAGAGACTTGAAGTGCCCTGTCAGCCCAGTTGAGACTCGTCTAGCATCTAGGAGAACATCACTGTTCAAAGGCATTATTGGGTGATGGATCATCACTTAAATGTGTTTAACACTCATAAATATGTGGTTCATAAATGCAGGACATAACACTAATGGGGGTATTAGACATTTGAAGCCATTGTAATATATCAGCCCAGTCTTTGTAAAAGAAAGAGCTGGTTTTAAATCCTAGCTAAGTGATCTTGAGCAAATAAATCCCTTTGCTATTCTGGGCCTGTGTCCTCCTCAGTATGAGTATTAAGTAAGACCATGTACATAAAGTGCTAGGTTCTGACCTTGAAAGATACATTATTCTGCAGATTTATTTGATTCTCAGTAGAGGGGAAAGTGAGTTTTTTGTCACTGTAGCAAAAACAATGATTATAGCATATCTTGTGTATCAGACCTAATCTGCAATAGGTGTATGCTTCCAAGTTTTACACAATGTGTAGAGATTGGGCAATGATCTGATGTAACAAGCATCTTCAGATCATTAGGTTGGGCTTACCATCTTTCTCTTTAGTTATCATCAATTATAGGTTTTCCTTGGATCATTTTTCTTTCTTTCTTTCTTTGTCACAAAAAAGACAAACCAGAAACAAGGAGGCCAAAAATGTCACAAACACAGATGAAGTCATCCAAAACAGGTGATACTGTTCCACAAATACAAATATCTCTGAATAAGCAAGAACAATTGTATAGTGGATGTAATATCACAAAAAGGCAACTGAAATGTCTGTGCAGAGTTGTAGGGGAACACAGATGGGCTGATGGTATGGACTGTCTTTGTATTTCAAACATCTGGTAGACTAGTGGAAGTTAAAAATCTAAATTTGAAATTATTATAAGAATTATTTAGCAGCTCTTAAATGCAGGACAGTGAGCTAGTTAGGGTGGGGAATGCATACATTGAGATGAGCCAGCCAGGACCTGCAATCAACAGAAAGTCTTGTAATTCAAGAAAGTCTTGTAATGAAAGCAGCATTATATTATGAATAACCTGCCATCTAACTTTGTAAGGAAAATGAAAATTTTTCATCTATTCCTAAACATGCATGAGTTGGCAGCCTTTTTGACTTTTGGTCCCGGTGTATTCCTCTGTCATTCTAAAACATGCCCAGGTCCCCAGAAAGAGGGACCTTAGCTAGCCCAGAAGCATTCTCACATCCTCTGTTTCTTGGTTACTTTAATTATCTACATGGTTCTTTCACAGTCACTGCAGACTCAGGCATAACAGGCAATATAATATTTCTTTCTGCTACCCAACCAGGTTCCTCTCCTGTCTTCGTTCTCTTTGTCATTATGCTACCGTCTCCTTCTGACCCAAGTAGGTTGTCTTAGAACTATCTTGAACTCATTTCTCTACTTCATTTCCCATGATAGTAAATTGCCACATCCTGTTGACTTTTAAAAAAACACAGTTTTATTGAGATAATTCACATATCATACAATTTGCCTGTTTAAGGTGTACAATTCAATCGTTTTTAGGATAGCCACAGATGTGTGCAATCATCACCACAAACAATTTTAGAACATTTTCATCACCTCAAAAAGAAACAGTTTCTTTCTAGCTATTATCCCTGTACTCTCCTGTCCCACTATCACCCCCGTCCCATTCTCTACCCTCTAGCCCTAAGCAACCACTACTCTACTTTGTGTCTCTAATAGAGTTGCTTATTCTGGACTTTCATATGAATAAAATCATGCAGCATGTGTTTTAGTTTTGTGGCTTCTTTCAATTAACTTAATGCTTTTAAAGTTCATTCATGTCATAGCCTATGTCTTCTCCACTGAGTGCCTTATACATTTTTTGGTATTGAGGATAGTTCCCGTTGTTCTGATGGCACTCAACCACACTCTGTCTTGTATTATCATTATTTGTGTACATGTCTTAACTTCCTTAGCCCAGAATCTATATATGAGGTAAATAATAAATATTTCTGAATGGGTAAATAAACATATAGTTGCATCTGTAGAAGACCAAGTGAAATATCCAATTCCTTAGCAGAGCAAATAGAGGGACCTCATCCTGGCAAAGATGGCAGCAGCCACCCTTTTCCCATGAACATATTTATAATTTTTCTTTAAAAAGCTTGTATAATATTATGAAATACTGATCCCCTTTCCAGTACTTTACACATAAACCTTTAATAATGGATTGTGGTTTTGGTCACCAAGGCTATTTTAATTAATTTCAGTAGTTAGCAAATACTTATGGCAAAATTTCTCCCAAGCTCTCTCATTGGCCAGTGCAGCAAACTGTTGTTTTTTTGCCAGGGTCTCTATGCTAGGATGTTTTCACCTTAAAAAAAAAAATTTTTTTTTTTAAATTTCTTTCTTTTCATCATGCTTCTCCTAGACTTTCATTATGGCCTAGCTGAACCAGTTGCCTCTCTGCTTATAATGGTAAGATTACACCTGGAAATAATTGGAGAAGAAACAGTTTCCCAAGTGATGACTATTTGATAAGGACAAGAACGGAGGGAGGGGAGCAGCCCAGCTGGGATGAACTGATGTCAGACTGGTTGGCTGATCCTGGGTAGAATTAAGCTGATGGCTCAGACCAGCACAGATATGTCAGTAATAACCCTGTAATGTTCCCACAAACTGTATGAGTTTTCTAATTGTGTCCATTTTTAAAACTACCATGGAAAACATAACTTTTCCTTTTATATATCCCCAGCTGCTACCATTCATTCTCTAGGCTTCAGTGGTCTAGGATTTCTGCCCCCTTCATATAAGGGCCATAGAACACATTTACATGTTTCATGTCCCCTATGATAATATGGAAGGCTTTAAGATGCCCCTAATGATTAACTCTGTGATAGAAAACCAACTAGACCTCTGCAGAGATGGGAAAGTCGAGCTGGTCCTGTAATGGAGACTGACAAGAAAGGCTGAGGCAGACCATAGAACCAGGGAACTTCAAGGAAAGAAGAGATGAGTTAAAGATCAAGAAGCAGAACTAAAGAATTGAAGATAGCAGGGAATTTCCTTCATTTCAAAAAGTGAATCTATGCATAAAAGCCTGAACAAACCGAATGACCGGTTGACCGGTCACTATGATGCGCACTGACCACCAGGGAGCAGATGCTCAACACAGGAGCTTCCCCCTGGTGGTCAGTGTGCTCCCACAGCCAACCTCCTGTGGCCCCTTCCCCCCTCCCTGGCCAGGCTGAGGGACCCCCACCCGTGCACGATTATAGTATATTCTATAAACTTGAAAAGTTTATTTTTGTTTCGTTTAAATGTTTTTCCCCAACATTAATATAAGCAGAGTAGTTCTTAAGAGAGGAATGCTAATAATAGAAATATCATGGACTTCGGGACTCAAAGACCTGGATTTAAATCCCAGCTCTGCCACTTCTTAGCTCTGTGTTCTTGAGAAAATTGCCTTTGTTTATACAATGGAGATTAAAAACAACTGCCAACAGGGCTATTACAAGGAGTAATGAGATGTATTTACATAAAGTACTTGCTTCAGTAAGTAGCACATAGTAATTGCTCAGCATATGTAGCTATATATGTTCTTCCACTACCACTGTGCTGACCTACCTGATCACCAGCCTCTTCATGATGGATGATGTGAACATGACAGAGTAACTATGACTGATGCAAAGAGAGATGGTAAAGGAAGTTAAAAAGATTAGCTAGTAAGAGATTTCTATGATAAAGAACATTAAAAAAAGACAATATATTTTCTCTAGTGAAAAGTATTTATGACACTGCAAAAGTATTTGAACAGCTCTTATGTAAAACTAGAGGCCTGGTGCATGGAATTTGTGCACGGGTGGGGTCCCGAGCTGGGGGCAGGGGGGTGGCTGGGATGTGATCGGCCCTCCAGGTGGGTGATGGGACACTCTTGCTGGCCCAGGATCCAGATCCATCCCACTGATATTTGCACTGGTTGTTGGGAGCCACATAGTGGCTGCTTTTATATTGTTTCTTCCTTGCGGAGTGTCTAGGGAGGAGGGGAAGCGGCTGCAGTGCCCGAGGCTGACTTTCAGGAGGCTGGTGGTGCTGTCAGGATTGTGCCAGCAGTGCTGGTCCATCGGTGCCTGGCCTGTTCTCTGGAGATTGAACCAGTAGGACTACTGAGGGAGTGAGTGGCTGCTGGTGGGCTGATGGGCTGGTGGGCTGCTGGGATGGGTCTCAGCTGAGTGGCTGTGGGAGCACACTGACCACAGGAGGCAGCTCTTATGCTGAGTGTCTGCCCCCTGGTGGTCAGTGTGCATCATAGTGACCAGTCATTCCGGTCGTTCCAGTCACTTAAGCTTTTATATATATAGAATTGATGTGACTATACCTTTCAAACAGAATTACAGGCACATAAATGCATCAAATAAGTGGATGCTGCCCAGTTTCTGATATAAATTACCTCAATACAGTTCTAACAATTTTAATTCTTGCCAACTTAAGCTTATCTGAAACTCAGGAAAGCCAACTGAGTCCCAGAAAGAAAAAGAATGAAGCAATGGTGAGTTTATATTATGCTGAAAATAAAAGGGGCAAAGTAAAATGAAAGTTATTATTTAAACCAAAGATCTTTAATAACTTTCAATATAAATCACCAATCAACCTTATAATATGAGTTATAAAGTCACGAGATAATAATCAGAAAAACTGGTTACATAGTCATAGCCAAAAATCACAGGAAATCATAGACCTTTGATTTTATCTTGAAAGACAGACTTGATTTGGATTTGAATACTTAAATTATATGCAATCATTTCATCTTCCCCAGTGCTCTAGTGTTCAGAAATGATTCTTGGCCTTAGTAATAACATTATATATATATATATTAGAGGCCTGTTGCACGAAGAGATTCATGCAATAGGCCTTCCCTTCTCCTGGCTGCTGGCACAGGTTTTCCTCTTGGCACCCAGGACCCAGGCCTTTGCTCCGGCTGGAGCCACCTTCAGTCTTCCGTTTTTGCTGCTCCAGCCGGAGGCGCCTTCCATCTTCCGTCTCTGCTGCTCTGGCTGGAGCCACCTTCAGTCTTCCCTCCGTTGCTTGAAGCCTACGTATGCAAATTAACCGCCATCTTTGTTGGCAGTTAATTTTCATATCATGCCGATTAGTCCATGGGAGGCATAGCGAAGGTACGGTCAATTACCATGTTTGTCTATTATTAGATAGGATATATATATTATTGATTTTTTACAAAGAGGAAGGGAGAGAGATAGTTAGAAACATCAATGAGAGAGTTACATTGAGCAGCTGCCTCCTGCACACCTCCTACTGGGGATGTGCCCACAACCAAGGTACATGCCTTTGACCGGAATCGAACCTGGGATCTTTCAGTCCACAGGCCAACACAGTATCCACTGAGCCAAACCAGTTAGAGCAGTAATAACATTCTTAAAGCTGCTTATATGCTAGTAAACATAACTTCCTTGGAAATAGAGTTGGACATAGAGGAAGAAGAACTCTTTAAAATTGTTTATCGAATTTGCAACTCTTTTCATTAATTTATAATTTATCAGGCATTGCCATAGAATGAGCTGTTCTACCTAAATAAATTTTGCAGGCAAGAACAAAAACAATTTTTTTATTCACTTGATTTTTAGATTCACTTGTTGATAGTTATGTATTTGTTCATAATTTTTATTTTTACCTTTTTCTTCTTCTTCCTCTTCTTAAAGAATACCTTTCAGCATTTTATATAATACTAGTTTGGTGGTGATGAACTCCTTTAGCTTTTTCTTATCAGTGAAGCTCTTTATCTGACCTTCAATTCTGAATGATAGCTTTGCTGGATAAAGTAATCTTGGTTGTAGGTTCTTGCTATTCTTCACTTTGAATATTTCTTGCCACTCCCTTCTGGCCTGCAAAGTTTCTGTTGAGAAATCAGCTGACAGTTGTATGGGTACTCCCTTGTAGGTAACTGACCTTTTTTCTCTTGCTGCTTTTAAGATTCTCTCTTTGTTTTTTGCCCTTGGCATTTTAATTATGATGTGTCTTGGTGTGGTCCTCTTTGGATTCCTTTTGTTTGGGGTTCTCTGCACTTCCTGGACTTGTAAGTCTATTTCTTTCACCAGGTAGGGGAAGTTTTCTGTCATTATTTCTTCAAATAGGTTTTCAATATCTTGCTCTCTCTCTTCTTCTGGCACCCCTATAATTCAGATGTTGGTACGCTTGAAGCTGTCCCAGAGGCTCCTTACACTATCTTCATATTTTTTGATTCTTTTTTCATTTTGCTTTTCTGGTTGGGTGTTTTTTGCTTCTTCATATTTCAAATCTTTAACTTGATTCTTGGGATCCTCTTGTCTGCTGTTGGACCTCTGTATATTATTCTTTATTTCAGTCAGTGTATGCTTAATTTCTAGTTGGTCCTTTTTCATATCCTCCAGGGTCTCACTAAATTTATCGGCGGTTTCTAGAAAATTCTTGAAAATCTTTATAACCGTGGTTTTGAACACTATATCCAGTAGTTTGCTTTCCTCCATTTCTGTCATTTGTGATCTGTTTCTTTGTCTCTGAATTTTGGCTGCTTCCCTGTGTTGATAGAGTGGCTTTGTGTGCTAGGTGTTCTATAGGGCCCAGTGGCTCAGCCTCCCCAATTACCTGAGGTGGACACTCTTGGTGAACCCCTTTGTGGGCTGTGTGCACAGTCTTGTTGTAGTTATGCCTTGATTGTTGTAGGATCACTGGGAGGAATTGACCTCCAGGCCAATTGGCCGTGAGAATCAGCTGTGTCTACAGTGGGAGAACTTCTGTGCTGGAGACACCCTTCTGGGGCAAGACTTGCTTCAGTGGGGCTTTGGTGCTCACTGAGTCTGCCCCCTGAGTGTGTCCCTTATGGATATGAAGAGTTGTAATCTGGATGGTCCCACTCTGACCAATGGGTACACTGGCTCTTGGATCTCTAAGGAGGTGCTAATTTAGCCTCTGCCTGAGGCTACCCAGCAGGACCTATGGAGAGATCTGCAGATTCCTCTTCTTTGTTTGGGGTTTGGAGGTGCCCAGATGAGGCCCAGCTGTGAAGCAATGCAAGCTGCTGTGGGGCCTTGAGCCTTCTTTTGGATGTTCTGGGTCTCTCTCCAAAACCAATTTTTTAACTTAACTACTTATTGAGGAAATCTATTACATTTTCAGACTCATTAAGCAGGATTGACAGAATATAATCATTGTTGACTTTTTGACCTGGATGACTCAGGGTAATCATTTTGAAGATCTAGAAGGTAGAGATATGATACAATTGAAAAAGCACAGGATAAGGAGATCTAGATATAACTAGCTAATTCTGTAAACTTGGACAAATCATTCATCTGGGTCTTGATTTTCTCACATTTAAAATTAGGGGTTGATTTCTAAGGTCTGTCTAGAATTAAATCCTTTACTTCTGAGATCAATTATGAGATTATGTTTTGAAGCTACATGTTGTATCCAAGTCCTCATTTTACTTGACCCATCAGCAGCATTTGACACAATTTATCACTCTCTCCCTCAAAACACTTCCTCCTATGGGTTCCCGGACTCTACACTCATCTGGTTCTCCTCTTACTTCAGGGCTTCTCCTTTTCTATGTCCTTTGTTGAATCCTCTTTCTCTTCCCAAAGTGTAAATATTGGAGTGCACACATATTTCCTAGGTTATTTTACCCAGTTCTATGGCCATAAAAAGATCACAACTGTTGATAACTCTCATATTTATATGTATAGCCCTAAGGTTTCCCCTGAATTCCAGACAACCCACTCAACATCTCCATTGGAGTATCTAATAGGCATTTTGAAATTAATGATCCAAACAGAACTCCAGATTTTCCTCCACACACTTAATTCTTCTAGATGCCAGTAAATGGCACTTCGTTCTATCCTGTTTCTCAGTCTTGGCTCCTCTCTTTCACTCACCTTTCACACTTCTTCATTAGCAGATCCTCTTGACTACACTTTCAAAATATACCCAAAATCCAACCATTTCTCAACACCTTTCAAATGTTACCACCTTAGTCCAAGCTACCATCATCTGTGGACATGAGATGGTTTCCTCATTAGTCTCTTTCAGCAGCAGACTAAGCCTTTCCAAATAAAACCCGACTATACCTCTCCCTGCTCACAACCTTCCAGTGGCTTCCTGTAGCAAAGAGAAGAGGATCCAAAGTCTTTACCTGGCTGGTAAGATCCTGCCCTGGTAGAACTCTGTTCCCTCTTTCCTCACCTTTCTCTCCACCCCAGCCACACCGGCTTCTTTGCTCTTTCATCAATTCAGTAAAGCATACTCCTTGCTCTTCCTCCTGCCTGGAATGCTGTCCCTCAGATCTTTGCATGGTTTGCTTCCTCACTTGTTTAAATGTCACTTCTTCAGAGAGATCTCTAGCCAGTCTGTCTAAAATTGCAGCTGTCTCACTTACACCATTCTTTTTCTTCACTGACTTTATATTTCTTTAAAACATTTACTTTTACCCAGTGTTAATTTGTCTGTTTCTCTGACTAGAGTGTCATCTTCATGAGGGCAGGGACCTGGCTCTTTTGTCCACTACTATATCTCCAGCAATTTGTTAAATGAATTATGAAGGTAATGGAGTGTTTGCCTCTGTTGTAATGTACCCCGTGAATCGCACAAAGGACGCCCCAAGTCAAGAAGTTGAATTAAGGAGTCATTTATTCAAAAGCTGTTGGCTACAAGGGGGCTTTAGCTCTCCGAATCTCGCAGCCCTGAGTGACTATAGTAGCGAGCTTATAAAGGTAAAAACCACATCCTACTAGACATTGGAATGTGGAGCTATCTTGCAAAAGCAGATTGGACAGAAGCAGAATTGAGCAAAGTTAATAATCTCTAAAGGTCATCTACATTCTCAGTTCCTGGAGTCACTAAGTCAACGGAAGCAATCTTTTGTGGTTCTGGCCCTCAGGCACAGAAGAACCTTTGTGATGTGGGCTGGCAACATAATGGGGTGATTTATGCGAGTTCCCAGGTTTCAATCTGGAAACTGAGGTAATTATCCTATTGTTAAAACAATCAGGTGTGTACAGAAGCCAGGATAGCAGGGTTAAAATTTAACCCTTTGAGTGCCAACCAATAGATGTGAAGCAATGAAGCATAGTAACATTCATCTGGGTAAAAACTGTTGTTTAATTTGTCTCAGAATGTTTGTGAGCATGATGTTTGATGGCTCTGCAATTTCCTTATTTCTCAGTGTTGCTAGCTTCTACTCTTACTCTCATCTTTCCATAATCTGCTGCTTCCAGTGAACTGTGGTTATAACCTACAGAGAATTCCAGTGTTTCCCGGGGATAGGCAAATAAACTTGTTTGGACAGTGAGATTAATTTTATGTCTAATGCTGCATTAATAAGTTCTGTCTGTGGCAATCTGGGGAAAAGACCTGCATTGGAACCAACCAGTTGTGTAATGGGGTGAGCCACATGGTTCCCCACCCCCTCTTCTATCTTGAAGATACCTTCATATGGCTGTTGAAGAGCAGAGTACATACGTTTATGACACCTATTTCTATCACTACTGGGAAGGTGTGTTTTTCCTTTCTTTTGGATTTTTGGGATGAGTGAAAGATGTGTTTGCTTAGAGTGATATAGGAGTAGATTGGAATTCAGGAATCATGTTCATTAATTTTATAAAAGATTTATTGTGTATATACTATGCCAAGCAGCCTAATAGAAATTGTAAATAAAGTGGTGAATAAGACAGTCCTTATCTTTGCTGTCATGGAGTAGACAGCCCAGTGATAAGACAGGCTTCAAACAAGCCATCACAGGCCAGGAGACCAGTTAAGAGGTTTTTGCAATGCTCCAGGTCAGAGATGATATTAGCCTGCTCTGGGGAGTATACAGGCACTGAGGAGAGAGAAAATTAGATGTTTTGGAGGCAAAACTGATAAAAGTTGGTAATTGATTGGATGCAGAGGCAGGGGAAACCTGAGTAACTCCCCAAATTTAGTGATTGATTAAATGTGAGAAATGAGAAAGAGGGAGGAAACATGGCTATCTTCCACTTTCTGGTTTGAGCAACAGTGGGTGGGAGTGGTGATGCCATTTCCCAAGACAGAAAATACTAGAAGAGGAGCAGATGTGGGGTCAGGAGAAAGAATAAGTCTAGTTCAGGATGAGGAGCCTGAGAAAGTCAGCTAGCATGTCAAGGAGCAGGTGAGCACAGAAGTTGAGACTGCAGACACAAATGTTAGATTCGTGGACTTTTTATGTCATATTTGGACCTATGACATCACAGAAGAAATATAGCACAGAGTCAGAATAGGATAGGGACTTGAATTCCTATGCTTAATATCCAGGTAGCAGAGAACATTGAGCAAAGGTATCTGCAAAGATGGGCCAGAGAGAAAGAAACCAAGGAGAGCTGGGTCCCAGCAGGGTTCAGGATCTGAAGGAGGGGCCAACACACAAAATGAAAATGCTATACAGTACAAGAAATATGAATTTAGAAGGCATTGGGGGCCAGGTGGAGGAGCCTCTTTCTTGAAGAGACACACCAACTTCTGGGCTGCTCCGCTATTTATTTACTTGAATACACATTTGCCGTTTAGCAATGCATACAGGCATATCAAAGTAAAGTTTGGTAAACAGTAAAAGGATTATCAGGTTAGGGAATTGCCTTGAGCCACTGAGCCCACAGTAGGGCAATATTATGCTGATTTTCAGCCCTGCTGAATATTGAAGTCCATTGGCCTTCCAATGATTCTTTTTGCATTAATATGCTAAGTGCTGTGGGCTTTAGCCTCCAGCACAGAACTGTGATGCCTGCTGTATCATGTTGAGAACCAAGGTGATTCCAATGTGCAGCCAGAGTTGAAACCACTGCTCTAAATTCCTTCACATCAGGCTCATTGACTGTAGGCTACTACTGAGTTTAGGTTCCAATGAATTTCAATCCAGATCTTCAAGCTAACATATTAAATGTAGAATATTAAATTAGAGCATCAATATGAATAAATTTGTCCTGATTCAGCCTTTTATGTGATACTAGAGGCCCGGTGCACAAAAATTTGTGCACTCGGGGGGCATCCCTCAGCCCAGCCTGCCCCCTCTAACAGTCTGGGAGCCCTCACAGGATGTCTTACTGATGTCCCTGTGGGGAGTGAGCCTAAGCCACAGTCTGGCCTCCCTCTGTGGAAGGCAACTGGCCGATCAGGTTATAGATACTTTCTGAAGGCAGCACAGACTCCTTCCTTATTCCTTTCCTCTGTCGTTGGAGAATAGGGTACTAAATAGGGTGGAGACAGAACTGTGGCCGGGACTGGGGCTCTTGTAGGTAGCAGGAAGAAGGAGAGGGCTGGGGAAAGTCTAGACATGGTTTCCTTCAATTGTCCTCCCTTCCTCCGGGCCCCTCACTCTGTTCTTTCCTTGTCATGGTGGACGCTTGGGCCTCGGACTGACAGGAGCCCAGCGATGGTGGAGTTCAGCCCCCTCACTTCTCAGCTGAACATATAACCGCCTCACATTCCAAGTGGAGCTGTTTTTAAGTGGCTAAAGTGGTGGCAATTCATGCCTCCTGGCCTTTCCCCTCTGGGGCTTCCTCCATGGGTCAGTTGCAAACTTCACCGAGACACTCTGCCCTGGTAGTTCTGCACCGGCCCCTGCACTCTTCCTTGAGGTCTCTGGGTCCACAGTCTGAGCTCAGGGAGGTCACCCAGAGCCCGTTCCCCCAGACATGTGGGGCAGGGGGGCTAGCTTGAAGAGCTGGAGGAAGATGGCAGAGTAAGAGTTGGTATGAACCAGCGCCTGCTTAGCCAGACTTCCTAAGCTCCCCACCGGGCCCAGGCCAGGCCCCTTCCCCACACCAGGAGGATCCCAGTTGAGGTCCCCTCCCTGCACCCAGCACTCTCCTCCCTGTTCTACCACTGGGGGAAGGGAGCAGCTCACCTGCTCTGGACCCTGCCAACCTGGCAGGCTGAGGCACAGGAGGTGCAGCCTAGGGTGCTGGTGGCTGCAAGCCTTCTCCCCCACCCTGAAGCATGGGGCGGGGTTGCAGCAGCTCACAGCCATCCCTGGGCACCATGCATGGAGAAACCGCTCTCCACTGGGCCACCATCCACCTCGCCTGAGCCCAAGCCCATGAGCAGGGCCCATGGTGGGGAGGGGGTTGGGGAGCTCCCCCCTATCAGGCACAGAGCAGGGCTGCTCAGGGGGTTGGGGTGCCTTCCCTTGTCACGAACAGAGCAGGATGGATAGGGAGGTTGTGGCCCCGCCCCCTGTCACACACAGAGCCGCAGGGTGATCAGGGGGTTTGGGCGCTGCCCCCTGTCACGCTGATCCCAGTGCCGGGAGGCATATTACCCTTTTACTATATAGGGTAGAGGCCTGGTGCATGGGTGGGGCCAGCTGGTTTGCCCTGAAGGGTGTCCTGGATCAGGGTGGGGGTCCCCACTGTGGTGCCTGGCCAGCCTGGGTGAGGGGATGATGGCTGTTTGCAGCTGGTCACACACCATTCAGGGTGGGGGGTCCCCACTGGGGTGCCTGGCCAGTCTGGGTTAGGGGCTGAGGGCTGTTTTCAGGCTGGGAGTGACTGAAGTTCCCAACCGCTCCTTTTTTTCTTTTTTCTTTTTTTTTTATTCTGGGCCAGCTTTAGCTTGAGGCTTGGCTCCAGCTCTTAGGCCTCCGCGCTGAAAGTAGGTTTCTGGCCTTTGCATACAATGTTGCGAATCTGCTGGCTGAAGTCCGACGGTATTTGTTACAATGTCTGAAACTGCAGGCTCAGAGGCCTGCAGCCGCAGGCAGGAACGTTGGTTTCCTCCGTCACTGAGGCAAGCAAGCCTCATGTTAGTTTCAAGCTGCCTGGCTGCCAGCTGCCATCTTGGCTGACAGTTAATTTGCATATCTCGCTGATTAGCCAATGAAAAGGGTAGCGGTCGTACGCCAATTACCATGTTTTTCTTTTATTAGTGTAGATAACACTCTTAGAATCTATTGCTCACCGGCTCCCCAGACTTCTGTTGATACAAAATTGTAAGATCATAGTTATGTAGGTTCTCTTCCTAGAGAGAACATATTTTGGCATCTCATTTCGAGCCTGGAAGCAATGAGTAGTGGGTGGGTGAGATCGGAGATTAAGTATCCCTTTTCAAGGCAAGGCATTGGTCCAGGAGGGGAAGACAGGTTTATGCAAGGAGAGGTGCTCCTCAAACAGAATAGAGAGCTGCTTCCATTGGTAAAAAAAGGGTCAAAGGGAACTGATGGTGTGAAATTCTCAGCTTTGTTCTATGTCTGTCCAAATATCCCCATCCCTGCTCGGAAAATTATAAGATACTGAAGAAAGAAATTGAAGAAGATACACAGAAATGGAAGCAATTACTGTGCTCATGGATAGGAAGACTTAACAATGTTAAAATGTCCATACTGTCAAGCCAGTTTGGCTCAGTGGTTGAACAAATGGTACTCCATCAAACTAAAAAAGTTTTTGGACAGCAAAGGAAACCATCAACAATATGAAAAGACAACTCATTGAATGGGAGAACATATTCACCAAGGATACATCTGATAAGGGGTTACAATCCAAAATTTATAAAGAACTCACACAACTCAATACTTACAAAACAAACAATCCAATTTAAAAAAGGGCAAAGGACCTTAATAAACACTTCTCCAAAGAGAACATCAGATGGCCAATAGGTATATGAAAAAATACTCAAATTACTAATCATCAGGAAAATGCTAATTAAAACCACAATGAGATATCACCTCATACCTGTCAGAATGGCTGTCATCAATAAATCAATAAACAACAAGTGTTGAGGATGCGGAGAAAAGGGAACCCTTGTGCATCGTTGGTGGGAGTTCAGATTGGTGCAGCCACTGTGGAAAACAGTATAGAGTTTCCTCAAAAAATTGAAAATGGAACAGCCTATGACCCAGCAATTCCTCTTATGGGAATATATCTAAAGAAATCCAAAACACTAATTTGAAAAAATATAAGTAGCCCTATGCTCATTGCAGTGTTATTTACAATAGCCAAGCTATGGAAGCTTCCCAAGTGCCCATCAATAGCTGAGTAGATAAAAAATTGGTAGTACATTTACACAATGGAATATTATTCGGCCATGAAAAGAACAAAATCTTACCATTTTCAACAGTATAGATGTACCTAAAGGATAGTATGCTAAATGAAATAAGTCAGTCAGAGAAAAACAAATACCATATGATTTCACTTATATGTGGAATATAAAGAACAATATAAAGGATCAAGCAAAAGAAAAACACTCATAGATACAGAGAACAGATAGTTGTTGTAGGGGGGTGATTGGGGGACTGAGTGAAAAGATGAAGGGATTAAGAAGTACAAATTGGTAGTTATAAAATAGCCATGGAGATATAAAGTACAGCATAGGGAATAGAGTTCATAGTATTGTAATAACTATGTATAGTGCCAGGTGGGTACTGGAAATATCAGGGAGAACACTGTAAAGTATATTACTGTCTAACCACTATCTATATACCTGAAACTAATACAAAGCAATATTGAATGTAAATTTTAATAAAAAAATTTTAAAGAGAAGTTTATTAAAATTTAAGCCTAAAAAAAGAACAAAACAAAAACAAATCGCACCCCAAGTCTCAGCATCCCACTCCTTTCCAGACAGTGCCCTTACCTTAGCATTAGGCCTGGTGGGGTTGTATGTTTAACTGACACTGCAACTCTGGGCCTAATTTCAACTATTTTAACTTGAAGCTAGATAAAGGGCTTCTTTAAGGTGACAACAGAGATTTCCTTACTGTCCACTTATACCTTGAGATGAGAGTTTAAAGCCTTAAATTAATCTTTTTCTTTTTGGCTCTCTCCATGGCAGTCAGAAGATACCATAATAATCCACAATCCTCATAATCACCATTATCACCATAATCACTAAATCTTACAGTCACTCCATCTCCTAAAATGCCTTGCTTTCTACCTATAACCCATCCTATGCCACCAGTGGTGAGAGTTTGAGTAAGCACTGTTCCAGCAGGGTGGATATTCATGTGCTCTTTAGATATGTGAGCTGCCCAATCCCACAGTCACATTTTGGGCATCTATTTCCGGGGACAATCCTGATAAACAGAAAACAGTTTCCAACAGAAAACAGTTCACAGAATCCATGAGAATTTAATGAAGGGGCTGTTTCTACTGATAGGATAAAGGGAAACAATAAGGAATTGTTATACACCTAGGGACTAGCAATAATGAGAAATCAGTACCACTACTTAGAACTGAATGGGGCAAGAGGAAAAAGTTTTAGTAGAACCTGGAGAAAGCTGTGAAAGAGCCACTCAACAGCAGCTGTGGCATAGACAAGCTCAGCCCTTGCCAGAATCCCAGTACTGAGGTACAGATGGACCAAGAGAGAAGAAATACCTCAACTTCTCTCTTTTTGCCTTTTGATCTTTTGACCATACCTCCCATTGATCAAACCCAACTGGACTCAGAGGTCAAGAGAGGCTGGTTGATGCAGTTAGTAGAGGGCAACCTCTGAGAGCATAGAAAAGGGCAAAAATTGAACTAGGTGATGGGGAACTGAGAATAGTCAAAGGTATCAATCTCCCACACACTGCTACAGGAGCAAAACAGATCTTTATGAAATCTTTGTTGATCTTGGCATTTGCTACCCATGAATTTATCTTTGGCCACTGATGGAATGCTTCCAGGATATGTAAGTTTTAAAAATGTTTTATTATTCTTGGGAAACACATCTTAGTGAGGTAGTAATAGAACCAGGAGGGGAAATGAAACTATCCAACTCTTAGCTTGCTGTTCAGTTCTCTGCCTGAACTGCAGAACTCTCCCTCTTGCTTTTGTACAGTGATCCCAAGTCACCTGATGCTGACTAAGGGTCTTCTGACCTCTGAGCAGGCTGAGTGAGATGCTAATTATAGGGAAGTGCTCAGTAAACCCCCACCCCCTCAAGGCATAGGAAATGGGGTAGAGTGGTAATTTTAGAGAAAACACTAGAGACATGAAGGTGCAGTTGGCAGGTATGAGCTCCATTTTTGGGTAAACTTCATTGCTTTTCTGTGACTCATAAACGATGTGACAAATGATAACCACACTCAGAGTGCTGTCTCTGCATTCTTGGATAAAATAATGTTTGACACCACACAACACTTTCCCTGAGGCTTAGCTTTGAGCTTCCTCTTTGTATGTGTTTTATTTAAATCCCAACACAAGAATGGCTGTATAAACTTTTTCTTCAATGATGGCAAAGACTGCCAATTGTCTTCCAGTGTCTGTTTGTTCTTTCCTCCTTTTAGTGATAGAAATCCCCCCTATAGAAATTTAGACACAAATCTAGTTTTCCTCAGGGCTAGATATGGCCATATGATTTCCTTACCATTGGAAAATGAACAAAGAAAGACATGTGCAACACATCTGCATCACTTGTTTAAAAGAAAACACTTGCTCTCCTCTTTCTCTTTCCCTTTCATGGGGCCAGGATGCAGATGTGGGGGTGGGAGCCAGTGTTGAGCATGTGGACAAGAACTACCCCCTTGGGGGATGGATGATGTCATCGAAGAGTCACCTGCCCACCTTGGATACTCCATTTGCCTCTGGACGACTGTGTGAAAAAAACAAACTCTGTCTTGCTGAAGTCACTGCTTTTTCTTGGATCCCTTTATTACAATAGTTTAGCCTAAACCTTAACTATTTCATCAGGGCTCATTTGGAAGTTACATGCCAAATGAACATTTTTGTGCAAATTTGTCTGAGGTTTTCCTATAAGTCCTAACTTCCCATCCAAACAGGTGACTAAACAACATATTTTGTTGAAAATTTGGGTTTTTAATGGACTCTTATGTAATTAAATGGAGAGCTGAGTACTCATTTTACTATGTTTTTAGCATCATATCTAGAATGGTCTTCTCCATATGTTTTTCTTCCTCTCCTTTTTTTAAATAACTGTTTTTTCCATACTCATGGTTCCCACATCAGATTGTGTGCAAGATACTATAGAGAGGAAAACCAGACTTGATCCTCCTCTTCTCTAACGTGTGTTCTCAATTATTATATGTGACCTGCCAAAGTCGACAGTGTGCTTTCTACTTTAGGAAACAGGGTTGATTTACACACAATTGATCTTCATTTTAAACACATTAACTTAGTGAAAGTGACTAAAATATTATATGCAATATGACAGAGTAACAGACATAAAATCTTTGGAACTAATCATTTAAATTCCATCATTCATTCCACAAACATTTATTGAACATAATATGCTGGGAGGATGCTGTGCTCAGTGCTTCATTAACACTGATGCCATGGTTTCTGGGACAAATACCTTTACTATATAGAAGAAAGGAAAGCAATCCTATATAATAAAGAGGTAATATGCAAATTGACCATCATGCCCTTGCACAAGATGGTAGCCCCATGTGGTCACAGGATGGCCAGCAGGGGATGGCAGTTATGGGCAATCAGGACAGCAGGAGAGGGCAGTTAGGGGCGACCTGGCCAGCAGAGGAGGGAAGTTGGAGGTGAAATCAGGCTGGCAGGGGAGGGAAGTTGGGGACGACTGGGCCTACAGGGGAGGGCAGTTGGGGGCAATCGAGCCAGCAGAGGAAGGCAGTTGGGGCGATTGGGCCGGCAAGGGAGGGCAGTTGGGGGTGATTGGGCTGTCAGGCAGAAGCAGTTAGGGGCAATCAGGCAGGCAGGCAGGTGAGCAGTTGGGAACCAGCAGTCCCGGATTGTGATAGGGATGTCCGACTGCCGGTTTAGGCCCGACCCCAAAGGGGTCGGACATCCCCTGAGGGGTCCAAGATTGGAGAGGATGCAGGCTGGGCTGAGGGACACCTCCCCCCCCCCCCCCGCCCCCAGTGCACAAATTTCATGCACTGGGCCTTTAGTTATATATAAGACTGTAAGTGATGGGGTGGAGATTTCTGTAAATAACACCTCATGAGAGCTCCTGACCCACCCTTCCTCAGCTTATCACTAAAATACCCAATCAGCTTAGGACTCCCAACTATCCACTCCCTGGATCAGAAACAGTATTGTTCTGACATGAATCCCCTGGTTTACAAGTGTGGCTTTTGGGGGCAGCCATAGTGCTATTGCTTTCCAATTATCTTCTTTCTTCCCCCTCTTTCATTACACCCAATAAATAATTACAACTCTGAGATAGTTGAGGAGGTAGCCAGGGAGTGACATGTTGCATCCAAGGTGGCATTATTCCCTAAATTAAATTATTTTAAGTGGGGATGGAAATAAGAGGCAGCAAAGCCTTTGGGCATTAGAGTTTCCTTATATTCCATCGATTCGTTGTCAGGTGCTGGTGGTAGTGGAGATATCATTTCAACCTCATGGAATACAGCCCTGTATTATACACACTCTCACCATCCACAGGTGTGCAGGACTCTTGATTTCACTCTCTATCTACTTGATCAAATGTCTTTGTCAGTACTCAGCCTGGTTGCTGCCCTTGTCCAGGTCCCAATACTGAATAGATTTTTCCTTTTGTGCAGCTATATTGTGGTGAGGAAACACTTGATAAATTCTGCAAGAACGACAGAGAAAAAGGACTTAAAATAAAAAGAGAGAGAAAGAGCATAATAGATAATGAAGACAATGACAGAGATTCAATCTAAGAATTATGGCTATTTCTGATGAAGGAACTAGAACAATTGAAACAGAAGAAGCAATAATTTAAAACATAAGCCTAAAGAACTCTCTTAAACTGGAAAAAAAAAACCTCATTACCAATCTCAAAAGAAAATGATGTTCTAATAAAAGTAAATCAACGAAAGAGGCTTTTTAAAAGACATACTTTAGCAGTAATTTGTGAGGAAAAGAAAAAAAATGATAGAAGTGTAACTGAATTTTAAACAGAGCTTTTTCTAGAGTGTGTTAGTTTGGGTGTTCCAGAAAGCAACTCTAAGATGAGATTAGATGTGGAAAGGACTTACTGGGGAGAAATGATGGTGAGAGGAAAAGGGCAGAGATCCAGAGGACTTAGGGAGAGTTATTACCTTGTGATGGTGGTCTGGCCACTATGGAGGAGGGAGGAGAGAGGAGAGCTGGATAAGAAGTCTCGGACTGCAGTGCAATGTTAAGAAAGTTTCTGGGCCAATGGGAAGCCTTCCGGCCAAAGTTGCCTATCAGTGTAATTCTTTCCCAGGACCTTCATTAAGATCCTTGCCATGCTCAGTCATTCGTTGTCTGAGAGCAGCCCAAGGGATGCATGGCCTCAGTGTGAACAGGGTGGGGGACTCAGAGCAGCATTGGGGTTGTCAGTCAATTATACTCACTCCAGCAGGAGATCTGAATGATATATTTCCATGGCCACCACATACAATCAGCCAAACCTTAAACCTGAGCACCATAAATGACAAGTATCAACTCTAAAAGTTTATTGGTATTAGTAAAAGACAGAAAAAAAAAATAGTCAAGAGACAGCCTCCCTAACCAAGCTCTAGAAGAGAAGGCTACAGTTTGGAATTTCAAAAAATATATATTTAAAGGAAAATTTTCTCTCCCTGGAAGGCTACTCCTATTCTTTCTTCAAATCCTGCTTTAATATCAGAAAAGGTATTCCCAACATGTATATTTAACAAAGGACTCATATCTAGGAAATATATAAGCAAAAACAAACGAACAAAACACCCACAGACAACCAGTAGAAAAATGTACAAAACCCTTGAATAAGCCCTTCACAAATGAAGAAATCCAAAGACCTGATGATTATGTGAAAAGGCCCTTAGCTTCATTATAAACCAAGAAAGTGAAAATTAAAACCCCAAACATACCAAAATGTCTCAAGTTCAAAATATTGACAATGTTGAATATTGGCAAATTTATGGAGCAGTGGAATTCATACACTGCTGGAAGGAGTGCAAATTGGTATTACCAATAGCTTTGCATCATCTACTTAAGTTGAAAGAACACACATATTCTATGGTTTAATAATTTAATTCCTAGATAACTATTCAGCAAAAATGTATTCCAGAAGACATATATACAAGAGTATTTATAGCAGAGCTCTTCTTTCTTTTGTAACTGAATCACTGTTTAAAATTTTAAATTATTACATTTATTTTTAAATTTTTACTGAGTTTATTAGGGTGACATGGATTAATAAAATTATATAGGTTTCAGGTGTACAATTTTATAATGCATCATCTGTATATTGCATTATGTGTCCATTACCCCAAGTCAAGTCTCCTTCCATCACCATTTATCCTCCCTTTACCCTCTTCTACTTCTCCCCACCCCTTTCCTCAGATAATCACCAAACTGTTGTCATCACAGACAGTCCTCTCTCTCTCTCTCTCTCTCTCTCTCTCTCTCTCTCTCTCTCTCTCTCTCTCCGCTCTCTCATGTTTTGCTTAATTTCTTCACTTTTTTCAACTAGCCCTGTAACCCCTCTTCCCTGGCTCTCTTCTTGCCTCCCAGTATTTTTCCTGTGACTCCCATTGGTGAAAAGCATCCTGAAACCAGAGGCAAAGAAGTCTGATAACTGCCTACTGAGATACATAAGAGGCAGAAGGTGAGGAATAAATGCAACAGCAGATACCCAAGTGATTGGCTCAGCATTTCAAACTCAACCTGACCAGAAGCCACATACTGATGACCCCTCTCCAAGTTTTCTTCACCCCGTAATCTTCCATTTCACAGTTGGTGGGAATTTCAACCTTGCAATTACTCAGTCTAACCTTGTAATCATCTTTGAAGTCTCTTTTTCTTTTACATCCTATATCTACTGTGCCAGGAAATCATGCTGGTTTTACCCTCAGAATCAGGACCAAGAAATAAAGATGGAAAAATAGTAGACATGCCAAAGCATAAACAACAAAGTAAATAGTGACATAAGATACTAAGGTGAAGTTTCACTTGGGTAGCATATAAAAGGCTTGAATAATTGCTTTAGCTTAGGATTTATAAGTAGCAGCACTGATCACATTTTGGGCAGGATATTTCTGTGTTATGGGTGACCTGTGCATGGTAGGATGTTTAGCAGTAACCTTGACCTCTACCCAGTAGCAACCCCCCAAAGTTGTGACAACCAAGAATGTCTCCAAACATTGTCAAATGTCCAGGGGAGGAGACCATCAACAGCTCTCCTATTGAGAATCACCACTTTAGCTGATAGGAATAGGAAGTAGGTTTTCTGAGTAACTCATTAAAAACATTTTTTAAAACTTTTTGGTCGGTGTTTTTCTGCCAACTGATCTGTCCCAGAACTACTCTTTGGTTGAGATGTTAAATGTTTTATATAATAGTATTTTCCAGTTCTTTTTTATTATTAACATAAGCACAACTCAGCCAGCATTTATTTTGTAACTTCTTTTGACTGAAATTAATGATTTATCAGAAGTATTTTCCCTTTTGGTAAGATATTTAAATTGCTTAATCATTTGGAATGATTTTATGACTATGAAGCTTTTTGTGTGGTAGCCAATCTTTATTTCTTTAATGATATTAGAGAAATAGAGTTAAATACTAGTGTCCATGTACTCACTTTTCAATAATTTCTTATATAAAATTGAGGGGAGCCACACATCTAATATGAATTATTTTGTTTAGCACTGTCTCCGCCCCCCCCCCCCCCCACCGCCTTTTTTTTAAAGGCAAACAAACAAAAAAACCTTTATATGGGAGTCTGGAATCCTTCAAGGTTCTTTAAAAAAAATGTCCAGGAGGTTGTAAGGACAAAAATTAATTAGCACTGCATCTAACAATCCCATCTGACAATGGCCCCTGATAGCCCAGTAACTCACAATCTGGCAGCTGACTTTGGGCAGGTTTTGCAGAAAGAAAGAGAAGGTCTCTACCCAGGATCTTCTGTGATGCAGGTGGTCATAGTTATTTTGAAATATAATTGTTTTGTTTCTGAAGAAAGGAAATCAAACTTGGAATCAGGAGACTAGTCACAGGTTACAGCACAGCCATCTGTGTGAACTTGTTGTCAAGTCTCCCTTCTTGGGTGTGTGTGTGTGGTGTTGTTGTTAATGTGATAACTTTCGGTTCCAGGAGCCGGGAAGATTACATTTCCCTGGAGAATCACCTGGGTTTAACCTGTCTCTGACCTCAGGAGGGAGGGTTTTCTCATTGGAAGGGAGATACAGTTCAAAGAAGAAAAATGAAAACGGTTTTAAGTTTTATGGCTGTAACAGACAAATTCTCTTCGATCTGAAATAAACGAAGGAGTCTAACGACAGGATGCACTCAGATAAATCTTGAGCCAACAACAGGATCTTTAACCGCCCTCTCCCTCCTCTTCCGCCGCGCCTCCTGGAGTACTTGCAGCCATTCCCAATTCTCTGCAGAGCGCGAGCCGGCCCAGGGGCCCGGACTCTCCCAGGAGCGTCGCTAAATAGCAAACAGATGCCCCAACGCCCTAAGCCTCCCCGACCAGGGCACCGCCTGGGAGACGAGTTCCAGCCGGCTGTTCCCCAGTGGAAAGCTTGGGCGCCGGATTGTCTTATTCTCTTTGCTTAAAAGAGGCCAATTTTGCCCTAACTGGTTTTGCTCAGTGGCTAGGCTAGTGCGACGGCCTGCGGACTGAAGGGTCCCAAGTTTCATTCCGGTCAAGGGCACATGCCCGGGTAGCGGGCTCGATCTCCAGTAGGGGGCGTGCAGGAAGCAGCCGATCAATGATTCTTATCATTGGCGTTTCTATCTCTCTCCCCCTCTCCCTTCCTCTCTGAAATAAATTATATATATAATTTTTTTTAAAGGCCGGTTTTGAGACCAGGATTCATTCCCCTTTCCCCGGGCAAGGGAGCGGAGAGCCAGACCCGGCTCCAGGACTGGCACCCAGTCCCTGGTGTTCGCGGAGCCTAGCTTCTCTCCCCGTCTGGTCAGGAGGTAAAGCGCCCCATCCCTCTCCTTCTCCCTGTTTTTTATTCGCCCCCTCCTCCAACCCTCCTTCCAAAAAGCTCGAGATGCCAATCCTTGATTTCATCCCAACTGTATTCAGGAGGTGAATTTTGCGCCAAAGATTTGGCTCCGGAAGTTCTCACCGCACAATTGTCCCTCTCAGGGTCATTTCAGAACGCACCCCAAAAGTACAGGTCCTTAAGCCTCCACCCAGCCCCTGGCGTGCGAGTCCCCGGTGGTGGCCCGCAGGTGTGCGACCGGCCGCTCCTCACTGCAGTCCAGGAGCTCCAGGTGCTCGGTCCTCTTCCTTTCCCGGCACCTGAGCTGCTCCGTGGCACACCCAACAAATCCCGTGAATCCAGATATTCCCGCCGGAGGTGTCTAAATCCGAGTTTGTCCCGACGGTCCTCGCCTCGCAGCGACTCTGGAAGCCTCTCGTGCGAGGTCTTGCCCGTCGGACCCGGAGGGGCGCGCGCCTCAGTGCGCCGGCTCGGCCTCTTCCCACGTCCTGGCGGGAGGGGTGTGTAGGCAGGGACCTGCATCTGATGAGGTGGGAGGGGAAGCCGAGGTCCCAATCGCGCTCTCTTGTCTCCCAACCCCTCGGGGAGGAGGAGGGGCCGTACAAGAGAGGGGCTCCCACCCCCGAGCACCCGGCCGCGGGGTTCTGAGCCGTCGCCGCCTCGCCGCCGCCTCCGGGCTCTCACTCATCCCCGCTGGAGGTCTTGGCGATGGGACCCCGTTCCAGCTCCGGCTTCTTCGTGAGCCGCGCGGTGGCCCTGCTGCTGGCCGCGCTGGCAGCCGCGCTCCTGTTGGCGCTCGCCGTGCTCGCCGCGCTGTACGGCCACTGCGCGCGCGTCGCGCCGTCGGAGCTTCACCCCTGCGGGGTCCCAGACGCCAGGAAGCCCAACCCCACTCTTGAGCCGGAGGTGACGGTCACCCCGGACGTGTGGCGACCCTCGGGGCCCTGGGACCAGCTGCGCCTGCCGCCCTGGCTCGTGCCGCTGCACTACGAGCTGGAGCTGTGGCCCCGGCTGCGGCCAGACGAGCTCTCCCCTCCAGCGCTGCGCTTCACGGGCCGCGTCAACATCACGGTGCGCTGCACCGAGGCCACCGCGCGGCTGCTGCTCCACAGCCTCTTCCTGCGCTGTGACCGCGCCGAGGTGAGGGGCCCTCTGTCCTCGGGAGCTGGAGACGCCACCGAGGGCCGCGTGCCGGTGGACAAGGTGTGGCTCGCGGAGGACATGCAGTACATGGTGCTGGAGCTCCGCGAGGCCCTGCAGCCCGGGAGCCTCTATGAGCTGCAGCTCAGCTTTTCGGGCCCCGTGTACCAGGACTTTAGGGAGGGACTCTTCATCAACCTCTACACGGACGAGGGTGAGCGCAGGTAAGGGCAGGACGGCCTCGGTCCTCCAGGTTTGGTCCGCGGACCAGCAATTGCTGTGATACTTGGGAGCTTGTTCAAAACGCAGACTCGTGGGCCCCTCCCTCAACCTAAGAGATCAGAATGTGCGCGTTAACCAGAGATCCGCAGGTGATGGCGTAGGAGAAGCCGCGGGAGGGGTGGGGTGGGGTGGGATGGGGGGCTATCTCACCCTCCGCCTTGCCGCCGCTCCTTTCCCGGGGCCACTCCGCGCTCAGATCCCTCCCTGCGTTGCCTCTTTACCTCTGCGCTCTGTAACGGCTGCTCTTGCAACAAAGATTCACGTCGGGGCTGTTTGTTCTCTTGTGTTTTTTTTTTCTTTTTGCGAAAGTTCTTGAAACCTTCGGAATGCCCTTCAATTCACCCCCTCCCACCCCTGCCTGGGGCCCGCGTCTGGTTTTGCTAGAGCGCAGCCGCATCCCCCGTACCCCACCCAGCCCTTTGAACAGCTCTGTCAAGGGTCCGAGCCTGCGCTTTTGGGATTCCTCTGCTGGAAAAAAAATAAATAAATAAAAGCGACGACAGACCGCCCCTCTGAGTTTGCAAGCTCACGTAGTGTACATATGTTCTTTTTATACTCATTTGAGATAATGTTTCCCACACGGAATGTTTCCACCTCAAGAACTGCCTGTTGCTACGGCCTGGGACCGCATTACTTGACCTCAGGCGAGCGAGCATGGGGGATAAATGGTTGGAAGATATCAAAAATCTTCCCCCCCCCCCCAAACCGGCGATCTCCTTCACTCACGCACTGGTGGAGCATTTGCGGTTTACACAACTGCATGTACTTCACCCTTTATTGTTAGAGAAAATGTTCTCAGATGTTCTCTCTGGGAAAGAAACCCACTAGATTACCCCTAATCTCGAGCACTATTTTCAAAACTTCGGGGGTTTTAAAATAAGTTTAATAAGCTGCCTTAGTGATGTGTAACGTTTGTTTTTAAGGACAGTATGCCTGGTTGTTCTCTTTCAAAAATGCATCCGTGCTTGAAAAATTGTTTTTGAAAGGTTTCACATTAGGATGATGTGTATCTGGAGTATGAGCATTGGGAACCTTTTGAATGAACTGTGGGTAGCTCAGGAGGCAAGAGTTTTCAGAGAAAAAACAGCCACACTGTGCACACACATCTCTTTCTGCTTCCTTAATGGCAAGTCTTAATGGGGCTCTGGCCCAGATGCACCGCTCCAGCAAACATGGGAAAGCAAAGTCCCCTTTTCTATTGTGCTGCCAACCGGCGGTAACTAGAAACCATAGTTCGAGAACATTAAAATTCAAACAGGCAGAAAACTCAATAAAGTTTTACAGATGTTCAGAGGCCAAGGCAGAGCTCCAGATTTGCGGCATCTTTAAGGAGCTGTTGCCTCAGAGTTGTTTTCAGGGTCCCTGCTTCTGAAGCCACAAGGAAATGAGACCTGCAGCTGAGCTTGAAGCCAAGGGAACAAAGAACCTAAACAAAGTGATGACTTACGGTGAGGCAGATTTTGGAAACCCAGCAGGCACAGTTTGAACCTGAGTCTCTCTCCCTCTCTGCGTTTGCTGCCTCCTTCCTGGAATACACATACTGAGTGAGAGTGTGGTGAGGATTTAATGAGGAAGGGGGAGACGGTGCAATGGTAACTACCGTCATTAACTCAGGATATTATTGTTAGGAGCACCCTCCTGTTATCTGAACTTGGAATCTGCCCAATTCCTGTTACATATGAGTTTAAGAAGATTTCCATGTGGGAGGAAACGGCCTACTGATTTCACATTTTCCTTAGGGTGTCTATAGCTTCCATTGCAGCAGTCAGAACATGTTTACCTCTCTCCTTTGGTGATCCTTTATCACCAAAGATAATATTAGAAGGCCAAAGTTTTTAAATAATTTTACTCAACGCTAAGGGAAACGAGAAAGGAAATCATTCCAGAAAATGGTTTTCAAAGAGCATCACTGTCCCTCACTTCTAATGTTTAGAGGCTCCTGGGGCTGCGTCCTCCCTGTTCTTGGCCTTTTCCCACTTGGCAGGTTCCATCACATTTCTGCCGTATAGGAGCCACGTTCTGGAGGCCCTGGATTTGTGCTTGTGTCAGGATCTAGTTTCCTCCTTCCATGTGTAGGAAGTTGAGAGCAAGATCAAAATGTCAGTGTCCCGCCTGGCCAGTGTGCCACAGTGGTTGAGCAGCGACCTATACACCAGGAGGTCATGGTTCAATGCCGGGTCATGGCACATGCCTGGGTTGCAGGCTTGATCCCCAGTAGGGGGCAGCTGATCAATGATTCTCTCTCATCATTGATGTTTCTATCTCCCTCTCCCTTTCTCCCTGAAATCAATAAAAATATATTTTAAAAAATGTTAATGTCCCTTCAAAGTAGTATTTCCCAAACTTCATCCACTGGCATACTACTATTTAATGTTATGTCATATTTACACATCTCCAGCCATATTATTTTCTTTAAAAAGTTACTTGATTTAAACAAAAATATTAAGTAGATGTATTAAAAAGCAACTCCAGCCGAAACCGGTTTGGCTCAGTGGATAGAGCGTCGGTCTGGGGACTGAAAGGTCCCGGGTTCGATTCCGGTCAAGGGCATGTACCTGGGTTGTGGGCACATCCCCAGTGGGAGATGTGCAGGAGGCAGCTGATCGATGTTTCTCTTTCATCGATGTTTCTGACTCTCTATCTCTCTCCCTTCCTCTCTGTAAAAAATCAATAAAATATATTTAAAAAAAAAAAAAAAAAAAGCAACTCCATACCATTGACATACATGGAAAACCATTTGTAATGTATAGACTGCAATGGCACAGACTAATATAATGAAAACAATGCTAATAAATTGTACCTATTATTATTGCCTACTGGAGGATCTGAAAGCTCTGAATCTGAGAGCTGCTCTCTCTTTGTTAAAAAGGAAAATTGGAATTAGATGTTTAAGATAAATAACCCCAAACAAAGACTTTCTCTTGATTCAATCGAGATGATTCATAAAATTGGAAAAGGACAGTTATGTGTGAGTCAAATCTATTATTATAGTGCATCTGAGGGCTACTGAAAATATTTCTCCATCTATACTTTGAGAGATCCTAATTGGAATAGTGGTTCACAAACATTTAATGTGCACCAGAACCATCAGGGGAGCTTATTAAAATTCAGATTCCTGGGCACACCCTCAAAATTTACAGGTCAGTTGTTGAGTGTTTCCTTCCCACGTCCTGTGTGGATCAGGGTTCAGGAACTGGAAGCAGAGTCGCACACAAATGAAAATGAAAAGACAAGAGATAATTGGAAATATTGGGGGACCAGGCGGGCAAGTCCAACTCAAGGGGAAGGACTTCCACCTGTGCTCAGGCCTCACCAAGCTTTTATTGATCTGGGATGTACCCATAGCATAGCCCTTAGGCAGGCGACCCCCTGCAACAGGCAGACTAGCCCATCAGCAAGGATTTACATAATAATAAATGGGGGGGTTGTTTCAGCTACCACCGTCTGGACAAACAGAGGTGGTGCCTAGCTCCAACCTTTGCTAGGGCTTCAAAGGCACCCAGCCTTGGGGGTGGGGGGTGGGGGGTGGGGGTTCTCTGTCTACGCTTATCAGATAGTGAAGGCAATAAACAGTTTCCCACAGTCAGTATATTCGTGTTGATAGCAATATTAAGGTGGGCAACCCAGTGTCCATTGATGAATGAATGGATAAACAAAATGTGATATATATATATATATATGGAATGTATTATTCAGCCTTTAAAAGGAAGGAAATTCTGAAATATGCTATAACATGGAGAAACCTTGAGGACATTATATAAGGTACTTAGAGTAGTCAAATTCAGAAAGTAGACAGAAAGTAAAATTGTGATTGCTAAGGGCTGGGGAAGTGGGGAGTTGTTTTATGAGGGACATTTTGGTTTCCAGTTTTGGGCTATTATAAATAAAGAGTCTGTGAACAATTGTGTATAGGTTTTTGTGTGGTTGTGAGTTTTTGTTTTTCTGGATAAAGGCCCAGGAGTGCAATTGCTGGGTCATATGGTAGTTGCATGTTTCATTTTTAAGAAACTGCCGAACTGTTTCCCAAAGTGTCTATACCACTTTACATTCCCACCAGCAATGTATGAATGATAGTTTCTTTGCTTCTTGGCCACCATTAGGTAGTCTCACTTTGTGGGTTGTTGTTTTTTTTATTTTTATTTTATTTTAGCTGTCCTGATAAGTGTATAGTGATATCTCATTGTAATTTTAATTTGCATTTATCTAATGGGTAATGACATTGATCACCTTATTATTGTTATTTTTTAATCCTCACCTGAGGATATTTTCCCATTGATTTTTAGAGAGAGTGGAAGAGAGAGGGAAACATCTATGTGAAAGAAACACATCGATTGGTTGCCTCTTTCAAGGCCCTGACCAGGGTTTGGCCAGGGAGGAGGTACGTGCCCTTGACTGGAATTGAATTAACCCGGGACCCTTCAAGGTATGCAGGCCAACCATCTATCCACTGAGCCAAACTGGCGAGGGTGACACTGAACATCTTTTCATGCTTATTTGCCATCTGTATATCGCCTTCAGTGAAATGGCTTGTCATCTCTTTTGCCCATTTTCTCACTGAACTGTTTGTTTTTTTACTGTTGAGTTCTGGGAGTTTTTTAAAATATATTTTATATCTGAAAGGGTTGTGAGATATATGGCTCATAAATATGTCCTCCCAGTCTGTATCTTGTCTTTTCATTGTTATTAATGTCTTTCAGAGACCAAAGGTTTTAATTTTTAATGAAGTCCAATTTATCAATTTTTATAGGTCATGCTTTCAGTGTCATGTCTAGGAATTCTTTTTTTATGAGTATTTTTTAGAGCAGTTTTAGGTTTACAACAAAATTGAGAGAGAAATACAGAGATTTCTCATATTGTCCCTGCTCCCACACATGCATGGCCTCCCCCACTATCAACATCACTCACCAGAATGTTGTTGTTTTTTTTTTTACGAAAGATGAATGTATATTGACACAACATAATCACCCAAAGTCCATAGTTTACTTTAGGGTTCCCTATTGGTGTACATTCTGTAAGTTTGAACAAACATATAATGACATATATCCATCATTATAAAGTTACTAGAGGCCCAGTGCACAAAAATTTGTGCACTCAGGGGTCTCTCAGCCCAGCCTATGCCCTCTTGCAGTCTGGGACTCCTCAGAGGATGTCCACCTGCTGGCTTAGGCCACTCCCTGGGGGATCGGGCCCAAGCTGGCAGTCAGACATCCCTCTGGCAGCCCGGCAGCCCTTGGGGGATGTCCAGTTGCCAGCGCGGAGCAGGCCTAAGCTGCAGTCGGACATCCTTAGTGATGCTGAGAAGGCGGGAGAGGCTCCCACCACTACCGCTGTACAGGCAGCCGTCAGCCTGGCTTGTGGCTGAGCAGAGCTGGGAGCGCACTGACCACCAGGAGGCAGTTCATGCATTGAGCGTCTGCCCCCTGGTGGTCAGTGTGTGTCATAGTGACCAGTCATTCCTAGTCGTTCTGCTGTTAGGGTCAGTTTGCATATTACCCTTTTATTATATAGGATAGAGGCCTTGTGCATGGGTGGGGGCTGGCTGGTTTGCCCTGAAAGGTGTCCCGGATCAGGCTGGGGGTCCCGCTGGGGTGCCTGGCCAGCCTGGGTGAGGGGCTGATGGGTGTTTTCAGGCTGGTCACACCCCCTTCAGGGTGGGGGTCCCCACTGGGGTGCCTGGCCAGCCTGAGTGAGGGGCTGATGGCTGTTTGCAGCTGGTCACACCCCCTTCAGGGTGGGGGTCCCCACTGGGGTGCCTGGCCAGCCTGAGTGAGGGGCTGATGACTGTTTGCAGGCTGGTCAAGCCTCCCTGCCCCCCAGTGGTGACCCTCACCACATGGAGGTTTGGCCAGCCTGGTTAGGGGCTGATGGCTGTTTTCAGTCTGGCCACACCCCCTTTAGGGTGGGGGGTCCCCACTGGGGTGCCTGGCCAGTCTGGGTGAGGGGCTGAGGGCCGTTTTCAGGCTGGCCAAGCCCCCCGCTGATGGAAGCTCCAGCCTCTCCTTTTTATTTATTTTTTATTTTTTTTTTATTCTGGGATTTCTTTACCTCCTATAATTGAAACTTTTTAGCCTTGAGAGGAGCTCAAAGCCGGCCAGGGCAGGCGGGAGGGAAGCCTCCTGCTCACTCCAGCTCCATGGCCACGGCCGGCTGAAAGCAGGTATCAGGGGTTTATTTATCTTCTATAATTGAAACTTGGTTGCTTTGAGTGGAGCTCAGAGCCCACTGCAACAAGCGGGAAGCTTGGCTTCCTCCATCATTGGGGCAACCAAGCCTCCTGCCTGCTCCAGCTCTGTGGCTGCCAGGCGCCATCTTGGTTGGGTTAATTTGCATATCGCCGCTCTGATTGGCTGGTGGGCATGGCTTAAGGTGTAGTGAAGTTACGGTCAATTTGCATGTTTATCTTTTATTAGTGTAGATACTGAATATATTCACTTCCCTAAAAGTCCTGTTATCTGCCTATTTATCAGCTCCCAACCTCTGGTATTTTTATTGTCTCCATAGTTTTGCCTTCTCCGGAATGTCATATTGTAGGAATTCATTGTACATATATAATGGCTATATATTATATAGCCTTTTATCATTATGTATTGTGTATACAAATATCCTTTTCAGATTGGCTTCTTTCTCTTGGTGATATGCAATAATTGAGGTTTCTCTTTTCATGGCTTGATAGCTCTTTCCTTTTTAGCACTGAATAATATTCCGCAGTTTATTCATTCACCTTCTAAGGACATCTTGGTTGCTTCCAATTTTGGCAATTGTGAGAAAGCTGCTATAAACTCTATATGCAGGTTTTTGTGTGGACATGCATTTTTAATACCTTTAGGTAAATACCAATAATTGCTAGATTGTATGGTAAGAGTATGCTTAGTTTTGTAACTATAACCACCAAACTGTCTTCCACCAGCAATGAATGAGAGAGTTCCTGTTACTCCGCATCTTTACCAACATTTGCTGTAAGTGTTCCAGATTTGGGTCATTCTAATAGCTTGTAGTGGTATCTCATTGTTCTTTTCATTTCCATTTCCCTGATGACATAGAATGTGGAGCATCTTTTATGTGCTTATTTGCCATCTGTACAGTTTCTTAGATGAGGTGTCAGTTTAGGTCTTTGACCCACTTTTTAATTGAGTTGTTTGTTTTCTTATTGTATTTTAAGAAATTTTTTTGTATATTTTGGACAGCAGTACTTTATAAGATGTGTCTTTTGCAAAGATTTTCTTCCAGTCTGCGGCTTGTCTTCTCATTCTCTTTATATTGTCTTTTGCAGAGCAGATGTTTTTAATTTTAATGAAGTTCAGGCTGTCATGTATTTCTTTCATGGATCATGTCTTTGGTGTAGTATCCAAAATGAGATCATAATATCCAAGGTTATTTAGGTTTTCTTTTCTATGTCATCTGGTAGGAGTTTTATAGTTTTGCATTTTATGTTTATGTGTATCACCCATTATGAGTATGAGTTAATTTTTGTTAAGGTAGTAGGGTCTTTGTCTAGATTATTATTATTTTTTACATGTAGATGTCCAATAGTTCTAGCTACATTTGTTGAAGAGACTATATTTACTCCATTGTATTGCCTTTGCTCCTTTGTCAAAGGTCAGTTGACTATATCTGGGCTCTTTATTCTATTCCATTAATCTATTTGCCTGTTCTTTTATCTATTCCTATTTTACTGAGAATTTATTATGAATAGCTGTGGATTTTGGCAAAAGTTTTTTTCTGCATCTATTGATCATGTGATTTTTCTCATTTAGTTTGTTGATGTGATGGATTAATTGATTTTCTTTTTTTAACTTTATTTTTATTGTTGACACTATTACAGATGTCCCCATTTTCCCTCTGGCCATCACCATACTGTTTTTGTGTCTATGGGCTGGCATATATGTGCTTTAGCTAATTCGCTCACTTTCTTTCATCCAGTTCTCCCTCTCCCCTCCCCTCTGACAGCTGTCAGTCTGTTCCACGTATCCACGCCTCTGTTTCTATTTTGTTCGTCAGTTTATTTTATTCATTAGATTCCACATAAAAGTGAGATCATAGGGTATTTTCCTTTCTCTGACTGGCTTATTTTACTTAGCATAATTAACCAGTCTTGCATACCTGGGATAAATCACACTTGGCTATGGTGTATAATTCTTTTTAAAGATTGTTAAATTAAATTTGCTAATATTTTGTTGAGAATTTTTACATCTTTGTTCATGAGAGAAATTGGTCTATAGTTTTATTTTCTTGTAATGTCTTTGTCTAGTTTTGGTATTAAGATAATTCTGGCTTCATAGAATAAGTAAAATAGTATTCCCTCTGCTTCTATTCTCTGAAAAAAGATTGTAAAGAATTGGTATTGTTTCTTCCTTAAATGTTTGGTAGAATTCACCAGTAAACCCATCTTGGCCTGGTGTTTTTTGTTTCAAAAGATTATTAATAATTTTATTTTAGCCCAGCTGTGTGTGGCTCAGCGGTTGAGCGTCCACCCAGGAACCAAGAGGTCGCCGGTTTGATTCCTGGTCAGGGCATATGCCCAGGTTGCAGGCTTGATCCCCAGTGGGGGGCATGCAGGAGGCAGCCGATCAGTGATTCTCTCTCATCATTGATGTTTCTGTCTCTCTTTCCCTCTCCCTTCCTCTCTGACATCAATAAAAAATACATTTTAAAAAATAATTTTATTTTATAATTATTAATTATTGATTCAATTTCTTTAATAGACATAGACTTATTCAGATTGACTATTTTTTCTTGTGTAAATTTTGGCAGATTATGTCTTTCAAAAAATTGGTCCATTTCCTCTAGATTATCAGATTTGTGAGCAGAGTATTACATAGTATTCCTTATTATCCTTTTAATGCCCATGGGATCTGTGGTGATGTTCCTGCTTTAATTTGTGAAATTAGTATTGATATAGTTGAATTAATATCTACCATAGTCATTGTTTTCTATTTGTTGGCCATGTTCTTTGTTCCTATTTTGTCCATTCTCTGCCTTTCTTTTCTATGTTGAATTTTTCAATCCATGAACACACATGTCTATCCATTTATTTAGATCTTTGATTTATTTCATCAACATTTTATCATTTTCAGCATACTGCTCTATATTTATTTTGTTAGATTTACATGTATTTAATTTTATTTGAGCAATTATTAATGGTATTGTGTTTTTAATTTTAGTTTTCACATGTTTGTTGCTACTAATAGAAATACTGAGATTTTTATATGTATCTTGTATCCTATGACTGGCCAATCTCACTTATTAGATCTAGTAGGGCATTGTTGTTTTTTTGTTTGTTTGTTTTTGTTTTTATTGTGTGTGTTGTTGTTTTTTGTTTTTGTTTTTTTTAGATTCCTTGAGATTTTCTAAGTACGTAGATCATCATGTCATCTGCAAATAGAGAAGTTTATTTCTTCCATTTCAGTTCATATGCTATTTATTTTATTTTCTTGCCTTATTGTTCAGGCTTAAACTTCTAGCACTGTGTGTAATAGAGTAAGAGTGGACATGTATGCCTTTTTTCTAATCTTAGGGGGAAAGATTTTAGCCTTTCACTGGTAAGTATGATGTTAGGCATACGTTTTTTGTATATATTCTTTATCAAGTTGAGGAAGCTCCCCTCTGTTTATACTATTTCTGAGAGGTGGGTGTTTTGTTTTGTTTTTTCCATAATGAACGAGTATTGGTTTTGTCCAACATTTTTCTGCATCAGTTGGTATAGGATCATGTAATTTTTCTTTTTTTGTCAATGAATATGGTGTGTGTTTTTAATTGAGTTTTTGAATACTGAATCAGTCTTTGTGTCCTCTCAGTGTTTGATAAGAGCAGTTGCCATATAGTAAGAGAGAGTAGTAGGAAGAAGAAGACTAGGAAGGGAGAGAGAAGGAGAAATGGACAAAACAATCTCTCTAATTTTCACTCTCTTTCTTCTGACCAGGTGTGACCTTGAGACAAATTTTCTTGTGAAGGTCATTTCTTATGAAATGTTCCTAGGAAAAACCAATGGGTGAATGGGAAGTATGACTTGGAAGAGAAGGAGGCCAACACAGGGTATGAGAGCAATCAAAGTTCCTTGGAGCAGAGTTCTGGACAGTGTGAGCCACACCTCAAAACTGTCCCTATCAGCACAGAAGGGTCATTGTTCCTATGCTGAGATCTCCTCCATGGCAGGGCTGATGGGCAGCCATATATGAGTTTCCATTAGCATGGATCCCACTGTGGCTCTACCCTGGTGATTGCCTGAGACCACACCCCACTCAATTTTCAGCCCCACACAAGCTATTTGCAGCAGCTTTTCCATATGAATGACCTATCCTGGCTCAGGCTTCAGACCTTCCTAAAATCTCTCAAACAAGCAGTAGCTGGTGTCAGCGTGCCCCATACCTACCAACAAAAGGCCCAAGACTGGGCACTAGCACCAGCCTGCCTTGCTTCACAGCTTGGCCTCACCTGGGCACTTCTAAGCTCAATACAAATAACAGCCATCTGCAGATAGCTCTGTAGCTCCTGCTGGGTGGCCCCAGGCAGTGGCTGACATTGCACCACCTGGAAGGTCCCAGAGCCAGTGGAACACTTCAGAGAATACCAAATTACAATTCTATACATGCACAAGTGACACACTCAAGGGGCAGACTCAGTGAGCATCAAAGCCCCACTGAAGCAAGTCCTTCTCTATACGAGTGTTTCCTGCACAGCAGTTCTTCCACTGTAGTCACAGCCAATTGGCCTGGAGGTCAATTCCTTCCAGTGATGCCAATGGCAACCCAGGCTCAACTATAACAAGACTGTGCACACAGCCCACACAGGGGTGCACCTAAGGTGTCCAGCTCAGGTGACTGGGGAGACTGAGTCATGGGCCCTACAGGACACCTACTACACAAGGCTACTTTACCAATTCCAGGAGACATAGCAGCTCTACCTAATACATAGAAACAAACACAGGGAAGTAGCCAAAATGTGGAGACAAAGAAACATGTCACAAGTGAAAGAACAGAAGAAATCTCTAGAAAAAGACCTAAATTAAATGGAAGCAAGCAAACTACTAGATACAGAGTTCAAAACAATGGTTATAAGGTTGCTGAAGGGTCTTAGTGAGACTTTCAAGGTACTTAGTGAGACTTTCAAGGATCTTAATGAAAATTTCAAAGGCATGAAAAAGGTCCAGTCAGAAATGAAAAATACACTAACTAAAATGAAGAATAATTTACAGGGAATCAACAGTAGAGTAGAGGATACTGAGAATCAAATCAACAATTTGGAACATTAGAAAACAAAAAACACCCAATCAGAAGAGGAAAAAAAAAAGGTGCTGTAAGGACCCTCTGGGACAAGTTCAAGTGTACCAACATTTGCATTATGGGGGTGCCAGAAGGAGAAGAGAGAGAGCAAGACATTGAAAACCTATTTGAAGAAACAATGACAAAAAACTTCTTCTAATTGGTAAAAGAAATAGACTTACAAGTCCAGGAAGTACAGAGAGTCCCAAACAAGAGGAATCCAAAGAGGCCCACTCTAAGACACATCATAATTAAAATGCTAAGGGTTAAAGACAAAGAGAGAATCTTAAAAGCAGTTAGTTACCCATAAGGGAGTGCCCATATGACCATCAGATGATTTCTCAACAGAAACTTTGCAGGCCAGAAGGGATCAGCAAGAAATATTCAAAGTGATGAATAGCAAGGACCTACAACCAAGATTACTCTACCCAGCAAAGCTCTCATTTAGAATTGAAGGTCAGATAAAGAGCTTCACAGACAGGAAAAAGCTAAAGGAGTTCATCACCACCAAACCAGTATTCCATGAAATGTCAAAGGGTATTCTTTAAGAAGAGGAAGAAGAAGACAAAGAAGACGAAGAAGAAGAAGCAGATGAAGAAGAAGAAGAAGAAGAAGAAGAAGAAGAAGAAGAAGAAGAAGAAGAAGAAGAAGAAGAAGAAGAAGAAGAAGAAGAAGAAAAAATATGGATAACAAAATGGCAATAAATAAGTGTTCCACTGGCTCTGGGACCTTCCATATCTATCAACAATTGTATCTAAAAATAAACAATATCAACAATTGTATTTAAAAATAAACAAGGAATCTAATGAACAAAATAAACTGATGAATAAAATAGAACCAGAGGCATGGAAACATGGAACAGACTGATGAATCTCAGAGGAGAGTGGGGGGGAGATTAACCAAAGATCTTATAAGTATACTAGGGACCCAGTGCATGAATTCATGCACCTTGTAAGGAACTGTGAGCCACGAGGCTGTGGTGGGCACAGGGGCGGGTCTTGGCCCATCCTCCATGCCCTGCCTTGTCCCTCCCGCTGTGGCCCCTGGTCCCCTGTCTGCTGGCAGCCCCACTCCTGCTGCCACTGCCGCCGCTCTCATGTGCTGATGGCTCCGGCCCCGCTCATGTCCGCTGACAGCTCAGAGTGATTGGGGCCCAGTGCTGGCAGCAGGTGCGAGCAGGGCTGGCGCTGGCAGTGGGTGCAAGCACAGGCGGGACCACGGCGTACAGGAGCAAAGAATTTTCAGTAACCACCAGGGGCTCACCCAGATGTCAGTGACCAGCGCCCCACCTTGGTCTGGAGCTCCTGCTTGCTTGTTCCACCATCCCGCCATGGCCAATGCCTGCCATGTTCCATGCTCTGTCGCCTGCGGCTGAAGCCTGCCATGTTCCACGTGGGCCCCCTGGTGGTCAGCGCACGTCATAGCAACCGGTTCTTCGGTTGTTCTGCTCTTCAGTCTATTTGCATATTAGGGTTTTATATAGATAGATATGCATTATCTATGGACACAGACAATAGGGTGGTGAGGGCCTGTGTTGGGGCAGGAACCAGGTGGAAGGGGACAGTGGTGGGAAAAGGGGAATATCTGTTATACTCTCAACAATAAAGATATATATATATATATATATATATGCATATAAACTGGAAAACAAACAAACAAAATGTCCTTATCAGGAGCAAAGGAGTAGGAGCAGCTTACTAGTGTGAAATGAATGGCTGGAGAAAATTTGGATCTTTATTTGGGACGGATTAAGGTGAAAAACAGAATGATCAAAATCAATCAATTTGTGTAGGTGTAGAAAGAGCATTCTGAAAATTGAAAGACTTCCCTCCAGCCACTGTTTTATCTAAGAATCTGGCACAACCCTCAGGGTATGACACACAAAAGAGAAGTTTGAGTAATATTAGGAAAGAATTGAGAAGTCTCAACACAAGGTCAGTGAACTCAAGTTCCAGGCACATGATGTCATTGATGTCACAGAAAAAAGAGGTCATTTCATTATCCTATACAAGTATTGAACCCATGCATTTCATACAGCTGATGGTTTTGCCATCAAAGACTTAGATCCTGCATCATTTGAAAACCAGTGTAACCAGCATATTGAAAAAACACACCTCATGGTTTAGCAAAAATACTGCCGTGTTTCTTCCACAGTCCTTTCATAATTTAGTCTCTGGGGTAATCTTTCCTGCTCCTGCATGAATATTCTAGTAGTCTAGAATTTCCTGCTCATTCTTAGGTGGCAGATGACCTGTGGTCACTGAATGACAAACACTGTCCAGATGCAGAAAATGGAAAATCAATCCAGTCCTGCGTGATACTCAAAACTTTGAACTTAACATTCTGTCAGATCTCCCTCTTTCTCCCTCCACCCTCACTTCTCCAAGTTGGGCCTGGCTTCAGGATAGAAGCCTGCAGCAAAGTTGGGGATAGTGGCCCTTCCATTTCTCCACTTCATATTTCTAGTCCTCCTCTTCCATCTTGAGAGCTGCTGTCTTAACCCCACCAGATCCAGTGGGACTGCAGGAGGCAAGGAGGGGGTGACACACAGGGAAGTTTTTACTGGAGCCAGTCCTCTTGTCATTTCATCTCACTTGGGTCTAGCAGACGCCTTTTTCCCTTGAGATGTCATTTTCCTGGACTCTTCAGCGTTTTCTCACTGTTTTTCTTTCCCCTGCAATTCCCTTGACCTTGCAGGATGTTTTTCTTATTTTTCTGTTCTGATGGTCACTTGTGACTCCTTCCTTAGCCCCTAGATCATTGATGGCGAACCTATGACACGCGTGTCAGAGGTGACACGCGAACTCATTTTTTTGGTTGATTTTTCTTTGTTAAATGGCATTTAAATATATAAAATAAATATCAAAAATATAAATCTTTGTTTTATTATGGTTGCAAATATAAAAAAATTTCTATATGTGATACGGCACCAGAGTTAAGTTAGGGTTTTTCAAAATGCTGACACGCCGAGCTCAAAAGGTTCGCCATCACTGCCCTAGACATTGAGTAGTGCATCTCCAAGTTCCTCCAGGTGGCTCTATTGGACAGAACCCAAGACAGTCCCCATACTGGCTCATTCCAAGGAGCACGCATACATCCCTTGCCTGGGACTGACCTGGGTCCCAAGGCAGCAGCGCCCTTCTGATTCTGCCTCCAAAGCAGGCAGTTCTGCTTTTCAGATTCCCACCTGGTAGGAGTGAGACTCTGGCCAATGCCAATTTCAACTTTATCAAGAGTCGGTTGGGCACCAGCCTCTAAGTCTCAGCCTCAGGAAACACATCTACTGATTTCTGAGGGATCTTCTCCCCTTAGCTCAGGGTGAGAGGGTTGCACCTCCTCCCAACTCCCTGAGAGCAGGAAGGCTTAGCAAATAATGCCGTTCCTCCACCCCCAGAAACCTCTTCTCTGATTTTTTTCATTTCCATTTCCTGACACTTTTTTTCTGTTCTTGATATAGCTGAGAAGTCCCAGGGGGAGCCCTCAGGTTCTTGGGAACATTTACTTTGAAAATCTTCATAACATGGTTTGGCACCTTTCTTTGGAATTTTGTTGTTGTTAATCCTCACCCGAGGTATTTTTCCATCGATTTTTAGAGAGAGTGGAGGGGAGGGGGTGAGACAGAGAGAGAAAAACATAGACGTGAGAGAGACACATCTATTGGTTGCCTCACATATGAGCCCCTACCAGCACCAGGGATTAAGCCTGCAACTGAGGTACGTGCCCTTGACTGGAATTGAACCCAGGACCATTCAGACCACAGATTGATGCTCTATCCACTGAGCCAAACCAGCTAGGGCAGAATTTTACATCTATTATTATTGTTGCCTGGTGGAAACTTCAGTTAAGATCCTATTACACAAGTAATAAACAAACATGATTCATGGGCCAATCTTTGAACCACAGTCCAGTGGTATAACATCTGTCTCTACTAAATATTTTGAGTGTGTCATGTAAAAAAAAAAAAATTAGGGACAACTCTCCAAAGAGTCTTATTTCATCTTTGACCACTGTGTTATTTAGCACTTGTTAAATAGAGCTGTAATAGAATAATTTGGAATGAAATGCCTTACTGAGTGGATATTTTTTATATGGTGTAGTTTTATCCCCAAGGGCATCAAGTGGTCTTGACAGCTAAGACCTCTTCCAGCACAAGAAAGGGGTAAGCCCACTGGCTGTGCAAGAGGGCAGGAAAGAAAGTTTCTTTGCAATCCTGAGCTGCTAGGAGACAAACTGTCCCAAATTAACTCCCTCACCAGCTGAGCCCTCTAAACCCAGACTTCATAGGCACCATAATAGCATGTTTCAGCGAGGTCTGAAGGGAGGAGAGGGTGGTGGATGGTTCTATTTTCTGAGGTCAGGATATCCTTACAGGGTTGCTTGAGTCCAAAGCAGAGAGAAGGGAAATAAATACCAGTCTTTGGTCCCCAGATGTAACATAACCAAATCGTATGTGTTGCTGGTTGGTTCTGACCTTTGCAATTAAGATTGAGAGCCAGAAAGACGCTGTATTGCAGGGGTTTTCTCCATTTTGTTTGTTTGTATAAAACCAGGGTGGGAAATAGTTGAGTAAAATCCAAGAGCGTTTCTTTAATTTCACTTCTCCAGAGACCTGAATATGAAACGGAAAGGCACTTGCTTGGTGTTTGATTTGTTAAATTGGTGATTCTAAGCGGCTGTCTCTTAGCCTTTTTGAACCTGTAGCCTGTTTTGGTGCTTACCCGTTTCCTGAAAGAGTCTGATTTTCTCCCTCCTCCCCACTGTGCAGCCTCCTTGAGATTTATATGCTTTGTGAAGTTATGGTATCAGAGAAGATGTTATCAAGCTTTAGTTTCTATAGTTTTTGTTGCACAAACAATAGGCATTTGTTGGCCTTCCAAATATATCAGCGTGACTACATAATTGGATGTGCTTTTTCACTCTACATTACACCTTCTGATGCTAATGTATCACTGTTAGTACAAAATATCCGGCAATTTCAGAGAGCCCGCAGATCTCCTGAAGCTCATGTGTGAGCTCTCAAGGGACTGTTTCTCCCAACCCTACATGACCTCATGGACTCTTTTTCCATCCGTTGGATTCTTTAACACTGTTAGAATCAATTTTAGAGTTGTAACTGGACTTAGTGATCACCTAGTCCCATCTGTGAATTTTATGGAAATGAATTCCCAAAGAGCTTAAGCAATTTTCGCCAAGTTACACCACTGTGTTTGCACCACAGACCCTGAGCAAGAACTCAGCTCGCTGAATTCCCTGCTCAATATTCTTTCCACTAGATTTTCAATTGCTGCATCTCCCCTACTGTATCCCATCCCTTTTAAAGATAGCAACCAATGCTACAAAACAAACAAATGCCAGTGTAGCAAAATCTGCAAAACTACTTTGTAGTATTTATATACTAATATCAAGCTGCCTTTATATTATAGTATCTCCAAAGCTGAAAAAATACTTATTCAATGGATATGAACCTACCTTTTTTTGCCAAGTACTGTAAATGATACAGAAGAAAAAATATGTAACCCTTAACATCTGGTTGTTTAAAATTTGTTGGGTAGACAGACATGGTTCATATTCAGCTTGTGGTCAACTGTGACCTCTGGAACCTTTTAAAATACATTTGTAATTAGTGATTTCCAGCCCTCCACCACTACCCTATAACTTATTCCTCCTTGAATTCTTCTGTAGTTCATTTATAGCAAGAACAATTTGTGAGATTGGGAGGAATATAAAATAATTCAAAGATCATTTGTTGGTAAATTTAGTTACTAATAACATGGAAGCTCAAACAACAATAAAAGATAGGTAGTTTTGTCATTTTTTAGATGGGGAAACTGAGGCTCAACAAGAACATGGGACTTGTTCAGGACTGCTCACTTGGTAGTAGATGGAGCGGAGTCTTGTAGCTGAAGTTGCTAGTGTTAGAGCCCATAGGCCCAATTCCAGTCCATGCTAGCAAGAGTATAATAAAGTGAGGAAAAGCAAGTAGGGCAAAATAGGCTTGTTAAAAATTGTATTTTTGGCCCTAACTGGTTTGGCTCATTGGATAGAGCGTCTGCCTGCGGACTGAAGGGTCCCAGGTTCGATTCTGGTCAAGGGCATGTACCTTGGTTGCGGGCACATCCCCAGTTGGGAGTGTGTAGGAGGCAGCTGATCGATGTTTCTCTCTCATCCATGTTTCTAACTATCCCTCTCCCTTCCTCTCTCTGTAAAAAAATCAATAAAATATATATTTTTTAAAAATTTTATTTTTGTCACAGTGAGGTTATGAACACATCAAATTAGTTGACTGTGAGAAGTTTTTGAACATGCCAACTTTTGTGTGTGTCCTTCCTAAAGCTGTGTGAATTTCTATGTGAGCAAGGGCCTTACCACTACAGGAGGAATCCACAGAGGTAGGTGATGGATGGGCCATGCTCTCTTGAGATACCTTTGTTTAATTCATGTCTCACTTACCTAAGAATGGGGCCTGAAGCAAGAGTAAATGCTAGAGACATTTGGTCTCAGGACCTCAGGAGAGAAAAGGAATATAGCCTCCACGATTGTTATCTAAAAACTAGTGGCCCGGTGCACGGATTTGTATGTGCACATGGAAAGGAAATTAATTAGAAGAAAGATTTGTGTGGTAATTACATTACTGCAGAAAATTACATGTCAAAATAGTATATGTGATATAGTATTATAAAATTCAAATACAAATTATTTTAATAGTAAATCAGACTCAGGGCCAACAGTACCCCAGTAACAACATAACCCACAGCCTAAGGTGGAATCGTGCGGGCCCTGCGAGAAATGGGGCTCCCTCCTCTCTGGTTCCGGAGTGCGACACCCGAGAACTGCCACTGCCAAGTCAGCAGCTCCTGCATTGAGTGTTTGCCCCTGGTGGTCGGTGTGCATCATAGGTACCAGCTGGTTGAATGGTCGGACAGTTGGATGGTCACTTAGCCTTTTATATATATAGGTAGGTTGCCAGGTCAGGAGTCTGGGAAAATGGGACAACGAGACTGCAGATTTATTCTGAGGAAAAGGTTGTTTGCTAGGACCCACCTGTTAGACGCAGGGAGTTTTTACAAGGGTGAACCTTGTTTGCTCAGGGTACTCTTGTCCTAAGCTTTTCCCTATAAATCACTGGTGCACAGTGGGATAATGGCATTTTTTGTAGTTTTCCATGGAGATTTGGGGAAGGAGCAGTAAGGGATTTGATCAATCTATCCATATATAGGATAATTCAAAAAGTAAAATGCAGGTTGTTTTGTTTAAGCATTTACTTACATTGTTTATCCCTCAAGAATGTTCAAAATAAAACATTTTGTATGTTTCAACCAGGAAGAAGAGGGAACATGTGAGCAAAAGATAAAAATATAGACATGCTTCAGCTGATTTGCATTTCAATGGAAGATAAAAGCAATAGACCATTCCCAAAACAATAATTCCATTTTAAAAAGTACTTGGTTTTCAAAAGCCTGGCATTGCATATTTGTTATTTTTGTTCCTATTTTGTTTGTAAAAGGTTTTAAAGGCATATGATGTAATGAAGTAAATATTATTTTGTGGTTGAAAATTAAATAGTTCTTTTGTATTTTGGTCTTGTGAGAATTGCAGTGTGTGTGTGTTATGGGGAGGGCAGCAAAGGAAATGAGGGGAAAACATTATAGCTCCTTCCTGTATATAATTATAAGTCATAATACCTCAGTAGTTTTTTCTCCCACTAGTTTGAGATAAAAATAAATAGATTTTCCCCTAAAATGTATTTTAGGGCCCTGTTAGCATCTCAGATGGAACCAACATTTGCCAGGAATGTTTTCCCTTGTTTTGATGAACCAGCTCTGAAAGCAACTTTTAATATTACAATTATTCATCATCCAAGTTATGTGGCTCTCTCCAACATGCCAAAGCTACGTAAGTAATGTTTCCTCTCTCTCTCTCCCTCTCTCTCCATATATATATAGTATATATCTACTTAACTCTGTAATAGCTTTTAAATCAATAGCTTTTCTATGCAATATGCTGGTAGTGTATTATAATTAGGAAGATCAGTCACATGGGATATGTGGTGGCACCCACATTTTGGAGATAATAAATCCTGTTTCTTTTTAAAAATTAAATTTATTGGGGTAACATTGGTTAATAACATTATATAAGTTTCAGGTATACAGTTTTATAATACATCATCTGTTTATTGCATTGTGTGCTCACCACCCAATGTCTAGTCTCTACATGGGGCCTAACTTAGAGTGCTCATGGATGTGGCACTCAGTCAAGACCAGTCACTCAACATACTAATTCAGGACTAAGATGCTGTCCTTAGATCTTCCCAATGTGGTCTTGATAAGTTAGGGTTAGAGAAATCCAAACTGCTAGACTGTGGGACATAGTTGGGAAGAAGTAGCCAGGTGACAGTCAACTTGACAAATTAATTTAAAGGTAGATATTGTTACTTAGGTTTATGGTGATTTTGGACTAAAATAAATTTCTCCAGGTCAGTCTGAAAAAGATGTGAATGGAAGCAAATGGACAGTTACCACCTTTCACACCACACCCCGCATGCCAACTTATTTAGCTGCATTTGTCATATGTGACTATGACCATGTCAACAGAACTGAAAGGGGCAAGGAGGTGAGTAAGGAAGTGTCTCCAGGTAAGGGTATCTTTGTACGGGCTGCAGAGTGTTCATTCACTCTCTCTGCATCTGGGAGCATGGCTACACATCCCATCGTCCCCTCCTGGTACTCACTCCAACTTTTCCCAAGTCCTTTACAAGCTCGTAGTGTGACTTTGAGGAATGAAACATAATCCCCGCTATAGCTCTGTGGAGGGTTTTCCATGGAAGGCTACACACTAAGTCCACTCAAGGCAAGTTCAGACCTCCCTCTTCCCAGGCTGTTGCTGCCTTTCAAAGGACAAGGGAGAACAGGGAGAACTGACGTACTAGCGCCTTGAAGCTCAGGTTTACCTGTTGTTTACCTCCCTATAACTCAGCCTTGAAGCTGGTGATACTCAGTGTGGCATGAGCATGACCCAGCTGGGAACGGTGCTGTGGTTGAGATGGAACGTGCAGGTTAAATACCATCTCTGCTGAGAAGCAGGGCTGTTGGCTTCCTCAGCTCTGCAGCTCATAACACTTCCCCAGATTTGTATAAAATAGGTGCTCTGTCCTGAAATACCTAGTTTTCTCCCAATGATATCCTCATTACATAATAATCCTTGCGGGAAGTACCCAACACTTTGTATACTGGTTCACTCTCTATGCTAGAGTGTGGAGGCAAGTAAGGCCACTGCTGTAGTCCTGGTTCTTTCTGGTCAGACTGACTTGATTGGGCTGAGAAAGATTCGGCCCTACAGCTGGCTGAGGCTCTCTCTTGGGCTCGTACTTTGTCTCCTACTTGTGGAGACAAGGAAGCTGTAGATGAGCCAAGTCTGTCATCAGGGGGAGAATCACTCATAGTTACTCCTTTTGCACTCCTAACTAATGATGAATTGGAAATACCGTGCTGGATGCAAACAGCGGCTCGTTATCTCCCTCAGCTCTTGGCTCCAGCCTGATTTTCTGGATTGAATAATCACTGGTAAATCCTTGATGTTCACAGATATAAGATTGGCCATGTCGAACCTTCATGACATCTATATTCATCAATATACTCAGGCACGATTTGAAAGCACACGCTTTGTGTCTGACATGAAGGAGTGGGCTCCAGAGCACACGAGCGACCCAAAGCGCTCTGTCAGCATCCACATCTCAAGTGGCTTGTTGCTCTCAATGCTACTTGCACAGTGAACAAGTCTCAGAAAAGCATCAAATCTGTTTCGTAGTGAAAGATTCCCCCTACAAAAAGGCCAGCTGCTATAGAAGCAAAGAGGAAATGCCGAAGAAAGTAATGTTGTCAGCCAGAAAGTTGAAATTTGGGATGAGTTTATCAGTGGAATGTTGCATTTGGCTAAGGCTCAGTGCTACAATGAAGGAGTCCTGTATACTCTACAGGAGAACTAGAATGTACCCTTGGAATAATGCCGAGATTGTATAAAAATTACTCATCAAGTAGGAGAAAACAGTGAAATTGAAAATGTGATTAATGTGTGGCATGAGGATAAACATAGGAAACACAGAATTAAGGTTGGAGATAACACATTTTAAGTAGAATTTAGCACACATGGGTATGTGCAAAGACATGCCTCTCTCTTAGATGCTGAGGTTGGCTGTGTATCGGGAGGGCCACACAGGAACACACTGGTGGACTAGCTATGGTTTTGAAGGAACTTTATGGCTCCATCTCCAGGTGCTCCTTGCTGCTCTACCCGGGCCACTCACGTCTCGCACCCAGCTAGAAATCTCCATTATTTGCCTGCCTCTTGGCTTATGGAATGGTAGTTTATGGGAGGAGCTTTATAAACTAAAAATTAACATAGAGACTTTAATTGTTATTGCCATTATTTTCCAAATAATTAAATGAATTAAAATGCATTCATTATCTTGAATGTGGGGAGAGGAGATTGTTCTTGTCACTCAGTAGTGTGCGCTTTGGGTTAGTAGTCTTTCTGTTGATGCAAAAGTTAGAACTAGAGTTGGGGAGGGTAGAAGTAGGGCTGAGCCCTGGGCCCATTTTCCCGAGGGTAATGAGACCTCGGCAGCAAGGGGAAGGTTGGAGGGAGTCAGGGGATCAGTGCAGAAGGCTTTAAAAGCAGGTGGTTACATGCTGTGAAAGGGGAGCATTCCTGAAGATCTTACATAATTCAAAATGTGCGTGCTTCAAGACACATTTTTCTAGCAGAAATTAAAGCAAAGTAAAGTGAATGTGTTCTTGAAGGGCAGTAATCTGCAAATATTGTTATGCTGTTTTTCATTTACTTAGCATTTTCCCTAATGTTTTGCAGAGAGATCTTTCTCAAATTAACTGTACTCACATCAGGACAATTATTTTAATTCCCTTCCCTTTTCATTTCAGGGTTATTGAGTTTCATACATGTTCTTTAACATTAACACTAGCAACTCCATTAAAAAGTGCTTAGATGGCATTGTTTTGGGGTATAAAATAATTTCATATAATTAAAATAATAATGAATGTTAAAACAACAGTAGTCACCAAAATTATGCAAATCAATTCCAAGTGCCCAAACAACATGGTTACATTAAACTAATAAAACATGGCAGGGATTTCTTTTTACCTACTATATATATAAACAGAGAATATAATTTACTTGCTTCAACAACTATAAAATCATAAAACTTTTGATGAACTCTTTAAAATCAGGGAAATTAACCATATTCTAAGTTTTGAAAGTAAGATGGGACTATTAATGTTTTCATTAACAAACCATTTTAAGTTGGCACGATTCAAATTTGTTTAATGTGTACCATACTGTATAACCCTCACTAACCACACAATTCTTTTTTGGGACATTGGAAATATGTCTAGAACCAGGAAATAAGGGCCCAAGGTGCCCACTTACTCTCTAACATAGAAGCTACATTTTCCGGCCGAAACCGGTTTGGCTCAGTGGATAGAGCGTCAGCCTGCGGACTGAAAGGTCCCAGGTTCGATTCCGGTCAAGGGCATGTACCTGGGCTGCGGGCACATCCCCAGTAGGAGATGTGCAGGAGGCAGCTGATCCATGTTTCTCTCTCATCGATGTTTCTAACTCTCTATCTCTCTCCCTTCCTCTCTGTAAAAAATCAATAAAATATATTTAAAAAAAAAAAAGAAGCTACATTTTCCGTGGAGGTAGGCACAGATTGTTTTGGGGTGACAATAGTTATACATGTTATTGCAAAAGACTGAAATAACACACTTTTTGGGGGAGCCACTGTTCACAACTCAGAGAAGAGCCTTCTGGGCTTTTCTCAGCGTGCATATGCATTTAAATGTTTTGTTATGTAGCTTCTTGTGAAACAGTGTGACTTTGGCTCTAGAGTCTAGAGCAGTGGTTCTCAACCTTCCTAATCCTGTGACCTTTTAATACAGTCCCTCATGTTGTGGTGACCCCCAACCATAAAATTATTTTCGTTGCTACTTCATAACTGTAATTTTGCTACTGTGATGAACTGTAATGTAAATATCTGATATGCAGGATGTATTTAGGCGACCCCTGTGAAAAGGTCGTTCGACTGCCAAAGGGGTTGCAACCCACAGGTTGAGAACCTCTGGTCTAGAGTATCAGGGAATTGGAGCAAGCAGGCTTCCACTTTCCAATACTGCTTTTTCGCATCACTGCTCAATTGTTTTTATGTAGATACGCATCTGGGCTCGGAAAGACGCCATTGCAAATGGAAATGCAGACTTTGCTTTGAACATCACAGGCCCCATCTTCTCTTTCCTGGAAGATTTATTTAATATTAGTTATCCTCTTCCAAAAACAGGTGAGTCATCTGCCCTTCCAATGCACTTGTTTTCCTTTTATGGGGCCCTGGGATGAGGTTGTATCCAGATGAGCCTCCAAGGAGCCACTGTCACCATTTAGCTGCTATTTTGGGGTTAGTTTCATCCCCTCCTGAAAACATGCAGGCCTGTCTGCTCTTCCTTCATGTGGTGTCCTGTGCCCAGCAGGTTTTCCAGGAGCTCTCAGGCTTTGGATCCCTCGCTAGCAGCCTCACATCATCCAGACCCTGCCTTCTCTCTTGCATCCAGTACTTTCCTCTCATAATGCAAGTGTGCAATGCAATGCTCTGGATTCTTTTAGCAGGCCTGCGTGAGTCACTCAGTTCCCTTTAGTAAGGTTTTATTGGTTTAAAAAAATATTCTTTAGTTTTGAGTCATTGGATTAGGATTTAAGAGTCCCATCTGTGAATTTTTGCTATATAAAATTGGAATCATGTGTGAAGATAATATGATTCTTGAGGAAATATGTAAACATTTTATCTCTCATAGATCTATACAGTATGTCCTTAAAGAGCCACTCAGCTTAGAAAGTTGTTCAATGTTTTTTTCTCTCTCTCTCTCTAGAGTGAGGGTATCATGTAAATGTATGTTGTTCCTTTGTCATGCATTGGTGGTGGGATGGGAGTGGGTGAAGGAAAGGGAAGGTTAGAAGAATGGGAAACTTAGGCTAAGGCAACTAAGTTTGACCCAAGATAATAGAGCATTATCTGTGGAGGCTATGAAATGACCTGGTTACACACTTTACTACACACTGTCAACTTCAACCTTGTATAAGGCCAACTTAAATTATTGAATTTAGCACAGCATAGAACATTCACTGGACAGATGTAGCACAGATTGTACGAATGAGATTTCTTCTAGTAGCAAAAGAAAATAAAAAAAACTTATTGTTCTTCTAGTTACAAAAGTAATAAATGATAACACTGTAGAAAATTTGGAAAAATAGGGGAAAGCACACACACATAAAAGAGAAGAAAAATCTCCTGCAATGCTGCCACACAGATATAACCATGGCCGAAATTTGGGTATGTCCCATTGCCTCTCAGTCTGGATCTCTGTCTTTCTCTGTTTGCTTCCTTGTTTTTTAACAAAATGTATTGACATGATCCAGATAATTAAGTATTCTCTTTTATTGTATTTAAAATATGTTTATTATTGATTTCAGAGAGAGAAAGGGAGAAGGAGTGAGAGATAGAAACATTAACTATGAGGAGTATCATGGATTGGGTGCCTCCTGCATGTCCCCTGCTGGGGATCGAGTCCACAACCCTGGCATATACACTGCCTGGAAATCAAACTGTGACCTCCTGGTTCATGGCTCAATGCTCAACCACTGAGCCACACCAGCCAGGCTATTATTTATTGTCATTTTAAAGACATAGAATACCTACATATTCAACTTGACAAACTACTTTATTTACTCCTCAGTGGTTGAATATTTGGACTGCTTCTACCACTTTGGGGGGACTGCTTTCAGGACACTACAGAAAATCCTTGTAAGAAAATGTTTACAAATATATGGGATATTTGCCTTAGTATAGATTCCAAAAGTTGAATGATTTAGTGAAAAGGTAGGAACATTTCTAAAGATTATGAAGCATTTTGCTGGATTGCTTCCGAAAGACACCTCACCAGCAAGCCATGTGCCAGTTTTCCTATAACTAATTATTAATACTAATGCTAACCAGTACTAATTAGTAAGCTTCTCATACATTTAAAAGATTAAGTTATACCATTATTTTAATCTTTGTTTTTTTGAGAAGTAAAGAAGTTGAACATTTTAGTAAGATTTTTGGCTGTTTGAATTATTTCTTTAGTGAATTATTCATATATTTTTTTAATTTGTCAGAATTATTTACTAAAAATATATTGTCTAGTTGTGATATATACTTTTCCCAGTTTGTGGTTTGCCTTTCAAATTTGTTTATGGTGTCTTTTAGTGAACTAAATGTTTAATTTTAAATAGACTTTATTTTTTAGAGAGTTCCCATATACCATATGTAGAATTTTTAGACTGGCTTCCTTTACTTAGTAATATACATTTACGATTTCTCCACGACTTCCCATAGCTTGATAGATCATTTCTTTTTATAACTGAATAATACACTATTGTATGGATGTCCAACATTTTGTTTATCCATTGGCCTTTGAAGGACATCTTGGTTGCTTTTCATTTTGGGCAATAAAGAGGCAATAAACATGTGTGTGCAAGTTTTTGTGTGGGCATAAATCTTCAACTAGGGGTGTAAATACTTAGAAGCTCAGTTGCTAGACTGTATGGTCAGCCTATATTTAGCTTTATCAGAAATCACCAAACTTTCTTCCAAAGTGACTGTACCACCAGCAATAATGAGAGTTTCTGTTGTTCCAAATCTTCTCCAACATTTGGTGGTGTGTTTTGGATTTTAGCCATCCTAATAGGTGTGTAGTGGTATCTCGTTGTTTTTGTTTTATTATTGTTTTAATTTGCAATTTCCTAATGACATATGATGTAGAACTTCTTTTCATATGCTTATTTTTCATTGGTATATATTCTTTTATTTTTTTAAAATATATTTTATTGATTTTTTACAGAGAGGAAGGGAGAGGGATAGAGAGTTAGAAACATCGATGAGAGAGAAACATCAATCAGCTGCCTCCTGCACACTCCCTACTGGGTATGTGCCACAACCAAGGTACATGCCCTTGACCGGAATCGAACCTGGGACCCTTGAGTCCACAGGTCAACGCTCTATCCACTGAGCCAAACTGGTTAAGGCAGGTATATATTCTTTAGTGGCATGTCTGTTTTGATCTTTTGCCAAATTTATAAAGTTATTTATTTGCTTATTGTTGACTTTTAAGAGATCTTCGTATATTTTGGATATAAGTCCTTCATTAAAAGTATTTGGTTTTTATATAATAAAAACAATTTATTTTCTGGCTTCTGTCTTTGGTATTTGTCTTTAAAGTCTACTCTCAGATTATGCATATTTACTTGTATTTTTTCAGTATTTATATGATTTAACTTTGAGATATTTATAACTGAAAATCTCAAATTTTTTGAAAGAATGATTCTATTGTTTCCTCCATTGAATTCCATTCAGATATGATTGCTTTGCCTACTTTTGACAACCGTGCAATGGAAAATTGGGGATTACTGATATTTGATGAGTCATTATTGTTGCTGAAACCAGATGAGCAACTAACAGAAAAAAAGACGGTGATCTCCCACATTGTCTCCCACGAGATTGGGCATCAGGCACGTGGTAAAATGTTTTCTCTTATTTCACATGAAGATGTTTCCCAGCTGCTCTACCAAAAATAGCAAAACACAAAGTAAAAAAAGTAAAACAACAACACCTGCCATACACCAAATTTTAAAAATTTATTCAAAAAATGGGACAATGAGAGTCCTGGCCAGTATGGGTCAGTTGGTTGGATTGCAGCCTATCCCTGGTAGTGGGCATGCAGAAGGCATTCAATCGATGTTTCACTCTCACATAGATGTTTCTCTCTCCCTTTTCCTTCCCCTCTTTCTAAAAAATACAATATTTAAAAAATAAAATGGGAGCCGTGGCCAGTGTGGTTCAGTTGGTTGAATGTCTTCTCATGCAGCTAGAGGTTGCAGGTTTGATCCCCAGTAGGGGTACATGTCTGGGTTGTGGGCTCAATCCCCAGTAGGACGCATGCAGGAGGCAGCTGATCAATGTTTCTCTCTCCTTCTCTCCCTTCTGCCCTCTCCAATATATATATATATATATATATATATATATATATATATATATATATATATATATATATATATATATATCATGAGAAAAACAAGGGAGGCTTTATGTAATCACATCCTGAGTAGATCTGAACAGTTGTTGATGGATCACAGTGATGAGACCTTTCAGTCCATTGGAGGATTTGCTATTTACATCCAAGGATTAACTTGCTCTGAAAAGTTCCCTTCAGGAAAAATAAGACAAGTAGAGCTATGATTATTTGTTTTCATGCCATCTCAAAGTAAGGTACCTCATAAAAGGTTACGGAAAGATATCCACATTTCATCAGTAGGTTGTTACAAGCTCTTTTTTGGGGTGGGGGTGGGGGAAGAGAGGTTAAAGGAATATATACAATATATTAGTGTCAATGAGATGAGTGATAATTAATCCTCGAGCTGCATCCCCAAAACTGGTGTAAACAAAGCTCATTACATTAGAACTATATACTTTCATGTTGTGGTTTGAGAAGTTCAGTTTGATGGAAATTTGGTTTGATGGAAATTTTCGTATGTGCCTTTTGACCTTGACTCCATTCATACAAGCCAGTCAAGAAAGAAATAACTAAACTATGAAATTATTTTGTTACATAGATTCATAAGAAATTTTGGGAAAGTGATTTACTGGGGTTGAATAACAAACACCCTGTTACACAGTCAACACACACTTCCACAAGTTTTGCTCAGTCACCCAAGGTGTCATTTTTTATTATATCCTAAGTGACACATTGTTTTGGAATACAGGCTAACTCTTAGCACATCACAGCTGTTCTAATAATTTGGTTAAATACTAGGGTGTGGATTTGTTGGTCTTGGAAATTATTGTGTTTTTCTTTCCTGATTCTATTCATCATCTGTTTGACACTTTCTTTCTATTAAGCTCAAATAGAAAATAATGATAGTGGTGCCATTTTGCAGAACAGGATTACTTGAGTGATTTGTACACAGCACAGATCAAATCATATTTTTAAAACATAATAACTGCTTACAGCCAAATCCTGCTGTAGTTTATTTAGAGTATAAGATGCTGTAATTAGTAGGTATTACATGACATTTAGAACTTCTGCTTTATTTAACTTATGGGCAAAGTGGACAGTTTAAGAAATGTTCCTCTGGCTTTCATTATTTTTGAACATCACATTAAAACAAAAATTGCTTTCAATCTTTGAATGTGAAATAATTATTTCATGGAAATGAGCGCATGACTAATATTTCTTCATGTTAAAACATGTTTTCTGGATTCCTGTTTTATTGATAGCAAATGAAGTTTGTCTTTGATTCTACATTTATTTAACATGCAATTTCAAGAAATATTACCTAAATTAAATTTAAGAAAACTCTTTTCTTTTCCATTTTCAAAAGTGGTTTGGAAACTTGGTTACCATGAGTTGGTGGAACAATATCTGGCTCAATGAAGGATTTGCATCTCATTTTGAGTTTGGAGTAGTTAATTACTTCAATCCTAAACTCTCAGGAGTAAGTATGTCTGTCAAATTTACTTGTAATTTTTTCTCCTACTTATAAAAGTAATGCATAGTTATTGTTGAAAATGTGTAAAATATAAGTAATACTACATTATCTGTAATACCAGAGATGATCAGTGTTATCTTTTTAATGTATTTTCTTTTCCTAGGCTTATTTATTGTAAATATTCATAAAAGTGGGAATTACACAGAAATGCATAATGCCTTTTTTAACTTCAAATGATATCAAAAGCATTTCCACAAATCATTAATTATTTTTGAAAACAAGGTTTTTAAAGGGTTGCCTAACATGTTATTATATAACCTTATAAGGTATATGTGTATAATCTTTTCCTATTATTTGATTTTAGGTTATTTTCACTTATTCCTACCTAACCTAAATTTTAAAGCAGTTATGATCAGTGGTCTATGCCTTTAATGATAAGTGATATGCTATATTATATATTTAAAATAGTACAAATAATTTCACATATAATATAGTTGATATGTAATCTATATAATAAAAGCCTAAGCAACTATTACAGTGGAACGACCAGAATGACCGGTCGCTATGATGAGCACTGACCACCAGGGGGCAGATGCTCAACGCAAGAGCTGCCCCCCGGTGGTTAGTGCGCTCCCACAGGGGGAGCGTCACTCAGCCAGAAGCTGGGCTTATGGCTGGCAAGCACAGCAGCGGTGGCGGGAGCCTCTCCCGCCTCCTTGGCAGCGCTAAGGAGCAGCAAGTCAAGTGATAAGGAGCGAGCAAGCAGGCGGTAAGGAGCAAGGGATCCTGGATTGTGAGGGTGGACATCCCCCAAGGGGTCGTGGACATCTAGAGGATGCAGGCCGGTGCATGAATTTTGTGCACCGGGCCTCTAGTATATATTATATAGCTGATGTTTATATATTATAGCTCATATTATTTTGCTCTTTTGAGTAACTGGTAATATGAAAAAAAGCATAAATTTATGGATAGGCAATTCTGATTATTTCAACTCTAAGTTATATTTTTGATAATTTATTTAGAGTAATTAGGTAGTGCTTTCAGGATGTCATGATACAGCTAAATTGACTTTATTTTACTTAGATGTTTACGTGTTTAAATTTAATATGCTTTGACACAGACCTCACCCCTTTATAACAAACCAGAGGCCCTTTCTTCTCTTCTGGTCCTGCCTCCCGCCACCTCTCTGATCCTTAGGGCAGCTCTTCCTGCTGCTCTCTGCCAGCCTCTCCCTCATCTCCCCTCCCAAGTGGTTCCCAGGCTGGATTCTTGTCCTCTTGTCCTCTCCCCACCCCCACTCATTCAAATAATGGATTGTTATTTGAAATGTTGATCTCCACTGGCCAGCTCCTCCTTACAGGCTAAATTTCTTCACTTTGAAGGAGTTTGTAAGAATGTATTGGTAATAAAATTTGCCTTCTTTTATGAAAGGATGGTGATGGTACATAGATAATGTTTGGTTTTTGTTGATTAAAAAGATGGTAGTGCCCTAGCTGGTTTGGCTCAGTGGATGCAGCGTTGGCCTGTGGACTAAAGGGTCTCGGGTTCAATTCTGGTCAAGGGCACATGCTGAGGTTGCGGACTCGATCCCCAGTAGGGGGCGTGCAGGAGGCAGCCAATCAATGATGCTCTCTCCTCATTGATGTTTCTATCTCTCTCTCCCCTCTCCCTTCCTCTCTGAAATCAATAAAAAAATATATTTTTTAAAAGATGGTAGAATAAAAAGTTGACAAACCTGTCTTAGCCCTACAGACTTAAAAAAAAACTTTTTTGCATCTGTTTGTGAAATCATGGTTTCTGGGAAGCACTGATATAGCAACCGCTGAATGTCCCAGTTCCATGCACCTACTCTCCCCTTTTCAGATATCCTATAAAATGCCCACAACCCTGCAGTCCAGCTGCTCTGTGGTGCCTCTGTTCTTTCTCCCTTGGATTGGACATTATTATATAGTTCAGCAGAAAGAAGTATCAAAAGGTTAACTGACTTTCCAAGTTCATTTTCCTGATTGGGACAGAACTGTGATTATAACCCAGTTGTCTGGATCTAGTCTAATGACTAGGGTAATGATGAGAGTGACAACAGTAATATGGTCTTTGCCATTAACTGAGCACTTCGGACTTAAGTGCCAGGTACTGTGAATTCTATACACACATCATCTAAATCCTCAAAACAATCATCTGAATGTAGTTGTTATTTTTTCTATTTTATAGTTAAGGAAACAGGCATGGAAGCATTAAGTGCAAGGTTTCAGAGTTATTAAATATCAAAGGTGAGATGCAATTCCAAATTCTCTGACTGCAAAGCCCATGCCTTTAACCACCGTGCTCTGCAGAGAAAGCACCCGGGAGTGTTCTTGCTCTCAAGGAGCCAGTGTGTGTGTGTGTGTGTGTGTGTGTGTGTGTGTGTGTGTGTGTGTGTGTATATGACTCTTTTCATATATATAAACTTTATATACATGTAGTAAATCTTAGTTTTCTTCAAAAGCCCTATCCATATACTCTAAACCTCTATGCTTAGAGTCAATAAAGAAGTTCCATTCCCAAAAAATAATTAGATTTACTCTCTATGTTCTTTTTAAATTTTATTTTCAATAACAGTTTACATGCAACATTATTTTTATTAATTTCAGATGTGCAGCATAGTGGTTATACAGCCATATACTTTACAAAGTGTTCTCTCCCAATTTTCTCAGTACCCGCCTGGTTCCATATATAGTTACAATATTATTACAATACTAGAGGCCCAGTGCACAAAATTTGTGCACTCAGGCGGCGGGGGGGGGGGGGGGGGTGTTCCTCAGCCTGGCCTGAACCCTCTTGCAGTCTGGGAGCCCTTGGAGGATGTCCAACTGCCGGGTTAGGCACACTTTTTGTCAGTCAGACATCCTGAGCACCGCCCAGCTTCTGGTTGAGCACATTGGCCACCAGGGGGCAGCTCCTGTGTTGAGTGTCTGCCCCCTGGTGGTCAGTGTGTATCATAGCAACTGGTCATTCTGCCGTTCAGTCGATTTGCATATTAGCCTTTTATTATATAGGATTATTGACTCTATTCCCTATGCTGCGCTTTGCATCCCTGTGACTGTCTTGTAACTACCAATTTGTGCTTCTTAACCCCTTCACCTTTTTCACCCAGCCCTCCAACTCCATCCCCTGTGGCAAACATCAGTCTGTTCTCTGTTTCTATAAGACTGTTTCAGTTTTGCTCATTAGTTTATTTTGTCACTTAGATTCCACATATAAGTGAAACCATCTGGTATTAGTCTTTCTCTGACTTACGTATTTCACTTAGTATAATACCCTCTAGGTTCATCTATGTTGTCACAGATGGTAAGATATCATTCTTTCTTTATGACCTGGTAATATTCCATTGTGTATATGTACCACTTGTCTATTGATGGACACTTGGGTTGCTTCCATATCTTGACTATTGCAATGAACATAGGGATATATATATTCCTTTAAATTAGTATTTTGGGTTTCTTTGGATATATTCCCAGAAGTGGAATTGCTGGGTCATAAGGCAGTTCCATTTTTAATTTTTTAAAAAACCCTCCATAATATTTTGCATAGTGGCTGCACCAATTTACATTCTCACCAAAATGCACAAGGTTTCCCTTTTCTCCACATCCTCACCAACACTTGTTGTTTGTTGATTTACTGATGATAGCCATTCTGACAGGTGTGGAGTGGTATCTCATTGTGGTTTTAATTTGCATTTCTTTGATGATTAGTGTTGTTGAGCATCTTTACATATGTCTATTAGCTATCTGTATACCCTCTTTGGTGAAATGTCTATTCAGGTTTTCTGCCCATTTTTAAAATTTTACCCTGTTCAGTACCTCTTAATGCAACTAAAATGGCTAAGGTATTGTCAAATCTGGGAAATTTGATGAAAACATATTAGTGGTGTTTTTGAAACTTAGATGGTAAGCTTAGCTCTTTTTGTATCATTTAGTTATTTTTTTCATCATTGGTTCTTTTTTTTTAAAAAAAATATATTTTATCGACTTTTTTACAGAGAGGAAGGGAGAGAGAGAGAGAGAGAGTTAGAAACATCGATCAGCCGCCTCCTGCACATCCCCCACTGGGGACGTGCCCGCAACCAAGGCACACGCCCCTGACCGGAATCGAACCTGGGACCCCCCAGTCCGCAGGCCGACGCTCCATCCACTGAGCCAAACTGGTTTGGGCCATCATTGGTTCTTAATTACTCTTTTCTGAGCTTACATTTCTCAATTATTGTGCAGCAGAGTGAATACAATCCTTGCTAGAAGAGCATCAGATCCTGGCACTTGAGAAAATTAGCATAAGCTTTGAAAAAAAATTTTTTTAAGCTTAAGGCCTTATTTCAATAATCTTTGAGAGATCATGGACTTTTAATCTAGTCATTAGATTGAAATTGAGAAGGAAAATCAGAGAACCATATGCAGATGCAGAACTCTTGAGTGTTAAATTAATAAAACCTATATTTAATGAATAAGATCAGACTTATGTAGATGTTGCCCCTAAATTTTTGTGACTCAAAGTGTGATTCTCAAATTAGCAATGTCAGCGGCATCTGGTTAAAATATAGGCCCCACCCCAGACCAATTGACAAAATCCCCAGATGATCTTTATTGACATTAAAGATTGTCTTTATTGTGATGCATTGCCCTAAATGATAGGCTTTCTCAGAGTTTGATAAGAGCCTAATCAATGGTATTAATAAATCTAAAAATACTGTGCTAATGGGAGAATGATGATTGGAACATAGGCTAATGGAAGTGGGGCAGAATTTGAAAGTTTATCTGACACTGACCAGGGGTGAGAGAGTCAATATAGGACCCCCAAAAGAGGCTTCATGTGGATTATCAGGGGCTCTCCAGGGTATGCTATTCCTGCAACTCTCCATTGTTCCTTCTTTGGCTCATCTACCTCATGCACCTCTTGGCTATACTTTGGTTATCCTTTCAGCTTTTCTTCAGAAAGAAATGGCCCTTGTCATGGGTCAGAGAGATTTAGTCTTTTATAGAGTTCTGTACTTCTTATTAAAATATAACAAATTGCCTTCTTATAATGTATAAGTTATATATAAACTTTTATATCCAATCTGTTACTTCCAATTACAAATTATTATATCAGCATTCTTTTGAATTTATAAATATGGCATGCTTTTGGTTTATGAATGCCCATGAAAGAGATACTGATTGATCTTAAGGGTTTGCTATTAGTAATTAGATTAATATTAGATTTTAATAATTCTCTATAAAATTCTAGAGGATTAAAACCACCAAGAGATACTATTCTCCCCCTCACCCCACCCCCCAGGAACCTCCTTAGGAAAAAGGTATATGGAGCTCTTGTAATTGATTTTTTAAAAATTGAAATAAAGAAAGACACTGAATGGGAAGGAAAGTATCCTAGAATTTTATTACTCATGGAATTCTTGCTTATTTGGCATATTGTAGCTCACAGAGCACTTCTCAATTATTGTTTTTCCCTTCTTCAGTGCCAGTTTTTTAAAGTATTTTGGGAACATTGAACTTTGTGTTTCTGTGACACCTCAGAACTTAATGTGGCTCAATCGTTTCCTTTTAGAATGAAGTGTTTTTTTCTAACCTTTTACATGATGTTCTCAGAGAAGATCACTCCCTGGTGTCACGAGCTGTATCCATGAAGGTGGAAAATTTCACAGAAATTAGTGAAATAAGTGAGCTCTTTGACATATTTACTTACAATAAGGTAAAATCAGTCATATATTTCCTCTTGTTCTGAACTCTTGCAGAAAGTTGCATAAAATAGATTCCAAGGTTCATAAGCTAATTTGCTATTGTATAACTTTTGATACAAATAACCCTAATTTTATTCAGTAGATAGATTTCAGAAAATGTGGTTAAATCAATTATTATCTGGTAAATATTAATAAAGCACATCTTAGGTGCTCAGTACCATCTACCATTATGAATAGACTTAGACACTTAGACCTAGACACTTCTATTTGGTACAAATTTATTTTTGCCATATATATATATAACTTTAAAACATTTTGTGTACCCTGAACTTTTTATATGTAGGGCATTAGTTCACCTTGTACCTATTAATTAGTGACAGTCTACTATTTTATTAAAATGTTTTAGAATAACTGAAGTTATTCAGCTAAAGTGCACAATGCAGTCAGGAGCACAGCCCAGCATAATGCTTGTTGAAATGAAATGTGTCAGTATTTAGATATTGAATTTTGTTCAGATCATGGACAACTTCTTATGTCTTAGGGAGCGTCTATGGTCCGGATGCTTTCTAGTTTCCTGAGTGAGAATTTATTTATCAGTGCACTTAAGGTAAGTTTACAAAATGTTACCTGGAAGGCAATAAATGTAAATTGCTTTAGGATGTGATTTATTTTAACCTTAACTTTTCTATTTTTACAGTCATATTTGGAGACATTTTCTTACTCGAATGCTAAGCAAGATGATCTCTGGAGGCATTTTCAAATGGTATTGGCCTACTTCCTGACATGTTTTTGCTGAGTTGTTCTGTATGATAGAGTTCAACAAGATGGGGCAGCCAGGCTTATATGGCAATGCCACAGGAAAACAGTTTTACCTTGTTTGGGAAACTCCCTTAAGTCGGGCTGTTTCTTTTGTCTCCAATACTGTATTCCCAGTGCCCAGAACAGAGCCTGCACATATTAGGTCTAAAAATATATGTTTAATGAGTGAATGAGTGAATAAACTAAGGAACCATTCAGGTATAGCGTTGAAGGGAGTTCTGAATTTGGCCCGGTATATCACCCACTGGGAATTACTATATAGAATAGCTATGTCGTTTCTTTTAGGAGATTGCTACCTCAAAAGATTTTGAAGATAAATACCTGCTTTTCTGATGTTTTTTTGAAAACAGGCCATAGATGACCAGAATAAAATTGTTTTGCCAGCAACAGTAAAAAGTATAATGGACAGTTGGACCTACCAGAGTGGTTTTCCAGTTATCACCTTAAATGTATCTACTGGCGTCATGAAACAGGAGCCATTTTATCTTGGAAAGGTTAAAAATCAGACTCTTCCAACCCACAAGTAGGTAGATTTGCTCCTCTGTCTCTCCCTTCCTTGGGTTGAGTTCTGATCAAATGGAAACCAGCCTGTGGGTGAGGAAGCATAACCCCTGCTGGCTACACCTTTTTGCAGAGTGACTCTGGGACGGTGACTTAGGACTCCGTGTAGGACGTTCCTGTGGTGCTAGGATAAGGGAGAGCTCCCGATGTCCTGAGCCAGGCCAGAGACCTGCTTTTAAGATTTCAAGGCAGTGCCTCTCCTCAACATCATTGACCAAAGCTTTGGGTGTTATGTATTTCTTTTTTGTCCTTCAGACAGAAATAACAAATTACTCAGGATTCTGGGTGACAGGCAATACGCTAGAGCCATAGATGACCTCATGCTAGTTAAGAGAAACGGATATCGTGTTGCAAGGTCATCTTCTTTTCTCTAGAAACAGTACCAAATGGTAACTATGTCTGAGGAATAGTTTTGTGCATGTCCACACATGCATGTCTATATGTATTTGTACCCCTACCTATAGCATTAGAATTATGGGCTTTCAATACTGTTAGGCCTGGGTTCAAATAGGAACTCCACCAAACTTCAAATCTTAGGTAGGTCTTATTTCTCTGAGTTTTAATTGGCTTATCTATAAAATAAACATAATAACAGGTATCCCAGTAGATTGTTGTAAAAATGAAATAATGAGTATAAAGTGGCTTAGTATTCATCATTTTCTCCTTCCCTCCTATTTCTTAATTTGTTAGATAATTTTTAACTGTTTTTCCTAAAATTTTGATCCTTACATCTCATTGTAGTATTGCCACAAATGAGTAATTAATTTTCAAATACCACCACCAAACTTTTCAGGCCCTCCTACTCTTTCTTTAAAACCCCAGGGGAGAGGAACAAGAGACCTAAAGATTTCTTCTCACTGTGATATACTGTGTCTTTTGAGAAGAGTTATGCCTTAGTCATCAGGTAAAACAGAGACCCTCAGTTTAATGCCTTTGAGAACCCAGACTTGTGAGTATTTGAGCAGATTGAAAAATATTGCCCAAATTCCAAGTAGCATGTCCGTCCCTTCAAATGACTAATGTCCTCCTTGTGGTCAGCTACTTCATCCAGGTCATGTCCACAAACATGGAAAGAATGCTGGCATTCAGGAAATATGAATGATCTGGCTGACTCATGCTGAACATTTTTCAGATGGGGAGAAAGCTTGATGCAGAAAAGTATTTTGAAATATTTGCCAAGTTTTTCTTCTTAAATTTCTCTTTACCTCTCTTGGCAAGGACGGATTTGGGTCTGTCTGCAGCATTTGAACAACCTCTGAACAGGCCAGGTGGATATAATTTATTATAAACAGGCCTTTAAAGTTTCAGATACAAGATAGTCCTAGAAGCTACCTTAAGTTTTAAGAAGTCAATCTATAACAGTGGTTCTCAACCTTCTGGCCCTTTAAATATAGTTCCTCATGTTGTGACCCAACCATAAAATTATTTTCATTGTTACTTCATAACTGTAATGTTGCTACTGTTATGAATCATACTGTAAATATCTGATATGCAGGATGGTCTTAGGCGACCCCTGTGAAAGGGTCGTTGGCCCGCCAAAGGGGTCGCGACCCACAGGTTGAGAACCACTGATCTATAAGATAAAACAAGAGAGAGTAAACCAACAACTAAAGCCAAACTGGCTTGTAAAATCAATAGTGAATAATAAAAAGCCAAGTCCTACATATCCAGAGGGAATGACCAATTTCTGTCTGTTATTTTATCATCTCATTTAACATTGGCTCAGTGCTTACATTCTTATGTGAAAATTAACTGAATTTAAAATTTTTTCTAAGTGATACATGGATTGTACCTGTTCTTTGGATGAAAAATGGAACTACACAATCTTTAGTCTGGCTAGATAAAAGCAGCAGTAAGTAACAAATTTTTTAAATATCTTCACATATATACATGCATATATATAATATAAAGGATAAAAAGTTGAAATATTTAGCTTTTGAAAAGCTATCCTGTTTAAAACTAAAGTATGATATCATTCTTGTTGAACATAGAGATTTAAAGAAAAGTTTCAAATCAAAAGCTATTAATGTGAAAAAATGTAATTATATGGTAAGATATGTATATATATACATATATATATGAATTCCTTTAATTTTTGTTTCATTGGATTTATTGTTTAGAATTAAAAGAATATAGTATAAACATATATTGAAATATTTTTCAAATGTACCACATCAAACATTTCACATATTTCTTTGTAGAATTATTTCCTGAAATGCAAATTTCAAATTTTGATCACGACTGGGTGATTTTAAATTTGAATATGACTGGATATTACAGAGTTAACTATGATAAATTAGGTTGGAAGAAATTAAATCAACAGCTTGAAAAAGATCATAAGGTAAGATTATTTTTGTATCTTTTTAAAAATATTAGTATTGCACTCTCTAGCCTTTCAGAGTTGAGTTTTCATACGTCTGTCTGATGAGAAGAGACCTTCCCCTCATTACTTATTCTTAGCAAGGGGAGATTTTGGTTGAATGCTTTGTATTTTGGTACATGCCCTTGACCAGAATCGAACCTGGGACCTTTCAGTCCGCAGGCCGACACTCTATCCACTGAGCCAAACTGGTTAGGGCGTATTTTTGAACATTACTCTCACTTTTCCACAATAATTTTACCTTTCTAGTTAAAAATAAGAATACATTTTCCTATTAACCATTAGTTTTGTGATGTTAGGCAAGTTACTTAAATGTTCTGCTTTCATTTCTTACTTTAAATGGAAATAATATTATGTATTACTTATTTATCATGAGGATTAGAGATGATGTAGGTAAACATATACTTAAAATTTCTAAGCCCATAATAGATGTGCAGTATATGCTAGAAAATGTTAATTTTTGTAAAAATTTTATTCTCACTCTTTCTCAGAGGGGAGAATTTAATCCACAAATATCAATAATAATCCAATATCACTTTAAATTGTGAAAGAATTATAAATCATTATACAATATGTAAATATTAAAATGTTGGCTAGCTCTAATCAGTAAGATTTTTATTGATTGAATTTAACCAAATCTCCATCGGTGGAGATAGATGCTGGCTTATAAGTCTATAGAGTTGGCTCAGCTGTGAAATCTTGGGCACGTCATCGAGACGACATTTGTGAAACTAGAGTGTTGAACTAAAAGAAATCTTGTTGTCTCACTCTGGAAATTCTCTGAGACACATGCAGGAACCTCTCCACCAGAAGAGGCAATTAAGAACATTGGTCCAGACTTTGGATTTTTGGTCAGGTAGATTTGTGTTTATATTTATGTTCCTCATTTGCGAGGTGTGTGACCTTAGGCCTCTTATTTGGCCAGCCATGCCTCAGTTTCCTTCTCTCTACAAATAAAGCTCTCACTGGTGCCAATTGCACATGTGTGTTTCCATCTGTCATTGTTGATCGTGAGTTTGGTTGACACTTCTATTATAGAGAAAGGGCGAATAGCGATATTAAAATATTTCTTCTAATTAATTTCCATTCAATGTGCATGAACTTGTGCACTGGGCCACTAGTCTGTATAATAACAGACCAACCTTGAAGGGTTGTTGTGAAGATTAAATAAAGTGATGCATGTGTTATGGTCTAACAGAGGCCTGACACAATTCAGGCATTCAGAGCACATTCAGTAATTTTTAAAAATTACTATTATACTTTTGAGTAAAGCTACAAAACCGACTTATGATGGCATTTTAAAATCTTTTTCTGAGTAGCTAAATTCTTGTTAATTTCTAAGGGCACGCTTGGCTATGGAAGCTTTAGGTCATGTTATTATAGCAATGATTTCTTGAAACCACTGCAGACTTACTTATTTAAAGACTGAGGTTAATTATTCCTACAACATAATTGGTGAGCAAATAAAAAAATATTTCAGTTATTAATATTGATCTATAAAATAGGTTATTACTGCCAGAAAGGAAAAGAGACTACTCCCAAGAAAAGAATTAAGCTTGGTTTGCTTAGATGTTCAAAGGGATGTAGTGAAGATAAATTTTCTAGTACCAAATATATGAAAATCCTGGAGCTATTGAAGGAATACTGTGGGAGGCGTTGGGCATCCTTAGGACACTACAGCTGAGACAGAGTCCTGTGGCCTGGCAATGCCAAGGAGCTCAAACAGGAGCCTCTGGAGTTAGGCTGGCAATTGACTCCTGCCTTTCTGTGATTCAAAGGGCCCTACTGGTGGTATTGTGTCAAAGCAGTAAATTCCTGAGAAGAGAGATACCATTTGAAAGAGTACCTCAATCTTACTAAAATAGTGCTAAATAATATTTATTTAAGCCCTCCTATGCCAAAAAATTCCCCTGACAATAATTTGGACATTGTCATACAATTTAATGTATGCTTTCTGTTTTGGAGAAGCCTTTTAAACTTGGCTTCCTGTTTTTATTTTCTAACATGCTGTTTTCAGGGAGAATTTTGGCATAGCTCTCTGCCTTATTTAAACCTTATGATTCATGTCCAGAGGGATCATTTATCAAAAACAGATGTATAATACATAAGTTATGGGGACTACCCTTAGTATTTATCATTTCTCTGTACATGAAACAATTCATGTGAAAGTACTTTGTAATTAGCCATGATCTTTAAATGTTATTCTTTTAAAATTATTTTTTTTTACTAAAAAAATTCTCATCTTTCTCTGCACATATTGGGATCTAATTTGCAGGCCATTCCCGTTATTCACAGACTGCAGCTGATTGATGATGCCTTTTCCTTGTCTAAGTGAGTATATTTTCTTCTCACATGGTTTTAGAGTTCACCTTGAGAATTTATCATTATGAACTTCATCACTATGAAGTTGGTTCTTTAGCATATCCAGGCCATAACTTCTCAAGATTAAGATCAAATTCTGTAGTTATAGTGGAATTTTATTACATAAAAGTGCCTGGAATGTGCAACAACATGGATGAAACTTGAGGGCATTATGCTAAGTGAAATAAGCCTGTCACAAAAAGAAAAGTACTATAATATTCCGCTTTACAATGAGGTGCTTGGAGTAATCAAAATCATAAAGATTTAAAGCGCAATGGTGGTTGCCAGGGGTTAGGGGAAAGGTGAAAAGGGAAGATATTATTTAATGGGTACAGAGTTTCAGTTTTACAAATGAAAAGAGTTAAGGAGACAGATGATGGTGATGGATGCACAAAATTATGAATGTATTTAATACTGCTGAACTGTACACTTAAAAATGGTTATAATGACAAATTTTATGTGTATTTTCCCACAGTAAAAGAAAGACAATTTAAAAAGTCCTATGAAGAAAGAGCAATAATGTCTATTATAATTAGAAAGCCACCAAGAAACAATGTTTTGAGAGAAAAAAATATGTTCTTCTCAAGTCAAACCTTGGCATTCAATTATAATCAAAGTCCTATATATTTTCGATTACATTAACTTTGGTATAATAAGATTTAAACTAGTTATGGAGAATTTTTAAAGGGTTTTAAAAGAATAGCAAAGATAACTCAATGTTTTGAAAGAAACACCTTAAAGGAAAAGTTTGAAAAGGATGTAGTAGAGATGATATAAAGAGAAAAAAGATAATAGTGTTTAAATATTTATAGGTTTATTATAAAAAGCATAAGAACCATTATTTTCAAAGTATCAATCAGGAATAAAAACTTACGTAAATTACAAGTGATTCAAGCTTACCTTTGTAAACTCTAGTAAATGTTAAAATGGATAAATATAGGAAGATTGTGTTCATATTTTTCTGTGATATTGAGTGTTAAGGAAATAAAGTAGCTGTCATCTAAAAAACGAATTGCTGGAAGTAGACTATTAAAATTTTGAAGTGATTTATGATACCTGACAATGATGGCTGTAGGTATAATTTTAATGAGATATGGCATTTATTTTAACATATTGCAAAATTATTGATTTTATTTATATCATCCTTATTCGTTATGATATAAATAAAATGTGACATATATGTAAAAGCAGCTGGTAAGTATTTGACCAGGCAAATTAATATATGTTCAGAATTTAAATTTTCAGACAATAAAATTAAGGAGTATACATAATAAATTATTTAGTGTGCTCACTCTCTCTTTGGCTTGTCCTATTTCTTGAATGAATGTCTGCTTATTTTATCTTTTATTTCTTTACCACTTTTCCCCTCTGTAACCTGCAGCATACTTCCTTGCTCACTACGTTGTTGAAACTCCTCTCTGAGATTACCCTGACTTTGGTACTGTTGACCACATCCTCCTGGAAACTTCTTTACTGGCTTCCTGAGACTTTAGTATGCAAACGTGGTTCTCCTCATGTATCTGACTTCCCTTCTTCTTGCTGCTGTGAGCATCCTAAAACCAGTGATGGTTGTGTTATTTTTTTCTATCTTCCCTTGGGATAATGCATGCATTTTTAAAATTTCAGTGATTTTATTACGTACATGTACAGTGCCTAGAAGATATAAGGTACTCAATAAATGTTTGTGGAAGATATGTTGATGACTTCTAAACCTACATCTCTACTTGTCTCTTCCTGTCTTCTATTTATCCTGTGGTCATTTAAATTCAGCACCTGGGACACTGAACTTTATTTGTCTCTAAACTGCTCCTGCTATCATTTTTTTCTCTCTGTCAAAGGTTCCACTATTCTTCCCATCACCCAAACTTGCAACATAAGAGATATCCTGAACTCCTGCACATTTCCCAAATAGTCACCATGTCTTTTCTATTCATTCCTAGAAAAGTCTTTTGGATTCCCACCTTACTTACTACCTCCACTGTTTCCATACTAAGCCAAGCTTTCATTGTCTTTTGCTTGGCCTATTGCATTAGCTTCTCGCCTTTAGTGCCTTTGAATTCCATTCTATCTTCTTGAGCCCAATTATAATAAAATTTTTAGGCATCACCTTCATGATGGTACCCAGGTATCTAAACATCTTCCCACCACATGTAAATTCTATATCCTAACATTCATGGCTCTTCACAGTTTTGATCCACCTTTCCTATTAGGCCCCACCTTCCAACTATACACAAAAGAAATTCTCTGCTTCGGTTAGCTTGGTCTGCCCATCATATTAATTCCCAATAATCTTCTTTGTCCTAAACTGTCTTCTTTTTTACTACCCATTTCAATCCTACCCAACCTTCATTGTTCTTCTCAAATTCCTACTCCAGGAGGCCTTCGCTGACTTTTCCATTACATGCCTGTTTACCGTCTTTGCTCCTTTATTGTATTCATTGTCTTTCTTAGGACCTTTTGTTAACATTTACTTATGCATAAATCTCAGCTCCTCATTGAAGTAGTAAGATCCTCAATAGTAGGAGAGCGTATTGTCCTATATTCTAGTTTTTGCTGGCAGAACATTAGAGAGAGAATGACTTTTAATTAATACTTGTTGAATGGAAACTATACTCTCATAAGAATGCATACTAAATGCATAAATATTCTTTTGCCCGATAATTAGGCCAATATTGGGCCTGGATTTTCTTTTTTTTTAAATATATTTTATTGATTTTTTACAGAGAGGAAGGGAGAGAGACAGAGAGTCAGAAACATCGATGAGAGAGAAACACCGATCAGCTGCCTCCTGCACATCTCCTATTGGGGATGTGCCCGCAACCCAGGTACATGCCCTTGACCGGAATAGAACCTGGGACCTTTCAGTCCGCAGGCCGACGCTCTATCCACTGAGCCAAACCGGTTTCGGCAAGGGCCTGGATTTTCTATAAAATCTCCAGGAATTTGGGTGCACATACCAAACTGAAAGGGAGGGTTGGTCAACATTGCTTGGTTCCCATCTTATCAATGAGATGGGACCTTTGCCCTCTAGCTTCTTGATTTCACATACTTTATAAAGTCAGGCATTGAAGCATGGAACAAATATGGAAAGTGTGCAAATCATTTTTAGCAAGTGAAGGTTTTTTAGTGTGTGTTTTTAAACCAAACAGAAACAATTATATTGAGATTGAAACAGCACTTGATTTAACCAAGTACCTTGCTGAAGAAGATGAAATCATAGTATGGCATACAGTCTTGGTGAACCTGCTACCCAGCAATTTTGTTTCTGATGTGGGCAACTATGATACATACACATTATTAAAGGTAATTTCATTCTTTGTTTGTGGTTTAAAAGAATCCATTCTTTCTCATTCTATATTCTAAAGAGCATCTGTGAAACAGGCCTTCCAAAAGTAGTTTATTTATATATATATATAACTAATTAATATATACATATTCATTTTTTTCAAGGAATGATTGATTATTCTTAAAAGAAAATACCTTAGTCATAAACCTGGTCTAGGAGATGAGTATGATAGAAGTTTAGAAAGGTATTTAATTCTCATGGAAGTGGCAATGTGTCCTAAGAAACCAGAGTGGATAGATATGGTATGCCTTTTTGCTTACAGAAAAGGATAGTATGCATTAGTAACTATTTTCCTAAAAGATTGTTAATCAAACAGAATGACTTTTTACAGTCCTATATGCATAAGTGAGATGCTTTGATTTACAGGGCCAGCACTTAAAACCAGAGAAGTGAGTTCCAGAAAAAGTAACGTTTCAAAGCTGCTCTTGATGTTGCGAAGAGAGTGAGGGAAATTAGACTTAATGACTAAAGACATAACATGCCATCATAACTGAAACAATATAAAAGGAGAAAAGTTCCATCATTTGGTTTTAAACAGTGATCATAAGAAAGATAGCACAGGTAGAATCAAAGCCTAAGTTAGGGAGCAAACCTTTGGAGAGTTAAGGGCTACAAACAAACTGGAAAGTAAGTTAGGTGAGGATTCCAAGTGAGTTGCTGAGGCAGTTTGAGGCTGAAATCATAACTACCTCAGGGTTCCATACTTTCTTTTCTTTTTTTTTTTTAATATATTTTATTGATTTTTTACAGAGAGGAAGGGAGAGAGATAGAGAGTCAGAAACATCGATGAGAGAGAAACATCCATCAGCCGCCTCCTGCACATCCCCCACTGGGGATGTGCCCGCAACCCAGGTACATGCCCTTGACCGGAATCGAACCTGGGACCTTTCAGTCCGCAGGCCGACGCTCTATCCACTGAGCCAAACCGGTTTCGGCATACTTTCTTGTCTCTACTGTCCAAAGTGCTGATGGAAACTTACTGGAATGTGGGGTTGGTGACCAATAGAAGGCACTTTAATATTTGTGGGATCAAGGAAACTCGTTGATTTATATCTGATGACTGGGTTTGCATAAATAAGTAAAAACTAATACTTGTTTTTAAAGAATTTCAATGAATACATTTAGTATTTCAATACAGGAATGTATAACTTTTATAATCTTATAATCTTATTATTTACTTCAGATTCAGGGCTTAAATTGTTTGAGACATAAATCAGTTCTTGTTTTCTTGGAGGTTTATATATTAAACATGGAATTTTTAAAATAGAAAGTTTAAGTTTTAAATTTTTATACGTTTTTCTCATTTTTTATGATAACGAGAAATGAATAGGATGATATTAAGTTATAATAATAGCTAATATTTATTGACTTATTTGCCAGGCAGTATGCTTACATACATTATATTGTTCAGTCTTCACAAAACTATAATAATGGTGTTATTGTAAACCTTGTTTTGTGTGAGAAAACTGAACCTATGCAGGCTAAAAAATAAACCAGTTACACATTACTAACAAATAAAAATCATTTCTGAAGACATATCTGTCATTATTAATGTCTCTTCAGATAAAGAGAAATGCAATGCAAATTCAGTGTTGCGAGCTAGACTAACAGTATATTTTCTTTATTGTTTATAGAAGTATCTATTAAAGAGACTGACCTCAATATGGAATCATTATTCAACTATAATTCGTGAAAATGTGACAGCATTGCAAGATGACTATTTAGCTTTGTAAGTATTTTTGAATAGTAATAATTGCATAAAATTATTCATATTAATAAATAGGCTTCCATACTTACATCATAACATCTTAATACCTATGATTCACTGAGAGATTTTTATATACTATTTTAGGACAGTAGCTTTGAGATTGATAAGCTACATGTATCCTAATAGGAAATAATAGTTTGGGATCTTAATTTACCCACAAAGCACATATGTGTATACACAGAAAATTTTTAAAATATATATTTTTTATTGTTGATATTATTATAGATATCTCCCATCCCCCCCACTTTAACCCCCTCCTCCCTACCTATACCCCCCAGGTACCCTATTGCCTGTGTCCATGGGATATGCATATAAGTGTATAAGTTCTTTGGTTTATCTCTTCTCGTTCTCCCAAACCCACACTGAGGTATGTCAGTCTGTTCCATGCCTCCATGCTTCGGGTCTTATTTTGTTGGTTAATTCATTTTGTTCATTAGATTCCACAAATAAGTGACATCATGTGACATTTTATGCAGGAATTTATAGCTCTGTATTCTCAAATCTTACTGGTTGAAATTGTAAGTATGTCATACTAATGGTGAAGAGCTGTGCTAAGCAAAGTCAGCCTATCCCAGTGAATTAAAGGGCATGGAAAAGGGGCCCCTCTGTATATTACTGGTGACAGAAATTCTCTCACAGTGCAAATTTTATGAGAGGTTGACAGTGAAATATATCAGTCATTGTGTATGATCATAAGTGTTATAAATGATTTTCAAATCATTGATTTGGTGAGAGAAGTAAGCACGTTGTCATAATGATCCAGGAAGGGGGTGAAAGGCAGAATACAGCTCTGCTGTCACCGGCCTCCCTGTGACCCAAGGCCATGTGTGTATGCTGGGCTTCTAGATTTAGGGAGGGAGTTTGTGATCAGCTATGGTACAGGGATTATATTTACAGCACTAGTCACATCAACTTTAAATCAATTAGACCGAACAAGAAATACAAAGCATACAAAATGTGATTATTATCTCTCATGAGTATCCTTCTGAGAGAGGAGAAAATTTTAGTGCTAGGACCTGTGACTAGAAGGACATAGGGTTGAATGGACAAGTAGATTGAAGATGGGAAGGACTAGTTGGAATAGTGAATGTGTAGGCATGTGTGAATAAACAGGAAGGCAAAAGTGTGCTCAAAACTGCAGGCATGGCCCTAACCGGTTTGGCTCAGTGGATGGAGCATCAGCCTGTTGCCTGAAGGGTCCCAGGTTTGATTCTGGTCAAGGGCTCATGCCCCAGTTGCAGGCTCGATCCCCAGTGTAGAGCATGCAGGAGGCAGTCAAACAATGATTCTTTCTCCTCCTTGATGTTCCTATCTCTCTCTCTCCCTCTCCCTTCCTCTCTCAATTCAATAAAAATATATTTTAAAAAAAACAACACACACGAAGGCAGCACAACTGTTAACTAGCCATAACCTTGGATTAGTTAATTGGACTGAAGTGACCTGCTTTTTTGTAGCATCCCAAGACGAGTTCTCTGCAGCCAGCTTGGGATGGGTGGGGAGGGACAGTGTGTGTATAAATGAATGCTCAGAGCTGTCTTTCAGAAGGCCTCCACCCTTGGACATTCCACTTCTGCTTATCAGAGAGTCAGGTCAAGCCGAGTTGAAACTAGAGGGTGGGGGAATAGAGATTTGGCTCTTGCATTTTCTGGAACTTTATGGCCACTTTGATTTCCTTTACCTTTTACTTCAAACTTGGGGAGAGCAGGGAGATATACCCCACGCACCGCTTATCTGGATTTATAATTGTTCTTCACTGTATTCTTTTGAACTTACTTGTTTTGAACCATAATGTGTACCCCTTCTCAGCTATAAAAACAAAACAAAACCTCTATCCTTTTTCTGGCCATAAATATAATAGCCAGGAGGAGTTGAAGAAGAAACAGAAACTTAAGCAAGGAAAAGCACATGGTTGAAAGAGAGAAATAAACCATTCCTTTCCATGTATAAAGAACTTTCTTTTTAAGAGTATTAGATCAAATACTCTAAAGTCATTTTTTATCCACAAGGCAATTATTATAAAAGGGAGGAAAAGTAAATTGATAACAGATGTGGAGTCTGTGTACACCATGTGTGATTGAGGGAGATAAAGGATGGCAGTAATTTATTTCTAACTTTTCAAAAAATACCAGTCTTAGGAGCTTATTTGGTTCCTGACAGGCTCTCAGAAAACATTTCTCTGAATCTTAAACACGTTTGTTATCCACAAAAGCGTTTTTTCTTCTTTTTTTAGCAAACTTGATGTTATTGGAAGGATGTTTTAAACTACCCATCTTTTTATGAAACATATTCTTGGAGGGAGAAAAAAATAACGTGGTAATGCAAAATAAAATGTTTTCCTTTGACTGTTCCTTCAAGAATATCGCTGGAAAAACTTTTTGCGAGTGTGTGTTTCTTGGGCCTTGAGGACTGTCTTCAGCTGTCAAGAGAACTCTTCAAAGACTGGATGGACAATCCAGAGAATGAGTAAGATAAATACTGAAATTGCACTGGTCTTTGTCCTATTTCAACACCAGCAATCTTTCTACCTTTTTGATGCTCTCACTCTGGGAATGATTGTTTTGTTTTCACTTGGTTAATCTCTCCTACAATTTTATTCAAGTATCTTTCTTTAAAAAAAACTATCTAATGTAGGTCTGTTCATAACAATAGATTAGAACTTATACAGCGATTGTCACTCAGGATCTATCATTGCCAGTGCATTCCCTTTAAGCACTTATGCTTATTTTGAGTCTTATTTAGGTTGTTCTTTATTATATACATACATACATCAGAGCAACTCTTTTTTTCTATTTGTTTGCAGTCTCTCAGAGAGCTGAGGCTAAGACTCTATTAATATATCACCTCAGATGTACTGTTAGGAAATGTGATAGTAAGATATGAACCCAGACTTATCAGTGCCGGGGTCCAACCCCAGCGGGTCCAGGGGTTCCCAAAGGTGTAGACGGAGTCGGCGAAGGAGGAATGACACAGAGACAGCATTCAGTTGATCAGCAGCCTAGCCAGGATCTCCAGCCAAGTTCTGGTCTGGATCTCTGGCAAAGTTCTGGTTAGGATCTCCAGAGAGGTTCTGCTTAGGATCTCCAGCCAGGTTCTGTGTCCATGTTCTCTTGCTAGGCTCTCCAGGTTCTCCAGCCAGGTTCTGTACTAGGTTCTCCAGCCAGGTTCAGTCACCAGGTTCTAGTCAGGTTCTCTTGCCAATTTCTGTAGTCAGGTTCAGTCCAGGATCTTTTGCCATGCTCTCTCCAGCGAAGTTCTTCTGTCCCTAGAGAACGTTCTGTGTAGGTTCTGTGCCTAGGTTCTGTCTCCTAAGTTCTGTCTTCTGAATTCTCTTCTAAGCTCTGTCTCTTTCTGTCTTGTTACATCTGTATTTATACCAGTTGATTCAATCCTATCAATCTCTATTCCAAAGGTTAGGGCGTTTCTTATCTCCATTCCAGGGAGTAAAGATTATGTAGCTTAAGCATGATTGTTCGTAGTTAAAGTGATTAATTACCCGCCTGGCACTTAGTTGAGGGGTTTTATTCCCTCCCTAACTTCAGGGGAAAATCCCTACCTGGGGAAACAACCTTTCTCAGAGGTGACCTTGGTTAAAACACATAGTGCCAAGAAGGTGAGGTTCTAGTCAGGTTCTCTTGCCATATATGCCAGGTGAGGTTCTAGTCAGGTTCTCTTGCCATATATGCCAGGTCCCTTGAAACAGCAAGCATGGACCGGCTCCCGGCATATCAGCATATACTTACCAATTGTACTACTCTAATTTATTTCTCCCCTAAACCCCTTTCTAAACTAATTTGACAGTCTCATCTCATCACGGTAACACTAATGATAGTTCCCACAGTTGCCTTTCTAGATCCCTACTTTTGCTCTTTATATCTGAGATCACAACATTTTTTTCTAGCTACATAGTTCTGAATATATGATAACCCATAAACACAAGTAACATGTTTATAACTCAACTTCTATGAGAAATATCATTACATGTTATACTTTACAGAATACCTTATCCAGTTAAAACTGTGATTTTATGTTACGGCATTGCCTCGGGAAGTGATAAAGAGTGGGATTTTTTGTTAAATATCTACGCCAATAACACAAATGAAGAAGAAAGGAATCAACTTGCTTATGCAATGAGCTGCAGTAAAGACCCATGGATACTTACCAGGTGATTATGGACAACTTACCTTGAAAGTTCCTGGTGGAAGAGTGCAATTAATAAACCAAAGGGAGAAAAGTATCACTGTGCTACGATAACAATTAATAAATATTTGTGCATCATTAACTTGGAATCATATGGGATTTTGATTCCATTTATTTAAATTAACTTCTTGTATTGCATAATTTCTACATCTTTATTTTCTGCAAATGCATTTTTACAGATATATGGAATATGCCATCACTACATATTCATTCAATTTTAATGAAACAAATATAATTGAAGTTGTGGCAGCATTTGATGTTGGCCGATATGTCGCAAAAGACTTTTTAGTCAACAATTGGCAAGCTGTGAGTGAAAGGTAAGAACAGGATGTGAGACCACCCTTTCATTTAGGTCATGAGTTTGGTGCTGGAAGCACAGAGTCAGCCTGGCTAGGTCACAAAAGTCCTTTGCACTGACTAGAAAAGGCATTTAGTTTCACCATAAACTGGCTGTGTTATGGGAGAGAAGGTCACTTATCTTCAGTTTTGGCTTTCTGAATAAAGATAGATTTGCATGGGATAGTTTTATACCACAGTTTCCCTGTTGTGCCCGCTCAGAAGTTTGAAAGCGAGACTAGAGCAAGTCACATTTTCCTGGTGCATGTACATCACCATTCGTTTATTTTGTGAAGTGCATCACCATGTCTTTATGAAACAACAACGCCCATCATTACATCAGCTGGATGTTGCTTGTGTGCTTTACTTGTCAGATTCCCTTTTATATGCCTGGATTCCATAGTCTTGAACTTTTTAATATTTCTCATAATTTAAGACTAATCTGTTTGCTTCCTAGCCCACCTATTGGGTAACGTATACATTGGCATACAAATATCAGACAGCAGGCCCTGGATGGCTGGTTTTTCTAGAACATTACTTAACCATGCATTCCTAATAATCACATGCTATAGAGTGAGCAGATTCGAAGTAGCCAACAGTTCAGGTACAAGCAACTGTAAAGTTGAAAGCTACATTGTATAAATAAATTCTTTTGAAACAAAATATTTTTAGCATAAAAATGTTTAAGAATGTGAATATGGTTCTCTTACAGAGCAAAATAATGGAATAGGGTGCATTTTTTTGGTTCTGTGTGTGTGTGTGTGTGTGTACATTTATTGAGCACCCATACAACATGTAGTTTTAAATCAGAAATAAAAAATGTGTAGATAAAAGCTTATTTGTACAGTACCATTACAGGCTCATCAGTGGAATTTGAGAAAATTGTCTTTATCTCCTGCTTTAAATGACTTATCATTCTAGGTTTATTGCTTCAGAGGGTGTTATAAATTCCTTAAATGTCTGGGATCCCTAAGACCTTTGGGATAAATGGTGTTTTCATTTTTGCTTAAGTTGTTAAAGATAATGCCCTCCTTCTTAGGTCCTACTTCTCACTGGGAATTCGGCTATAAATCAGAATTATGTCCACAGGTCCCCTTGTTCCATGAGGTTTCAGAGATGTGCCCACCCCCTAGGGTTGTATGTTTTCTCTTTCCCTGGAGCTTGTAATGAAAACTTCACCCCATGTTCACTCTAGGTCTGAAATGCCTGCCTTTTCATCTGTAATCCTACTATGCACTATAAATGTTCATGTAAACAAAGTATCGTTTTGCTAGTAGATCAGTCCTATCAGGATAAACGCAGATGAGAAAGTAACTTATCCATTTGACTTGGGGTGGTGAACACACAATACAGTGTACAGATGGTGTGTTATGGAATTGTGCACCTGAAACCTGTATAATTTTGTTACCAGTGTCACCCCAATAAATTCAATACAAAGGAAAGAAAAAGAAAATAAAGAAAATAAGTTCTCTCACCCTCTCATTTGGAACGGGAAGTGGAACATCTATTTATTGTTTGTCTATGAACATTGAGGCCTTAGTTTCCTCTTCTCTAAAATGAAAGACATGTATTTATTAATTCTAAAGTTCTTTCTAGTAATAAAGTATTTTGGTTTTACTCTGATAAGACAGTTAGTTTCAGCTGTTGTTGGGGATATAAAGTGATTAGAATGTGGAGATGGAGGCAGAGAGGGCTTTGGGGACTCAAAGGGAAGGAAGGGAATTGAGTGAGGTTTGAACAGGCAGATTTGGGAAAAGTCACTTTCCACATGGAAGGACTAAAAGATTGACTTGGAATGAGTCACATCCCTGGCTGGAACTTGGGGCTCTGGAAAGGGGGAGACAGGGGAGGTCACAGGGTTGAATTGAGCACACTGCCAATAGCAGTTCAGAAACATCTGCTCCCCTCGACCACGCCCAGGACTCTTCTCAGAAGGCCCAATCTGAAAATACATTCTGGAATATTTGCTTGAGTAAAACATCTTCAGCTTGCTCCTGCTCCTCCCTCCCTTGTGCAGACACTGCACTGGTCTCTGAGGGGTAATTATTTAACTGTTGGACCAAGATGATCCTTTGAGCACTGATCTAAAAGAAGGAACCTCCACTGACCATAAAGACATCTTTCAGGTTACAGGAAAATCAATATGTACATGTAGATGTGGGTAGATTCTATGGAAGAATGTGTGGATAGGGATGGAACACCAGGATTTTTGTGATCTTTTGTTGTATGTGGTAGAAGTTATATTTATGCCCTTATCACCCTTGTTAAGTTGCTTTTAGCTTTCTTAAAACAATGTGGATTTCACAGCCAACAGGAAAATGCTAGTTTTGTTTGAATATAGACTATAAGGTATAATCAGTTCCAAACTCAACTGGCCCAAAATGAATCTTCACTTTTCCTTATCAAACACTCGATTTCTCCTCCAAATATTGTTATATTGTCTAGAGTCCTAAGCTTGAAACCTGCACTTATTTTCACTTCCATTCTGTTGTATTTAATGATGGGGAACACAGAGTGGAAAAGGTTAAGTAGGAGCACAAGGGAACTGCGTGAGTTGAGATGTGGTTGGAGTGGACCCATTCCCACCACCTGCCACTGGATTGGGCTGGATGCCTTGGTGCCCCATGCTTGCCACAGGAAGTCAGACATGGCAGGGGAAGGGGGAGGAGAGAAGGAGAAATGTGAGAAAGGAAAGAGGCAGAATGCAAGCCAAACTAGAATACCCATATCACCGTGTCCACACTAGCATTGAATGTTATCAGTATTTTTTAAAGGGTAACTATGCTGACACCCACTGGCTCTTGTCTTGATATTAATTAGAATGCATTTGACTAGGGCAGAGATAAACTACTGGTAAAGTATGTATTTTTGTTTAATATTTCAAAGAGATTGCTCTCGCAACAAGAGTGACAAATCCTCTCTGTCTCAAAAATTATCTCCGCTTGAAGCTTGCAAGACCAGGAAGGAATGATGTGTGCCAGGTGCTCTGATAGATGCCACAACATACATTATCTCATTTACTCTCCAGAACAATGCTTCTAACTATATGTTATTCCTCATTTCTACAACTTATGAGTTGCCCAAGGTAACTTCAAATTGGGCCTCACCTGTTGAGGTAACCTTTCTTCTGGATCTGGTAGAAAATCCCATAGTTAGCACCTTATGTAGTTTTCCGCTTTTTTTTTTTTAAGCTTGGGACTTGGTTCTTTGCAAATTTTGCCAAGTCTCTTGAGTCACCTCACAGGCTTTTCATACCTGGCCAATAAAAATGAAAAATAAGAAATATTTCCGCTTTCCCCACAGAAACAAGTTTGCTTGTCTGAATTACGTGTAAACTGTCTCTTGTCCTCTACTTTGCTCAAGTAAACACAGTTTACACTATAGCTGGAGATCTAAAAAGAACAAAAGCACTGTTTTCTCTTACCCTTGTTTGTGTAGTATGCCAACATTAACTCTTATAATTTTAAATTTCAAGTATACTTTTTGAAATAAATTGTGTGTATAATTATCAAGCCAGTTCAACCATTTCTTATTCAGTCTGTATTAACCCTATCTTAATTTTCTTTCTTTTTTAATGCATCCAAAAGTCTTTATTTACTTTTATAACTACAGCACCACTTTGGGCAGGTATGTATCTGTTCTTTCTCTACAGCAACACTTCATGGCTTTTTTTTTTTTTTTTTTAGATGATTTTCATTGGGTATCAGGGGCACTAAACTAAGGAGGAAGTTTCAGTGACCACGCTTGTTTGAGGGAATGTAAATAGAGTAGAGCCACGTACTTAGCCGTGAGAATCTCAGATGATATGGATCCTCTTTCCAAAAAGCACGTACAAATACAACATTTTTAATGAGCTTTCAGTGTATTTTAGTCAGAGTTAAAAAAAAAAATACAAAAAAACCCACTGTTTTTAAGGGACATAATTTGCATATTTATTTACTCCCTTACAAATTTTCTGATTTTGAGGTATGTAATGGCTATTCTAACCACCTCATTTAAAAAGATAAAAACAGTTGACATTGTTATTGTTTTTAAAAAGAGTTTTTTTACATTTAAGTGAACTAAAAACTATGTGTTACACAAATCAGTGTTTAAATATAAACATTTTTAGTGCTAATAGAATTTTTTATTGATTTTAAAGAGATAGGAAGGGAGACATCAATTTGTTGTTCCATTTATTTATGCATTCATTGGTTGCTTCTTGTATGTGCCCTGACCAGAGATTGAACCTGCAATCCTGGCATATTTGGATGGTGCTCTAACCAACTAAGCTACCTGGCCAGGGCTAGAATTTTTTATATAATAGATTTTCTATTAAAAGATGAGGGTAAACTAATTCATACATGTTTTCTTTTAGATGTTGGAGATAAAAATTAAAAAGGGCTATATACTTAGCATTTATCTGGCAAATAAAATATAGCTTTGTCTTGCAAAACATTTCCCAACCCTGATTAGCATCTTGTTGCTTTGCAGGTATGGAATACACTCGTTGGTTACTATAATGTATTTAATAGGGAGAACCATAAGTACAGATTTACAGGTCATGGAGGTAAGTACTTTAGATATTATGAATTATAATGATAAGTTGGAAGTCACTTTTTTGTGTCATTTAGAGTTGCTAAAATTAAAATGCTTATCTGAATTATAACATTCTATGCTTCCATTGGTGCTGTCATAACTGTACATGAAATGTTTTTTAATTCTGTCTTGCTCTTGAGGGTTGGACATCATTCTTTCTCACCTGAATTACTTTAGTAGACTCTGGCCCAAGCTCCCTGGCCCAGGCTGGGCTTGCCTCCATCCATTCTGCACACTGCTACCAGCCATTGCCCTGTTCGCAAAGCTTCAGTAGCTTATCAGTTTTTAGGAAATTTTCAAATCTTTTCATTAACACATGAAGCCCTTAATAATCTGGACCCTGCCTTACCCTCTAGCTTCATTTTTGCCCAGCTCACCACTGAGTATCTGAAACCAAGAGACAGACCACCCCCAAATACTTTCCCTCTAGCTATACTCCACCACTTACAGATTTTCTGAAATTATTAGGTTGTTTTACATTTTCTAGATTTCAGAACCCTGTCCTTGACTGGATAATTCCTAATCATCATTTAAGACTCTGCTCCAACCACCTACCTATTCCAGGAATTTTTTATGAACTGATTTATATCTGTCCTTCCTCCATACTCCCAAATCATCCCATCAATATCTTTATTACAGCACTTACCACATTATACTGTAATCAGTGTGTGCATACATCTACTCTATGAGGGTAAAACAAGCTCCCTGAGGACAGAGACCATATTTTAATTATAACTGTATTCTAGAATCTAATGTGGAGCTTGCTGTTTCTAGCGTCTGCTTCCCTCTGGGCTGAATTTCTTCTTAGGCAGACTTTCTTCACATGGATGCAAACATAGGTCCAGCCTTACATGATCGTTAGCATCCTCAGTTGTAGAAAAAGGAATACCTTTTCACCCAGCTTCAAGTTCCAGTCCTGAAGGCAGAACTCTGATTGGTCCTACTTGGCTCACATGCACCAATCACCGTGTCCAGCGGGAAGGAAATACTCTGATTGGCCTAACCTGGGTCATTTGCCCACATTTGGAACCAGCCCCACCCAAACCACAGACACTGAGATAGGGAACGAGTAGTTCTGGAAAGAAAAGGGAAATCCTATAACCACAAGGTAAACTGAGTGGCAAAAGCAAATGTCTACAAAAAAGCAACACACAAAGTAAAACAAGAATAAAATATAAATACAACCTCTACACACCCAGCAGCATAGGTAAAATTAGAAAGATTGGCAATACCAAAGGTTGGCAAAGATGTAAAGCAACTGGAACTCTTACCCTACTGGTGGGACTGTGACATGGAAACTACTTTGGAAAACAGACAGTATCTCTAAATGTTAATTAGACGCATGTGACCCAACAATTCCACTTTAAGGTTTTTACTCAAAAGAAATGGAAACCTATGTCCACACAAATACTTGTACATGAATGTCCCTAGCAGCTTTATTCACATTAGCTAAAAACTGGAAACCACCCAAATGTCCATCAATAGGTGAATGGACAAGGAAAATGCAATATATCCACACAATGGAATTCTACCCCACAATTTAAAAAAGGAACAATTTTGTGTAGCAACATGGATGAATTTCAAGATGATTGTCCTGAGCAAAAGAAACCAGAGACTTTCTAGGAAATGCAAACTGATCCGTAGTAACAGAAGGTAAATCAGAGGTTGCCTGGGACAGAGGGAGGGATGACCTGAAAAGGGCAGGAAGGAACGTTGGTGGGCCATGGAAATGGACTGTATCTTGATTGTGGCTATGGTTTCACAGGTGTATACAGAGATCCAAACTTGACTTGTAGACTTTAAAGCTTATGTATATAAATTTTATCTCAATAAAGTTGATTATGAGTAAAAAAAAAAATACATGAGTAAAAATTAACTATGGCCTGGAACTATATTAATAAAAATAGTGCCGGGAGCCGGTCCATCCTTGCTGTTTCAAGGGACCTGGCATATATGGCATATGGTTCTTAATATGTTTGCTCACCTTCTTGGCGCTGTGTTTTAACCAAGGTCACCTCTCCAAGAAAGGTTGAATCCCCAGGTAGGGATTTTCCCCTGAAGTTAGGGAGGGAATAAAACCCCTCAACTAAGTGCCAGGCGGGTAATTAATCATTTTAACTATGAACAATCATGCTTAAGCTACATAATCTTTACTCCCTGGAATGGAGATAAGAAACGCCCTAACCTTTGGAATAGAGATTGATAGGATTGGAATCAACTGGTATAAATACAGATGCAACAAGACAGCGAGACACAGAACTTCAGAGACAGAACTCAGAACACAGAACTTAGGAGACAGGACTTAGAAGACAGGACCAAGAGAGACAGAACCTAGGCCCAGAACCTACACAGAACGTTCTCTAGAGACAGAAGGACTTCGCTGGAGAGAACATGGCAATAGATCCTGGATTGAACCTGACTATAGAACATGGCAAGAGAACCTGACTAGAACCTGGTGACTGAACCTGGCTGGAGAACCTGTACAGAACCTGGCTGGAGATCCTAAGCAGAACCTCTCTGGAGATCCAGACCAGAACTTGGCTGGAGATCCACCTTTGGGGACCCCTGGACCCGCTGGGGCTGGACCCCGGCAAAATAGGAAGGGACTGTGTAAATAAGAAAGGAAAATCAACTCCCTTCCCTAGCAAGTAAACAAATAAATGTTTAGGACATAAAGCCTGAAATTTGATCCTGAGCAAGAAAAAAAAAGCAGTCAGTTATGTAGTTGTTATAAAGAGAGAGAGGAAGAACTGCTAATTCCTGAAGGAATTAGCTTTGTTTCAGTTTGGCTTGCCTGAAGATGAACTGTCAGGACCTGATTTATCAGGGATTCCCTGGATCAGAGTGTGAAGGGCGCACCCAGAAATGCTGGAAAGAAGGCTTGGAATCCTGTGGAGTCTTCTAAAGTGTATCAGTTTATCTTTGTAGTTTATCTCTACAGAACCCAGTAAAATTTTATTGTTTTTCATTTTTAATTTTTATTGATTTTTAGAGAGGAAGGGGTGAGGGGGAGAGAGAGAGAGAGAGAGAGAAAGAGAGAGAGAGAGATTGGTTGACCCCTGCATGTGCCCCAACCGCGAATGGAACCTGTCTGTCACCTTTTGGTGTCTGGGATGATGCTCCAACCAACTGAGCCATACTGGCCAGGGCTTGTTGTTGTTGTTTAATGAATGAAGGTTGTATAAATTTAGCAGTCTTCAAAGTTCCAAAGCTCTGTAGTCACTGATAGTTTATTTAAAACTAGAGGCCTGGTGCACAAAATTCATGCATAGGTAGGCCCCCTAGGCCTGGCCAGTGATCAGGGCTGATCGGGGCCTTCGGCTGCCAGCTGGGACCTCCCTTCCCTAGCTGCCGGCTGCCGGCGAGGGTCTTCCTTCGTTCCACATCACCCCCTGGTGGCCAGCACACGTCATAGCAAGCAATTGAACTCCCTGTTGAACTCCTGAGGGGACAATTTGCATATTAGGCTTTTATATAGAGAGATGATGTAAAAGTGGATTTAGCAGTGATTACATTTTTGCAATTTTGAAAACAAGTTAGCTATTATGAATATCCTTGTCAAAAACCTATTAATGCCCAATAGTCCTCCTATAATGTATTAATTCACATGATAATATAAAAAATAATTACTAAAAAGAGGATGAAAAGGAAGTCACATGAGTCCCTTCTCCTTCCAGACCAGCATAGTTTCTATATACTCTTTGCTTCTCTTGCTCTGTTCCTTATACACTACCCTGTTGGAGCGTGGCCGCACTCATGCTCTCAAGCACACATAAAGCCCCCCTACAATGTCACGGACCCAACTCCTCTCCCACTCACTGCAGGTGCATGATCATATGGGGTTGTGGGGAGGTGGATTCCACTGCCTGGTAGGTATGGACAGGTGTGGAAGAGGGTGGGAGGTTCTGGTTCCTTAATCTACTTTTTCCAGAATGTTCCTTTTCCTTTGTAATTAGCCTTGATAACCCTATTACTACTCAATTTTAAGTGCATTAGGGTTTAAATGGCATTTTGTGAGCACGGGTATGCTGTCATCTCACATGTGCTAAGTTCTAATCCTTTGAAGGAGAAATAGACTAGGAATATAACTAATTAGTCAATTGGCATCTGGCTTGTACATAATATTGCATATGTTCCTATAGCTTAATGCTTGACTTGACTCAATGAAGGAATTTAGTCAAATGGACAAATCCTCTATCTAAATATCTATAATAATAAAAGGGTAATATGCTAATTAGACTGGACATCTTCCTGACATCATTCTGGACATCCTTCCTTACCAAGCTGGGGCTGGAGGGAAGCCATCCTGGGTCTTGGGTGCCTGTGGGCAGCCAGAGGAAAGCCAGCCTGGGCCCCAGGTGCTGGAGGGAAGCCGGTGCTGGCAGCCAGGGGAGGGAAGGACTACTCTTGCATGAATTTTTGTGCATTGGGCCTCTAGTTCTTAAATAAAGGATAACATCTGTAAAGACACAGATGTTGTGTGCCAGTTTTGAGCTTTGAAAGTTGCAAAGTATTTTTTGAAGTAAGAAAAGGTCTCACTCTATCTCTGTCCACAAATTTTGTCTAATATCTAGTATGCATTCAGTAAATCTTTATTGAACACCTACTAGGTAGTTGGGGAATAGAGCAGTGAATAAAATAGATGAAGTTCCTACATCATGGAGCTTCTAGTCTACATTTGACTCTCCAGGGTAGGTGGTCTTCACATATTGCCACCCATTCCAACTGTCATTGGCCATTTGCAAAATCATGTTGCTACTTAGAGTGAACCGTCCTGTTTTGTCTAAATGAGGAGTCAGATTGCCCTGACCGTCTCTTTGTCCTTTCAGCTGCAGCAGTTTTTCAGCCCCATGTTGGAGGAGCACCAGAGGCTCGAAGTTCATGCCAAATTACAGGCAATAAAGAATGAAAATCTGACAAACAAAAACCAAAGTGCCAGGATAGCTGCATGGCTACGGAAAAACACATAATTTAGTGGCCACTTTTGGCATTTCCCCTTGTATATTATACTGTAGTTTGCTGACTGTTTTGTCTTCTAATACTTTGTGAGTCTAGAAAACCACATGTTTTGTTATTTGTATTTCAGTCACATTTACTACTCAGCGTCCTGTTCCTCCCGTGTTGTCACGCTGGCACTGAGCTCACTGATTGCTGAGGAGTTTTCCAGCACTGCTGTGTTTTGGGGGAAGATTTCACTTCAAGTTGGGCTATAAAACCACAAAATTTACTTTAAATGCCTTGTAAAAAACAAATTTACCTTAGAAAGTCTTGCTTATTCTGTTGTGAAGGCCAGTAGAATATTAAATCATTGGCTAAATGAGCACATTCTTTTCTAAAGGAAATACAGATTTGCAATACTCTAGGGTTTATTTAGTTCAACTAGAGGCCCAGTGCATGAAATTCATGCACTGGGGAGGGGGTTCCCTCAGCCCGGCCTGCAACGACACCAGCGTCCCTCACCCCGGCCTGAGGACCCTCCCCTTCCTTCCCTCCACATGGCCGGGGCGCAGATGCTGGACTCACGTTGCCGGGGCGACACCGCCAGCATCCCGCCCCAGCCACTAAGGATGCCACCATCTTTGTCACGGAGTGATGCTTAATTTACATATTACTCTTTTATTAGATAGGGTATTTAAAAGAATAATGAGCAAGTAACACAACAGTGTAAAGAAGGAGAACCAGAAGAATAATACCCCCTAGAAATCAGAAAAGCTGAAGAAAAGCAAGTTTTAAAAAGAAGGTATGGGCAATTTTATGAGCCATGTGAACTGCCCTAAAAGCAGGAAATGTGTCTTGTGCCTCTTTCTCTCTACCCGGAGTACCTAGGCATTGTGCCACACTTTACTTACTGGCTACTGAATGTATGATGTCACAAAAAGACCCAGGATCACAGGATCCTAAAGTATCTTTAGGCTTGCTGTGTGGAGGCCAGATTGGAGAGGAAGGCTCTGCCTTGAAGCTCTTGACTGTATTTTCCTGTGGGAATGGACATTCTTTTAGCCAAAGTTTATGAGCAAAAATAATGTCAACAGACAATAGCAATTATAGGGTAATCTTCAGCACAAAGGGAGATGGTCAAATAAAGAGAAATGAAACTAACTGGCTAACCAGAATATACTCTTCACAGCTTTGCACTCGGGATTAGTTTGAAATGTGGTTTCATTTGGCCAAATTGAAACTACTTATAGTTTGGACAACTTTAAACATTTTCATCAGTCACAATGTATGGAATTAGATTAGTTTTATTATCCCTGATAAAAACCAGGACAGCTAAGGCAAATCACCCTACTCTAGAGTTTGTGTATATCTGATTTAACACTGTGCTTTAATTTTGATTTTGTAGAATGGGGATTAAACTACAGATCTCCTATCTACCTCAGAGCGATATTGTAAAAACTAAGGACTATGTCAATGAAAGGTCTTTAAATATCTAGGATAATAAAAGTGTAATATGCTAATTAGATCAGATGTCCTTCTGGACGACCTTCCAGACAAAGCTGTGGTGGCAGGGGCCAAGGCAGAGGCAGCTGCCATGGTGTAGGGGGCCAAGCCCCTTGCACGAATTTTGTGCATCGGGCCTCTAATGTTATATAAACTCAAGACAGGGTGATTTAAGGTTTTATTCCCTATTTCTTATATAAGTTAATGCAGCCACAAATTAAAATTTTATACAAAAATTCACTTGCATATTCGCTTCCTAAGAAGATGCTCCCTGAGTGTGAGTGGAGGCTACGAGACAACCATGAGGACAAACCAATGCACATTCTACTCAGATTTGACCATGGGTCACAGCTCAGAAAATTTTTCCTTGAAATTTAGAAATTTAAAATTAAAGCAATAAAATATCCCCATGTTTTCACATCATTGTGTATGAGATATCTTATGTTTCCTTAAGCATTCTTTCTATATTTCCTTTTTTTTCCCCTCTGATCATCAATCTCATCTTTTGATAATCATGTCACATGTCTTCTCAAGTGCTTTTCTCTTCCTCCTCCTTCTCTCCTCCACTTCCAGCTCTTCCCTCTCTCCCTCGGACTCCTCTGTCTTCCTTCCTTTTCAGTGACCTCGGCCTGGTTGACCATGTCCTCTGTCCTTGGTCTTCCTACCCTACTGTGTTCTCATTCCACCAAGGGCAGGTGGAGGCTGACACTCGGGGCCCCAGCAGGCTCTGATGCCTGTTGTTGGGTGATGCCAAGCACTGCCTGATCCTACCAAGAAGCACAAGCACTGCCTGATTCAGACCATCTGCTAAAAATTCACATCCCATCTTAGCCTCTGTGGTAATTAAATAGTGCTGGAAGTGGTTATCCAAAGTCAAATGCTCAAGTATTTGGTTAATAGTCCTTCCTCTAAATAGGAAAAGGAATTTTGAATAATGTAAATTGTTTTCTGGCTTGAATAAAGCCAGTTACTTTGACAAGAATTACATTTTATTATATTGTACCTAATAATTGTATAAAAAGAAGTAATTATGAATTTATTATTGTGACAGCAGTAAGTCAGGGAATGAAGCTGAGCCAGATTTATCTAAATGGTGTAAATACTTTATTAACTAATAAGCCATCTTATCTATTAGCACCCAAACTATAAATAGTTTCTCTTTATACTGTTCATCCTAAGAAAAGTTAACAAGATGTACAATGTACTCATGATTTTTTTTCAATTTTGGTAATTAGGAATTAAAGTTTTCCTCACAATCTCATGCTTCTTTTCTGCTCAAACACATTCAATGACTTTAAGTGAAAGAACAAATGCCTTTGTCTTGAAGACTGGAGATCCTCTATAATTCAAACCCTGAGGCCAATCTGTCTGTACAGTAAATCCATTCTGAGGAACAAATGAAAAAGCAAAATAAGATGAGATTTAAAAGGGAGCTCTACTTGATTACTTTTCCGCTTACCCCAATAAATGCTATCTTTATTTCATCCAAGCTTTAGCGAATAAATATATCCAAAGCAAAGTCTTAAGGGTGCTTATAACTAAATATAGCTGGCGCCTCTACAAAGAATTGTGTAGCAGTCAGCAGCATTTGAAACCACACATATATTGCTTCCAGCTTCGTCTCTCTAATTCAACAAAATTCAGCAAAGATATTCATTACACGCATAGGAGTTAATTGGACTCTTCCTTTTCCCTTTCTTTCAAAAGAGTCAGTCCTAAAGGTGAGGCAGGGCAAGGTAGGCTTCTACAGCAGTGCTGGCCTGTGGCCTGGAATGAGGTGGAAAAGCTTGAGTGGGGCAAAGAGGGAGTCCACATTGTGGGAGCAGCTTGGCACTGGCTGTCAGAGCCCAAGAAGAGTCAGTGGGTGACATAGTGCAGAGAGGCAGCTATGACATGAAGGGTCAGAGCCAAACAGGGTAAGAAGGACCTCTATGCAGGGAAGCCGCAAGCAAGAGCAGTCAAAGCCCAGATGGTGAGAAGAGAAGATGTAGAGCAGGGGTGGGGTGGCCCAGCATGAAATATTAGAGACTGAAGAGGGTGAGGGGGGCATCCATATGGGGTGAGGGAGAGGCAGAGATGGGAGCTTGGATACCACAGGGTTATGAAGCCAATAAGGAAATAGATGCGATAAGAGAATCCAGGTTTTCTCTCTGTGGAAGAGAGTTGCAGATATTCAAAAGGAAAAACAAAACAAAACACTAGGACAAACCCTTTGTTTTTGGATTAGAATTGGAGGTATTGATGTGAACAGATCTCACAGTTCTCAATACATGGATAGATTATACATATAGATGTAAATGTGTTTATAGACTTATCTTGCTCTTTCTCTGTATAGATATGTAATTATAGTTAATAATATATAGAAATATGGATAGGAATACAGATGTAGATATATGGATATAGAAATATAGCTATATAGATATAGATGATATAGATATAGAGCTAGGTATTCAACTGGTAAAGCCTGGGAGCAGCAACATGTTAATAACAATGAGCACCATTAGTGTCCAGATCTTGGCTTCTAAATGCCATATTCTGCTAGAATGAAAGAGAAGAAAGATATGTGGCAACAAAATGTGATGTGATTCTGAACTGGATTCTTTTGCTATAAATGACATTATTGGGACAACTGGAAAAATTTGAATGAATTCTGAGGATTAGGTACTAGAAATGCATCAGTGTTAACTTTCTGACTTTTATGGTTGTGTTGTATTTATGTAGGGAAAAAATCCCTGTTGTAGGAAACCCACATCAAGGGGTGAATGGGGCATCAGGTGTGACAACTAAATATTAATGATGCAGAAAAATATTTTTATTATAATTCTAACTTCTCTATAAAATTTTAATTATATAAATTACATTTAAAAATAAATAAAATATTTTTTTAGAACTGCAACGTATTTTTTTTCAAATTTTTTTTTTTTTAATTTCAAACTTGTTAAGGATCATAGCCACAGTCCTGAAGATATCTATTAAGCATTTCAGGAAGCACAAAGTGAAGGCACAGGTTGTCCCAAAAGACTTAATTTCTTGTTTCAGTCAGTAGTTTCCATCTTAAATCAAAGGGACTAAAATATTAAAATAAAAATATATTATTCAAAATTAGCAGAGCTACAAAATGTAAAATAAATGTAAATAATTAAATTTTTCTAATAAAGTTTGTTTGAAACTTGTATGTAAGTTTGTAGCATTTATGCTTCTGAAGTTTTTAAAACTGAACTATGTCTTTTGAAAAAACCTATATACACAAGGATAAGTGTAACCTTGAAAAGTCACTATGGAAACAACTTCACTTAAGCTATGCAGAGTGATGTCTAAACAATAATTGACTTAAGCTATGCAGAGTAATGCCTAAACGATATATTTCACACAACTAGTAACAAATGGTACATAAGTCTCAAAGTTGTATAGTATGTATTCTTTACTACTATCTTGATTTATTAAAAATTCTTTGCTAAGGCCCTGGCCAGGTGACTGGGTTGGTTGGACCATAGTAGAGTAGAAAAGAGATGTGGTTGGTAGGAAATCACTACTACCTGTTTAGTACCCTCTACATAGGACGTACTGAGCTATGTGCCACTTTATCTCATCCTCAAAATAACTCTATAAGACAGTGAATCCATTAAGATCCCGTCAGAAAAATAGAATGTAGCCCATTTTTGTTTGTTTGTTTTACCAAAGAGATTTTAATGTTAGGGATTTGTATAACAGCTATTAGAGAAGTGAAAATGCAAAAGAAAACCCCTAAGTTATAGTGCAGGAAGTAGTTCTCTTCTTTAGGGCTGGAGGATAAAGGGCAAAGGTTGGAGTTACTAGAATGTAGGAGCTTGGATTAGACAGCACACGATTTCCTGTTTAGTTTGGTCCACCCAGATGTCCACATTCCAAACCTCGGGGTCTCCTTTCCAATCAGTGCCCTAACTCTCACGGTGGAACCTTAGCAAGCCTGCGAATTCAACTTGCATTGTAATGACGCATCCTACAGAGCAGCTACAAGAAATATGAGATTTGGAGAGAACTGCCTTTGAAGGTCTTTGGCTCTTTATCACTTGAGTCAGCAATTTCCAACCAGCATGCCTCAGCAGGCAAACTAAACTGGTGTGCCACAAGAATTTTTAAAACATGGAATACCTGACTATTTAGTCAGGGGCACTGACCTCTTTTCCCTTAGGTTGTCCAAAAAAAAAAAAAAAAAAAAAAAAAAGACAACAGCCAACACAAAAATAGTCTGGTATGAATAAATCAAAATTATACCTATTTTTTGTGTCAGATTGGAAAAAAAAAGATATATTTTTTTGGTGTGCCACAGAATTTTGGTAATTAGTTTATGTGTGCCGATGAAACAGGTTAAAAATCGCTGACTTGAGCTGATGATAATTCCTTCCTGTAAATTATCCAGCTCATTCAGAAATAGCCATTCCTTCCATATCCTCAAGGTCACCCTGGTTAAATACAACAGCCCCTGGGCCCCAGAAGCCACGTGCTTCGGTAGATATCTCACTATAATCAAACACAGGTGATTACCTGATTCACCGGGTGGCATTAGGGGGTGAGCACTGTGTCCAAAGACAGGGCATGGTCAGAATCTGACCTTGAGATTCTTTTTCCTGGGAGTCTGCTGGCATCAGTCAGGAAAACAGAAACCGGATCAGCTTTTTTTGATTTACAGAACTTAGTATATAGCATTGGTATGTACGGAACTGAAAAAGGCAAAAGAGTAACACTGAGCTAACACCAAGACAGAGCTGCAAGAAAGAGCTAGCACGCCTAGGGCAGGGGCAACAAGGAGAAGGGATGGGGTTATCTGGGATCCAGAGCTGGTGCTGCTGCCTCAGGAGCTCAGAGGAAGGGTCTGGCAGAGCTGGGATCCAGACCCCGAAGAGGGGAACGGCTTGGCTGGGGCGGGTGCTCTAGGAACTCAGATGACGGCCTCTTGGTGCTGGACCCGGACCTCTGAGGCGGTGGCTCTGCCAGGTGCTGGTATCTGTGGGTGGCTCAACTAGGCTGGGCCTGGGAGATGGGGACGGGGTGGGGATGGTGAATCCTGAGAACCGGAACCCAACAGCACCAAGTCAGTAATAAGAATCTCTGCAGAGGAGATGCTGAGAGAAACCGGAAGCCAACAGCACCAAGTCAGTAATAAGAATCTCTGCAGAGGAGATGCTGAGAGAAACCGGAAGCCAACAGGGGAGAGCCAGCCTCTCCCTCCGCTAGTCTTCCGGGTCCCTCAGCGCCCCCTGGAGCTAAAGCGCCCTGCGGTTTGCAGACGCCCAGTCGTAACCCCTCAGGCGGAGGACAAAAAGGTGGATTTGGAACCGAGAGAGCGGCTTACGACCCGACTCCGGTCAGTATAACCGGCCAGATTTAAGACCCAATCTGTTTGCTGCCCCATTTACTTTGGGTTTTTCTCTGATCTGTTAAATTAGGACACGGTAAGACACTGCTATATACCGAGAAATCTCAGGTGAAAGCTTTGGATCCACACCATCTGTGGACCAGAAATACCGGGTGTCAAGTAGAATTTATCAGGCAGAGCTTCATGTAGATGTAACTACCCAAACAAAACTTTTTAAGAGTGAGTTTTAAAAGAGACTTAAATTTGGGCTTGTATTGAAAAGAAACGCGGTGAATTTATTTAAATAGGTTGTATCTACTTTGCAAACATTACGTAGACAGATTTTATAAAGGTTTGCAAAATTTTCTTTTTTTTTTGCAAACTTCTTTAACTAGCTTCATGCTGTCAAATCACCATTTGTATGGTTTATAATTGCATTTAAAAGTTATAGACTAGCCCTGGCCAATGTGCTCAGTGGATAGAGCGACGGCCTGCCCCGGTTGGATTCCGGTCAAGGGCACATGCCCAGCGGCTCAATCCCCAGTAGGGGGCGTGCAGGAGGCGGCGATCGATGATTCCTTCTCATCATTGATGTTTCTATCTCAATCTCTCTCTCCCTCTCCCTTCCTCTCTGAGATCAGTAAAGATATATTGATTAAAAAAATTATAGACTATACAGGAAGTACAGTCTGAGGACATTTTGATATAAGTAAACTTTATTGGTATAAATAAGACCCAGTAATATGCTTATATTACTCAACTAAATGCTGACTTCCTATAGTTTCATTAAACACATACATAAAAAGGATGGAAGTGAATCCAAAGTTTAAGATATCAGAAACTTAATTCAATATAAATTCTAAATGTTGTAAATTTTGTGAAAAGTATTGGTGTCGTTGTTATTGATGCATTTTAAATGGCCTTATTGTACCTTAAAACCAATTAACAATTTTTTATTTGCTTTTTATGTAGCTTTTCATTTCACATGGGAAGCTCTTCTCTGAGCATCTCTTTAATCAGCAGTAAAGTGACCGTACTACGCTGCATTAGAAGTTTTCTCTAGGGCTTCTTGGGAGTATTTTGTAGAGACTGTAGATGTTGATTCTGTCAGCCACCAAGGAAGCGGGGGTGGGGCGTTTGAATGAAGAGAAGGCCCACCATGGCTCTTGTCCTCAACTCCCGCTTCTAGAGGATGGTTCCAGTTTTGTTGCTTTTATATATTGTGATTAATTTAGAGAAAAATATAAAAAACAAATTTGAAAACTGATGGACAATATGATTTTCAAAGCCCTTTCCTGGTACAACATTACATTGACATCTAGCGCCCATTCCTCAAGATTCTTTTACACAAATCATCTTGCTCTGTAGCCTCTGTAGTTCCCACACTTTCCTTATTGAAAGACCCCTTATTTACCTCTGAAGTGACACCTTTGACTACAGAAGAGGTCAAACAAATTATATTTAACTAGAGGCCCAGTGCAGGAATTTGTGCACAGGTGGGGTCCGACCAGCCGGCCCCAGTTGGGGCACATCGGGGCTGGCCCTGTCAGGAGGAGGAGAAGGTGGGAGGTTGGCTGGCTGCCCGCCCCATAGGGGCCGATCAGGGCCGGACGGCTGTGGGGAGGGGCCGAGGGAGATTGGCTGGCTGGCCCCACCCCCTGATCTGACCAGTTGGTTGGCCGTAGTGGACATCATAGCAACTGGTTGTTCCGGTCGTTATGGCATTCTGTTTGCTGGCTTTTTATATATCTATAGATAGACATGAAAATTCCATTTTGATTGATTCTTAATCACCTAGAAACATACCATCCACATGGCATTCTTGAAGTAATAAGGGTTATTCTTTTAAAATGTGTTTAATTCTGGGTTGGGTTTTTGCACCATCTGCTGGACATATGTGTTTTGTACATACTATGAGAGAACTGTACATTTATTCTCAGATGTATGTTTGAAATATTTATTAATATTTTTAAACATGTAAAGGGTATCAACACTAATAAAAGAGAAAAATGGTAATTGGCGTACGAGCTACCCTTTTCATTGGCTAATCAGGGCTATATGCAAATTAACTGCCAACTGAGATGGCAGTTAACTGCCAACAAGATGGCAGTTAATTTGCATATGTAGGCACAATGCAGGGAGGCCAAAGGGAAAGCAGGAAGAAGCCCCCTGCCACTGACAGTGATCGGAAACCCAGGGGGGAGCTAAGAGCTGGGGGGCAGGGCAAAGGCGGCCCTGGGGCTGCCTTTGCCCTGCCCCCCAGCCATGATCAGAGAATCAGGTGCCTTTTCCGCCCTGGCCAGTGATAGCAGGAAGTAGGGGTGGAGCCAGCGATGGGAGCTGGGCACGGTCAAAGCTGGCAGTCCCAGGAGCAAGGGGTCCCTTGCCTGGGCCTAAAGCGAAGCCCACGATCGTGGGGCCGCTGCAGCTGCGGGTCCCCGCTGCCCGGGCCGAACGCCTAGGCCAGAGGCATCAGGCCTGGGCAAGGGGCCGATCCTGCGATTGGAGGGTGATGGGGGTCAACGCCTGAGGGCTCCCAGTATGTGAGAGGGGGCAGGCTGGGCTGAGGGACACTCCCCCCCCACACACACACCCAGTGCACGGGGATCAGCGGAGCCGCGAGGCCTCCCGGCACCGGCATCAGTGTGACAGGGGGCAGTGCCCAAACCCCCTGAACCCCCTGATCGCCCTGCGGCTCTGTGTGCGACAGGGGGCAGGGCCACAACCTCCCTATCCGCCCTGCTCTGTTCGGGACAGGGGAAGGCGCCCCAACCCCCTGATCAGCCCTGCTCTGTGCCTGATAGGGGGAGTTGCCCAAACCCCTGATCGCTCTGCGGCTCTGTGTGTGACAGGGTGCAGTGCCCCAACCCCCTGATCGGCCCTGCTCTGTGTGTGACAGGGTGTGGTGCCCCAACCCCCTTCCCCCCCGTCCCCCCCCAACGGGTCCTGCTCTGTGTGTGACGGGGTAGAGCCATAACCTCCCCTTCGGCCCTGCCCTGAGTGTGAGAGTGGCGGCGCCCCAACCCCTCTGATGGGCTCTGCTCTGTGAGTGACAGGGGCCAGCGCCCCAACCCCCTGATTGGCCCTGCTCTGTGCGTGACAGGGGGTTGCGCTGCAACCTCCCCATCGACCCTGCCTTGAGTGTGACAGGGGGCGGTGCCCCAATCCCCCAATCGGCCCTACCCTGAGCGTGACTGAGGGTGGCATCACAACCTCCTGATCCTCCCTGCTCTGTGCATGACATGGGGCGGTGCCCCAACTCCCCAAATGGCCCTGCTCTGAGCCCGACCAGGGGCTGCACCTAGGGATTGGGCCTGCCCTCTGCCACCCGGGAGCAGGCCTAAGCCAGCAGGTCGTTATCTCCCGAGGGGTCCCAGACTGCGAGAGGGCACAGGCCGGTCTGAGGGACTCCCCCTTCCCCCGAGTGCACAAATTTTTGTGCACCGGGCCTCTAGTGTTTATTATAGGAGGGGTTAAGATAAGAAATAATAAAGGATAAGACAAAAATCCAGAGATACCTATTATTAAGATCTAATGGTTTTATTTTCATGCACACAAGAATATGTTATCTTTCACCTTTGATTTGTGTTTTTTTTAAATTTTTATTGAATTTCTTGGGGTGACATTGGTTAATAAAATTATGTAGATTTCAGCCTCTGGCTGGTATAGTTCAGTTGGTTGGAGCATCATCCCTTGCAACAGAAAGTTGCAGGTTACATTCCCAGTCAGGGCACATACACAGGTTGCAGGTTCTATCCCTAGTTGGGGTACATACGGTATAGGTGTATCTCTCTCCCATCTATGTTTCTCTCTGTCTCCCTTCCTCCCTCTCTAAATCAATAAAAAATTATATAAGTTTCAGGTGTACAATCCTATAATACATTATCTATATAATGTATTGTGTGTTCACCACCTCAAGTCAAGTATCTTCCAATCACCACTGTTCTTCCCTTTACCCACTTCTACCTTCTTTCCCTCTGGTAATCACCAGACTGTTGTCTGTGTCTATGTATGTTTTTTTTTAAACTTAATCCCTTCACTTTTTCTATGCAGCCTCCCCCCCCCCCCCAACCCTCCTCCACTCTGACAGCTGTCAGTCTGTTCTATCTATCTATGAGTCTGTTTCTATTTTGTTTGTTAGTTTATTTTGTTCATTAGATTCCACATTGATCTAGTGAAATTATATGATATTTGACTTTCTCTGTCTGGCTTATTTCACTTAGCACAATACTGTCCGTGCCCATCCATGCTGTCCTAAAAGGTAATATTTCCTTCTTTTTTATGACCGAGTAGTATTCCATTGTGTAATTGTACCCGGTTTTTTATCCACTCATCTACTAATGGGCACTTGAGCTGTTTCCAAATCTTGGCTATTATAAATAATGCTGCAATGAACATAGGGTGCATATTTCCTTTTGAATTAGTGTTTCAGATGTCTTTGGATTTATACTCAGAAGAGGAATTGCTGGGTCATAGGCAGTAATTTTTGAGGTAACTCCATGTTGTTTTCCACAGTGGCAACACCAATCTGCATTCCCACCAACAGTAAAACAAGGATTCCCTTTTCTCCACAACCTTGCTCATACTTATTGTTTGTTGATTCATTGATGAGAGCCATTTTGACAGATGTGAGGTGATATTTCATTTTGGTTTTAGTTTGCATTTCTCTGATGATTAGTGATATTGAACATCTTTTCATAAGGCTATTGGTTATCTTTTTTTCCCCCTTGCCCAAGGAGATATATCAGAAAAAAATATTGCTACAAGAAATATCCAAGATTTTACTGCCTATATTTTCTTCTAGAATTTTTATGGTTTCAAGTCTTACCATTTAAGTCTTTAAATCCATTTTGAGTTTATTTTTGTATATGGTATAAGAAGGTAAGAAGGTGGTGTAGTTTCATTTTTTGCACATATCTGTTAATTTTCCCAACAACATTTATTGAATATTTTAGGTTCTTGCCTCCTTTGTTGAATATTAATTGACCCCAGAGGTGGGGTTTATTTCTGGGCTCTATTCTATTCCATTGATCTATGTGTTTGTTTTTATGCCAGCACCATGCTGTTTTGATTACCATGGCCTTGTAGTACGCTTTAATAGCATGATTCCTCCAACTTTGTTCTTCTTTTTCAAAATTGTGGTGGCCATTCTGGGTATTTTGTGGTTCCAGATAAAGTTTTAGAATATTTTTTCTAGTTCTGTGAAATACACCATTAGTATCTTTAAATTTTTTAAAAATATGTTTTTATTGACTGCAGAGAGAGGAAGGGAGAGGGAGAGAGAAAGATAGAAACATCAGTGATAAAAGATAATTATCAATTGGTTGCCTCCTGCATGCCCCCTTTTGGGGACCCAGCCCGCAACCCAGGCATGTGCCCTGATGGGAATCAAACTGTGACCTCTGGTTTATGGGTTGACAGTCAACCACTGAGCCACACTGGTCAGGCCTCCGTTGGACTAGTAAATTTAGTGAGGTATTATTAACTTTGAAAAATACTCTTTCATTTTTAAAGATTAAATTCATATCTTTTTAAAACATGATCTAAAGTTCTTTTGAAGATTTGCCAGTTAAACACCAATTAGTTTCAAAAGCTATTAGATTTTGCTTGAGAAACTTGGATATAATACGGGATAATTATTTTATATGATTTTTTTCTTTTTTAAATTAAAGAATTAAGAAGAAATAACTTTCTATTCTGCGGTGCACTATTATTTCTCAGCACTTTAGTTTTTTAAGTGTTCAATTGGGACTTCTCTTGGTTTTTAAGAGGATCACTGCCCTTGCATTGGATCTTGATATGTTTATTTTTTTCTGTAGCATCTTGAGTGGTTAGATCAGTGAAGACTACTTTTTTTCCGTTGATTGTATAAGAACAAAGCCAGACATTGGACAAAAATGTATTTTTGTAAAGTTTGATTTACTGTGGAAAGTGTAGTAGGATTTTTACCTACTTTGAGGTTTATCAATCCTTAATTGACAACCCTTAAATGGAAAATTTTTGAGAAGCAAAACATATGGTGTAATCTCAAAAATATAGCAGTTGCATAATGGATATAGTGTTCAGGTCAGATATACTTAATTCTGGTATCACCTTAAGGTTTCACATCATTGCCAGGTGCGTTGCAAGCTCTGTTTTTGTTTCCTTTCCTTCGTCTTTGCAGCAAAATTAATTAGGAATGAAATGGCGGTTTTTACCCTATAATTCACAAATGAATGGATGGTTATTAACTTGTAGTAGAGTGGTTTTAATGACTCACAGCACAATATCTGACTCCTAGTGGTAGAGGACAATGGTTAGAGCATTATAATTTAGAGATTAATATGTCTTAGACAATTTATGAACATGGTTTAGTTCTCTCTTAGGACAATAGTTTTTTCTTAAATGTTTTTTATTTTAAATACATGTATATATTTAAGCAACTTGCCAAGATTATATATATATATATGTATATAGATAGATAGATAGATAGCTATAGATAGATATAGATATAGATATAGATATATACACACACAAACATACTATATATATATATATATATATATGTATATATATATATACACACACACACACACATTATATATACTTTACAGTGAAGTATAAAAATAGCCAGGGGCAGTTTAGTGTTAATATTAGTTGAACACTTGGAGTTGATACATGAGACTGAGCAGTAGAGTCAAAACGTGAATTCTAGATTCATTTCTTAGTGCAAATGCAAAATGAGTGAGCAGATGAATTATGACTTCCTGATTTCATCTAATTTTAGAGTAGACTCGTGTTGGAAGAGAGAGTTAACAATGTTTACATCTATACCCTCCCCCCAAAAACCCCTCTGTTTCCCCACCTTTCCTCCTCTTGGCCAGTATTATTAAAGTGTTAAATTATAGCAGCACCTTGGGGGCCTGTGACTTTTCCCCTAGAGAGTTCTATGGTTTCTCAGCAAAACAAAGGAAACAAAGCAGTACAGTTTCTCTTTTTTTCCAGTATTCCTTCCTTCTTTTTCATCCAACTTAAAGGTATGTGGACTTTCTCCTTACCACCTATTGCTTCAGCTTGACAAGGCAACTCTCATTGAGAAGTAGGGAGTAGGAGAACTGTGGAAGGTCATAATTAGAAAGGCACTTCTTTTTCAATGATGCATTTAAACTTGATTCCCTCTGAGGCTGGTAGAGAAAGAAGCAGCCAAAGCAAGCCACTGAGTGTTGACTGTGAATATATATTGCCATATTAATGTGTTGTAGTTAAGAGTGGAAGAAAATTGGTGTTCTTTTGTTGCAGTGTGGACTGAATTAAAAATGGAAGAAAAAAAAAGAGCATAAAAGGGCCTTAGAGACCTGAAAAAAGCCTCCATACTTGAAATTTGGGATGAGTGGTTTTGAAGTATTTTTGTCAAAATAATGCTGACTGTATTTATCAGGATAATGCAGAAAATGGCCCAATCTTCTGGTCTCATAAGAGTTTTCTTCCTTCTCTTTGCTTTCTATTGATGGGGCCTAGTAAACAGGTTTCTGCGTTTTAGGATCCTTAAAATTGCAAGGAAGAATTTTAATGTATGATTCAAGAGATCCAGATTATAAATAAGTTGTGTATAGAGAGCCTCTCATGGAAGCTGATCTGTAACTGACTAGATGGCTCTTCAGCGGATTTGGTTTCAGAGCAGTACCAGATTGCAGAATTCCCGCATTAGCAAAAGCAACATCTCTCATTGTGTTCCACAGCTTCTCAAATCCTCTGCTGAATGAACTTTCAAATTGTTTTAAAAATATATTTGTATTCACATTATTTTATATTGAGCCACAGAAGTGTGTGTGTGTGTGTGTGTGTGTGTGTGTGTGTGTGTGTGTGTTGGAATATACAGCAATAAAAGTGCCTTTAGGAAAATTTATGTACAGTATTGTAAAGAAAGTTGCTAATCAAGCATTAACATTGTTTATCTAAAACCACTCTCAACTGGCTTAGATCAAAAGTACGTTTCATTCTTAGGAGAAATGATGATGGAGATTTTATTAAAGGTTGTTGAGCAGTTTTTTTTTGTGACTTTGAAAACAGCTGAATCAAACTGGGAGGGAGCAGCAAGGGAATGACTTAATTGATCACCTGCACAGCAGGTGTTTCTCTCCACCAAATATGATCCTGCTGGGATTTGATTTACCTGTCAATTATCCCAGTGACCTGCCATTTTTAGCGAGTATAGAAACCAAGGCCACAGACAGAATGAGATTAAAATAGCTTGAGCCTCTACTGTGATTGCTTTTAATGAATACTTTTTGATTAAGTTACTACTATATTACCCATGTGAATGGTCTCTGTCCGTGTCCATGTGTGTGTCTTTTACTTCTAAGTGTTTTCTGGGGGGTGCCTTACAGATAGTGTCGTTGAATAAGCCTATTTTTCTGCTACTGAATGAAATTGGAGGCCTTTTGAGCTAGAGTTTAAATTAAACACTTTTCTTGCTTTGGTAATTTGCTAGAGTCCTTAGGGATAAAAGTAGAAAAAATACTTTGTCTATATTTTGCATGGCACAATCAGCTTAACAAAATTCAACTGTCCGGTGCTGGGGCATTCTAAAGATAAGTGTAAATGAGTCATTTGCCTGCATTTCCCTTGATGACCTGTTCCTCAGCGTGGGGCAGTAAGATGGAGATCTGGACCCAGTGGTATTTCTATAAGACCCAGTTCCTAAGGCCTCCATAGAGTAAGCAACATGCCAGGGTGTGCAGATTCTGAAGTTTAAAGGTAAACATAATTAACTATGATGGCTCCTATGAATAAACCAACTACTTCATACGATGCTCAATCTAAGAAACAATAATTTATTTCAATACTGGAGAAATGCCTGACAGTATAGGGCTAGTCAGGCATTTCTAGGCATTTTCAAGGATAATTTTGTCTGCATGTGACTTTCCTCTTTTATGCTGACTTTAAGTTCCAGTCCTGAGCTCAGATGTGGTTCACATGCCTGAATGGCCCACGGTCTCTGTGCTATGACAGAAGAGCTGGAGGAGGTGAACTCACGATGATCTGAAGTGCACCTTCCCCTCCCCCTCCTCCAGGCTGCTTTTCGAAAGGCTCTGTGTGGCTGACACTGATTACATCCCATCCCTCAGCAATATCCTGTTGTAGAGATGGTGGTCATCATTAAACAAACCTTGAAGCAGTGTAACATCCTGAAAGGAGCTTAGTTTGAGAGCCCAGACAAGTCTGGGTTTCAAGCCATGCAGCCTACTGGTAACTATGGGGCCTAAATGATCCTTCTGGGCCTCAGTTTCCTCATCTGTAAAATACAGATAATAATATCTAGTTCCGTGTGTTGTTATGGAATTAAATGAAGCAATATGTACAGAGAATGTTTAGCCAAGTACTTGGCACGTAGTAGGTACCTAGTAATTGGTATTATTAGTGTTATAGGCACCTCTCACCAACACCAGAGAGGACAGCCCCCTGAGTCAGCGGGAGAGGGCTGTTCCCAACCTCAATCCTTGTCTTCTCATATAAATGAATTTATGTGAGAGATCTTGACTGCATTGTGAAAAGCCAGTTTATTATAGTAACTAAAGCATGCATCTTTATTGAAAAAGGCAAAAGCAAAGCTAGCAAGCCTATACATCTGGCTTATGAAGCACAGACGGGCTCAGCTAATCTGAAGAGCAAGTTGGGCGGGGGCCTGAGGCTTGTATACCTTCCTGTCTACAGGCTTCAAAATTCTTCTGCTGACTATTTTGGTACAGATTAATTCTCAAGGTCCCTTTTTTCAGTTTGTTGTGCCCCTCCCAGAATGCATGAAAAGCGCCAGGCAGCTTTATCTTGCCAAGCCTTGAGGCTGCTGGCTTCTCTGCTTAGGGAGTAAAATGGACCTTTTTTCCTTTCCCCTTTCCTCCTCCCTTTCTGAATTCTCTCATTAGGGAGTTGTTGGTTTGTGTGTTTTTTTACCATTTGCTCTGTGTCCTTGGCTGGCTACAAATTGCCCACACTGTTTGGCCTTCTTTTAACTTTTCTCGGTTTCCCTATTCCTCCTGCCCTGGAATCTGTAACATTAGCATAATATTCATGAGATATTTATTGAGCCCTGACTATATGTACTAGTCCTAGGTTTGCTGGGGGGTAAAGAAAATTATAATACTGGTTCCAGAGCTATTGACCTAATAGAAATAGGAATTTACATGTGAAAATTGAACTAAATATAGAAGGAAATTGAGTGTTATAGCGTGTGTACTCCAGTGCTAGTCAAGGTTCCTGTTCAAGGTGCTTCAAGGAGCTTATGCCAGAACGTGAATCAGTGAATTGCCTCCTCCGGAAGACAGTCTTGCTATGAAGAAAGATGTCAGCTAAACTACCCAATGTACTTAGTGAAGCAGTTGACTTCCATTCTGGCCCAAGTCTGGTACCCTTCTTGGTTCACGCTCTGAGGATCCCTGCTCTTGGAATCTGTTACATCTGCCACTTGGGGGAGCCTCTTCTCTTTGTGTCTGACTGTATTTTAAATCTTTATAAGCAATCTAGCATAATGTCAGCACAAAATAGAGAGTTTGCTAAATTGATGTCATACACTTTTTGTTCCATTAAATGCAATAATAAGCCAGGATAGACCACATTGCTTCCAGCCTTATGCTTGAAGAGGAGCATCTTCTATAACTAGAAGCTGTTCTTTTTTCCTCACCATGATCAATGGAGGTGGTAGTGGCAGTCTGTTCTCCCTGTCTCTTTGCAGGGGTTCTTAATCTTATTTTTTATGTTATGGGCCCCTTTGGCCAACTGTTATATCTATGGACCATTTCTTCAAATGATGTTTTTTAATCATATAAGACACAATCTGTAAGGTTACAAAGGAAACCAATTATACTGAAATATACTTATTGCAAGGTTAAAGCTAGTGGTGCGAGGGCAGGCTAAATAGCCACCTCAGACAGTGATTAAAGAAAAACTGAATTTATTTAAGGAAAAGGGGAAGGTGGTGGGGATATCCAAAGGGAAGGGCTGCACAGCACTGAGCCAAAGGGTATTGGGTCCATGATGGCAGCAAAAATATACTTAAAGCAATGAAACAAGGAAGGGCCTAGAGAAGAACCAGCAGAAAAGCCTAGGCTGGGCTGCTTTGGCTCACTGAGAAGTCAGGAAAAGGGGCCTTTGGGGACCGGTTCAGGGGGTTAGCTGCCACTGCCCATTGCTCCCCTGGTTGCAAGTCTCATGGGGTCCATTAGAGGTTGGGGGATATGTGACTATGGGGCAATCGTAGCTGGGTGCTCTTCGGAGGGATAGCATGCACTGGGTCCTTTGTTCTGAGTGAATTTATCTCTTTCTTGCAGGTGGAAATCTTAGGGGAGGTATCAGGGCAGGGTCTTAATAGAATATTCATCACTTTCCAGGTGTGCTCTTTCAGGGTCATGGTCTCCACTGAATGGTCAGTGCCAGGGCAGGTCCAACCAATGTAACTGGTCCTGAGGCAGCCACAGTGTCACTTGTCTGGTTTTGCTGCTTTTCTTGGCTTGGAGCTGAAATACAACTGAGGCCTAGATGTTATCTTTAGGGAGGAAAAGGTGGGGGGGAGGGGGGTGCACAATCAGCAGATATGCTAGGGGAGGAAAGGTTACCCTGGAGGTGAGGTTCTTGTTTTTCCAGTTTTGTCACCTGCCAGGCATCTGGTGAGCTTCTGTACCTGGCCCATGTCTCTGCTCTGTGGTCTAACACTTCCAAATGTTAAAAACAATTTGTGATAGTTATATATGTGTTTCATTATTAACATATAACAAAATCTAGCATCTAGTCTGAGAGCTACCATTGTTTTGAAGAAGTGATAAGCACAAATAACATTTTGACCTATCTATAACAACTCTGACGGGTTATGAAACCATCTGTGCTTTTATAGGTAACCAAGTCACAAGTATTGCTACCACGGTTGAGGTTTGTTGGTTGCATTATAATAGAAGGAAATGCTAGAATTTCAGTTAGAAATTAGTGAAAATAAGTATATTATTCTTTCTTTTTTTTTTTTTGAAATATATTTTATTGATTTTTCACAGAGAGGAAGGGAGAGAGATAGAAAGTTAGAAACATCGATGAGAGAGAAACATCGATCAGCCGCCTCCCGCACATCCCCCACTGGGGATGTGCCCGCAACCCAGGTACATGCCCTTGACCGGAATCGAACCTGGAACCCTTCAGTCCGCAGGCCGACGCTCTATCCACTGAGCCAAACCGGTTTCGGCAAGTATATTATTCTTTATTGATCCAAGCTGAAGGCCCCCTGCATTCACTCTCTGGTTAAGAACCCCTGCTTGGGAATACCAAGCTGGGAAAAGGGGGACTTCTGAAACTTTTTATTACTTTTCCTGGGACAGATATTTTGGGCTTGTAATAAATCCAATTATAGTTTTAGTCCCTGCTAAGGTTCTATTATAATTTTCTTTTGTTTTATTTGGAATACAAAGGAGCAATTTTTCTCTCTAATCTATTTGTGGAGACCAACATTCTACAAGGACTTAAACAAAGACATCTCAGGGAGAGTATTTGCATAAAATATTCATTTCTCCCAATGCAGTTAAATGGATGCCTCCTCAGGAACAGTTCTTGCTTTCAAAGGTGATCACAAGGTCATCTATATTCCCAGGGGGAGGAAAATTTGTTGCATGAAGAAGCTAGAGGGCTTAGGGCCCTTTGGGGGGAATTTTCTTGAGGAAGCTGTAAACAGAGAGAAAGGGATCTTGGAATTCTAGAGTGATGGAGGGGCTTCTTGGAGCAGAGAAGTAGATCAGAGTTCACGTGGGAGGGCTCAGTTACGTAAGAGATGGGAAGTGTGTTCAAGAAGTGAAGAGTCAGCTAGTTTTGGCCCAAGTGAAAGAATGAGGGACTATGAGCCTAGACAGGTAGATTGGAGATGGTTGTGATGGATCTTCACTGATATGCCAGGGATGTGGAACATTATTGACAGAGGGAGTCAGTGAAATCTTTTAGTAAGAATGAGATAAAGAAATTTCTGATGCAGGAATATCAACATGACCACATGTTTTTAGTTGAATTGGGTGTGGGAAGTAAATATGGACAATAGTTTGATAATCAGGTGGCAAGACAGATGGATAAAATTATCTCTGCTTTCCCTATCGTAACATCTTCCATAATGCCTAAGAATAGGATTCACTAGGAGAGCTTATTAATTATACAGGTTTCCAAGATTCTGCTCTGCAAATTATATCCCCAGTAGGTCTGGAATTTGTCATTTTTAAAACTGCTCCATGTGATTTTATCTTCTGACAAGTTGGAAAATACTCCACAGGAATGTTGGTCTGATCAGATGAGAAACTGAATGTGAGAATGTCACAGCAAAAATTGCACTGGACAAAGTTAAACAGACTGTGATGACTTTATTCAAGGCTATTGTAATGGGGAGAGAAACCAGAACTCAGTCTGAACTCAACTCCACATAAACCAAAGGGAAAAGGAAAAAACTAGAGTATTTTAAGAAAGAGATAGGTCAGTGGGATGTGTAGAGCACATTGACTTATTCCCAAGTTTGCAAATGTTTATCTCTGTGATTTGGCCGCCTGTGTTTGCTAATTGGTTCCCACCAATTAGCTAGTTAGGCTTCTACCTTCCCCCAGAGACTGGCAAATAGGGACACTATCTTTCCAGCTGGTTACATTTCTAAGGGATGGCTTCTAATCTTTGAGAAAGGCCTTGCTGGGTTGTAAAAGTGAGAGAATCTGGGAGATGACTTACATCTCGATGGGGAAGAAAAAGAATTTACAATTACAAGTTTTGGGAAGTAAGTGCTCCAAGAAGAGGGAGGTCAGGGACACAGTCTGGAAGAAGCCTGTCTGAATTTCAGTCAAGCTGACAGGAACATTCAGGCTGTTCTGGCCAAGGGCAAGGTACTATTAGTAGTACTACTGTCTTCAGGGTGGGTAGCGCCTGACAGGGAGTGGACAGGAAGAATCAATATTAGGAATATTGGGAGGGAAAATTCAACTTCCTAACCTAATGTTGAGAATTAATTGGATGGGGGATACAGAAAAGTGAGCAGTCAATGTCTAGTGACTCTAGACACAGGGAGAATGAAGGTACATTGACAAAAATGGAATTTCTAGTTGGCAGGCAAGTGGTGGTGCCAAAGGACCCAAGCCATCTTGGTAAAGCATAATTCTTAGTTTCCTTTGGTAGAAACGGGACCCTATAGTCAGTGCCATCAGTTGACAGAGAGAGAGAGAGGGAAAGCAGCAGGGCTGTGGAAGCCTCCTCTCGAGGGTGGGTGGTCCTTTCTAACAGAACCTGCAGAGCAGCCTGGATGGTGCATTTGTGATTAGCATCCTGTGTTACCTTCACCTAAGTCACACACACACACACACACACACACACACACACACACACACACACAGGCACCCTGGATACATACTGAAGCATTTCAAAGTAAATTATAGGCATTTTAGCAGCTAAGATTTATCGGAAAATGATTACTTCCATTTAGCACAAGTTGTATTAGAAAATTTTCAGGAGGTCAGCCTGGGAAAGGTCTCTGAAGAAGAGACAACTGAAACCATGGGAGTGGATAAGATTTTCACAAACTTACTGGGGATATATCACATTAATGTATCTTACCTTTTTTTAAGGGAATATAAAGGGGCAAAAATAGAGATCTAAGAATTCAGTTTTGTTAAGCAGTAGATGGTGGTCCTGGTGTTGCCTGCTCCAGTGAGGTCTGCGATGCTAAGAACTGTAAGAGGTGCCATTGATTTGCTCATGGGACACTGGCAAAGGAGAGCATCAGTAAAGTGGACAGGGGAGTCAAATGCAGGATTTGAGAGTGAGTGGTGAGACAAAGGAAGATAAATCCCACATCATAAGTGATTTCACTTATATGTGGAACCTAAAAATCAAAATAAATGCACAAACAAAACAAACAAGAACAAAAGAGTGAGTGGTAAAAAAGAAACCAGGTGTGCAGATGGAGGTCTGGCTTTGAAAGAAAGATGTAGGAAGAGAGCAGGAAAGTCACAGTGTTATAGTAATAAGTTTGAATTTATAGTGATAGGAAATAAAATTGTATTAGTGTGTGGTTTGGTATTATAAAGTTCATTCTAAAACTCCATCTTATATTGGAGGCATAACTTCATTTTGTATTAGAAGTGAAACTTAACCTGTGTGTGTGTGCATCCCAGGTAAGTACTTTGCAAACCCCTGCGTGTGTACCCCGATAAGCCCAGAAGGCACCACCGGAGCACACTGATAAGAGACACTGAAGAAGCCCATCCGTCGGGTATAAAAGAAGGACGCTCACACCAGCAGCCAGACGCCTGTCTGCCCTCCACAGACGAGACGTTCTCCTTACCCCCGGAACTTCTGCCGCTCCTGCTCTGCCCTGAGCCCAGACTGTTAGAGGCCTCTCTTTGTGTCAAGAGACGGAGCACCTGCAGCTGCGTATCTGACGACCTGTGTGTCTCTGTCAGCAAGTGTCTCCGGGTGGCCTGCCAAGGACTGAAACCCATCAGCTCTCTGGTAAATAAACCTGTGTGATTCTTGTACTCTGTTTGTCTCCTGTGTCTCCTCTCTTCTTAGTTTTGGTTTAAGCTCGGCCTAAATAATAAAGTACCCTTTGACGTCTGTATTGGTATATCCAAATGAGGCGGACTGGGTCACCTGTGCATACATTCCCATAGAAGTGGAACACACAGGATTAAGTTACTGGGGATGCATGAAATTAATGTGTTTTACTTTTTTCTATTTACCTTTTTTAGTGATCAGAAATGAGTGAACAGCCAGAAAAAACCACTTCCACTGAAGAGGGACACAGAGGTCAAAGTTCTGAGAAAAACTGTCAAATCGGACAAAAGCAACTGGTATGGCGTATGGATATTATGAGTCCATGGAATTTGGGGAGTTTCCAGCATGGGGGTTCCTGAGAGGCCCCAGATTTGCAGGGAAAGGTGGGCTAACTCAGGACTCCTCATAGAGGATTTCTGCCCCCTCCCCATAATGATGGGCCTTTTCTTCCTCTTAACTCTACTCATCGCTAAGCTGGTCGCACCTCATGTATCTCCGCTGTGCCTCTCAGTTTCAGAATTTTTATTAATGCTTGTATTGAGTTTATTAGAATGACATGGATTAATAAAATTACTAGTATATAGGTCTCAGGTGTACAGCTATATAATACATCATCTTCATATTGTATTATGTGTTCACCACCCCAAGTAAAATCTCCTCCATCAACATTTATCCCCCTTTTAATCACTGTATTATTGTCTGTGTCTATGAGGTGTTTTTTTTCTTAATCCCTTCACCTTTTTCACCCAGTTCTCAACCCCCCTTCCCTTTTACAGCTGTCAGCCTGATCTATGTATCTATGAGTATGTTTCTATTTTGTTAGTTAGTTTATTTTATTCATTAGATTCCACATATGAGCAAAATCATATGGTACTTGTCTTTCTCTGACTGGCTTATTTCACTTAGCAAAATACTTTGCAGGTCCATCCATGCTGTCACAAAAGGTAAGATTTCCTTATTTTTTAAAACTAAGTGGTATTACATTGTGTAAATTACCACAGCTTTCTTATTCACTTATCTACTGATGGTACTTGGGCTTTGTACAGATCTTGGCTATTTTAAATAACGCTGCAACAAACATAGGGGAGCACATATATTTTTCAATTTTTAAGTTGTGTTTCAAGTTTCTTTGGATATATATCCAGAAGTGGAATCCTTGGGTCATAGGCAGTTCCATTTTTAATTTTTTGAGGTAACTCCATACTGTTTTTTTCACAGTGGCTACACCAATCTGCATTCCCATCAACAGTCCATCAGGGTTTCCTTTTCTGCACAACCTTGCTAACACTTCTTTGTTGATTTATTGATGATAGCCATTCTGAGGTGTGAGGTGATGTTTTAATGTGGTTTTATTTGCAATTCTCTGACGATTACTGATGTTGAGCAACTTTTCATATATCTATTGGCCATCTGTATGTCCTAAATGGAGAAGTTTTAATTCAGGTCCTTTGCCCATTTTTTAATTGGATTGTTTGATTTTTTTGGTGTTGAGTTGTATAAAGTTCTTTACAAATTTTAGATATTAACCTCTTATCAGATATATCATTGGCAAATATGTTCTCCCATTCAATAAGTTGTCTTCATTTTGTTGATGATTTCCTTTGTTGTGTAAAAATGTTTTAGTTTGATGTAATCCAATTTTTTTATTTTTTATTTTGTTTCCTTTGCCCAAGGAGATATATCAGAAAACATATTGCTACAAGAAATGTCTGAGATTTTTACTATGTTTTCTTCTTTATGGTTTCAAGGTCCACCATTTAAATCTTTAATTTATTTTGAGTTTGTTCTTCTGTATGGTGTAAGAAGATGGTCTAGTTTCATTTTTTCCCCATTTATCTATCCAGTTTTTGTAACACCATTTATTGAATAGTCTATCTTTATCCCATTGTATGTCCTTGCCTTGTTTGTCAAATATTAATTGACTATAAAGGCATGGGTTTATTTCTGGGCTCTCCATTCTGTTCCATTGATTTATATGTCTGCTTTTATGCCAATACCATGCTGTTTTGATCACTATGACCTAATAGTGTAGTTCTATATCAGGTTGCGTGATACCTCCTAGACATGGGTCTTTTTCCTTCTTTAGGTTGTGGAAGTTTTCAGCCTTTATTTCTTCAGATTGTTTCTCAATTCCTTGCTCTTTCTCTCTTTCTTCTGGTACTCCTGAGATATGGATGTTGTTATGCTTCATGTCATCCCAAAGGTTCCTTAAGCTATTTTCATTAAATTTGTTTTACTTTGTGCTGCTCTGATTGGGTGTTTTCTACTATCATTTCCAAATCGCTTGTTCCATCTTCTGCTTCATTTAACCAGATATTGTATTCTTCATTTCTGACTGGTTATTTTTTTTATGGCTCCTGTGATGTTTTTTTATCTTCCATCTCTTTGTTAAATTTTTCACTGTGTTCCTTGAGCATCCTTATAATTGTTTTTATGAACTCTACTAGTGGCCTGGTGCACGAATTTGTGCACATTGAAAGGGAATTAATTAGAAGAAATATTTTAATATCACTATTTGCCAAGTCCTGGGTGTGGGTATTCGGCTCCCTCCTCCCTCCTGTCAGAGTCTGGGCCGACACCCGCAGGGATTCAGTGTCAAGTCCTGCCAGCACTGCGAGACCCAGAGTCAAGTCCCCACCCCCCCACACGCCCTCAAAATCACACAAGACCCAGACCCGCCAGTGCCTGCAGGGATGCAGCGTCAAGTCCCTGCCCACCCACGCGCACCTCGCCATGCACACAGCCCCGCCCACCCGTGAATGCCTGCCATGCACACAGCCTCCTGGTGATCGTTTGTTACGGCAGGAGGGTATCACGACTACAGGCTTTTTATAATATGGGATATCTGGTAAATTGCTTACCTATGCTTCATTTAGCTTTTTTTTCCCCTGGAGATTTCTTCTATCCTTTCATTTGGGGCATCTTTCTTTGTCTCCCCATTTTGACTGCCTTTTGTCTGCATTTTGTTTGTTTATATATTAGATCTGCTATGACTTCCAGTCTTGGAAGCGTAACATTATATAGTAAGTGTCCTATGGGACCCAGTGATGCAGTCCCCTTGACCACCTGAAGTTGGTGATCCTGGCAATGTCCCTTATGTGTATTAAGTGGACCTTCCTGTTGTACTTAAGTATTGCTTTCTATTAGCCTGTTCATCTGTGGGGTCAACCCTCAGACTGGCTGGCTTTCAGTGTACAAGCTGCTGTACCTCAAAATAGAATTTGCCTCAGCAGGGTCTGGTACCTGTTGAGTTCTCCCTTTGGTTATGCTGTTTGTGAAGCTATTTGGTTTCTGCTCTGATGTTGTCTAAAGCTGGCCCCTGGCTATGTTGGTTCTGTGCCTCTTGGGAGAGACTCTAGTGCAGGTCCATGTCAGATGCTGCCTGTGACTGGTCCTGGGCAACCTCTTTGAAGCTACAAAGCAGTCCATAGTTTTTGGCTGCCTCTGCTGAGCCTGAGTGTGTGCAGGAAGGACCAAGCTGTGCACCAAGGCCATCTCTTACCAGCATCTTTTGAAATTCAGCAAAAGTTCCAAGGTACCCCATGATCCACCTCCACCTGCCTCCATCTGCTGGCTGCCTGTTAGGCTTAGTCACTGAAGAGCCTCTAGTGGTACTTGAGTTGCATGAGGTAGGTTCACAGTGAGTCACCAGGTAGAGATGAGTGGTGTTCACCAGATCAATACAGTTTCAAACTCGGAGCCAATGCTGGGTCTGAGGCCATTCAACAAACGTCCCAGGGTATATCAAATCTAGCTGTCACCTGCTGAATTTTTGCACACCTTATGGTGGGGGCAGGGTCTCAGGGAATTATCAGGCCCAATGAAACCAAAATTTGGTTGTGTAAAGGGAGGGCTCTGCTCGATTTTCACAGACAGATGCTATGTGGGCACCCCTTCCCATCTCTGGTTCTCAGGACTGGGGACCCAGCTTGGGGTTTATGCCCCACGTTTCTCAGGAGGAACCTTTGCAGCTGAGATAACCCTCCAGAATCTCAGCTGCCGCTTGTGGGAATAGGGCTAGCCCTTTTCTTGTCTCCACCCTTCCTACCAGTCTCAATGTGGCTTCTTCTATAAATCTTTGGTTATAAGACTTTTCTTCGCCGAAACCGGTTTGGCTCAGTGGATAGAGCGTCGGCCTGCGGACTGAAAGGTTCCAGGTTCGATTCTGGTCAAGGGCATGTACCTGGGTTGCGGGCATAACCCCAGTAGGAGATGTGCAGGAGGCGGCTGATCGATGTTTCTCTCCCATCGATGTTTCTAACTCTCTATCTCTCTCCCTTCCTCTCTGTGAAAAATCAATAAAATATATTAAAAAAAAAGACTTTTCTTCAGTGAATCTTCACTTGGTTATTCAGGTTGATTGCTCTCTATTTTAATTGTAATTCCAGTTTTGTTCAGGGAAGAGGTGAGTGTAATGTCCCTAAACTCTGCCACCATCTTGGATCCCTCCTATTTATTAATTATTGTATTACTTTCCATATGAATAACTAAACCTACTTTTACCCCTATACCCTTGTATAGTAGCCTTGTATAGTAGCCTATATGTTTTTGGGCCACTCAGGTTATCCTTATAAAATCCTTTAAAAGAGCATTCCCTTCCCTCATTACTTTTATGACACATGTTCAAAATAAGACATCGGGATTGCTTGAAGCATCTTTGTTACTTGTGTTCCTGATTAAGGCCCATTAATTTGGAATTATAAATAACCCCAAACAGAGACTTTTGAAAATTTGCATTAACACTCTAGACAGCATTTTAGCAAGATTTTCTTTTTCAAATCTGGCTTTGCCTGAGAGTGTAAACTTCATTTGGCTGCGGTCTGCATCGGAGCCCTGGCAGAGCCCACACTCCCAGGGTATCAGTCCTCCTGAAAAGTCCCAGAGCACGGAAGGGAGGACCACATGTACTTGGGCCCTCTGTGATGTGACACAGTTTACCTGGGCTTCTTCAGCCAACAACTGTGGAAAGGCCTTTGCTCCTTTGTCCTTCTCTACCACAAAATGCTAATTCTCACTTTCATCCCCATCATGTTTGAGGAGCCAGCTGGTGTTTTGCTGGTATAAAAAGAATTATGTTCCCATTTGTTGGTTTGTTTTTACATATGTCTTATACTATGGATTTCTTTGTTCAGAAAGAATGACTTAACTTGAGAAAATTTACATCATCTTCTGGAACTTAATCAGATTAAACTGGTTATTTCTCTACGTAATAGTATCTGTCCTCCATGCCATTATGGTAAACATTACAGAAAATTTATTTTGACACAAGGTAAAATAGATAAAGCTATCCAGTTTTTACTGCTAATACATTTTATTTGTTTCATAGCAACAGATAGAGCGGCAGTTAAGATGCTTGGCATTTCAAAACCCTGGGCCCCAGGTAGCCGACTTTAATCCTGAAACACGACAGCAGAAAAAGAAAGCCCGGATGTCAAAGATGAATGAGTATTTTTCTTTGAATTACAAGTAAGATCATGATTTATTTTATTTGATCTCTGGGATAATAAAATGCACGAGTTCTACTTGACAAAGCAAAGTAATTAAAGGTTCTCTCTTGTTTATGATTTAAATATATGTTTTCTAAAGTACAGTGTCACCCGACGTATCTGGAAGTTAGTAACTTCAAGAAATAAATGATAATCCCAAACTAGAATTCAATTTCAAAAAAAAGCTTCAGAGAAATTTAGTAGGAAAAATGATTAAAAGTAAGATACATCCTTTGAAGGAGAAATAATATAACCATGGGAGTGAATTCAAATATCAGATGAGCACGAAGTGTCATAAGTACAATGATTGCTAGTGCATCAGAAGTATAAACTAAGTAAGCCACAAAGAAAAAGCTTGATAAATTCTACTACTTTGAAATTAAGGATTTATAACCAATCAAAGACACCCTAAAATAATGATACACAAATCACAAGGTAGGAAAAGTTACTTATAATTTAAAAGATTAGTGTACAAAATCTATAGAGAATTCTACAAGTTGATTTTTTTTTAAAAGGTAAATTTCCTCTGAGAAAAAAGTGAACCAAACAATGAACAGACATTTCATAGAAGAAAAGGCTAATAAACACTCAGGATAATGAGCGCCATCAGTAATGTACGGAGAAGTGCCCCACTCCCCAGACAGCAAAGAGTTCAGTCTGATAATATCAGTGTTGATGAAACTATAGAACACATATTGGCTGAATTTCCCAGAACATCACTGCCATATAATATTTTGAAGTGTTGCTGGGTAATCTCTAGGGTACTGTTTCCTCTGAGTTAAGGGATCACATTAATGACATTGTTGCATAATAATTTTTCCTCAGTGTTGAGGAACATTGCACTGTTGTGTTAGTGTCATTCTTTTTCTTTGCAGAATTATGAAGAAGTATGACAAAAGTGGCCGGCTAATCTGTAACGATGCTGATCTGTGCGACTGCCTGGAGAAGAACTGCCTGGGCTGCTTCTACCCCTGCCCCAAGTGTAACTCCAACAAGTGTGGGCCCGAGTGCCGCTGCAGCCGGAAGTGGGTTTATGATGCCATTGTCACAGAGTCTGGAGAGGTCATCAGCACCCTGCCATTCAGTGTTCCTGACTAGGAGCCATTACATGTGAATTGATTTGTTACTTCTTCTTTACATTTAAGCCAATCCATTTATCTTGGTGAATTGTAGGGCATGGGGGGGGGGGCGGGGGGGAGGGAATGTTGGAAAAAGCATACTTAAGAGTCGTGTTCTCCAAAGCTGTAACACAGTGTAGAATGGACAGTCATTCTATAACCTTCTTAATGTGTCTTCTCAAATTCTTTCACTTGGGAAGACTGTGATAGTGGATGGATCTCTGTTTCTCTCATCAATACTTCCATCTCTTTCTTTTTTGCTGGTACATCTGAGAAACTGTAATTTTAAGATTTTCAGATTTCTTTGGCTTTAAGTTTGTTTTTTTTTTAACATAGAATCATACATTTATAATACCTAGTTATCCTTAGAATTGTACACATCACTAGTTCTAAATCAGAATTGCTATTTGGACTTTTAAAAAAGGACCCAAACCTTATGACTTTGCATTGCATATTTATAGTCTCATTTATCATTGTTATTTTAATAATATTAAATTTGGTAATGTTTTTATTAAAAATTTATATTTTACTTGTAAAGTTGAGAAATGAGGACTTGCATATCCTAAAAGCCAGTGATTTACATTGTTTTCATTCAGGCTCAGTATCTCAAAATTTGTTTTCAAAAGAAGAAAACTTAAGTTATTATACAAATGTGAGTTTGTTGTATGTTTGCTAATTAAGTGTATGGCTATGCAGTTGAATAGATATATGCTGTGTGTTTTTTCAGATCTGATGCATTGTGGGAGGTTTATAGAAAGTTGAGCTGTCTTCTTTGAATTTGGTTTTATAGTCCCATTTACCTTAAGTTGGTAGACTTGTATCATAGATTTTTATTATCCTACATCCAAGTTTCTAATTCATTAGGTTGAATTTGCATTTCCAAGGTGATATTGCTGCTGCTGGTGTGGGGCCAGCCTTTGAGAACCATTTCTTCAAGTTATATTAGATACATAATGTATGGAGAGGTTTAAGTAGATAATTGAATAAATGCTTTAAAACATTATTAAGCACATTTAATTTGAAAGTAAACTTTTCAACGTTTTATTTTTCCTCTATAATCATTTTCAAAAGCATTTATTTCTTCACAGTCCACATGTCCCAGGGAAGGGTCCTGGTAATTCTAGGCTTGTTATTTCACAGTATGTTTTGAGACTAGCATAACAAAAATTTTAGAAGACCTATTTTGACTATAGTACCTCTGTGTGTGTAGCAGGAGAACTTACCTATGCTTCCAATTCATTACCGATGATCATCACGGCAACTGAGGAAGATAGGAACTCAAATCACCGGAGTCAGACCCTTTGAAATGCCTACCAGGAACGTGCAGCCCTGAAACCAGTCAAAAGGAGTGGGGGGGCTTTCTTGGTTTATATTTTGTTTTGAGAATAATTGTTATTTTGTAAATAGCTATCCAAATGCATTATTTTATTACTTATTTATTTTACAATCACATAATTTTTTACATTGAAAGTAATCTTACAGGTTGTCTAAATAATAAACTAATCAGCAACTATGAACCAAGAGGCTTCTCTGTGCCAGGCCCCAGGCTAGGCACAGGGGATGGAGCAGTGAGTGAAACCCAGCTGCTTCCTGTCTTCACAGGGTTTATAGACTACAACCAATCTTTTCTGTTTGTTTTGTTTCTACAATGGAGGAAATTTACACCCAATGAGGTCAAATGACTCTGTTAAGGACGCATGGGAGAGCTGGCTACCTTGGTGTTTAGAACCCTAAGATTAGGTCAGTGTTCTCTCCACGACACCAAGCATTTCCCACATTGGCCTGATTGTAAAACGTATCCAAGTGCTTTTAATAATACACATTCCTGAGCCCCATCCCAAACCTCAGGAATCACCACCTCTAGGGATGAGACCTGGGAATTCATATTTTTAAACAAGCTCCCCGGGTAAGTCTCAGAGCAGGTAAGTTTGAAAAACACTGCCTTATCACTAGTTGTCCAATTCTCTTATTAAAAAAGAATCTTAGGTAAAATAACACCAAAGTACCTTTCCCTTTTGTCTCCTCATGTCATTCAGTCTTAATCATTAGATGAGATAATCTGCTTTAAAAAGTGTGTTGGTGAATTATGTTGGTAAGTTTCCAAGGTAACGCAATAAATAAATAAGGTAAAATGAATGGCAGTTATTAAGCAGACACCTCATACACCACGGGGACCTGGTAAGACATTTGATAGAGAACTTTTTTAGAAATCAGGTTATTTCATCCTGACTAATGTCAAGTCTATGCATTTTTCAAAAGCCTCCTGCACTAAATGATCATTGCAAAAATAAATTTATGTGAATTGTCAGAAACCTATTTTGCAAGTGTCAATTTTATCACAGAGTGAACAAAACTCTTTAGTTATTTGGACTAAATTCAGATTAACAGAGAATATAGCCACACTATCTGATTACATTAACTAAGGAAATGGTCTTGTCATTGTATTCGGATTTTTCTCTTCCTGCTTGGCTATCTTTGAATGCTGACAGGGTGTCTAAATGAATATGTATAGAAATGGTAAGGAAAGCTATTTCACAGAAGATCATTTAAATATAAGCTGTTACAAACTGAAGCATTTGGACAAGTCATCCTGTACCAATTTATACAAATTGGAATGCCATATCACATGAGTTTGCAGAATGACTTTATCTGAATCTAATTTGTAAGAATTAAAGACGATCCATAGTGTCCAGACAACCCTTTTGTACCCAACCCCCCATTCTCCCCCCCCCCCCCCCCCCAGTATCCTAGATCCATTCCAGCTATAAACATTGGGATGCTAACTGATGGAAAAATCATTTGATCTCTCCTTTATATATTTATTTGCTTTTCTGGAAAGTGAACAAGGTCATCTTGGCTACTTGGTGGATATCAGGATTATGGTTCCATAACGCCTAGGAAACGTGAGCATTGGCACGAGCAGGCCGCAGTGTTTGGCTATGAAGGCTGTTAGTGGCTTACATGCAGGGGTTGCCTTCCACGTCATGATGACATAGGCAACACTGCCAAGAATGCCCCCTGGGGCTGTGCCGCCAAGGGCCCCGTGAGCAGGTACCATTCGATGTGTGGATTTCTTGATTGTCTAGACCAGTGATGGCGAACCTTTTGAGCTCGGTGTGTCAGCATTTTGAAAAACCCTAACTTAGTTCTGGTGCCGTGTCACATATAGAATTTTTTTGATCTTTGCAACCATAGTAAAACAAAGATTTATATTTTTGATATTTATTTCATATACTTAAATGCCATTTAACAAAGAAAAATCAACCAAAAAATGAGTCTGCATGTCACCTCTGACACACGTGTCATAGGTTCGCCATCACTGGCTAGTCTTTATTGACTTTTAGTATGTTCTAAGCATTGAGTGCTTTAGATGAGCTTACGTTCTTGTATAAAATAATGAAAAGAAAACCTTTCATTCTTGTTTCTTTCTTTTCTACTTTTTCCTTCTTGCCTTCGCTCCCCATGGGTTCTATAACAGTTTTGATTGTTTAGGAAAATGGCCCATATATCTGATCTAGCCTAAGCAGTTTTCATACTTTGTTTCCTTTTCAGAGTCTATACTTCAATCCTAGATTTGGAATGTTCTTTTCATATTCACAGATTTCCTAAACTTCTTCTTTTTCCACAGTATTTTCTTCACTCTATGGGAGGAAAATGACTCTCTTATTATCACTATCCTTGTATAACAAGGAGTTTATTTTGTGTTTATACTGTTAGCAGACTTTTCCCCCCTTCACTTTTGTATAAGCTGTCTGTTTGTTCTTTTTAAATTGGCCAATGTGTATGTGAGATAGAACAATTTCAAAGAGACTGGGGACAGAATTTGTTTTTTCTTCAATAATGCATTTAATAGCTGTGCATGCTTAATAGATACATCACTTAGTGATCATTCATTCATTCATTCATTCATCAAGCACCTGTGTCTGAGGTCTCTATCTAGTCTGCCTGTCTCTCTCCACATTACAGAATTGTCTGATTTGTTTTATTTATAATGTCAAACCTTTTTAGCTATACTTACCAAGAGGAATATAAAAAAGAATGTCTTTCTGGAAGTGGAAGTCTCTTGTTGGGCTTTGGTATCAAGGTTTACGGTCCTCACAGTGAAGTTGGGACAGCTTTGTCTTTTTTTCTTGTCATCTTTGTTTCAGATGACATTGTTATTAATTTTTTTAATATTTGTGGAACTTGCCAGTGAAGCCATTTGGGCCTGGAGAGTTTTTTTTTATAGGAAGGTTTTTAATTATAAATTTATTTATAAAAATTGTTATAATCTATTTTCTTTTATTCTTATATTAATTTTGGAGAGTTACATTTTTCTAGGAATTATTCATTTTACCTAAATTTTCAAATTTGTGAAATAAAGTTGTATAAAATAAAATCTTATATAATTTTTAATTATAAAATATTTCCCCCAGATTTTAGTTATAGACTATTGAAAAGATAATGCAAACCAGCATTCTTTCAATAAATTCCTTTCCCCCTTAAGTTAGTCAAAGTTGGATTCTCTTGCTTTAAAGCAAAACACCCTAACTAATACAGGTATCATGCCGAAAATGGAGAGACGCTTACATTTATTTGCAGCCAATTCCTTTTCAACAACTTCTACAAAATATGTACTACTTCTCTTCCTAAGGTTACATATCTATTGCCTGATTTAAGAGGTCTGAGCTAGAGGCCCTCCTATTCTTTTCAACACAACAGGAACCGGTATGAACCAATATGTACCCAGCAATGAAAAGTGAAAAAGTGTTGATACGACTCACAGAATGTTTCCACAGAAATAGAATACAAATTACCTAGCTTTGGAGAAGTTACTCCAAACATGTCCCAGAGAGAGGAGAGAGAGAATGAGAGAGGAAGGAAATGAGGGAGGAATGTTGCTTCTTTGAACTATTTGAAATTCAGAATCTCATTCTAGCTTTGAAATTTTCTATGCAGTATTTGGTGGCAGAGTAGCATTAAGTTATATTTTTAATGATTTTTGCATATATTTTTAGAAGATGCGGTTTATTTGCATTTTGTAGTTTTTAATCCATTTTCCTAAAAGCTATGTAGAAAAAATGTCCATGTGTGGTTTTGGCTCCCTCTGCTGGCCACTCATATGTAATTTAGGTGTAACATACAAGGAAGGCAAGACACCACTATTGGAATAGATTGTTTTTATTCCCCCCAAAGTTTATTTCAGTTTTTAATTTAATGTTTCCAGACTTATGACAAGCTTGAAATTTTGGTAAATATATATTTTATTTTGGTACTTTTTTGCTTCAAAATTATAACTGAAAACAAAGGATACATTGAGCAAAAAATAAAGTTTAGAAAATACTTCAGATAACATGCATGCCTCCCACTGTCTCTTTCTCAAGTTGTCTATGGGAAAGTGCCAACTTATACTGACTGACGCTCTTACCTGTCCCCATGGCCATGATTCCCTTGGTTCAATCAGCTCCTCACATCCTTCACAGCAGCTACTTAAATCTTTAGCCTCTAACTCCCCACCTCTTCATTCTCTCAGCAAGGTTTCCTCCTTCTTAGAAATGTTAGAGGTCACCCAACACAGATAATTTTGACATCCTTATGACCTCCTGCCGGAAGCCGGTCCATCCTTGCTGCTTGACACAGTCGCTGCAGGAAAGAAACATCTGCACAGCATATGTTTCAAGGGACCTGGCGTATATAGCATACTGTTCGTAATATGTTTGCTCCCCTTAGCGCTGTGTGTTTTAACCAAGGTCACCTCTCCGAGAAAGGTTGTTTCCCCAGGTAGGAATTTTTCCCTGAAGTCAGGGAGGGGATGCCTCTCCTAGAAAGGTTGTTTCCCCAGGTAGAGATTTTTCCCTGAAGTTAGGGAGGGGATGAAACTCCTTAACTAAGTGCCAGGTGGGTAGTGAATCACTTTAACTACAAACAATCATGCTTAAGCTACATAATCTTTACTCCCTGGAATGGAGATAAGAAACGCCCTAACCTTTGTAATAGAAATTGACAGGATTAAAATCAACTGGTATAAATACGGATGTAACAAGACAATAAACAGCAGAACCTCTCTGGAGATCGAGACCAGAACTTGGCTGGAGATCCTGGCTATGCTGCTGATCAACTGAATGCTGTCTCCATGTCATTCCTTCTTCGCCAACTCCGTCTACGCCTTTGGGAACCCCTGGACCCGCTGGGGTTGGACCCCGGCAACCTCCCTGCCCCAAATCCGCATACAAATCTTTATCCATGCCTCTCCTTGCCTTCATCCCTCTGGCTTCAGAGAAACACCTTTCTCTCCTGTCAAGGGCCACGATTGGAATGACCTCTGAATCCCATTTCCCCTGATTCTTCAGGAGCACGACTGTGTTTATCACTGTTATTTCTCCTCTGCATTTTCTATATCTCGGAACTATTACTCTTTGGGGGCTTTTCATGATCAGGATATAGACATACTTATGTTAACTATGGCTTTTATCTGCAAACGGCTCTAATTTAAGCCAGAAAAGAAAAGGCCCTCCACATGTATGGAAATGTGAACCCACCTTGGGAAAAACAGGTGCCCAAGCAGCTCTGTGGAGCTGGATAGCATTGCATCATGGGCAGTATTTTCTAGGTCTAAGATTAGGCCTGGACAATCATACATAGGTTTTATAACCAGAGCCAGGCTCCTCATCATTGTTGGGGTGAATCAAATCCATTTTTTTTGTGTCCTGGTATCAATCACTCAAGTTTTGATGTCTGTAAGGAGAGTGTTAGGAGGTCCTAGGGGAGGTCAGGGAACCACCCACCAAGTTAGCAGTCCTGCCAAAAGAGCATTGAGGGCCAGAAGAGGATTACCCAAATAAAAATCGGGGTGGGGGGGAAGGTGGAAGAGAAGCTAGACAGGTCAACTTAGCGCCCATGCGCTATCCATGCTCAAGTCTCTCCCTTAGGAAAACCAATTGTAGAAAAAGTCTCTTTGGCCTAATATCTATTGCTCACCCTTATCTGAACAGCTAGGCTTCCAGAAATAACACTCCACACTTACTGTGTTTGTTTCTCTGTCCCTTATTTATTCATTTCCCAACTCACTGAGATCTGGTATCAGCTCCCCCCAACTCCACTCAACCAAAACTTCCCTTAGCAAGATCCCCAAGGCCCTCACTGTGATTAAAGCAAAAGGACCTCCTCTCCCTATTTATTCTGCTGGCCAGGCTCTGCTCTTTGAAACTGTCTCAACCCCTCCTTCCTCTCTGACTGTTCCTTCCCAGCCTCCGTGGTTGTCCTTTTGTTAATCATTCATCGCGAAGTTTCCGTCTTCAGCCCACTTGCGCACTCCTTGTTATATCAGCCTCTCAGCAGGACAGTGGTTAAGAGTGCTAGGTCTTGAGTTAGCATATGGAGTTCAAACCCTGGCTTTAGCCACCACTCACTCCCTGAGTGACCGTGGGAAAGCTGCTTAAGCGCTCCTGTGAGTTTCCTTATCGGTCAAAGTGGAACTGCTCCCAGGCTGGCTGTGAGATGTAATGAAATAATGCTTGTAACGCACTGAAAACAATGCTGGGCACACAGTACGCATGGCCTGATAAGTGGTTGCTATCACTGTGTATTCAGAGCGCCCACCCTTCTCGTGCTCACATCAATCAGGGCACTTTTTAAAAAAAAGCTTTGGATTGATAGGGGCAGAAATAGAATGTTGGGGAACCAGCTAGAATTGTAAGAAATATTAATCATGCTCTGTTGACCATGATTGTTTTGTTCTGATGTGAAAAAGGCACATTCTAACCTGGCTGGCAGTTACAAACGACACCTGGGAGCTCACCTGGAAATGCAGCCCATCCTCCCCATTTGGAGCTAGTTTTTTCATAGAAAGATGAACAACTTTGTTGCAGAAACCAGAATAGACAGCCCTTTGAAGACCCCAGCTCTTTTGCATATCTGTAAACTGCTCATTTGCCCTTTTTGCCTACTTCCCCATGAAATCTTTGTCCTACCCAGTATAAGCAGCTGGCTTATGGTGGGGTGCAGAGCAGATTTTGTGGATGACCTGCTGCTCTCCCCATACCGCCGGCAGTATTGGAGTAAATGCTCATATATGATTCAATCCTGACTCCGCTTAATTGGCTTAAGTAGTGACAGGCAGCACGGACCTATTGCTTGTCTGGTTATAGTATTGCCCTTTTTCTTTTTTCTTGGCTTCACATTGGTTTGTAAGTTCCTTATCAGGAAGTACTGTGTTGTTAAAATAACAGATCCCTAGCACAGAGCTTTCACAGAGTTGATAATAAATACTAGTACATATTTGAGGAAGGTGAGAGACATCATGGATTCCATGCTGAGGAGAATATTAGAGTAAAGTGGGCATGGTTATGAAAGGTCTTCTGGGTTTCCTAGGTAGTAACATAAGTTTTTTTCACTTAAGTATTTGGTTATCATTTTTATATTTTCATTCCTACTTGACAAATATCCCACTTGAACCCTTGTTCAAGTAAAACTTTTGTTCAAATAAATTCACGAGACTATCAGACTTTTCCTTTCCTTTGTCTTCCCATTACCACCAGGACTGCCATCATCATCATCATCTTCATCATCATCATCCTGGTCTTCAAGTACCTTTATGATCATTGAATAAAAACTTTTTTGAGCAGTTTGTCCAATAAAAAAAATCCCAGCAGAATCTGAGCTGACATTAGCATGTAGGAAAGTTAGTTAAGGATTGCTCTTGAGTTAAATACCTGGAAAGGCATTGCAAGCAAGCAGTGTTAGGTAATCGATTTGTTTTTTAAGTAATATATTTGTTTTAAGATAGCATGAAAGAATAAGAAATTAATACTCAAAACTTTCACTTATTTTGTCCATTTTAAAATTAGTTTTCTTAGCATACATTAATTTTCCATGATCAAATGCTAAAATATATATATTTAATTTCACAAACATACTTTTCATTTTAACTGAATCTTAGTTCTATATGGATTTAATGTTCACTACATGCCATAGCACCTCCATTTTGGAGTTCTTTATTTTTATTAATCTCTTGGTTGGCTTGTTTACAATGATCAGTTTTCCTAAAAAGAACTCATAAACGTTATGAATGCAATCATGTTTGAGAATATCTGACTTTTGCTTAATAATTGAATAGTGTCTTGGTGTGACATAATGTATTTTTCTTAAAACTTTGAAGAAGTCTGAGACTTGTTGATTTTTCTTCTTCTTGTAAGTGACTTACTTTTTTCACCTGGAGGCCTGAAAATTATTTTCTCTATCCTGACATTTGATAATTTCCCCAGAATTTGTCTCAGCATCATCATTCTCTATCAGGGTCTTCCAGAAAACAATATGCTCTTTCAGTTTTTCCCAACATTATAGGGAAATTGTCTTCTGGTACATATTTGTTGTGATCATCCCATAGAGGGGAGATGACTTCCCACCCCACCTTTGGTTTGCTGTTGAGAGTTATGATGCCACACACACACCAAGATGGTTGTTACTCACAGAATGAGGCTTTCTGGGACCAGTAGGGGAGGCTCGTGGGCAGGCTCAAAACAGCTTGAGAGAGCAGGGCAGGGAGAATGGCTTGGGATTTTGTGGTGGTTACCGAGCGGGCCAGGATGTGGGTTCTCCCAGGCAGTCATGGGCTTGGGTGGTTTGATCTCCTGCCAATGCCAACGGAGGGCACACCTGGGCTTCCTTATCCGTTTGCCCAGATGTGGAGCAGAAGAAGACAGGGAGGGATGAGGACCTGCAAGCTGTCAGCAACCAAACATCAAAAATGGAGTCAGACTCCTATTTCAGCACTTGAATATATTTTTGTGTCTATTTCTTGGGTTCTTTCCTTGGGGACAGTTATCTTTAGGTTGGCTTTTCTTTGTTCTCAGTATCTATTTTGTGTTTGTCTCTTTCCTTTGCATTCTCTATGACTAGCCCTTCCTTTCTGTCAATAACTCAATTTGCAATTTTGTCATCTGTTTTTTTTTCTTCCATTTCTAATTTATGCATTATTTAGGAAATGGTGAGCTTTCAGTCTCAGTTTCTTTCTTTGGTTTTGCAGTGGCTTTTACATCTAAATGTATTGTTTTATCAAATTGTCTTTTAGCTCTTGTTCCACTGAACTTATTTTATTAAGTTTTATTTTAAGGAGCATTCACATGGGATTTTCTTCAGTCTCTTAGGTTATATTTTATTCCAGATTGAATTTTTAAACTTTTATTTTTACATGCGGTTTACCTCTCTCTCATAGATTTTTCTGTAGGGCGATTGCACAGTTGTCATGCCCTTTCTTCTCATCCTACTGTGTTTAGCATGGACAGCTCTGCCCAGGCCTCTGTTTTCTCTGATGCAGTGCCAAAGGCTCTTTAGTTCCTTTGCTTTAATGTGAGATCTGTTTTTCCACCCAGGACACCAGCTTGATAGCTCAATATAGCATTCTATCTACTTTTCTGCAAAAGTTTCAGGGGAAGCTGGGGCTGAGGGTAGCGTTTGTTGGTGGATTTGATTTCTACTTTCCCAACTCTAAGATTTAGCTAACTGTCCTGTATCAGGATTCACCAGTCCCTGAGCGGGACAGATACTCCACCCTTCAGCTGAGGCCTCATTAATTGTGGCACCGAGAGCCCCGGAATCCTCCTGAGTCAGCCCTAGCTGTTCACTTCCCTATTTCATTCTTCCATTTCCACTTAGTACGGGGAAGGATTAGATCCTCTGTGGTTTTCAGCCAGTGTTAGTTTAACCATGCGGTGGGGAGGTTGAGGGAAGGTTTTTTCACTGCCCTTCAATGTAACCTTCCCCACTGGCTTTTTGTTTCAGAGTATTTTTTTCTTCTGTTTGCTTTTCAAGTCTCTAGCTCTTTATTCATAATTTGGGACATTAGATAGAGTTTTGTTTTTTCTGCCTACCGCTCTACTTTTCCCTTACCCCCAGGCACCAAAAAGGTGACTCCTGGAGGCTCCTCCACCAAATCCTGCACTGGCCTTCACAGACTCACAGCCTCTAGGGCAGTGGTTCTCAACCTGTGGGTCGCGACCCCTTTGGGGGTCGAACGACCCTTTCACAGGGGTCGCCTAAGACCATCGGAAAACACATATATAATTACATTATGATTCATAACAGTAGCAAAATTACAGTTATGAAGTAGCAACGAAAATAATTTTATGGTTGGGGGTTACCACAACATGAGGAACTGTATTAAAGGGTCGCGGCATTAGGAAGGTTGAGAACCACTGCTCTAGGGGTTTCCCGAGGCTTCCCCTGCTGACTACCTCTCATTCTGCTCCTCTCCAAACCAGGGGCGATATGAGAATTCTCGTGACTTTGTGGACAACCCTCTTTTCCTCCTCTAGGAAGGGAAGAGAAGGCGTCTGTTTCAACAGATCGGGAATCACCTTTAGACTCCAGCTTAGCCAATACACATAGATGTTCTGTCTTTTCTTAGCAGACTTTTTTTTGAGTGTGTGATTAAGTTATGCTTCTTTCCTGGTTTGTGTGCTGTTGATGCATGGATTTTTCTTTTTCTGTAGCCTGTTTGTGTTGTTTGCCATTTTTATTTCCTTTACTAGTCATTGGGTAGAAGCGGATCTGTAATCGTGCCTCGCTTAACCTGTCTCTATGGGGAGCACCATCTCATTCTTTTCAAACTGTGTTCACTGGTGAAAATTACTGAAGAAACCGTTCAATCTCTCTCACATCCTATGTGTAAATATCAGTCCCGTTAATGGAACAGGCCTCTGGGAGGTAGAATGGAGAAAACTAGGTGCAAATTAAAATGAGGGGTGATAATTTGAGATGGTTTTCAACTTTAAATTTGAGAGTAGATTAGACAGGGATCTGTTCATATATTACAAAGTATATTTTTGCTACATTAAAAAAAAACTTACCTCTCATACTCTTCCCAATCCTCCATTTAGTTAAGGGTGGGTGAACATAAATAATGTTTTTTATGGGCAAAAATGGCCTGCAGCTCTAATAGTACTTTTTCTTTATTTTCTAAGTTTCTTGCTTCCTATCTACATCACAACCTGGTATGCAAGTTTCAAAGAATTCATTATATTCATGCACCCCTTATTCTTGATATATCTTACATTAAACAGGAACATTCACATAACCAACTCATATATAAAAATATATAATTTCAAAACTTTATTCCCTCGAGAATCCGGAGAGAAAGTGTGAAACCAATAATTACACATTAACCATGTAGAAGGGTGTGTTCTTCAGTTTATCCCAATTGGTTCTCTCACACCTATGAAGCAAGCGCTGACTACAGAGCTAAAAACAGGCTAAACACTGAGTGATGGTGTGGAGGGGGGAGGTGCGTGCCGGCATGGTGGGAAGGGGGAAAACTGGGCCAGTGGCTTCTGCAAGCAAATGTGACAAAGCAGCTGAATATGAATTTTATATTTGATTGTCATCTGGGGATAGGACATGGGTAGCAAGTAGTGTTAGTCCTCTGCCAGTGCTTCTAAACTACCTCTGGCAAATGCACCTGAGAAACTGAAGGTGAGTGTAGGACTACAGACTTTGACAATCTGAAGGGCCTGGTTCAGATACCTAGCTAAGCCATTGACAGAACAATCTAGGGTACATAATGGGAAACCTGTACCCCCCTATTTGACAATATATACTGGTATATCAAGAACCTACTTGAAAGGTCATTTCAGCTGGACTGAGTTCCTGGGGCTCAGATATTGTCGTGGTGGGTAAGTAGGTATTACCCTTCCTCCAAAGATATCATTTTCATTGTGGCTGGAAGGTTGAAGGATGGATTTGGGCAGGGCTTCTTGTTGCACCCAGGGTTTACTTAAGGGTTGGAGGAGACTTCTGGGGAAAAAGGCTCAGACTTTGGTCTACTTCATTGAGTGTTAAAGATATAAATCATGCCTAGAGGGCGAGAGGGTGGGTACGACTGAGTCTATGTTGCAGGAGACTGCACAGAGTCCTTGAGAAGGAGTCCACCAAAAGGGAGAAGCTCTAAGCAGGACAAAGATCACACCTAGAAGGAAGTATTAACTCTCCTGACACAGTGGAGGGCTGTCACCAATCTCACTCCAACCTGTGCTGTGACAGACTTTGGTAAAACAACTAGGCACATGTGAATTGAAAAGCTACATCATTAAAGAGCTGAAGCACTCAGGACCCAGGCAACTCTTGTGTTGAGATTCCACTCAGGACCCAGGCAACTCTTGTGTTGAGATTCCACTCAAGGACTAAAACTGTCTCCAAGTTACCGGATGTACCTCCCCAGATATGCTCAGCCTACTATGTCCCAGGCTTCAGTGTGTTGCTTTGCTTTCCAATAAAGTGGCCCCTGGGAACTCACCTTTTCCCATAGCCATAAAGCCCCTGCCACTTGCTGCCACCCTTACTAGGGCAGGGGGTAGAGAAGGAGACATCTGGAGGTGGGTATGGTTAGGGATTAGGCCATGGACTCCTCTTCTGCAGCTCCAGGACTTAGTTCCTACTCCACCAGGCTGGACTCACGGAAGCTCTGGATTCTCCAGTGCTTGTTTAGAGGCACCAGGGACATCCCGCAGAAGTTCAGGGGAGGTATGAGCTGTAGGACAACTATTGACCAACAAGAGAGAGGAGATATACAAGAGTCTGCAGACAAATTTCCTCCCCTCAGGCCTACCTCCTGGCTATTCCAAGACACAATGACTGGACATAGCCTCTCTCAGAATGCCCCACAGTACCAAGAAATGAGCTAGGTTTTGAAGCTGTAACCAGCTGGATAACATACCACCTTGTATTTGCTTCCCTTCTTTCCTTCCTTCCCTTTTGCCCTCACTCCCACTTCCCTACAATTATAGTACCTGGTGAAGCACTAGCATGTAATCAGGTTGTTTTCTAGAGAACCCAGGCTAACACAGAATGTAAAAAAGAAACAAGTGAATTGTTGGAAGTTTGCAATGAAGACAAAGGCATGAAAGAAACTGGGGCATTCAGCATGTTTAGTAGCCATAAAAGATCAGGGGCAGCAGATCTGGGCTCTGGATCCATCATAAAGATGCACCGATAGGTTTGGGGATCGGGGGTAAAGTATGATTATGGGATTATGTCTCCAGGAGGTACATTTCCTATTCTCTAGCAGGTGGCAACAGGTAGACAACTACAAGGACTTTTTTTTTTTAATGGTTATATATATGCCTATATTCCAGAGACCACAGAAATATTTTGGGTGAGAGTCTCATTTAAGGGATAAAATTATTTACTGCATCAAGCCTTTTTGTCAAGTGGCAATTAGAAATCATCACCCCATCAGTGAAAATGAAAAGAATTGGAATGAGAGGCCCCTGTATCCAGTGGAGACTCTCTTTTGCTAAAACCTCAGAAGCCTGCGCTTTGCTCAATGAGGGAGGGTAGAGTGCTTCTTGTACATATGCATCACCTTACGCTATTCTCACCACAGTGCAGGGGAGCAGACATTGTTCTTGCCCCCATTTTGCAGATCAGGAATGGGAAACAGTGAGGTTAAATGCTTTGTTCCAACTTGATGCTCTTTTGCTCAAAATCCTAGCTATGGTTTTGAAGGTAACTGAGGAGGACCAAAACTCCACTAGAGATTACAGAGGGTTTTAGCTGGTTAGTGGCTCTGCTTTGGCAACGGATCAAGACAAATGGAAAATGACTCAAAAGGCGATTGAGCTGGGATTCTTTAAAAGTTAGGTAGGGTAATGTGTTTGTATCAGAACCTATAATTTATGTAGATTCAGATCCATCTTTTTTACATCTTGCACCAGTTGGGGAGTATGTGGAGTGCTGTGGAACTAAATGTATTTGTATGTGTTCAGCACACTGTATAATTGACTCAATTATCCTTGTGGGGATTATTGACTTTTAATTTGCAATCTGGCTTCGCCTTTCAGTTAGGATGTTTTTGGGCTGCTGTAGGAGTGCCAACTAATTTAAATAATAATTTAAGTAAAACATAATTAGGTAGGAAAATGAAATTCAACCTCTTGCCAGCTCCGGAAGATTCTACAGCTGAAATGTAACACTAACCCATCTACTCTCTTTTTATTCACCAATGCCATTTTACTGCCATAGGATCTTATTGCTTTCCATAGATTATTGCAAATTTCCTATCTGGCTTTTTTGCTTACCTCTTTCCAATCAATCATCATACTGCTGACAGTAATCTTAAAGCAAAAAGGACCCCCCAAAACAAAAAACCAAAACCAAAACCAAACCAGCTCTCATCACAAGAATTCCTTTGCTTGTAAACATTTAATATATCCCCATTTTCACCAGATCAAGTGCACATGCCACAGCCCATCATTCAAGGCTTCTCCATGCCACCTGCCCTAGGAATCTTTCCTGATCCTACCTCCGATGCCCCATCACTGTTCCCACCTTTGAATCCCCTTCAGGCGGTACAAGTTTTTCTGGGGTAAACCAAGGTATGTGAACCCCCGTTGTTGCCCACTTTCTCTCTTGTGAGATCCTTAATAGCAGTCTCTGCGGCGTTTCATCTCTCCCACTATGCAGAGCCTCGCTCAGTGTCGGACCCCAAAGAGGGAGCATTTGTGCTGCGGGGAAACCAAGAGGGCAGAAAGTTCGTTCTTTTGTATCCCAAGTGCCTAGCACAGCGCCTGGCGCATAGCAGGCGCTCAAGGAACAACTGAAGGTACTCCTGCAAGCTCCACGTGGCGCCCCGCAGAGCGTGTATGTAACATGCATATATACACACATGCTACACACATGATCCATAAAAACATACACACCTCCATATGCAGGTGTATACAATTAGTAAACATGCAAATATAAATAAATTTATTCGGGTACAGGCCTAACTCCGAACAGGTTGGAGAGGCAGGGAGGACGGTGGCGCCCCCCGACCCTCGGACCGCAGGACGGGGGGCGGGAGCCCGCAGGCGGGGCGGCGGCGCGGCCTGGCCCTTCCGGGTTCCCGTCCGCGCGCCGCCATTGGCTGGGCCGCGAGCAGCTGACGGCGAGCGGCGGGCGAGGGAGCTTCGAGGATGGCGGCGTCCGCGGCGTTAATCCTGCGGGAGAGCCCCAGGTAGCCGTCCGGCCCGGCGCTCGCGGCGGCCGCCCCGGGGTGGCGCGGGCGGCAAGGGTGTCCTGCGGCTGTCGCCCCGGCTCTGCGGGGGCCGGCCGGGACGGCGGCGCGGGGCTGTCCGAGTCGCGGTGCGGCCCGGGACGGTGGGCGCCTCGCCCTCGGGGGCACCCCCGCGGGTCCCAGCCGAGGTCCGCACGCGGCGCGCGGACGCCGGGGGCAGGACTTCCGCTCCGCCCGGCGCTGTCCCCGACCTCGGACCCGAGAGAGGCGCCCCCACGCCGGGCGGTCCGCAGCCCTGGCCCGTGTCAGCACCCTCCCCTCCCGCGGGCATAGACCCAGGCCGGGGTGGGGGCTGCTAGCATGGTGCAGTCAGAATTTGGTGACATGGCTTTTGTTTTCATTCTGTTTCCTTTTAGTTAGTTTCTGTTTATGGTAGGTAAGCGGCTGTCCGCGGTGGAGATAGATTTGGGTGAAAATGACTTCATGTAAGGAACAGCCGTCGAGCCCCCCTGAAGCGGCGGTGGGTGGGTGTGGGAAAGTGCGGAAATAGATGGGCAAGTCACTGAAGGCGGAACAGAACTCCTTTGCGCCCGAATTGGGCAGGAATGTTGAAGAACACCGTTGCCATGTCAAAGCTTTTCCTTCTGCCCGGAGTCCTTGAGTTCTGACAGCCAGAAACTTGCCTCCCCACCAACGTCTGGGTAACCAGACGCCACATCGGTGACCCGCAGTGACACGGTGCCACAGGACTGTGCTTGTCACATAACGTAAAGTTCTCGATTACTGTTGCGGCAGGGTTTTAAAACAGCCGTGTGCTTAGTGACCCCAAATGATTTTTGTATAGTATTTTTTTAAAAAATGATCTGCCATACAGCATTCTGTTCTTCATATATATGGTGTACTTGCCACTTCCCTCCTCCCACTTTTTTCATGTTGCATTTGCATTTTGGGTTAAGTGGACACTGTGCTGCTACAGTAATGCCATCCCCCACAGACTGCAAACTTTCCTCGTAGTTTGCCTTGCCCCAAAGAAGGAGAACATTTGCCAAATAGACCTTTTCAACCATAGTTGAATGGGTGTGTGTGTGTGGGGGGGGGGGGGCCGGGGGGGGCATTAGGTAATGCCCTGCCTCCTTTGGGGCCATCATCTATTTTTCTTTGTTTCACTCAGACTTACCTTATAGCCATTAGAGTTGTTTCAATGAAAACTTATAATTGCAGTTATGGACAACTGTACTTATAACCAGTACAAGTCCACTTGGAAAGCTTACTTAAAAACTTTGTTTTACTAATTTATTTAGCATGAAAAAAGCAGTGTCGCTGATAAATGCAATAGATATAGGAAGATTTCCACGATTGCTCACCCGAATTCTTCAAAAACTGCACCTGAAGGTTTGTATGTTTGCATTTCTATAACTTATAATACTTTCTTGTGATTCCACTGGAACTGTTTCTACTTAAAGAACTTTTTGCGAAGAATAATGGAAGAATAATGTTTCAAAGTGCATCTTTGAGAACACCAGGTCTCTAGAAAAATTTTTTTTTCTGGGTTAACATTTTTTTTCTAAAATCTTTATTGTTGAAAGTATTACATAGGTCCTTCTTTCCCCCCCATTAACCTCTTCCAGCCAGCTCCCGCCCTCCCCCGACAGGCCCTCACCACCCCTTTGTCTGTGGCCACTGGTTATGCATACATGCATACAAGTTCATTGGTTGATCTCTTCCCACCCACCCTCCCCTGTCTTCCCCCTGAGGTTCAAGTCTGTTGATGAAAATTTGATAATGTCCCATGGTCAAAAGGTTTGGAAGCTCTATCTTCATTAACGTTAATTCTTTTTATTATGGAACTTTTCAGTATATATTATATAGTAGTGTTTATAGTAAATATTTAAGGCTGTGCACAATTTTCCAAATGTGTTTGGCCTTGGAAGTGTTTTATGATGGCATATGTTTTGGGACTAAGGTTCTGAGGAATATGCGTTGGGAAAATTCCGATTTTATGACTTAATTCTTCCTCTTAAAAATAATTCTGTGGTATTGCTGTCAATCAGTATTTAATCTTTCATTTAATCTTTCATTTTTGTTTCAAGGGTGTGGTTATTTTTGACATACTGATGTTTAGTAATTCACTGCTTGCTCACCAATCTAAGTTAACTTTTTTATCAGGTTATGAAAAATTTAATTCCATCCATCACATGTTTATGGAGCACCACTAACTGTTCTCCCTGGTGCCAGGCATCCCTGTTAAACAAGAACCTGGTCTCGTTCCTCTTTTTTTTTTTCCTGGCCAGTGCTGGGGTCCCCAAAGGTGTGGACGGAGTCGGCGAAGAAGGAATGACACGGAGGCAGTGTTCAGTTGACCAGCATGGTTGGGTTCTCTCTCCTGGTTCTCTCTAGGATCTCCAGTCAGGTTCTGTCATCAGGTTCTGTCGCTAGTTTCTCCAGACTGGTTCTGTCCAGGATCTCCAGCGAAGTTCTGGGTAGGATCTCCAGCCAGGTTCTGTAGCCAGGTTTTGTCTCTAGGTTCTTCAGCCAGGTTCTCTCGATAGGTTCTGTCTCTAGGTTCTGTGGCCAGTTTCTGTCCAGGATCTTTTGCCATGTTCTCTCCAGCGAAGTTCTTCTGTCTCTAGGTTCTGTGTAGGTTCTGTGTCTAGGTTCTGTGTAGGTTCTGTGTCCTGTTGTCTTGTTACATCTGTATTTATACCAGTTGATTCCAATCCTATCAATCTCTATTCCAAAGGTTAGGGCGTTTCTTATCTCCATTCCAGGGAGTAAAGATTATGTAGCTTAAGCATGATTGTTCGTAGTTAAAGTGATTAATTACCCGTCTGGCACTTAGTTAAGGGGTTTTATTCCCTCCCTAACTTCAGGGGAAAATCTCTACCTGGGGAAACAACCTTTCTCAGAGAGGTGACCTTGGTTAAAACACATAGTGCCAAGAAGGTGAGCAAACATATTAAGAACAGTATGCCATATATGCCAGGTCCCTTGAAACAGCAAGGATGGACCGGCTCTCGGCAGGCCAGGAGCCAGCCTCAAAGCCCTTCCTTCCTCTGAAGTGTCTCTCAAATCCAAGTTCTCCTTATAGTCCTAGTTCAAATGCTTATTATCTTTTCTCTGGATGCAATGATTACCTTCAAACTGCTACCTTGAGGCCTCTAGTCTTTCCCTTCCTATTGCTTCTTCATAACACTATTTCATTTATCTTTCCAAATATTTTTTTTTCCTAAAAAAGAATTGATTATATCAAAGCCATCAGTGATTTTCCATTGTCCATGGAAAAAAGTTCAAAATCCTTAACATTATATCATAATAATATATTAGGGCCACAACCTGTATTCTCCCCACGTTGGAAGTGCTCCAGTCACACTGGACTGTGCTCTTTTACTAGAACTTGTGGTTGTGCATAACCTAAGCTGTCAAGGCAGAGACTCATGGCAAGATCCAGATATTGAACTGTGCTGATTTTGAGAGCTTGAAATTTACAAATGCATAAGTTTTCTTTTCTTTTTTTTTTTTTTTTTTTTACCATGGATTTACTCTTTCTTTCAATTTCTCATTCCATATATGACTGAATGGATCTCCCGTTGAGGATCTGAGTTTTGAATACCTGAATGTGTGCTAGTAGATTGCTTTTTGTGTTGTAGGCTGAGAACAGTTTCAGTGAAGAAGAGGAAGAAAACCATATATGACTGAATGGATCTCCCGTTGAGGATCTGAGTTTTGAATACCTGAATGTGTGCTAGTAGATTGCTTTTTGTGTTGTAGGCTGAGAACAGTTTCAGTGAAGAAGAGGAAGAAAAACTTCAAGCTGCATTTTCTCTAGAGAAACAAGATCTTCACCTAGTTCTTGAAACAATATCATTCATTTTAGAACAGGTACTTTTATTGTTCTCAACCATTGGTGTCTGGTACATGTTTGTATTGCTGTGATAGGGGTGACATTTTTTTTCTTAAGTGTGCAAATGGAAGCTGTGAATATATTTTAATTAAGAATTTCAATGTAGTAAAAAAAAACCACATTTGAATGTATGATTTTCCCCCCACAGGGTATTGCATTTTATAAAACAGTCTTAATGTTGAGTAGTGTAAGTGTTTGACAGTATGAATCAAGACTTTATTGACTTGAGACAGTTATGAAAGATATGAAAGATTTTAATTCATTGTTACTTGTTATAATAATTTGGAAAGATGAACACACTTTATTTAAAAATTTTAACAAATGATTTTGGGGGGATTTATTTGACTAATATGGTAAATAAAACATTTAGAAAAGAAATAGTTGTCAAAGGACTTTTAGTCATATTATTTCTTCCTACTGAGCTGCCCTTCTGCCTGCATCTCTTCTCACATCTCCTTTCATTGTACCCTTGACCCCTTATACTTGCACTCTTCCTCCTGTTTGGGTTCCTTTTATCTTTAGCTTATCATAGTAAACCACTTTGTTAGTCTTTCATTATTTCATGGGTGTCAGTGATATCTTCTTCACTAGGTTTTAAATTTGTGGGAGGCCAAGATCTTGTGCGCGTGCGCGTGCATCTTATATAAACCTAGCACATTCCAGGGCTTAACATAGATTCTCTATAAATTCTTGTTGGTTGATTAAATAGAATACTTGTGGAATTAAATTTTAATTTTTTAAAAAAAATGTATTTTATTGATTTTTTACAGAGAGGAAGGGAGAGGGATAGAGAGTTTGAAACATCGATGAGAGAGAAACATCGATCAGCTGCCTCCTGCACACCCGCCACTGGAGATGTGCCCGCAACCACAGTACATGCCCTTGACCGGAATCGAACCCGGGACCCTTCAGTCCACAGGCCGATGCTCTATCCACTGAGCCAAACCGGCTAGGGCTGGAATTAAATTTTAAATAGTACTGTAGCTTTATGAACATTCCAGTGACAGATACTGTTAAAAGGACAAGCTACCAGGCATCTACACATACAGCTTTATACAAATTACAGATCATAATGATGACTATCCTTGGCGGGCCTTCAGTAGATGAAAAGGATAATAAAGTAAGACAGAGTATCAAGGGACTTATGAGAAAGTTGTTCCAGAATAATGTAGGTAATAGGACAGATAGCACTGTTACAATTTTTACAATATTTTATTATATATTATCTAGGAAGTTGGGAGAGGGAGGGCAGTTTTGAGAAAGTGCTTCTTAGAAATTTCTGTTAGTTGGGAAGCAAAACCATTGTACTACTCTTTGAAATAATTAAGTGAAATAAGGAAATGAATTTTTTTCCTTTCATAATTGAGATTTAATTGGTTGTTTTTAGGATAAGTACACAGTCATTTCAGTTTGTACGTAATTCTTAACATATATACCAAAAACCTAAAGTCATGTAATTGTGATTCTTTTCTAAACAGTTATTTTAGTGACTTCCCAGCTTAAAATTTGAAGGCTAATTTTCCTTAATAGACTATCAAGAACCAATATCTTCAGATGTTGATACATCAAAGTCCCACTCATTTACTGTTCAATGTCGTATATACTACAGAATCAAATTTTCAATCTTTCACGGCACATTAACAAACTTACTAGGAAAACTGGACTACCACACCAAAGATGTTATAGAGCGCACAAAATTCTGACAAGGAATGGTTTTCTTTAGGAAACAGTTTTACCAGAAATGAAAATGAGAATAAAAGTAATTTAAAATGTTCAGGACATGGTAAATGTATGACTGACTTCAAATTGCCACTTTAATATGCTTTGTATCATCAAATAGAAAAACTACTCTCATCTATGGAATGTTAAGTTGACACCCAAGATAATCAAAGCCTCCCATATTTAATATACCACTCTGTTTTGGTTGTATCAAAAAAGAAACAACCAGCAAACTATTTCACCTCTTAAAAAATCATTTACATTTTAAAAAATGGGATGAGGTCTAATTCCTTCATTCTTAAAAATGTTTCTAAAGCTACTAAAATATGGGCATTTACAAAATAGTTGGTAAAATTATTCTCTGGTTTGTACAAAAAGGGAGACCGATACCACTGATAAGACATGGTATATGATATTAATTAGACTTGGCTTCTTTTTCTTCTGCTTCATCTGAGTCTGGCCTGTCCTCATTTTTACTTTTTTTATTGTTGTTAATCCTTACCCGAGGATATTTTCCCATTGATTTTTAGAGAGAGTGGAATGGAGGGGGAGAGACAGAGAGAGGGAAGCATCACTGTGAGAGAGACACTTCACTTGGTTGCCTCCTGCCTGCACTTGCCCCAACCAGGGCCAGGAATGGAGCCTACAACCAAGGTATGTGCCCTTGACCAGAATCGACTTGGGACCCTTCACTTTGCTGGCCGACTTTCTATCCACTGAGCCAAACTGACTAGGGCTGTCCTCATTTTTAGTTTCTCCATTTTCCACTGGTAGTTCTTATTTAGGTTCCCGGTTAGCCGTTTTTATCTGTTTTCCCTTTGCTCCCCTTTTCCCTTTCATTTGCACTTTTTTGTCTGCATATTTATCCTTTCCTGCTGCCATTTTTGGCTTCATTTCCACTTTTACAGAGCAAGTTTAGCTGACAACCTCACTGGTCTCCTCTGGGTTCCTCCTTTGCTTCGCCCTCAGTGGAGCTGACCTTCCTCTTGGGCATCATGGCAGTGGGGTGGGGGGCCGAGAGCCTTTGAGAACCTGAACTGCCTAGCCATTGCCTGGCCCAACCTGCTTGGACCATGATGGAGTAGTGGGAGAACCCAGGAAATGAATAATTAGGGCACCATTAGTTAAGGCAAAGAAGTTTTTCCATTGAATGGAGTGCTTAAACCTCAGGCAAAACTGAAAAAGTTTAGCCTGAATAATTTAAGCATTTAATCCTAAATCTTTCAGCCCTTGGAATGGTATATTGTTTGTAAAATAACAAAAACTTTCTGCAATAGAAATATAAAATATTCTTTTGGTTTAAATTATTAATTTTGTGTTTGATTATAGATCAAGGTCTCTGTATGAATATTAGAGATATATGTAATTTATTTTCTCTTTAATAGGCAGTATATCACAATGTGAAGCCTGCAGCTTTCCAGCAGCAGTTAGAGAACATTCATCTTGCACAAGACAAAGCAGAAGCATTTGTCAATACTTGGTCTTCCATGGGTCAAGAAACAGTCGAAAAATTCAGGCAGAGGATTCTCGCTCCCCACAAGGTATAGGTTATGTTACACCAAAGATATTTTTCAGTAATGTATGGCATAGATTTTTATACCTGAAGAGCTTTTTAATATTTTGTAGAGAGGTACAGTCGGGCAGAAGAGTATATAGACAATATCTCCTATAAAGTTATTGCCATACATATTTGCTACCACAATGTGATTTAATTTCAATTTACAGTTTAAAATATACCTCTATAACTTAAGGATAGGAATGAAAGTTTTTTTCCCCTCTTGGGCCATGATCAGAGTTGGTTCTCTTTTAATTGTGTACCTGCATCTAAGACTCACTGTAATTTTACCGACTCACATACTTACTTATTTTTCTGTATTAGTGCCTAGCAGAATGTTGTGCATGCAGAAGGTAGCATAGCCAATATTTGTTGAGTTACAAACAGTGAACAAAATGAACACTTTAGGAAAAATATAAAGTAACAAAAAGGTCACAAATCTCTTTAGTTACCTTTAGTCACTCTTAATGGAGGTTAAAATGATTGTACAGATCATTTTGCCTTTGTTTTTCTGTGTTAGCATAATTGATTTTCCGATTTTCAGCCAGCTTTGTATTCCTGGGTTAATATCACTTGGTCATGATGTATAATCCTTTTTTATGTTGCTGTATTTGATTTTCTAATAATTTGTTAAACGTTTTTCCATCTGTGTTCATGAGGAATATTAGTCTGTACTTTTATTGTGATGTCTTTGGTGGTATCAGGGTAATACTGGGCTTGTCAAATGAGTTGGAAAGTGGTCCCCTCCCTTTCTCTTTTCTGGAAGTATTTGTGACAGGTTGGTATTATTTTTGCATTTCAGCAGCATTATATGAGAGTTCTAGTAGATCCAAATTCTTGTCAGCACTTGGTATTGTCAGTTGTTTTCATTAAAACCATTGTATTAGGTTTATCATGGTATCTTGTGTTTTTAATTTGCATTTTCCTAATAACAAATTATGTTGATGATCTTTATATGTGCTTACTTGCCATTGATATTATTTTTTGGTGAAGTGTCTATTCAAATTTTTTGTTTAACTATATTTCCACATTATGACAGATAAAGAAGTCCCGTTATCTGCACTAATAAAAGAGAAACATGGTAATTAGTGCCACTCCGCTACCCTTCCCATTGGCTAATCCCCCTGTCACTCACAGAGTAGGGCCGAGATATGCAAATTAACTGGCAGCCAAGATGGCGGCCGGCAGCCAGGCAGCTGATGCGAACAGGGAGGCTTGCTTGCTTCAGTGACGGAGAACTCCAACGTTCCCCGCCTGACTTGCCGGCCTCTCAGCTGCAACTCTCAGCAACTATGTTGTGAATAAAGAAGCTAAAAAAACCCCAGAAACCTGCTTTACTCAGCGGAGCTTCAGCCAGCCATACCGAAACATTGTATCAAATACAGACGGTAAACAAAGGCCAGAAACCTGTTTTCAGCAGCCGAGGCCTCAGAGCTAAAGCTGGCCCAGAATAAAAAAAAGAAAAGAAAAAACAGAGCGGTTGGGAGCTTCAGTCCCAGCCTGAAAACAGCCCTCAGCCCCTCAGCCAGACTGGCCAGGCACCCCAGTGGGGACCCCCACCCTGAAGGCTGTGTGATCAGCTGCAAACAGCCATCATCCCCTCAGCCAGACTGGCCAGGCACCCCAGTGGGGACCCCCACCCTGATCCAGGACACCCTTCAGGGCAAACCAGCCGGCACCCACCCATGCACCAGGCCTCTACCCTATACAGTAAAAGGGTAATATGCCTCCCAGCACTGGGATCAGCGGAGCCGCGAGGCCTCCCGGCACTGGGATCAGTGTGACCGAGGGCAGCGCCCAAACCCCCTGATCGCCCTGCGGCTCTGTGTGTGACAGGGGGCGGGGCCACACCCCCCCGCCCCCCACGGTCCCTGCCCTGTGTGTGACGGGGTAGAGCCATAACCTCCCTATTGGCCCTGCCCTGAGTATGAGAGTGGCGGCGCCCCAACTACCTGATTGGCCCTGCTCTGTGGGTGATAGAGGGCGGCACCCCCCCCCCCCCACGGGCCCTGCTCTGTGTGTGATGGGGTAGAGTCATAACCTCTCCATTGGCCCTGCCCTGAGTGTGACAGTGGCGGCGCCCCAACCACCTGATCGGCCCTGCTCTGTGGGTGATAGAGGGCGGCGCCCCAACCCCCTGATCCGCCCTGCCCTGAGTGTGATAGGGGGCGGTGCCCCAGCTCCCCTATCGGCCCTACTCTGTGAGTGACAGGGGGGAACTCCTCAACCCCCTGATTGGCCCTGCTCTGTGCATGACAGGGGGGAGCTCCCCAACCCCCTGATTGACCCTGCTCTGTGCGTGACAGGGTACGGAGCCCCAACCCCCCTGATGGGCCCTGCTCTGTGCGTGACAGGGGGTGGCACCGCAACCTCCCCATTGACCCTGTCTTGAGTGTGATGGGGCAGTGCCCCAACCCCCCAATCGGCCCTACCCTGAGCATGACTGAGGGTGGCATCGCAACCTCCCAATCTGCCCTGCTCTGTGCATGACAGGGGAAGGCGCCCAAACTCCCCAATTGGCCCTGCTCTGAGCCCGACCAGGGGCTGCACCTAGGGATTGGGCCTGCCCTCTGCCACCCGGGAGCAGGCCTAAGCCAGCAGGTCGTTATCTCCCGAGGGGTCCCAGACTGCGAGAGGGCACAGGCCGGTCTGAGGGACTCCCCCTTCCCCCGAGTGCACAAATTTTTGTGCACCGGGCCTCTAGTAGTAATATAAAGGATGATTACAGGCATGAATCCCAGCATATAGAAATGTATGGTTTCTCTTTCTTTCTTTTTTTTTTTTTGGTTGTTACAATGTGTGGAGGGTATTTGTTTTCTTTCTGTTGAGTTTTGCGAGTTCTTTATATAATCTAGGTGTAAGTTTTTTGTCAGATATGTGATTTACAGATTTTTTTTCTAGTACATAGCTTTTCATTTTCTTAAGTGTCTTTTGCAGAGCAAAAGCTTTTAATTTCTGATAAAGTTCCATTTATCAGTTTTTTCTTTTATTGATCTTGCTTTTGGTTTTGTATCTAATAATTTGTAGCTTAATGTAGTGTCACAAAGATTTTCTCTTTTGATTTTTTCTAATTGTTTTATAGGTTTATGTTTCACATTTAAGTCTAAAATCCATTTTGAAGTAATTTTTTATAAGGCATAAGGTGCAGGTCAAAGTTCTTTTTTTTTTCTGCTTATGGATGTTGGTTTCCCCCACATAATTTGTTAATAACATCATTTTGTCACTGACTTGTCTTTGTGCCTTTGTCAGAATCATTTGACATATTTGTGTGGGTCTTTTTCTGGACTCTCTTTTTGGTTCCATTGATCTATTTGTCTGTCTTTATGCCAATATCACACTACCTTAATTACTGTAGCTTTGTAAGCTTTGTAGTAAGTCTTAAGATCAGGCATTGTGAGTCTGCTTTGTTCTTTTTCATAATTGTTTTGTTTTTTTTCTAGTTTCTTTGCACTTTCATATAAACTTGAAAGCCAGCTTCTATATATCTACTAGAGGCCCAGTGCACAAATTCGTGCATGGGTGGGTCCCGCCCCATCAGGGTTGGGGGGGCTGATCGGAGGTGGGGCCAGCTGGGGGGAAGGGCTGCGGTTGAACTCCTGGTCGAGGGGTCAATTTGCATATTACCCTTTGATTATATAGGATAAAAAATCCTGCTGGGATTTTAATAGAGATTATATTTAATTTATAGATCACTTTGTAGAGAAAGGTCTTCTTAACAGTATTGAGTATATCTCTTCATTTTTTTAGGTCCTTTTTAAAAAATTTAAATTCTTTATTGTTTAAAGTAGTAGTCGCCAACCGGTGCTCTGCAGACCACTGGTGGTCTCTGAGGTCCGAAAGGTTGGCAACCACTGGTTAAAGTATTATATATGTTTCCTTTTTCCCCATTGACCTCTCTCCAGCCACTCCCACCCCCCCAGCACATTCCCTCACCTCCCTACTGTCTGTGTCCATTGGTTATGCTTATATGCATGCATACAAGTCCTTTGCTTGATCTCTTACCCCTCCCCACCCCACTCCCCTGCCTTCCCTCTGAAGTTTGATGTTCTGTTTGATGCTTCTCTGTGTCTGAATCTATTTTTGTGCATCAGTTTATGTTGTTCATTATATTTCACAAATGAGTGAGATCATGTGATACTTATCTTTCTCTGACTGGCTTATTTCACTTAGCATATGCTCTGTAGGTCCATCCATTCTGTTGCGAATAGTAAGAGTTCTTTCTTTTTTACAGCAGTGTAGTATTCCATTGTGTAGATGTACCATGATTGTTTTTTTAGGTCCTTTTTTATTTCTCATGTCAGTGTTTGCATTCTTTAGCATACAGATCCTGCACATATTTTGTTAGATTTGTACCAAGTATTTAGTTTTTTTTTGAGTTGATGAAAATAGTACTATTTTTAAAATTTTGTTTTCTAATTGTTTGTTGCTAGTACATACAAACACAATTGATTTTTGTACAGTATATTGATCTTGTATTCTATGACCATGTAAACTTACTAATTAGTTATGGCATTTTTTTGGTGTGGATTCCTTGTGATTTTCTTTGTTGACAAGTCATGTTGTCCATGAATAGAGACAGTTTTATTTCTTCCTTTCTAGTCTTTCTAGCTTTTATATTTTGTTTTTTTGCCTTATTGCACTGACTAGGACTTTTAATATGATGTTGAATACAAGTGGTATGTCTGAAACAACCTGCTTTGTTCCCAGTTTTAGAGAGAAAGCATTCAGTTTCTCATTAAGTAGGATATTAGCTATAGGTTTTTGGAAAATGCCCTTTGTTTTCATCTCTCTCCATTTCTTTCTTTTTTAAAAACTGCATTCTAAGAGCTCTTAAGTGTCCTCCACATCACTTCTTCATTTTTCATTTCAATTTCTACTTTTTCCTATGTCCTGTACAGATTTTAAGTTTTCCATTTGTGTTACTGGAATTCCTTTTTCTTCCAACCATCTCCATCAAAAATAAATCTCTACTTGCCTTTTAATATTTGCTCGTTCTCTATAATTTTCTGCTATTTCACAGGGTTCATATTTTTACATTGATACAAGTAGAGTTAAAATATTTTTATGCTTCTAACAGTAAGTCATTTTTCAGTATCTTCTAGATCAGTGATGGCGAACCTTTTGAGCTTGGCGTGTCAGCATTTTGAAAAACCCTAACTTAACTCTGGTGCCGTGTCACATATAGAAATTTTTTGCTATTTGCAACCATAGTAAAACAAAGACTTACGTTTTTGTTATTTATTTTATATATTTAAATACCATTTAACAAAGAAAAATCAACCAAAAAAATGAGTTCGCATTTCACCTCTGACACGTGTGTCATAGATTCGCCATCACTGTTCTAGATGATATATATTTTTAAAGTAATACTTCTCCATATTATGTTACATTTATATTAAGTTCTGCTTAAAATGTGGTTTAATCAGTTATCATATAAAGTGTGCAAAAAGAAGTTGAATGAACATGATTAATTGCATATTGGCCTCTTGAGAATGATGGAAATTACTTTTTGCCAATTTATAGTATATGAGAGGATAGCCAGTACATTATTTTAAATGCTTAATTAAGGTAATATAATAATAGCAAACATTTTTTGTGTTTATTTCTTTTAATACTTTTTTCTTTATTGGTTAAGCTATTACATATGTGTCCTTATTGCCGCATTGCCCCCCGCCCCCCCACTCATGCCCTCACCCCCTGTTGTCTGTGTCCATTGGTTAGGCTTTTTTTGTGTTTATTGTTGACCAACTACTCCACTAAGTGCTTTATATCTTATAAAACCCATTAATAGTTCTACTTTCTATTTAAAATAAAATCGAGGTTTAGAGAGATTAAATAATTGGTCCATTGTTATGCAGCTAAGTAAGTGGCAGAGTTGGGATTTAACACAAGTAGTCACACTCCTAAGCCATTATACTATACTGGCTTCTGGTGCACTGAACATCAGGGGGCAGTTCCTGCGTTGAGCGCCTGCCACCTGGTGGTCAGTGCGCATTATAGCTACCGATTGTTCCACTGTTCAGTTGATTTGCATATTAGCCTTTTATCATATAGGACTGCCGCCTAAATGTTACCTGCAAATTTTTTTTTTTGTATCAGACATTATGAAGGGTGGTTTATATAGTTGTGTGTATGTTTGTGTGGTTCATATTTTTGAAAAGGAAGGAAATAAAACTTTAGAAAGTGTAATTTTATCATGATAACCCAAGCAGTCCATGGTGAAGCTGAGATGGGAATCAGATCTGCCTATCTCTTAAGCTTTGTTCCTTTTATATCATGCTACCTCTGGCAGCTATGATGTTATCTTTCTCTTTTATCCCAATAACTGTTTAGGACATGGTGACTAAAAATAGTTATGTGTGAAAATAGGTCATGTCATTTAAATTGTAACAAAATATATGTCAGTAATTTATTATATAATGAACAAAAGGTATACTTACAATGACTGACTGATGTTTTAATGGTAACTTAGGGGCTCACTCATGTGAACTGTCTGGGTGGTACTTGCAGTGGAAGACTAGTGGGTAATAATTCTAAATTCAAAGAGTCAGGTTCAATTAAATAATAAATTAAAAAATCAACAGTTGCTTATGTCTAATTCAGTTTTTAAAAACACCTCTTTTCATCTTTTATTATTTGAAAATGAATGTTAGTGATAGCTTTTTGCAGGATATGATTGAAGGGATTTTTATATTTTATTCCATCTCTCTTGTTTTAAAAAATAGATGTTTTTCTTAACCTCTTTGTAGACATGAGACTGAAATGTCACTACTACTTATTATAATTTGTATGCTCTTTTTTTTTTTTTTTTTTATCAGTGTTGACTCTGCCAGCAGAGTTCTTGTAAAAGGGTTTTCCTATTTGATTTTTGTTATAATGCCTTTGTGGTCATGACATTTATTAAATCATGAATCCCCTTTCAGACAGAACTTTAATGCTATGTTTAATTTTACTCTTGAAATTCTATTTATAAATTCTTTACATATATTTCTACTAAACTAAATTTACAGACTTACATGTTAAATATTATTGATGTACATCTTTTTTTTCCTGAGACCATAAGGGAAATAATTGTATTCTTTTTATATAATACTTTTTTTTTTCCAAAATATTTTCACTTTTCTAAGCTAACTTTATTCCTTAATTAGTATCAGATATGATAAGTATCAGATATAATAAGTATACATAAGGCACATTTAAGCACTCTGAGTAACTTTCTCTATAAAGATTACATGCACTGATTCCCTTTCTTAAAAGCATTTATGTGTGTTTGTTAGGGAGTTTTAAAATATAAATTTGACAGTTACATTTGTTTGAATGTTCAAAATGAGTTTAATGTGATTTTATCCTGTTAAGAGTAGTCTTAACGTTACCAATTACATGGCAAATATATTCATACTAGAGGCCTGGTGCACGAAATTTGTACATGGGTGGTGGCGGGGGGTCCATCAGCCTGGCCTGCACCCTCTCCAATCCGGGACCTCTGCCGGCAGTCGAACATCCCTCTCTCTATCCAGGACCACTGGCTCCTAACTGCTCACCTTCCTGCTTGCCTGATCGCCCCCTAACCCCTTTGTCTAGCCTGCCTGATGCCCCTAACTGCTCCCCTGCCAGACTGATCTCTCCTAACTGCTCTCCCCTGCTGGCCTGATTGTCCTTAACCACTCTCCCCTGCAGACCTGATCACTTCTAAATGCTCTCCTTTGCCGGCCTGATTGCCCCTAACCTCTCTCCTCTGCTGCCCTGATCACCCCTAACCACTCTGCCTGACTGGCTGATCGACCTTAACCGCCTCTGCCTCAGCCCCTGCCACCGTGGCTTTGTCTGGAAGGAGGTCTGGAAGACATTTGATCTATAGGTCTAATTAGCATATTACCCTTTTATTAGTATAGATCTTTTCATCTGTCTACACCAGGGGTCCTCAAACATTTAAACAGGGGGCCAGTTCACTGTCCCTCAGACCGTTGGAGGGCCAGACTATAGTTAAAAAAAAAAACTATGAACAAATTCCTATGCACACTGCACATATCTTATTTTGAAGTAAAAAAAACAAAACGGGAACAAATACAATATTTGTATTTGCATGTGGCCCGCGGGCCGTAGTTTGAGGACCCCTGCCTTAAGATCTTACAATTGCATTTAAGGCCTTACATGATCCACTCTTATAATTGCCTTTAAAGACCTTATGTGCTCTATAATCCCCCTTGTCCCCCTCGGTCCACTACCTGTCTTCTTGACCTTCATCTTTTAGCATCCTACATATGGCTACTTGGATACTTGAATCTCTACCTCAAATGTTCTTTCCCTGGATTTTCATATGGCTGGCCTGCCTTATCTTCTTCAGCTCTTTGTGTAAATGTCACATTGATAAGTGAGTCTTGCCCTGATTATCATAATGAAAAGTGCCCCACCTCTATGGTACTTTTTTACTTCATTTTTCTCCATAAAATTTATTATCTGGCCCACTATATATTTTACTTATTTATTTTTTTATTGTCTATCTCTACTACTAAATAATAAGCTTCACAAGGGCAAGAATTTTTGTCTGTTTTGTTCACTGCTGTATTTCACTGCTTTAAATGCCTTTGGGATATAGTGCGTTTTCAAAAATAGTTGTCGAATGAATAAATATGTAATATCTGTGTATTATAAGTTGTCCTATTTAAAGTTCAGTTTCTTAAGTTTTCTTATAAAAGGGATATTTATACTTATTGGTAGAGATAAGAACAGTAAGGAGAGGAGGGTGTGGATTGTATTTTGTATTTCCTAGTTTTTTTGTTTTTTTAAATATATTTTTATTGATTTCAGAGAGAAGGGAGAGAGAGTTAGAAACATCAATGAGGAGAATCATTGATCAGCTGTCTCCTACACACCTCCTACTGGGGATCAAACCTGCAATGCGAGCATGTGACCTTGACTGGAATCGAACCCGGGATCCTTCAGTCTGCAGGCCGAGGCTCTGTTCATTGAGCCAGACGAGCTAGGGCTATTTCCTAGATTTGTGGTTTTTGTGTGTGTGTGTGTGTTCATTTTGGTTGTACTTTAAGCCTTTTGTGGTTCACCTGTTTCATGACTTGAATTTTGCTGGAATACTAGATTCAATCATTTACAGCTTGTCCTCTTTAAAAGTGGGAATATAGAGAGAATTACTTTAGCTTGAAACAGATTCTCCAGGGGGAAAAAGTGACATCATTAGCTGTTGATGCAGCAATCAATTTAAAGAGGTTTAGATCCAAGAGACCTTGATCAATCTTATTTGAAACTGAAATGTATGTTCTGCTTCATACATAATTATCTAAAATCCAGAACCATTAATAAATTAAATAAAGATTTCACTAATGCCAAAGAACTGTGCTGTTAGCAAAATTACTCTTATTATGTCATACTATTTAAAGATGTGTACTTGCTAAATAATTTTGATGTACCTTTTCAGAGTGTTGCCAATTGTGAGAGCATTAGTTGAATTATATTTCAGTGTCCTCAAACTTGTACTATTAGCTTCATATATTCTTGGTATATAGAGAGGTAGCAAACAGTTTGAAGGCAGATTCATCGATGTTTTCCCTCAACACCTTACAACTTGGATATCAAGACCATGATTAGGGCCCTATCCAGTTTTCCTCAGTGGGTAGAGCATTGGCCTGTGGACTGAAGGGTCCCGGGTTTGATTCCAGACAAAGGCATAGTCAGGGGCACATGCCTGCGTTGCGGGCTCTATCCCCAATAGGGGGTGTGCAGGAGGCAGCCAATCATAGTTTCTCTCTCATCATTGATGTTTCTTTTTTTTTTAAATTAAATCTTTATTGTTCAGATTATTACATTTGTTCCTCTTCCCCCCCCCCACCCATAACTCCCCTCCTCCCAGTTCCCACCCTCTGCCCTCACTCCCCACCCACTGTCCTCATCCATAGGTGCACGATTTTTGTCCAGTCTCTTCCCGCATCCCCCACACCCCTTCCCCCCCCTCAAGAATAGTCAGTCCATTCCCTTTCTATGTCCCTGATTTTATTATAATCACCAGCTCATTCTGTTCATCAGATTATTTATTCACTTGATTCTTAGATTCACTTGTTGATAGATGTGTATTTGTTGTTCATAATTTGTATCTTTACCTTTTTCTTCTTCTTCCTCTTCTTTAAGGATACCTTTCAGCATTTCATATAATACTGGTTTGGTGGTGATGAACTCCTTTAGCTTTTCCTTATCTGTGAAGCTCTTTATCTGACCTTCAATTCTGAATGATAGCTTTGTTGGATAAAGTAATCTTGGTTGTGGGTTCTTGGTATTCATCACTTTGAATATTTCTTGCCACTCCCTTCTGGCTTGCAAAGTTTCTGTTGAGAAATCAGCTGACAGTCGTATGGGTATTCCTTTGTAGATAACTGAGTTTCTTTCTCTTGCTGCTTTTAAGATTCTCTCTTTGTCTTTTGCTCTTGGCATTTTAATTATGATGTGTCTTGGTGTGATCCTCTTTGGATTCCTTTTGTTTGGGGTTCTCTGTGCATCCTGGACTTGTAAGTCTATTTCTTTTACCAGGTAGGGGAAGTTTTCTGTCATTATTTCTTCAAATAGGTTTTCAATATCTTGCTCTCTCTCATCTTCTGGTATGTTGGTACGCTTGAAGCTGTCCCAGAGGCTCCTTACACTATCTTCCTATTTTCGGATTCTTTTTTCCTTTTGCTTTTCTGGTTGGGTGTTTTTTGCTTCTTCGCATTTCAAATCTTTGACTTGATTCTTGCGCTCCTCTGGTCTGCTGTTGGGTGTCTGTATAATATTCTTTATTTCAGTCAGTGTATGCTTAATTTCTAGTTGGTCCTTTATCACAACATTGAGAGTCTCATTAGATTTCTTGAGGATCTCACTATATTTATTGGCGGTCTCACCAGTCTTTTCGAGGGCCTTACTAAATTTATCGGTAGCTTCTGGACAGTTCTTGAGAGACCTTAAAAGTGTGGTTTTGAACTCTATATCCAGCATTTTGCTTTCCTCTATTTCTGTCATTGTCCTGTTTCTTTGTCTCCGCATTTTTTATGTTTTCTTGGTGCACCCCCTAGTGGTCTTTGTGCGCAATCTTGTTGTAGCTAAGCCTTGATTGTTGTAGGTAACACTGGGGGGGATCTGACCTCCAGCCCAACTGGCTGTGAGAATCAGCTGTGTCTGCAGTGGGAGAACTTCTGTCCTCTAGGGAGGTGCTAATCTAGCCTCTGCCTGAGGCTATCCAGCAAATGCCTCCATGCAAGGCTTGGGCAGGGCGGGTCCCAGGGCGTCAACAGGGTGGGTGGAGCGAGCAGTTATGGCTGCTCTCAGTCCCGTCCCCAGAGGCTCTGCCTCTCAGTGTCCCAGCAACTGCTGCAAGTACCTCGGAGAGAAAGCTGCCCTCTAGTTCCGACCGATGCCAGACAGTCCCGCTTCTCCCGTTTGAGTCTGGGTCCCCAGAGACTCGCCCGGAACTGGAGCTCAGAGCCTGAGACTCCCTCCTGATTGAAACAGACAACCGCACCCTCAGCCGCCAGCCCGCTCCACATGCACCTCCACACCTTTGTATCTTACTTCCGCACCGCACCTCCTCTGAGTCTCGGTATGCTTTTCTCTTTCCTTCTAGTTGTAGAATTTCCCCTCAGCCAGCCTTCCTGTGGTTCTGGGTGATGTCTGTTCCGTCTTTTAGTTGTATTTTTGAAGTGGTTGTGCGAGGCAGCAATCTCCAGTGTTTACCTATGCCGCCATCTTGGTTTTCCCATTGATGTTTCTATCTCTTTCTCTCCTTCTACCTTCCTCTCTGAAATCAATAGAAATATACTTAAAAAAGAAAAAAGACCATGATTAGGTATTTTGGTCAAGTTTGTGTGTAAAGGAGTATAATTAAGTTCCATGCCACTCTAGCAGTAAGACTAAGTTGAACTTTTTTGTTTTGTTTTGTTAATCCTCACCTGATGATATTTTTTCCCCCGTTGATTTTTTTGAGAGAATGGAAGGGAGGGGGAGAGACAGAGAGAGAGAGAGAGAGAAACATCAATGCGAGAGAGACACATTGATTGGTTGCCTTCCGAACATGCCCCAACCTAGGCTGGGATCAAGCCTGCAACTGAGGTACATGCCCTTGATTGGAATCAAACCCACAACCCCTCCATTTGAGGGCCGATGTTCTAATCACTGAGAAAAACCATCCAGGGCCTACAATGACTTTTGTGGCATCTAAACTTGAGGGTATAAGTTAAGAAGTATCCCTAAGTTGTGATATTTGTAATAAAACATTTGTGATATTTGTAATTAAACCTCTTATGATTTGATGTAGCAGCGACATTAAAAAAAGACATTGGTTCAGTTACTTTTAGATTTGTTAAAAATATATATTTTTATTGATTTCAGAGAGGAAGGGAGAGGGAGAGATAGAAACAAAAATTGATGAGAGAGAATTATTGATTGGCTGTCTCCTGCACACCCCTTACTGGGGATCGAGCCTGCAACCCAAGCATGTGCCCTTGACAGGAATCGAACCGGGGACTCTTCAGTCCGCAGGCCATTGCTCTATCCACTGCGTCAAACTGGCTAGGGCTACTTTTGTATTTTGATGTCCTCTAGACGTTGCCTAATGGGTAGCTTTATGCAGTGTGATTTGTATAGTATGCTTTGTACAATATTGACTAAAGTTTATCTATTTGCAACTATGTGATATATGGTAATATACACATCTATATAATATGGATACCATATTACATAATGGTCATTTCTGAGATCCTGACTTTGTCTTTATCTCTATATATAAGGAGCCAGGGCCGTCACATCCGAAACAACCGAATGGAGGACCGAACAGTCTGAGTGGGGTGACAAGGCCAGCAGGGGGCTTAGTTAGGGGCAACCAAACGACTGAGCAGCAGGCTTTGTGGGGTGACCAGGCAGGCAAAGGGATGGATGACCAAATGACTGAGCATCAGGCTGCGTAGGGCAACCAGGCCAGCAGGGGCGGCAGTGAGGGGAGACCAGGCTGGCAGAGGGGGCAGTGAGGGGCGACCAGCCCAGTATGGGTGGCAGTGGGGGCAACCAGGCCAGCAGGGGGCGGGGGGGCAGTTGGGGGTGAACAGGCCGGCAGGGGGCAGCAGTGAGTGGCGACCTGGCCAGCAGAGGAGGCAGTTGGGGCTGACCAGACTGGCAGAGGGGGGCAGTGAGGGGCGACCAGGCCAGCGGGTGGGGGGGAGTTGGGGGTGACCAGGTTGGCAGGGGGGGCAATTAAGGGCAATCAGGTCGGCAGGCAGAGGTGGTTAGGGGTGATCAGGCTGTCAGGCGGGTGGGGGCAGTTAGGGGCGACCAGGCAGGCAGGCATGTGAGTGGTTAGGAGTAAGTGGTCCTGGATTATGAGAGGGATCCCAGATTGGAGAGGGTGCGGGCTGGGCTGAGGGTGCAGGCTGGGCTGAGGGGACCCCGAATTTCGTGCACCAGGCCTCTAGTATATTTATAGATGTCACAATAGAGGATTCTTTCTCTAGGATGCAAGTAGTGTGGCTTGTTCCTTGGAGGCTTATTGCCTTATTATGTTCTTGCCAATGACGAGGATGGCAAAGGTGATTGGTAGCAGCCAGCTAAAGATGTTCTCCCATTGTATCTATACATTTTTCTATTACAGCCTTGTATCTTTTTAAACATAATATTAATAAATTATAACTTACACATTCCAATCAGTATCCTTTTAAATTGTACACTTTGATGAATTTTTATAGTTGTATACCCATGAGATCAAGATACAGAGCATTTTCATCACCCCCTAAAGCAGCGGTTCTCAACCTGTGGGTCGCGACCTCTTTGGGGGTCGAACGACCCTTTCACAGGGGTCGCCTAAGACCATAGGAAAACACATATATAATTATGTATTGTTTTTGTGATTAATCACTATGCTTTAATTATGTTCAATTTGTAACAATGAAAATACTGCATATCAGATATTTACATTATGATTCATAACAGTAGCAAAATTACAGTTATGAAGTAGCAACGAAAATAATTTTGTGGTTGGGGGTCACCACAACATGAGGAACTGTATTAAAGGGTCGCGGCATTAGGAAGGTTGAGAACCACTTCTCTAAAGTTTCCTCATGCCCCTTGGCAGCCTCGTCATCCCCTAAACCTGGTCCCAGAATCTGCTTTCTGTCACAGATTGCATTTTCTAAGATTTTATAACAATAGAGTCATACAAATGTACTTTTTCTGTCTAGCTTATTCCACTGAGTATGATTTTGAGGTTCATCCATGTTGCATATATTAAAGTTTTTTGTTTTTTTTATTGTAGGGTAGGGTAGTATTTTATCATAAGGGTATATCACAATTTGTTTACCCATTCACATTGATGGATATTTGGGCTATTTCCAGTTAGGGGCTATTTTTAATAAACCTGTTAACATTCATGTACACAGATGTATGTTTTAATTTCTTTTGGGTAATACTTAGGGGTAGTTGACAGGTTGTAGCGTTGGTGTTTTATAAGAAACTGCCAGACAGTTTATACTATTTTACATTCTAATTAGCAATATTTTTACATCCTGGCCAGCACTTGGTATTGCCATTCTTTTAAATTTTAGCATTTTAATGTGTGTGAGGATATTGAACATAAGTATGTTGAACATCATTTTTTTGGTGTTTATTGGCCATTTGTATATTTCTTTTGTCAGCTATCTGTTCAAATCCTTGCCCATTTTTGTGTGTATTTCTTTGTCTTATTATTGAGTTGTAAGAACTCTTTATATAGCTTGGATACAAGTTCTTTGTCAGGTATATGTATTGTGAATATTTTATCAGTCAGTGGCTTACCTTACCTTTTTCTTAAGTGTGACTTTTGAAGAACAGAATTTTTAATTTTGATGAAGTCCAATTTATAATTTTTTTATGGTTTATGATTTTAATATTCTAGCTAATAACTATCCCAAGATCACAAAGATTGTCTTTTGTGTTTTCTGCTAGAAGTTTGAAGGTTTTAGTACTTACATTTAGTCTATGGTCCATTTTGAGTTCATTTTTGTTTTTGGTGTTAGGTAGGGTTGCTGTTCATTTTGTTCCCATGTAAGCATCTAGCTAGCTCCAGCATCATTTTCCTTGGCATCTTCACCAGGAGTCAATTGATAGGTATAAATGTCTATTCTGTTGCTAGTGCCACATTCATTGTCTTTATTGCTGTAGCTTTATAATAAATCTTAGAGTTAGGTAGTGTAGCTTCTCCAACTTAAAAAAATACTGCTTTGGCTTTTTTAGGTCATATGCATTTCCATTTAAATTTTAGAACCAACTTGTCAGTTTCTATAAAAAGTGCCTGCTGGGCATTTAATTGGATTGCCCTAAATCTGTAAATCACTTTTGAAAGAATTGACATCTTAACAATACTGAGACTTTAAATTCATGAACATGGTATATATCTCTTCATTTATTGATATCTTATATCACAGTTGTTTTGTACATGTTTTGTCTTCATTACTAGACTTGGAGCTTTTGGGTCAGAGATGGAAAGTTTATTGATTTTAATGTCCCCAGCACCTAAGACAGTATAAAAGTTAGGTCCATACTCTTATGATTTTTCTCCTTTCTGACTGCTGCTTTTAGTCACATTTGCTACTTTCTTGTTGTTTCCACAGCCTCTAAATTTTGCATTGTGACAGAACTCCTTTGTCATTTTTAGGTGATCTTAATTTTGATCTCTTGGTAAAGATGCTGTTTGTTTTCTCTATTGCATCATTACTTTTTTTTCGTAACTAAAAAGCCATTGTGGATAGATGCCTTGTGACTCTGCATTCCACGTCAGATTTTCACTACTTAGATTTAGTATCCTTTGCTGATTCTTACTTGAATTAGTTTCTTGTAACTTTTTTGATTTTGGTATAATTTCAAAATTACAGAAAAGTTGCAACACATGCTGGCTGGGCCAATTCACTAAGTTTTTACATTTTACATTATTAATCTGTTAAATGGTGATGATAAGAATAGCTCTCTCAAGTAGTATTGGTTTTGTCTCCTACTTTCACTTAAAAGTCTGTTTTGTTTCTCTTACCGTTCTGTGTAACTGTAAAGTGTTCTTTTATAACTCTAGTTATTCTTTCTATATTTCTTCATTTAAGGTTTCTGAATACTGATCATTTTCTGTAAATTTTTGTGTGCGTCTGTGTATATGCCTATACGTACATATGAGCTTAGCAGTGTTATTTTTCTTTTTAAATAAATCTTTCATGTGATCTTGGGACAAATATTTTTTAAATCACAAAACTCAATAGAAGGGCTATGAAATTAAAGAAAGCCAATCCACAAAACTCTTTTCAGAAATGACTTTTAAAAAAATTACCTTTTCTTGTGTGTTCTTTGATTCATTTTAATTCAGTTCAATCTACATATGTATAAAAGCCTAAGTGACCATTAAGATTGGTCAACCAAATCATTGGTCAACCGGCTGGTAGCTATGACATGCACTGACCACCAGGGGGCAGATGCTCAATGCAGGAACTGTCTCCTGGTGGTCAGTGCGCTTCCACAGCCTACCTTCTGTGGCCGGCCAACCACCCACAGTTCCTCCCCCCGGCTGGCCAGCCAACCTTCTGCAGTCCCTCCCCCCTGGCTGGCTTGCCAACCTCCTGTAGTCCCTCCCCCTGGACTGGGCGAGACAGCCCCAATTGGCCCCTGTTGCCAGCCAGGCTGAGGGACCCAACCTGTGCATGAATTTGTGCACTGGGCCTCTATGTATAAAGTGCCTACTCTATTTGAAAGTTACCATAGAGAAAAATAGGTCATCAAAATGTCTTATATTTACAATGCTTTGCAGTTTCCAAAACACTTTGAATATGGGAATTTAATTTTTTATTTGATACTAGAGGCCTGATGCATGAAGATTTGTGCAAGAATAGGCCTTCCTTCCCCTGGCTGCCGGCACCAGCTTCCCTCTGGCACCCGGGACCTGGGCCTTCACTCTGGCCACTGCTTTCCGCCTTTGCTCCGGGCTGGAGCTGCCTTCCGCCTTCTCTCTGGGCCAGAGCTGCCTCTGCCCACTCTGGGCTGGCTCCGTGGCTGCCGCCTAGAGGCTGGCCCTTGGCGGCTGGCTGGGGCTTGCAGGAAGCCAAGCGTCCTGCCTGAAGGAAGCCAAGCATCCTGCCCGCTCTGGCCGTCTCCGCCATCTGTGTGGCTATGGGAGCCGCCATATTTGTTGTGGAGTGATGGTTAATTTGTATATTACCCTTTTATTAGTATAGATTACCAATAACTTAGAAAAGTAGATAGTTCAGATAGACTTATTTCTATTTCATATGAGTAAATTGTGAGTTTAGAAGATTGTTATTTAACCAGGGTTAGGTAACTCGTGAGTGCAGCTTAAGCATGAACCAAAGCATAAGCTTTAAGTTCTTTTTAATTCTCCCACATACCTCTATGCAGTGACTAAGCATATATTAATTTATGCAAAGATCTGACCACAGTGGGGTATGCTGTTCACTTAAAGCAATATTTATCTTCATTTATCTTAAGTGCTTACAAGACAGGGATAGAATCAGTTAAATTAGATCAAAGAAGTGTCTTATAGGTTCAGATGAAATCCTAGAAGATGACATGTATATATGCTTGTATATATGAGAGTGGTTATGTCATGTTTTTCCCCCTGTTCTATTGTAGGCTCTATTGTATAACTATTGAAAACAGTGGTGAGCTGGTATTAAAGACTTACTGTAATCAGTGTTAAAGATCAATGTATTAAGGATCCTTACTTAACATGCACTATTAAATTGATATTTTACTTGTGGTATTATGGATTATGTTTCTGCAACATCTTCCCCATAACTTCTAAAAGGTTCAGTGCCAGAGAGAACAGAATTGTATCTTTATTTTCACATCACATCCTCTCTCGAATAGATAATACTTCCATTGCTCTCTTTCCAATTTGGCTTTGAGTCACTGCTGTGATTCTAACTGTTGAACAGGCTTCCAAGTTAGCAATTAGTATTCTGATTAAGTAAAAATTCTTCCGAGGCTGCCATTCTTACCAGTGCAGCTAAGGTAGTTGACTAAATCGGAGTCATTGTCAGAGGCATGTGACAATTGGCATTTCATAATACTTCCCTAAATAATGATACTTGAGCTTTACTGGAAATTAAATCTAAAATTTTGTACTCATAGTTCTGAGGTTGGAGAAACCAATAATCTGTCAAGTTCAATAAAGCCACATTTATGCTGCTTTAACCTGTCTTTACTATGTTTGCCCTACTTGATTAACTTTTGCTATTGTGCTAATTAATAAATTAAAAGAAAATATTCTAATTAGTTTGTGTCATAACTGGGAACCATAGTAAGTTAGAGTACTTTAGAAAGCATGATAGTCTATTGGGTAACACCTGCTCACTAGTAGATAGCAATTCTTTGCCTGGCTCTATTCCAGTCCCACTAACTGTGTCTAAATGTGTGAACCTCTTACCATCTGGGTACTTCAATTTCTCTCTAAATTAAGAAAAAACCTCTTCCCTGTGTTCTACCTAATACAAGGAGTTTTGAAAGATAAAGGAAGGTCATTGAAGGGATTATGACCAATATATACTATTTACTAGTTAAAATTCATAACTACTTAAAAATCATTGGCTTTGAAATATTACTATTTTAAAATAGTAATGTACTATTTAAAAACCATTGACTCTCTTAGTGTGCTTTATTGCTTAATCTTGGAATTTTTATTTTTAGAGCAGATTGTATTTAAAGACCAGTTTTACTGTTGAATTTGACATGCATGGCATGAGGCCAATATAATGAGCCTGAAGGAAGAATTTGCAGAGTATGCAGGTTAAAGGAGCTCTGGAGCTGACTTTCCATATAGTCCAGGCTATCCATATTCATTCCTGCTAAGTGGAGATTTGCTTAAAGTTGTGTGTTTTCTTCCTTCTGTATCATCTGATTCTAATCTGCACTTCTCTTTTATAGCTAGAGACGGTTGGATGGCAGCTTAACCTTCAGATGGCCCACTCTGCTCAAGCAAAACTAAAATCTCCTCAAGCTGTATTACAGCTAGGAGTGAGCAATGAAGATTCAAAGGTAAGAAATGGTAGCACACTGAAATGATGTATTTTTATTTATTTTTTTTTTACTAGGTCTTGTGCTTTAGTACAACCTAGGTTTTTGTTCTCTGGGTTGAAAATTTAAACACAATTCAACTAATATTAAACAAGGTTTAACGAATCGACTGATCCTTATTTGTGACAGGTTTTGACGTCATATTTACACATATCACTTTGTTATTTATTTGAAGAAATAGCTTATCTTGTAAGGTGCTTTTCTTGCAAGAACATTTCTTAATGTCTTCTTTTAAATTCTGCAGTGAAAAAAATTGGTAGTAGCCATATAAAATTATAATTTTAATGTCTTGTATATTTGTGGATATTCCTGGGTGTTTTGTGGTTTAGCCTGAATACATATGGTAGAGGGAATATTGTTGTTCAGCCAATACTGGAATATGAAGATGATCTGCGTTGTGTTTGTGATTTTGTAGTAGGTGTGTGCATATGTTTAGATTTCAACTCTTGCAAAATAGAATTTTTGATTAGTTTTGTACTGCATGGTGATTTCTTCTTTAGTATTTGTTTCAGAAAATTTGGGTGTGTTATCAAAAGTTAAAGAGTTTTTTGGAATAGTTTTTCTTACTATAACATAGAGAGAAATGCATATTTCAGATACAATGAAAGCTGTACTAGGTAGATCTCCTATGACTGCCAGTCTTGGTAGGATGGCCTTATATAGTAGGTGTCCTGTGGGGTCCAGTGGTGCAGTCTCCTGATTACCTGATCTGGTTGCTTTAGGAATGTCCCTTGTGTGGTTTACATGGTCCCGCCTTTTGTACTTGAGTCTTGATTTCTATTGGCCCATTTGTGTCTAGGATTGACCCTCAGGCTGGCTGACTGAGGATTGACTCCTACCACAGAGTACAGGCTGCTGTGCAGGTGCTTACCACATGAAGCTTAATTTGCTGCAAGTGTCTCCCTTTGGATATGCACTTGTGAAGCTAATTGGATCCTGTTCTGATGTTATCTGAAGCTGCCCACTTGGTGTGTGGGTTCTGGTGCATCTTTGGAGGGACTCAGGTGCAGGCTGATGTTCGATGCTGCCTATGACTGACCCTGGGCAACCTGTTTGGAGTGACAAAGCAATCCAATCCACAGTTTGTGGCTGCCTCTGCTGGGCCTGGATGTGTATGGAAAGGACAAAACTGTGCACTAAGTCCAGTTTTTACCAGCACCAGGCTCTGATTCAGGTCAGCAAAAGACCCAGTGCACCCTGAGATCTGCCTCCACCTGCCTCAGCCTGCTGGCTGCCTCATAGGCTTATAGGTTGGAAGGATACTATTTGACTATATGTTGGATGCTTTAAGCGTCATGACTTTGGCAATGCTTGGCTTTGTGATGCTTAAGTCTTCCCAGCAATTTTGGATGTCTTCAAAATATGTCTACTGGTATGTCTCTGTTATATTTTTAGGCAGTAGGAATAAACGGGTAATGCTTCTAGTCAAAGAGTCATGTTTTTAATTCATATTATTTAGGAAGTCTATACAGATGTGAGATCTAACTCATTTGCGATATAGGTTTGAATACATAGAGGTTTTGTAATTTTGTGTGTTGCTCTTCTGAAATTTTGAATGGACTCTTATAACTTGCAGAGATAAAGAAGCATTTTCATTAATAAGTGGACACTCAGGGAAAAAGAGAAGCACAAAATGTAAAGGTTATTTTCATTCTGTGAGTAGATTTAAGTAAACCTCTTTCTCTGTATTGCCTGTGTCCCCTATAGCATTGTGTGGAATTAGTCCCTGTTTCTCACATATGCTAAGCGATGTACATGTGAGGGAGTGCACAACCACTATCAACCTGGACAGAAACATGCAATCTCCAAGTGAAGTGGTGTGCCTTGTGGTAAAAGAACAGTTAACTTCTACACTTCTGTTCTCCTCAGTTAAACCTGCCTGGAATTTTTACTTTTTGTTGTTGTTTGTTTGTTTACATTCTCCCTGTTTTTATGTTCTAGAGGTCTAGTCTTTGTACTCTTATTATATCTGGTAACAGGATGTTAATTGTTATGTAACTCCTGTTACTAAGGACCACACACTACTTTTCCCTAAACACTTGTTCTTTTCTGAAATGAGAATGCTGGAATTCTTGACAAGTTGGAATATTAGGTAAAAGGAATATGAGTATGGATGATGTTTTAAAAACCAACTTTATTAAACGAAGGGAGAGCTATTATTAAGAGGAAAATTAAAAGTTAATCACTGGTTAATTTGTGATACAAAGTACCATAAAGTACAAAGTTGTTCTACTTATGAAATTGGCATTTATTTAAACAAGAAGCAGTAGGTAAAATTATTTTAAAGGTATATTTGATAGGGTAGGTGTCTTGAAAATATACATATACTAAAATTATTCTGAGATGATTATAGTCAATGTAAATTCTAGAGAATATTTTGATGGTATTTACTTTTGAGCTGCTGAACTGAAAAGTTACTGTAATTCACTGAAGAGTGTGATTTCTAAGAATCTCTTTCTTCTCATTCACTTCCAACGTACACATGAAAAGTGCAGCCTGCAGTGAAACTTTAATTGCTATCACATTTGATAACATTGTTTTACTGCTCTCCTTTCTCTTAGAACATTTCTGTCTCAAGGCTTTCCTGTTTTGCCACTAATTTTATCATGGAAACTGGGTGATTGTAGTTTTTCCTACAGTATTTGATATATATTCTAGTTGTTTTCAGTTAATTGTCTTAGTGTTCTTCTATTGCATTTAGCAAAGTAAGATTATTTTCTTGTTTCACAGATATCTCAAAGGGAGTTTTCTGGGGTGTTTTGTTTGTTTGCTTTTTGGTTTTGTTTTTTGTTTTTTGGTCTATTTCATTAGGGGGCAGTAGAGCTCTTTGCTTTCCTAACCTCTGGTAGTCACATTATTATTTGAAATAACATTCAAAATAATTTGTGAAGTCAGTAGTTGTGGGAAATGCTTGTGTTTACATTTCTAATCTGTATATAACAATAGAATTTGCTTCTTTCCATCAACAAAATTAGTGCTTATTAATCAGATATTGCACATAACAAATAAATGAAATCATCATGATTTCAGTGTTTAATTTGTATGTGATCATTTGCCAAGATGAAATATATTAAAAGCCTTCTACACTGTTGACTTTTTTTGTTACATTCTGTCACTTGTATTTTCTTTATGACAAAAGAGACTAAAAATCCCCAAGATAGTTGAATGGCTGTATTGTTATTGTGTAACTAATTCTAGGCTAATCATAGACAATTGAAGTTTCCTTATTTATAGAGAATAGCAGTATTATATGTAACAAATGTTGGTAATTTTGAATGTCATCAAAATTTTTAACTTTGAATATCTGAAAAACACTGAAATATTTAAATATATTATTTTTGCTGTCTTGCATTTTCCCCAATAAATTTGCTGTTCAGGACAATTATGTTTTGTTAATAAGTGATTCTAATTTTTTTGGTAGATCATTTAAGAAAGTCCTGTGCTATACTTTTTGTTTCTTCAACTGGGATGAAATCATCTTGATAAGGGAACTTTCATTTCTATTAATGTTAAACTGGATTCTGCTCAGGTTCTCAGGATGCGGACAGTACTTCATGGATGGGTAATTATGATGTCAAATGAAGTTAGGACTTTCAAGACCACCTTTTTTTTTTTTTAAAAGTTCTTTATTTTCAAAATTTATGACAAATTCTATCTAGAGTGTTAAAAAGGGGTGAAGGGAAAGCCCTTTTTTTGTGGTTACTTTGTGCTAGACATGGCTTTACCTCTAATATCTCTACCAAGTATGAATACTTATTATTCTTGCTTTATATAGAGAGAAATGAAAACATATAGAGCTTATTGTCTTACGTTATACAGCTAATAAACAGCAGATCTAGGATTTGAAACTAGACAATTTTACTTCAGAGTCCTCTATGCTATATTCATTGCTAGGACACTGTATTATGCTTATTTAATAATTTAGTACTTGATCCTATAATATGTGTATATATTTCAAAGTGTTAAAATTGTTCTAAAATGCAATGGTTGTCTTATTGTTATTCTTCATTATAAAGTCATAGTTGTATGGATTCTATTTTTCTTTTTCTTTATTTGATTAAGTTGAAACAATTTTACACTCTAAGTCAATGAGAGACATGTGACTGTTGGGTTTGGTAGATGGACTTCTGTAATGACCTTGACAAATAGTAACCTCAGTTACAACTGAGTGAAAGAAGAAACCTGACTGATTAAACTAAATAAAGAATTTAAGGAGAGAAAGGAAAAGCAACCATATAGTAAACTCTTTCAAGAAGAAAAGAAATACCATAGTCGATGTAGCAGAATGTGACTTCAGTGACTGGAGATATTAGAGGAGGTTTGTATGCTGATACCACAGATCCACTGGAGGAGAAATTGATGATGCAGGACAGAGAGAGATATAAGTTTCTTAAGAAAGTGAGAAGATAATGAGGTCCAGAGAATAAATGGAAAGGTTGGATTTTTGATGGGAGTGGGAACATATCATTTGTTTTAATAGGAAAAATAGAAGAATACAGGTTAGGTTTTCTCATGAGTAAATTGCATTGTTCAATATTCAATTCAATCCTAAAAATTTGATCAAAGGGAACTGACAAACACTTTTCCTTCCTGGCCTAGTTTAAATGAGATTTTGAGCATGTTTGATATTAGGTACCATATAAATGTTTAAATATATCTTTAACAGATCCTGCAAATTATGTTTATTTCACATTTTTTCTTTCCTTTATATGAAAAATATTTAGAGGAAATTAAACGTATATGAAGAGGAGGAATCACTTTTACTGTATAACATATTTCTCTTCTTAGAACAGGTAATTGGACACTGTTGGCTGTTTTATGGTATTGGGAAAAGTGAATTTTTTTTAACAAGTTCAACACAAAATCTTTTCTTTATGTCATGTTCTTTTTCTTTTTCCTTTTTTGAGCTTTTCAACTGTCTTTAATTTTAATGACCCAAAATGATGTACTCTTTTACAAAAATCTTATGTCTCTATATAAAAGGTTTAAAGGGCTTAATCAGATCTTCACATCTTGCATCATCTGGCTTATTATTTGGAATTGTGGCCATCCTAAGATGCCTAAGGATTGTGAGTCTGGTTTGGCTATTTTCTTTTTGTATTTAGCATCAGCTCAGCATTATCACTTCTGTGCTTTTGTTCTGGATCTGGGTATATATATATTTGAGGGTCTGAAGGTAGCTATTTAGTCAGTACATAGAGAATAGTGTATTTCAGGTATGTTATCATATAATGGAGAGTGATACCTTTAGGCAGTGGGAACATATCATAACTAGAGTCATAGATGAACAGAGGGGTAGAGATAGGGTTAGTGAAGCAATATTTATCTTACCACTTATCCCACTCCTTGCTACTAGCAAAATATCAGACTTATCCTATATAATAAAAGGGTAATATGCAAATTGACCCTAACAGCAGAACTACTGGGAATGACTGGTCACTATGACACACACTGACCACCAGAGGGCAGATGCTCAATGCAGGAGCTGCCCCCTGGTGGTCAGTGCGCTCCCACAGGGGGAGTTCTGCTCAGCTACAAGCCAGCTGATGGCTGCCAGCACAGCGGTGGTGGCAGAAGCCTCTCCTGCCTCCTCAGCAGCACTAAGGATGTCCGACTGCAGCTTAGGCCTGCTCCCCACTGGCAAGTGGACATCCCCCGAAGGCTCCTGGGCTGCCAGAGGGATGTCTGATTGCCAGTTTAGGCCTGATCCCCCAGGGAGCGGGCCTAAGCCAGCAGGTAAACATCCCCCGAGGGGTCCCAGACTTCGAGAGGGCACAGGCTGGGCTGAGGGCCCCCCACCCCCCCGCCGAGTACACAAATTTTTGTGCACTGGGCCTCTAGTAGAATTAATATAACCTAATTTTTACAAACCCTGATAACTTATTGTTTTAAAAAGTATTGATCCCAAATCTAATTAATGAAGTAACAAACTATAAACAACTTCTAAAATATTATATATTAAGTTTTGAGAAATATTTTCTTGCAGATGACATGATACTGTATATAGAAAACCCCAAAGATTCCACCAAAAAACTATTAAAATTGATAAATGAATTCAGTAAAGTAGCAGGGTACAAAAAAAATATCCAGAAATCAGTTGCATTTTTATACATAAATAATGAACTATCAGAAAGGGAAACTAAAAAAACAATCCCATTTACAATTGCTTCAAAAAATACAATTCCTAGGAATAAATTTAACCAAGGATGTAAAAGACCTGTACAGTGGGGCCTTGACTTAAGAGTGTCCCGACTAACGAGTTTTTTGAGATATGAGCCATCTCTCGGCCGATTTTTTGCTTTGAGGTGCGAGCTAAAATTCGGGTTATGAGCCAGCTTCAGATACACCACTGCTAGTTGGCACAGCGAACGTCACAGTGAACGCCACAACATCAGCCCAGCATCACGTGTCTCACTCATTCACTTTAAGCGGTTATCTCTTAGTTGAAGCATCAGTGTTGTACTCGTATTTGTGCTTGCAGTTATTTTGCAAAACTTCGTTTTTTCAACCATGGATCTGAAGAATGTAAGTGCGAAGGACAGTGCTGAGAAGAAGAAGCGGATGATGTGCATTGAATTAAAGAAAGAAATTATCGAAAAACATGGCCAAGGTGTGCGTGTAATCGACCTGGCGAAGCAGTACGAGCATAGCACTTCTACGACCTGCACCATACTGAAGCAGAAGGAGCCGATACAGGCTACAACTCCAGCCAAGGGCGTTACAATAACTTCTAAACAGCAGACATCTACCCATGAAAATATGGAGAAGCTGCTAATGGTGTGGTTAACGGAGAAGCAGCTCGCAGGAGATACCATGACGAAGGCTATAACCTGCGAGAAGGCACGAGCTATTTACGCTGATTTGCTGCTGCAGACCCCAGGCACTTCAATGGATGAGGCATCGGGCGAGCCGTTTAAAGCTAGTTGGGGCTGGTTTGAAAATTTTAAAAAGAGGACTGGCATTCACTCCATTGTCAGACATGGTGAGGCAGCGAGCGCGGATATAAAGGAAGGTGACATCAACGAGCTCATCGAGGAGCACTCCGAGGAACTGACAACGCAGGAGCTAAAGGAGCTATAGACACAGCAGCACATGGAGGTTTTGCAGGAAATAGATGACACGGAGGAGGAGAAGGAGGAGGAGGAGGAGGAGGAGGAGGAGGAGGAGGAGGAGGAGGAGGTTATCTCTATAGGTGAGATAAAGGAAATGTTGGGAATGTGGGAGAAACTTTCAGACTTTATTCAAAAGAAACACTCAGAAAAAATTGCAACTGGGCATGCGATGGAGCTATTTAATGATACTTGCCTAACTCATTTCAGAAATATTCTGAAAGGAAGGATGAAACAGATCTCATTGGACAGGTTTTTATCGAAAACTCCTGTAGATAAAAGTGATGAAAGCGTGGCGAAAAGGGCAAAAATCAGCAAATAAGATTCAGTTATTCAGTTATTCAGTTCAGCCTTTCTCCTCGAACTCCATCAGCATCTTTAAGTCTTTTGATCTCCAAGGTAAATGCTGTACATTAAACTTAATAAAACAAGTTTATTGCACTACATTCTATTGTTCAGTATTGTGTTTTTATACAATATTTGTTATTTTTAAATACATTTTTCTTATTTAAAAACATTTAACAAAACAATTGTGGTGTTTTTTGGGTGTCCGGAACAGATTAATAGCATTTCAATTCATTGTAATGGTGAAAATTGATTTGACATAGGAGTAATTTGAGTTACGAGCTCCGTCACGGAACGAATTAAACTCGTAAGTCAAGGCCCCACTGTACTTGGAAAATTATAAGACACTGAAGAAAGAAATTGAAGAAGATAAAAATAAGTGGAAGTCTATACTGTGTTCATGGTTAGGAAGAATTAACATTGTTAAAATATCCATACTACCCAAAACAATCTTTAGAGTCAATGCAATTACTATTCAAGATACCAATGACATATTTCACAGAGCTAGAACAAATATTCCAAAAACTTATATGGAACCACAAAAGATACAGAATATCCACAGCAATTTTGAGAAAGAACAAAGTTGGAGGAATCATACTACCTGATAAAAAACTTTACTATAAGGCCATAGTAATCAACAGCATGGTACTGGCATAAAAACAAACAGATAGATTAATGGAACAGAATAGAGAGCCCAGAAATAAACCCACATCTTTATGGTCAGTTAATATTTGACAAAATAGACAAGAACGTACAATGGGATAAAGATAGTCTATTCAGTAAATAGTGTTGGGAAAATTGTACAGGTGTGTGCAAAACACTGAAACCAGACCACCTTCTTACACCACACATAAGAGAAAATTCAAAATGGATTAAAGACTTAAATTGTAGACTTGAAACCAAAAATATCCTAGAAGAAAACATAGGCAGTGAAATCTCAGATATTTCTCATAGCAATATTATTTCTCATCTGTCTCCTCAGGCAAGGGGAAACAAAGGGAAAAAAACACACAAACAAATGGGACTACATCAAACTGAAAAGTTTTTGCACAGCAAAGGAAAACATCAACAAAATGAAAACACAACCCATTGAATGGGAGAACGTATTTGCCAATGATATATCTGATAAGGTTTAATATCCACAATTTATAAAGAATTTATACAACTCAACACCAAAAAATCCCTAAATAATCCAATTAAAAAATGGGTAAAGGATCTGAACAGTTTTCCAAAGAGGACATACAGGTGGCTAGTAGTCATATGAAAAGATGCTCAATGTCACTAATCGTCAGAGAAATGCAAATTAAAACCACACAATGAGATATCACCTTACACCTGTCAGAATGGCTGTTATCAATAAGTCAACAAACAAGTGTTGTCTGTGGAGAAAAGGGAACCCTCGTGCACTGTTGGTGGTGATGCAGATTGATGCAGCCACGGTGGAAAGCAGTATGGAGCCACCTCAAAAAATTATAAAAGGCTGAAACTGGTTTGGCTCAGTGGATAGAGCGTCAGCCTGCAGACTGAGAGGGGACGTCCCGGGTTTGATTCCGGTCAAGGGCATGTACCTGGGTTGCAGGCACATCCCCGGTGGGGGATGTGCAAGAGGCAGCTGATCGATGTTTCTCTCTCATCGATGTTTCTAACTCTCTCTATCTCTCTCCTTTCCTCTCTGTGAAAAATCAATAAAATATATTTAAAAAAAAATTATAAAAGGAACTGCCTTATGACCCAGCATTTCCACTTTTGGGACTATAACTAAAGAAACCCGAAACACTAATTTGAAAGAATATATGCACCCTTATATTTCAACCCTCTAAACTTAGTGATGAGAAAAATCAGGCTCAGTGAAGTTAAGCGATTTGTTAGTTGTTATTAGCACAGTAAGAGATACCTTAATTTGACACAGTGAAGGGAACACTGGATTTAAAGTCAGAACTGACTTTAAATTCATAGACTGTGGTCAAGAATCTGAATCTTTCTGTGGAAAATTTCTTAATTTGATAAAATCTCTGCCTCTTAGGTTTATTGATAGAATTAAATGATATGTCTGCAAAATGATTATAATAATTCTCACATAGTAGGCACTTAATGTTAATTGGATTTGAATTTGTTATATTGTAATTTAACATTTTGTTAGGAACATAAATTACTCAGGAAGATATTTTTAGGAATGTATTATCTTGGAAGGTAGCTGAATACTGACTTGGTGGCTTGTACTGTAGTTTGTATTCAGTGTTATAGTATTTTACTTTGTAGCCAGACTATTAGAATTAAGATTGAATTGTCTTAGCCATCATTTTTAACAAATCATTGTTCCTTTTCTGTTAATTAGTAGAGATGATTCCCAAATGAATATAGAGGAAGAATACCACATCCTTAATTACTGGTATTTTATTGTAGGCTACTTGAACTCCCTGTGGGATTTTTTTTTCCACTCACAGTGACCTTTCGTAGAGTATGTGCTCTGAAAGAACAAATCCTCAGGGGTAGTATGGCAATGTGCCAATTATAAATGTAATTTTCTATTATATTAAACCATCTTTCATTTATTTCATTATTCTCAATTATAGTACTTAGTATTTACGTGGTAACTTTCAGCTACAGGGCCTAAAACTCTTTACAAATATTGAGTCTTTTGAGGCAGGAACACTGTAATCATCCTTTTTGTTAAGAGAGGAGGAAAACAGTATTATTTAATTGTTAATGCTATAATGAGAGAAGGAATAGTCTAATAAAAATACATTGTAATTATAAGAGGGTCTCATTTTAAATTGAGAAACAGAAAGTTCTTCTGCCTCATGTGAATGATGCTAAAATTTTCACCTCCATTTTAATTTGGTTACTGGCTCTACTTTTCAACTGATTATAATGTACATTAACTTATTTTGATGCCAAAGTACAAGCAAATATGAAAATTGTAAGCATGCTTCTAGACTGGTTTGGTTTAAATTTATCTAGCCTTTTTTTGCTGTATATAGGTAAGTAAAAGGATTTATAGATTTCTTGGCTTTGAGAGTGGATATTGGGTATTCATTTATGCAAAAGTTACATAAAAGTCACCTCCAATATTTTAGGTTGGCATGATAATGACTATTGAATAATAAGACTGCTGTCACATAATAGTGTATTTATGCTTCTCTTTGATGATACACAAGCCCTTTATGAATAAAGTACTACCTAATCCTATATATTTTGGCTTTCTTATAAATGGTGATCTTTGGAGATGGGGAGACATTGTATAGGTTAAGATACCGAAAAATGTAAAAATACAATTAAAACTGGGGCCTAATTAATAGTAATTCATAAAAATAGATACGAATTTTTCATAAAATTTTGTTTATGCTAAGAAGTAAACCTGTAAATTGCCTTTCTATCTGGAGGCTGAGGGGACATCTAAGTCTTTCATAATATTATATAAAATTTGCAGGTGGTTAAGAGACTTCATTGTATCTATGTAAGTGCTGCCACCTTTTCCTGAATTCTAGTCAGACTGGATGGGTGGAGCTTATCAAAGCTGAGTTTCTCAATTGTTGCAGTGTACAAAGAATAACCACTATACCTGATACTATCACACCAAACAATCAAGAAGATATGATGATATATAACATTTATTGACTACTAATTATGTGCCAGGCATTATTTTCATGTACTTTTATGCTTTGTCTCATTGGACCCTTGAAATTAATAAGCAGTGAGTCACGTTTTTTATTGTCCCAGAGGGCTGAAAATTAGGTACAATTTAATAAAGTAGCCACCATGCTTTCACAGTGAGTTCTTTGCCATTGGTCTTCTTTGAGGTCCATGGCTAGTCCAGTAAACCCTATTCTCACAATCTGTATGGTTTTATCTTGCTCTTAAACATTTTGTTTTGATGGCTGTGAAACTCTCTTGAGGGTAAGTGGATAAGTGATTTATTTCAATTTCCCAGATGTGAAGAGTGAGAGAATGAGCTTGATAGAAGATTGGACTGAGAATTGTTCCTGTTTTTTGTTTTTTCTTCTGGTGGGGCTAAGTGTTGAAGTACTTATAGTCCTGCAGAATCAGAGAATTTCTGGTAGTAGAATAGAGTCTGTACTGGATTTTTCTAGAGAGTACTCAACTGAAGTGTGAGTAGGCAACAGGTCAGCTGAGATATTGGTTGACCTCTTAAGCCCTTGGGGCAACCAAACTGTGTTGGGGGAACTGGAGTCCCCAGTCAGTCACCTACCCTCAAAGTCTCCCATGGTTTTCATTCTTGTAGGCTCTACTTATACTGTTTTATATGGTAGGAGTTTGCCTTTATTTATATTAGCAGTATTACTCATCTATTAAGTTTTCTCCATTTTAGGTTATTAAAACATCACATTCATTAATATAAGAAGAGTTATAAAAATTATCGTAACAAATTAAGGCTCTAAAATTTTTTAGAACAATTGTAACACTTAATTTATTATACTTTAAATGATTTGGCTGAAGATTACCATGGTTTTCTTTCTGGTTTTTTTTCCCTGTATTAATATTGTTGTAGAAAGGGCTTAGACTTTGTTGCTAAGTAGTTGTGTATCCTGGGACAAAGCATTTCACCTTTCTGATCTTAGTGCTCTCATGTACAAAATAAAGGGATTGAGTTAAGTGATTTCTGTCATCCAGCTAAAAAATATCTCATATCTCATATTACGTTTTGACAGATAGATAATAGAGAATCAGGTGAATGACTTTGAGCATAGCATTACATAGTAAAAACAACACAGGCCTTGGAATTCTACTGTTTGCCTCTTAGCTGGAGAAGCTCAAGCAGGTTACTTATCTGACAGTTTCAAATTCTGATCTGGAAATTTGGAGAATATCAGCTATGTCAGGGCTTTTCTGAGAATTAAATATGACAGAAAATGTAAAAGTGTCTATTATAGCACAGTTTTAGATCATTGATATCTTTTAAAAGAGGTCTTTCCAGGTTAGAGCAGGAGAATGGAAATGCCCAGCTCTTTATAAGATCGTTATTGAGTTTTGCAAAATGTGAAATGAGCTGTTAACATAAAAGACATATGGAAGACAGTTCTTTCTGTTTTTTATAGTCTCTCTAACATCTGTGATAAATTGTTATTTGACAGCAATTGGAAGAAAATATTTAGGGGAAGATTAGGTCTGTCAAAAACTTTACTGAAATTTATTCTTTGGTGCTAGTGACCTTTTCCTCAAGCATTTGAACTTGAATCAGAAGAGAATACTACGTAAGTATTCAGGCAAAATGTTGAATCAAATTTTTTTATTTTTTGAATGACTTTGAGCTAGTCATTCAACAACTATGTACATCTTTACAGATTATGCCAATTTGAGGGGTACTAGAATACATGAAATATTTTAAACAGTTAAAGAAAAGTTATATTTAGAAATATAAAAGAAAAGGGACTCTCAGCACATTTTTGAGGAAATGGTTCACTCAAACACAAATAATAAAAGACTATGAATTTGTCAGAGTTTTCTGTTAGCACCATAATGGTAGGAAATCTTTTTTTTATTTTTTAAATTTCCTTACCCGAGGGTGTGTTTCTACTGATTTTAGAGAGAGAGGAAAGGAGAGAGAGAAATATCAGTGTGAGAGAGAAACATCGATAGGTTGCCTCCCATATGTGCCCTGACCAGGGATCGAACCCACAACCTAGGTTTGTGCCTTGACAGGGAATTGAATCTGCTACCTTTTAGTGTATGGGACAGTGCTCAAACCAACTGAGCCACTAGGCCAGGGCAATGGTAGGAAATCTTAAAGCAGTAAATTCTCTCTTGAATTTGTGACAATTCTCGTTTTTAAAGTTGGTATCTTTTTAAACTACTGAATATTTAATTATAATGTGGTTTGCATGTGACCTTGAACTGAGTATATTGGGTAATTATACATTGCTTTATGTATACCAATTTGTTAGGTACATTCTTGGTGGATTAAGCATATTAGTGGTATTTGCCCTTAGGATTCATTTTGTTATTTTTTGTTAGGATCACAAAGTTTTAACTTGTCTCTGGGGTTAGGGTAACAATTTTGGATTTATAGTGGCTGTTTGAAAAGTTAATAAAGATCTACAATAAAAAGTATCCTATCTAATAAAGAGGGAATATGCTAATTGATCCTCACACTGTCACAAAGATGGTGGCGCCCACAGCCAATAAGGAGGGAATATGGTAATTGACTGCCCCACCCTCAAAGATGGCGGTGCCCAGTCCCCTCAGCCCTGCTGGGGCGGCAGGTGTGCAGCAAGGCTGGGCCCAGTGAGCCCGGCCACTCTGTGCACCTGCCTCCAGAGTCCCCCAGTCCCTGCAGCCCCCCAGCCACCCAGGGCCGCCCGAGGCTGAGGTAATCAGGGCCGGCCAAGGCTTGTGCTGCCAGCAGTGGCAGCAGCAGAGGTGTGATGGGGCGTCGCCTTCCCCTGATTTCCGGATCGCCTCCTGCCCCTGAGGGCTCCTGGACTGTGAGAGGGGGCAGGCCGGGCTGAGGGACCCCCCTCCAGTGCATGAATTTTCATGCACCGAGCCTCTAGTCCAGGGGTGGGCAAACTTTTTGACTCGAGGGCCACAATGGGTTCTTAAACTGGACCGGAGGGCCGGAACAAAAGCATGGATGGAGGGTTTGTGTGAACTAATATAAATTCAAAGTAAACATCATTACATAAAAGGGTACGGTCTTTTTTTTTTTTTTTTTTTTTTTTTTTTAGTTTTATTCATTTCAAACGGGCCAGATCTGGCCCGCGGGCCGTAGTTTGCCCACAGCTGCTCTAGTCACTATATAAAAAGCTGTACACTTTTTAGAAAGCCTGTCCCTTTAATTATAACAAATGGGAGAAACTTTGAATGTTTGATGAATGTAAAACTTTAGCTAGAGTTATAAATATTCCTTCTCAAGTTTAAAATTCAAAAAGTTGATAGATTCCAAGATGGCTATGGAATAGGTGGAAGCTATACTCATCTCTGGAGCCAAACTGGATTTACAACTAAATTACAGAGCAAGTATCCTGAATAACCAACTGAATTATAGCAACAGGAATATTATAAACATGAATTTAAAGAAGAAGCCACATAGAGACTGGTAGGAAGGGCAGAGATGTGGAGAGGGCTGGCCCCTGCACCCATGTGCATGGCTGAGAAGCCAGAGGGATATGTTGGCTGCAAAAAAAGTACCACTTGAGTAACGTGGGATCTCAACCCCACACCGGAATCCCCAACCCAGAGCACTAGAGCTGGGAAGAAGAGCCTGTGTAGCATCTGGCAGTGAAAATCAATGGGGACTCTGCCACCTGGAAGAGGAGGGAACCTGCTATAAACCCAAGTGCTCTCTTAAATAGTCAAAGCACAGGATCTGGCTCTGACACTCACCCAGGGCTCCGGTAGAAGGAAGGCGACTCAGGGCATATGGGAGTCATAAACTGAATATCTGGGTGGCGTGGCCCTGAAGAGAGACCTGGAGGGTCAGCCACTGAGGTCCCTATGCTGAGTCCCTATCCCACACCACCCTCAGGCACCATCTTCCCAGGACTGAGCACTCCTATTCTTACAGCACCAGCCTGGGAGTGTATTAACCTAGTCCTCCACCCACTGACAACACCGCCTGCCAAGCTCAAGTCCTACAGAAAGGTCTGTTGGCTGCACCCAACAGGGACCTTTGGTACAGAAACCTGTATGGCTTTATTAACCAATGTCACCCCGATAAATTCAATACAAAATAAGAAATAAGATTTAAAACATTAAATTAGAAATGTGTGAATCACCAGATAAGAGTTTTAATTATCATGGGAAAAGTGTATAGAAAATTAGGGAGATTTTAGACATCCTAATTTAACATTTGTAATGAAGATATGAAAAATTAATTGAAGTATCTTCAGATTTTCAATTTTTAACCAAAATTACTTTTAGGAATACATCTACTTACTAAAAATACTCTCTGACTTGGTTCTTAAATATTTGGACTAAGTTCTATAGAAATTTACTCTGTAATAGTTTTATCAGCATGCAGAATCAATAATTGCAATATAAAGTCTGCATGATATTTGGACCTTATAAAAGCAGTTCATGAAATTTGCTTACTGCAATTTTATCCAAATGTGTAAGTGACCTTGAAAACATTAAAAAAAAAATAACAGTCACAGTGGGGCCCTGTGAAAGAAGTATCAGTAAACTGAACCTGATTTGAAATTACAATTGTCACTTGGTCAAGAAAAATCATTTAACGTGGCATTTACCTCAGTTGAAAATAACATAAGCAAATAACTGGATTTTTAAAACATTATTGATGAGTTTGTTTCCATTAAAGCCAGGTACGTAAAATTATAACAAGTTCTATTGTTGATATAAATAAATATTTATACTTACAGTGTAGTGAGTTTTAAATTTTTGTGTTGTGAGTTTTAAATTTTCAATCTATGTTCTGGAAAATATTAACCATTAAAATATACATGAAGCGAAGGAGAAACCAAGATGGCGGGATAGGTAAACACCTGAAATTGCTGCTTCGCACAACCACTTCAAAAATACAACTAAAAGACAAAACGGACATCATACAGAACTACAGGAAGGCTGGCTGAGTGGAAATTCTACAACTAGAAGAAAAGAGAAAAGCACACTGAGACTCAGAGGAGGCGCAGAAGTAAAGTGCAGAGGCATGGAGGCGAACGCAGAAAGGGCTAGCAACTGAGTATGTGGTTATCTCTTTCAATCAGGAGGGAGTTACAAGCTCCCAACTGCTCTGAACTCCAGTTCTGGGTGAGTCTTTGGGAACCCAGACTCATATGGGGAGAAACTGGACTGTCTTGCATCGGGCAGAACTTGAGAGCAGCTTTCTCTCAGAGGTGCTTGCAGTGATTACCACGGGACACTGAGACCCGGGGCCTCTTAGGGCAGGGCTGAGGATCAGCCATAGCTGTTTGCTCCGCCCTGTTGATTCCCTGAGACCCTGCCCCCGCCCCCCCCAAGCTGCACGAAGAGGCTTTTGCATGTGAATGGCCTGGCCCTTTGCAATCTAAAATTACCTAACAAACTGCAGCTGGGTCAGAGAGACCCAGAACATCCAAAAGAAGGCCCAAGGCCCCACAGCATCTTGCATTGCTTCACAGCTGGGCCTATTCTGAGCACCTCCAAACCCCAAACAAAGAAGAGGAATCTGCAGATCTCTCTGTAGCTCCTGCTGGGTAGCCTCAGGCAGAGGCTAAATTAGCACCTCCTTAGAGATCCAAGAGCCAGTGTACCCAGTGGTTAGAGTGGGACCATCCAGATCACAACTCCTCAGATTCATAAGGGACACACTCAGAGGGCAGACTCAGTGAGCACCAAAGCCCCACTGAAGTAAGTCTTGCCCCATAAGGGTGTCTCCAGCACAGAAGTTCTCCCACCATAGACACAGCTGATTCTCACAGCCAATTGGCCTGGAGGTCAATTCCTCCCAGTGATACCAACAACAATCAAGGCTTAACTACAACAAGACTGTGCACAAAGCCCACAAAGAGGTGCACCAAGAGTACCCACCTCAGGTAATTGGGGAGGCTGAGCCACTGGGCCCTATAGGACACCTAGCACAGAAAGCCACTCCATCAACACAGGGAAGCAGCCAAAATGCGGAGACAAAGAAACAGGTCACAAATGACAGAAATGGAGGAAAGCAAACTACTGGATATAGAGTTCAAAACTATACTTACAAGGTTTTTCAAGAATTTTCTAGAAACCGCCGATAAATTTAGTGAGACTCAATAAATCTAGTGAGACCCTTGAGGATATGAAAAAGGACCAACTAGAAATTAAGCATACACTGACTGAAATAAAGAATATTATACAGAGATTCAACAGCAGACTAGAGGATCACAAGAATCAAGTCAAAGATTTGAAATACAAAGAAGCAAAAAACACCCAACTGAAAAAGCAAAAATAAAAAAGAATAAAAAAATATGAAGATAGTGTAAGGAGCCTCTGGGACAACTTCAAGCATACCAACATCCGAATTATGGGGGTGCCAGAAGAAGAAAGGGAGCAAGATATTGAAAACCTATTTGAAGAAATAATGACAGAAAACTTCCCCTACCTGGTGAAAGAAATAGACTTACAAGTCCAGGAAGCGCAGAGAACCCCAAACAAAAGGAATCCAAAGAGGACCACACCAAGACACATCATAATTAAAATGCCAAGAGCAAAAGATAAAGAGAGAATCTTAAAAGCTGCAAGAGAAAAACAATTAGTTACCTACAAGGGAGTACCCATAGGACTGTCAGCTGATTTCTCAATAGAAACTATGCAGGCCAGAAGGGAGTGGCAAGAAATATTCAAAGTGATGAATAGCAAGAACCTACAACCAAGATTACTTTACCCAGCAAAGCTATTATTCAGAATTGAAGGTCAGATAAAGAGCTTCACAGATAAGGAAAAGCTAAAGGAGTTCATCACCACCAAACCAGTATTATATGAAATGTTGAAAGGTATCCTTTAAGAAGAGGAAGAAGAAGGAAAAGGTAAAGATAGAAATTATGAACAACAAATACACATCTATCAACAAGTGAATCTAAAAATCAAGTGAATAAATAATCTGATGAACAGAATAAACTGGTGAATATAATAGAATCAGGGACATAGAAAGGGAGTGGACTGACTATTCTCGGGAAAGGGGTGTGGGGGGTGTGGGAAGAGACTGGAAAAAAATCTTACACCTCTGGATGAGGACAGTGGTGGTGGGGGGATAAGGGCAGAGGGTGGGGTGGGAACCTGGGTAGAGGGGAACTATTGGGGGGAAAAAGAGGAACAACTGCAATAATCTGAACAATCAAGATTTAATTAAAAAAATATACATGAAACATGTGAATAGGGGCACCCTTTTCTCCTTTTGCCTCCAGTTCCAGGCACTTATAAGAACTTTACAATAATGTATTTCCATTTCTCTCCTCCAGGCCTTTTGCTGTTGTTTTCATACATTTGTCTTACATATTTAATAAATGCCACACTATATCATTATTTTTGTTTAAACAGATAATTATCACTTAAAGAGATAAAATTAAAGTCCCAAGTCAGTTGGCTTAAACTATGGAGAGTTATCTGGGTGGGCCTGGCCCAATCAGATGTGATCTTTAAAAGCAAAAATTATTGTCTGGATGGTAGCAGAAGAAAAGTGAGAAAGATTCAAAATGTGCAAAGGACTCCATATGCTTCTGGTTTGAAGATGGAGAAATTGGTGAGAAAGAATGAGGGCAACCCCTAGGATCAGAGAGTGCTTCATGGTTGACAGCAAGGAAACAGATCATCAGAGGCAAGAATCAGAATCTGCTACCAACCTGCTTTGAAGGAGCTCTTTCCTAGAGCCTCCATATAAAAGCCCAGCCTGACTGACAACTGATTATACCCTTGAGAGTCCCAAAGCAGAGAGGCCAGCCAGGCCTGTCAGAACTCCTGACCTACAGAACTCTGAACTAATGGATGTTGTTGTAAGGCACCAAGTGTGTGGTAATTGTTTATGTAGCAGTTAAAAATTAATATACTTTACTAGAGGCCCGGTGTACAAAAATTTATGCACTTGGGGGGGGGGTCCCTCTGCCCGGCCTATGCCCTCTTGTAGTCTGGGACCCCTTGGAGGATGTCCACCTGCTGGCTTAGGCCCGCTCCCTGGGGGATCAGGCCCAAGCTGGCAGTCACACATCCCTCTGGCAGCCCAGCAGCCCTTGGGGGATGTCCAGTTGCCAGCGCGGAGCAGGCCTAAGCTGCAGTCAGACATCCTTAGCGCTGCTGAGGAGGCGGGAGAGGCTCCCACCACCATCACTGTACTGGCAGCCATCAGCCTGGCTTGTGGCTGAGCAGAACTCCCCCTCTGGGAGTGCACTGACCACCAGGGAGCAGCTCCTGCATTGAGCGTCTGCCCCCTGGTGGTCAGTGTGTGTCATAGTGACCAGTCATTCCCAGTCGTTCTGCTGTTAGGGTCAATTTGCATATTACCCTTTTATCATATAGGATAGAGGCCTGGTGCATGGGTGGGGGCCGGTTGGTTTGCCCTGAAGGGTGTCCTGGATCAGGGTGGGGGTCCCGCTGGGGTGCCTGGCAAGCCTGAGTGAGGAGCTGATGGGTATTTGCAGGCTGGTCATACCCCCTTCAGGGTGGGGGGTCTCCACTTGGGTGCCTGGCCAGCCTGGGTGAGGGGCTAATGGGTGTTTGCCTGCTGGTCACACCCCCTTCAGGGTGGGGGTCCCCACTGGGGTGCCTGGCCAGCCTGGGTGAGGGGCTGATGGCTGTTTGCAGGCTGGCCACACCCCCTTCAGGGTGGGGGTCCCCACTGGGGTGCCTCGCCAGCCTGGGTGAGGGGCTGATGGCTGTTAGCAGGCTGGCCACACCCCCTTTAGGGTGGGGGGTCCCCACTGGAGTGCCTGGCCAGTCTGGGTGAGGGGCTGAGGGCCGTTTTCAGGCTGGCCAAGCCACCCGGCGACAGAAGCTCCCATCCTCTCCTTTTTTTCTTTTTTTTTTATTCTGGGATTTATTTACCTCCTATAATTGAAACTTTTTAGCCTTGAGAGGAGCTCAGAGCCAGACAGGGTGGGCAGGAGGGAAGCCTCCTGCTTGCTCTAGCTCTGTGGCCACAGCCAGCTGAAAGCAGGTATCTGGGGTTTATTTATCTTCTATAATTGAAACTTTGTTGCTTTGAGTGGAGCTCAGAGCCCGCCGCGGCAAGCGGGAAGCTTGGCTTCCTCCATCATTGGGGCAACCAAGCCTCCTGCTTGCTCTAGCTCCATGGCTGACAGCCGCCATCTTGGTTGGGTTAATTTGCATATAGTTGCTCTGATTGGCTGGTGGGCTTGGCTTAAGGCATGGCAGAGGTATGGTCAATTTGCATGTTTGTCTTTTATTAGTGTAGATAAGACCTTTTGTCAATCTGAACATTTCTATGAAGTTCTGTTAGATCTTCCTAAAGTCTTAACATATGTTCTAAAGATCTCTGGATTTGATTTTTACCTGGAAGCCACTTACTATTTGAGAATAATTTTGTCATCTGGAGGTGCTTGTTACTTCACATTGTTATTGTTTAACCCAGCAAGTCCTTAGTTCTTGAGATTTAACAGTTTGTTCTTTAGCTCATCTGTTTCCTCTCATATGTTATCTTACGCAGCCCAGAAGCCCAGTGACACTTTCGGTGAATGATTTCATTAGGAACATTTTCTATTTAAAATTTTTCTGCCAGTATCATTGTTTCCAAGTGTCCTTCCAAAATAAAACAAGGATCCCCTTCCCTGCAGCTTCCAATCACATTTCCTTACTTTCTTTTAAACCCTCACCAACAACCCCTTCCTGGGCCTTATAGGCTTCCACTAACACTATCCTCAATGCCCTTTAGAGTTTTAACTAATAGTCTACACCTAGATCTAATGCCAGTGGCAACTAAATTCTAAGAACGAGCATCCTAAGACAGACGTGCATGACATTTTTATGACCTAGCCTCGGAAGTCACACAGCATACTTTCTGTTGTTTTCTATTGGGGGAAGCAATCACAAAGGTCTGCCAGGTTCAAGGGGGAGGGATGTTAAATTTGGAGAAATGTTAAATTCATATTGTAAGAGGGGTGTGTGAGATAAAAGATATTGTCTATACTTGGAGAATTAAATATGCTACAGTCCTTAACATTTTGGCTTGTATTTTAAAGTTGCATTTTGTCTGATTTGTAATCCCTTTCAAAGTATAATGCTGCTAACCTGTAACCCATTTTACAGTTATAGATTCATAGGAAAATTTATAGTTTTATTTATAACTAGAGGCCCAGTGCACGAAAATTCATGCACGAGTAGGCCTTCCTTCCCCCAGCTGCTGGCACTGGCTTCCCTCTGGCACCCGGGACCCAGGCTTCACTCTGGCTGCTGCTGAAAGGCACCCGGGACCTGAGCTGCTTCCCTCTGGACGCTGCCCGCAGGCACCTGGGACCAGGGCTGCTTCGCTCCGGCCCCAGCTTGGTCTGGAAGGACATCCAGAATGACGCCCAGAGGACATTTGGTCTAATTAGCATATTACCCTTTTATTATTATAGTTAGTCTTATAGTATAACCAGTACTAACATCAACCGACTGGTACATTCTAAATTTAAGTAAAGTTGTTATGTGCTAATTCAACACATTTTTTCTTTAATGTGTTTACAGTTTTATTATGCTTTTTAAATTGATTTTTAGAGAGAGAGGAAGGAAGAGGGGGAGAGAGAGAGAGAGAGAGAGAGAGAAACATCCATGTGAGAGAGAAACATCTATCAGTTGCCTTCCACACCCACCTCTACTCAGGATCAAGCCCACAACCTGGGTACATGCCCTGACCAGGAATCGAACTGGCGATCTTTTGGTGCACGGGATGACATTTAACCTTTGAGCCACAATGGCGAGGGCAAATGAGTTTGCAGTTTTAAAGAAAAGTGTTCTCTGAGTCAATCTATAATTCTCTTTTATGCTTTGTGTTATAGATCGCAAAACCTGTAGCAGTAGAATATGAAAAAATGGACAAATGTCAGTTATATTAGTAATGATTTTTCAGCATTTATTTTATAGTAGTATCTTTTTTTAAAAGAGAAAGTTATAATGGAAGCTAGGTAGTATAGAATATTGTCATCTTGTGTATACATGTCTCTTACCACATATATCAAGTTGATAGTCAACTGGGATACAGTACTGAAGTCTTGAGAGAGGTCAGATCTTGTGGGCTCTCAGTTTTAGTGTTTCTCTGGCAGAAAGGGACTAGGTCTTCTGCTTTTAGCTGTAGTGGGATCAGGAGGGAATTCTACTTAAATGTGTCCCATCACAGTAAAATATTGATTTCTGAAGAGCAACTAGATAAATGATGGAGGAGTAATATTTTATCAGGACTTTTTGAATTGCTATTGAACACACATCTTAACTATTACTGCCCCTAATGAGAGACAGTAGCAGTTCATCTCATAATATAGTACTTGCTAGATTTTATTGAATAACTAATCAAAAAGGAAATCCTTTTTTTCTCTCTTAAACAGGCTGACAGAATAAATCAGTGTTGCTTTGGTTATATGCATTGAACAGAATCTCAGCACAGCATATCATTTTAAAGAAATAGATTTATTACAAAGTGCTTATGAACCTGGACATATTTAGTTCTTTGGCTACCATGGTCTGACCTGTGGTCTCACTTATTCACATCTCTTTCACATGCTAAATTATGTATATACAGAAAAGTACAGAATACACAGATCAGTTAATCACAAAACCAATATCAGTGTAACTACCACCCAGCTCAAGATGTAAAATATTGGCAGAATGTCAGAAGTCTCCATGGCCTCTTCTAAATAACTTTCCCTTCTCTCCCCCTCAAGTAATCTGCTGTCTATGGTAACATTTTCTTGTTTTTCTTATATTTTTACCCCAAGTCTTAAATTTCTAAGCACTACATTTCAGTTTTGACTTTTTAAAAAATATATATATTTTATTGATTTTTTACAGAGAGGAAGAGAGAGGGATAGAGAGTTAGAAACATCGATGAGAGAGAAATATCGATCAGCTGCTTCATGCACACCCCCCCCTGGGGATGTGCCCGCAACCAAGGTGCATGCCCTTTACTGGAATCGAACCTGGGACCTTTCAGTCCGCAGGCTGACGCTCTATCTACTGAGCCAAACTAGTTAGTAGTTTTGACTTTTATTTTTAACCGTATTTTAAAAGGAATCCCATTGATTATGTTCTTATATTTCTGATTTCTTCAAAATTATATTTGTGACATTCATTCTTGTTATGTTTAGCTATAGTTTGTCCATTTTTATGGCTCTGTAGTATTTTATATAATCAGATCACATTTTATTTATTCATAATAATGTTGATAGGCATTGGGATTGTTTCCAGTTTTTAACTAATATGAACACTTTCTTATACATGCCTCTTGCTACAGATGATCACCTATTCCTATTGGGTGTCTGCCTGAGAGTGGAATTACTGGGTATCACATTATGCCAAATGCCACACTTAAATTATTTTGAGATGTGCCTCATTCTCTAGACTTACTTTGGGTGTGTCAGACTGCTGTGAGGCAATTCCTTTAAGGCTGTAAAAGCCTTTTATTTAAATGAGAAGGTCTAACAGGCCCCTTATAATTCTTTTTAGTGGCATTAATTAAGAGTTTTCATATACTCCCTTGATTTGATCTATAGTCCCAGAATCTATTCTATATATATAAAAGGCTAAGTGACTGTCTGACCAGCTGGTAGGTACGATGTGCACTGACCTCCAGGGAGCAGACATTCAATGCAGGAGCTGCCGAGCAGCGGTGGTTCTTGGTTGATGCACCCTGGAACCAGAGAGGAGGGAACCTGATTCCTTGTGGGGCCATGTGATTCCACCTTTGCCTGTGGGTTATGTTGTTGCTGGGGCACTGTCAGCCCAAATCTGGTCTACTGCTGAGCTGCAGTGACTGCAGATGCCCTTCGAGCCAGGGTGCTGCCCCAGGTACAGCCAACTGGGCAGGGACCATGGGAGATTGGCTCCAGGGCGTGTCCAGCTGTCTCGCCCAGTTCCACCCTGCTGGCCACCTTCTAATTAATTTCCTTTCAATGTGCACGAATCCATACACTAGGCCACTAGTATATTATATTTGGAGAATGTTTTGCTAGCTGAAAGACTGGAAATGAGAAGCAGTTATATATTCCAACCCAGCAAGTCCTGACCCCTCTTAATTCCTACTACATTTTGCTTAGAAACTAATAATTAGTTTTTCATTAGCTCTCCTTTTTTTTTTTAAATATATCTTATTGATTTTTTTACAGAGAGGAAGGGAGAGGGATAGAGAGTTAGAAACATCGATGAGAGAGAAACATCGATCAGCTGCCTCCTGCACACCCCCTCCTTGGGATGTGCCCACAACCAAGGTATATGCCCTTGAACCGGAATCGAACCTGGGACCCTTGAGTCCTCAGGCCAACACTCTATCCACTGAGCCAAACTGGTCAGGGCTAGCTCTTCTTTTTTATGCCATATTACTTTATCATAGACTAGAGGCCCAGTGCACAAAATTGGAGAAGCTCAGCCTGCGCCCTCTGGCAATTTGGGACCCCTCCGGTAGGGTCCCTAGGCCTGGCCTGCAGTCAGGGCCTATCAGGGCTTTCCTTCCCCTGGCTGCCAGCAGCTGGCCCCAACCTCGCCGCTGCTACTACTTGCCATCTATGTAGCACTGCCCTCCTCCCTCCCCCACTGGTCGCCTCTCTCTGTGGGTGATAGGCATGGGGTGCCATTGCTTGGCTGGTCTGGGCCTCCCTCAGCAGGGCAATAGCTGGCTGGCACCACACACCCATCACAGCATCGGTGGCTGGTGGCCTGGGTCCTCCTCTCTGGGGCGATTGATCGTGAGGCCCCCAGATCCATCACCCTGCAGAGGGAGGCCCCACCCATCCACAGCAGCACAGTCAGCCAGGTGGCCTCGGCCTCACTCTGTGGTGCCGGCCAGGTAGCCTGGGCCTCCCTCTTTGGGACGATTGATTGTGGGGCTCCATGATCGATTGCCCAGCAGATGGAGGCCCTGTCCACCCAGCTAGGGCTCCGCGATCGATTGCTATGCAGAGGGTGGCTTGGTCTCCTTCTGCAGGGTGATTGTGGAGCCCCCCCCCCCCCCCCCCCGCCCCATCGATGCCTTGCCGGCTGGTGGCCTGGGCCTCCCTCTTTGGGGTATTCGATTGTGAAGCACCCCCCATCAATTGCCCTGCAGAAGGTGGCCTGGGCCTTCCTCTGCAGGGCGATCGTGGGGCGATGGCAAGCTTCCTGACCAATTCCATCACACCTGCCTTGGCTGGCCTGGCACCATTGCGTGTCATAGAGTGGTTGTCCAGAAGGTTGTCCGGACAGTTGTTCTGCTGTTCAGTCGTTTGGTCGATGTGCATATTACGCTTTTATTATTATAGATAGGTAGGAACAACCAGCTGACTGTCAGTATTTGTCTAGAGATCTCAGGCAAATCCAAATAGTTATTAAGTAACTTTTTCATCTTCTGAGTTACAGTTGACAGCATAATTTTGTCATTTGTTTTGTTATTACAAAACACAGTTCGTATTATTTTAGCCCCATTGAAAAATTTCTTACCCTTTTACAGCTTTTCCAGCTTGCACATCGTTTTTCAAGTCTTAGGCCATTGGTTCCAAAGCCAGTACCACATATTTTTAAAATGATGGCAGTTTCTCACTTCTGGTACCATCAGTTAGCTATTGCTATGTAACAGACCACTCCAAAATTCAGTGGTTTAAAACAGTAAGCATTTATTCTTCTTCACTAGAGGCCCAGTGCATGAAATTTGTGCACGGGAGGGGGAGCGGTCCCCTCAGCCCAGCCTGCACCCTCACCAGTCCGGGACCCCTGGGGGGATGTCCGACTGCTGGTTTAGGCCCTATCCTGGGAATTGGGCCTAAACCGGCAGTCAGACTTTCCTCCCACAATCCGGGACTGCTGGCTCCTAACTACTCACCTGCTTGCCTGCCTGATCACCCCTAACTGACCCCACCCCCCCGCCAGCCTGATCACCCCTAACCACCTCTGCCTGCCGGCCTGATCACCCCCAACTGCCCCCCTCTTCTGCCCTGGTTGCCCCTAACTCCCCCACCACCCCCCGCTGGCCTGGTTGCCCCCAACTGCCCCTCTCTGCTGCCCTTGTTGCCCCTAACTGCCCCCCCTCTCCTGGCCTGGTCACCCCCAACTGCCCCCCTTTGTTGGTCTGGTCTCCCCTAATTGCCCCCCCTTGCCAGCCTGGTCACCCCCAAATGCCGCCCCCCCCCGGTCTGGTTGCTCCCAACTGCCCTCTGCCAGCCAGCCTGGTTGGCCTCAACTGCTCTCCCACTCGCCAGCCTGGTTGCCCCCAGCTGCCACCCCCCCCCCCCCCAGCTGGCCTGGTCACCCCACGCAGCCTGCTGTTCGGTTGTTACTGTGACAGTATCCTGGACAATTTGTGTATTCCTCTATTATTAGTATAGACTAAAGGCCTGTTGCAGGAAGATTCCTGCAAGAATAGGGCTTCCTGTGGCTGGAGCAAAGCAGAGAAGGGAGTGAAACCTGCTGAGGCGGGCTTCGCTCCTGCTCCCCGCCACTGTGGCTGAGTTTGCCCAACCTGTCCCCAGCCACTGTGGCTGGGTGGGTTTGCCCAGCCCGCCCGCAGCCGCTGCGGATGGGTGGGTTTGCCCAACCCGCTCCCAGCCGCTGCTGCTGGGTTTGCCCAATCAGCCCCCAGCCGCTCTGGCTAGGTTTCCCCTCCCACTCCCACCTGCTGTGGCTGGGTTTCCCCTCCTGCCTCCCGCCTCCTGCCTCCGCAGCCTTGGCTCCTTTACTGTGTCCGCGGCCTTTACTTCGCTGCCTTCTGTAGCGCTTGGCTTCCATGTTGTCTTCAGTCTTCGCTCAGAGCTGGTATATGCAAATTAACCGCTCTCTTTGTTGATTTGCATATCACCCTGATTAGCCAATGGGAAGCGTAGCAGAGGTACGGTTAATTACCCTTTTCGTCTTTTATTAGATAGGATGAGTCTGTGAGTGGGTAAAGTAGTTTACTGGCTGGGCTGTGCTGATTTCAGCTGAGTTTGCTTATGTGTTAGCAGTTTCCTGGGGGCAGGCTAGCTTAGGATGGCTTTATTCACTGTGGCTCTGGGGTGACTGGGCTTCATTTTTATTACCATTTTGCAGGTCAGCCTAGGCTTGTTCACTTGGTTCATAGGGAGCATGAGACGACACAGGCTTTTTGAGGCCAAGGTGCAGAACTGGCACACTGTTGTTTTCACCACATTCTATTGGCCAAAATAAGTCAAAGAACAGGCCAGATTCAAGGAGTACGTGATAGCTCCTAATTATTGATGGAAGATGCTACTGAGTCATTTCAGAGGTAATGTCTTTAATAAAAAGTGGAGAATTGAAGTCACTTTTACCTTCTATTAAAAAATACATATATATATATTTAATTTTAAAGTAGTTGCATAGTTTCCACACACCAAGTATTTAAAAGTTGTGATTGTTTCACGTTGTTATCAGAACTTAGTAATGTCATTTTAGTTTTAGCCATTTTGATGAGTGTCCAGTGGTGTTTTATTGTGGTTTTAATATTTATTTTCTTAATTGCTAATAAGATGGATTACTTTACCTTAAAAAAAAGAGACCATTTGAATATTTACTGTTGTTAAGGAGGAAGTCAGGAATGCCTCCAAAGGCCAAGTTTCTCAAAAGGGCTGCTCCTGGATCCTGAATTATAAGTCATTACTTTGTTGTTAGCCGGTGAGAGCCTACATGACCCCAGTGCCTTCAAACAAATATGTTTTCATGTTTGTTTTTAGTTATTGTCAAGTGTTTCTAGTTGATCTTTAGTAGGAGAGTTTGTGTTAGCCTGCTATTCCTGGAAATGGAATAATTTATTCTTATGTTTGTAGTTTTGATTTTCATGAATCTGACAGATTTAGAGATATACATTTAAAGCTTTAAGGATTAATGTACATTATGAAAAGACTTCTGTAAATGAAGTGTCATTTATTATGCATAGAGTGTTGTTTTTCCTGAGGTCTGACTAATTTGTTGGCAAACAAATTTGTTGTGTTTGACAGGTAACAGGTGCTAACATCTTTGCAATTTTGTCATAGGGAATAGAGGGTCTAGGTCACCATGTTCATTAATTAAGTCCAGGAAATTTTATTTCTCATGTGGCTAATCATTTACATTTGACATGAATTTGTCATCTGTGCTTTTAATCTCCCTGCTTCTACCTTTATTCTCTGTAGCTTATACAATAGTCATAATTTTTAGACATAATTCAGATTATGTTATTTCTCTGCTCAGTGTACTTTAAGGGCTTCCCTTATAATTCAAATTAAAACCCAAAGGCCTTAACATAGCCTATGAGACCCTACGAGATATAAAACCTTTGCTGCCTGTTTAACTCATCTGTTACCTGACCCCACCCTCCACCCCCACCAGGCTCCCACCTCCCCCGACCCTCATCCCCACTCACTGTTCTTTAACCATGGAAGTCACCTTGTTTTTCCTGGAAACATTGCTTCTGCTTCATGGTATTTGTATCCTTGTCTAGAACGAATCTTCCCTTCATATCCACATGAGTTGCTATTTTCTCTCCGTTAGGTCAAATACCTCATCAAAGAGAAGGTTTCCCTGAATACATTATAAATAATTGCCACAAACATCTGTGACTTCTTATCAGTCTTAACTTATTCTATTTTTCTTCATAGAAATATCATCCTTTAATATACTCCATATTAGTATGTTTATTTGTTTAATTTTTGTTTCCCTCTCCTAGAATGTAAACTCCATGAGAGTGGGATATGCCTAAAACAGTTCCTGGCAAATGGTAGACCTTCAATTGTTACTATATTTTTAATGAATGAGTCTGTGGCTACTGAAGTATTTGTATTTCACATTTACGGACTGTTCTAAAATGCTGAGCTAAATAGCTAAGTTGAACAACAGTAGAACATGGGAACTTTTATCAGCAGGCAGGACTGAGACCTTTCTGACATAGTAAAACAGCTTTGAGCCCTGAGCATGTCTGGCCATGGTGATAATGTTACAGAGTTCTCTTCATGCAGTGACGACTTTAAAAACTAATAAACCCCAAATTAGGAATAGATTATAGAGGGAAGAAGTTTTTTTTATATCTTAATCTTTATAAGGATTTAAAAATAATACATGATTTTAATTAAGTATCCTATCTAATAAAAGAGAAACATGGTAATTAGCTTACGACCGCTACCTTTCCCATTGGCTAATCAGGGCAATATGCAAATTAACTGCCAGCCAAGATGGCGGCCAGCAGCCAGGCGGCTTGAAACTAACATGAGTCTTGCTTGCTTCAGTGACGGAGGACTCCAACGTTCCCTGCCTGCCACTGCAGGCCTCTGAGCTGCAACTCTAAGCAACTATGTAACAAATATAGAAGCTAAACAAAACCCCAGAAACCTGCTTTAGTCCGCTGGGCTTCAGCCAGCAGGATCGCAACATTGTAAGCAAAGGCCAGAAACCTACTTTCAGCAGCGGAGGCTTAAGAGCTGGAGCCAAGCCTCAAAGCTAAAGCTGGCCCAGAATAAAAAAAGAAAAAAAAGAAAAAAAGGAGCGGTTGGGAGCTTCAGTCACCCCCAGCCTGAAAACAGCCCTCAGCCCCTCACCCAGACTGGCCAGGCACCCCAGTGGGGACCCACACCCTGAAGGGTGTGTGACCAGCTGCAAACAGCCATCAGCCCCTCACCCAGGCTGGCCAGGCACCCCAGTGGGGACCCCCACCCTGATCCAGGACACCCTTCAGGGCAAACCAGCCGGCACCCACCCGTGCACCAGGACTCTACCCTATATAGTAAAAGGGTAATATGCCTCCCAGCACCGGGATCAGCGGAGCCGCGAGGCCTCCTGGCACCGGGATCAGCGTGACAGGGGGCAGCGCCCAAAACCCCCGATTGCCCTGCGGCTCTGTGTGTGACAGGGGGCGGGGCCACAACCTCCCTGTCCACCCTGCTCTGTTCGTGACAGGGGAAGGCGCCCAACCCACTGATCAGCCCTGCTCTGTGCCTGATAGGGGGGAGCTCCCCAACCCCCTAATCGCCCTGCGGCTCTGTGTGTGACAGGGTGCAGCGCCCCAACCCCTTGATTGGCCCTGCTCTGTGTGTGACAGGGTGTGGCACCCCTCCCTCCCCCACGGGCCCTGCTGTGTGTGTGACGGGGTAGAGCCATAACCTCCCCATCGGCCCTGCCCTGAGTGTGAGAGTGGCGGTGCCCCAACCCCCTGATCGGCCCTGCTCTGTGGGTGATAGAGGGCAGCGCCCCAACCCCCTGATGGGCCCTGCTCTGTGCATGACAGGGGGCAGCGCCCCAACCCCCTGATTGGCCCTGCTCTGTGCGTGACAGGGTACAGAGCCCCAACCCTCCTGATGGGCCCTGCTCTGTGAGTGACAGGGGGCAGTGCCCCAACCCCCTGATTGGCCCTGCTCTGTGCGTGACAGGGGGTCGCGCCGCAACCTCCCCATCAACCCTGCCTTGAGTGTGACAGGGGACAGTGCCCCAACCCCCCAATCGGCCCTACCCTGAGCGTGACTAGGGGTGGCATCACAACCTCCCGATCTGCCCTGCTCTGTGCATGACAGGGGGCGGCTCCCCAACTCCCCAATTGGCCCTGCTCTGAGCCCGACCAGGGGCTGCACCTAAGGATTGGGCCTGCCCTCTGCCACCCGGGAGCAGGCCTAAGCCAGCAGGTCGTTATCTCCTGAGGGGTCCCAGACTGCGAGAGGGCACAGGCCGGGCTGAGGGACCCCCCTCCCCCCCGAGTGCACAAATTTTTGTGCACTGGGTCTCTAGTTTATTGATAAGAAAACTGGCTGTATAGACAAATATATTATTGAATAAAATTTCTATTTTAATGGAAATATTTGAATTTGGCATTTTGACAAATACAGCATGTTGACTGTTAATGAATGGATTTGGGAATGAATATAAGGTTTAATAAATTTAATACTTAAGATAGTGATATCAAAATCATAGAGGATAGTTTTCTAATTCTCTATTATTATACCTTATTTTCCTTGTCCTTCCACCAATACAAAATCTCAGAATTGTGGTAGATATCAGTTGTATTTTTATGAGTTATACCAATATTTTTTGTGTTCTTGTGTTACGAATCTGTTTGAGTACCAGTGGTCCAAAGGAAGACCATAATAATCATTGCTGGATTAGGGCTAAATATATATCTCAGAGACAACAGCTGCTGTCTACTGAATTAGTGTGTGCCAGTGCCTAAAATCTGTTATCTAATTTATTCTTCACAATAGCTCTATAAATGAAGAAACTGAGCAAAACCATATGGCTAGTAAGTAACTTGAACACAAGTCTGTTTGACTCCAATGTAATAAAGCATTCAAAGAACAACTCTCCTGATTTAGAGATAAAATTATTTCAGCAATTAATTCTCCATGTGAAATGGGAAAAAAAAGTCAGAAATGAGGATCTGACATGTGGACATCGTACTGATGCTAAGCAATTATTTTATATTTTAATTTTTAAAAATTAATTTTAGAGAAACATCTATCAGTTGCCTCCCGCATGCACCCTGACAGGGGATTGAACCCACATCCTAGGTATATGCTCTGACCAGGAATCAAAGCCGCCACCTTTTGGTATATAGGACGTTGCTCCAAACTAACCGAGCCACACCAGCCAGGGCCTAAGCAATTATTTATATCAATTTCAATTGTGGAGGAAAGTAAAAAATCAAATTTTGCATTAGAATAATAAAACTTAAAGATGTTGATCAAATTATAGTTTTTATATCTTAGGCAAATGCAATTTATACATATTTCTTTTAATAAAATGTATACTTTTAATAAAGTATGAACATTTGTTTAAAACCTGTTATCTGCCAACCTCTGGGATAGGTGCTGAGTGGATGAAAATGGGTATTAAGGTTTCCTCCTCTGAACAGACTCACAGTGATGTGAGAAAAAAGGCTTTGAAACAATGCAATTAATTGGTGCTCGACATACTATATACTTATAAATGGTATTGAATTATGGAGGTTTATTCAAAGTGTAGTGTGAGCACACAGATGTGTTTTATTTCATCTTATCTAGATCTATAGGGAAGGCTCCACAATGGAGAACACATTTGAATTAGGTCTTAAAAAGTAAGTGAGACAAAGAAATGAATAACCTGAGTAAGGGGAAGAGTTTATGCAATGACTGAAATCAGTAAGGCTAAAACCTAAGTAGATTGCCCAGAAAAATGCTTAACTTACCTCCTTTGTAGCATTTTTTAATAGTTAGAAAGCATTTCATTTACAATATGAATAGATTGTTCCAATAACTATATTATGATCTAAAAGGGAGTGACAAAATCGAGAATATTTATTTTTGTTTTTATGTTTGGGCAATAGAGATATATAACCTAACTTTACCATGTAAGATGTAGTAGATCAATCATTATACTATTTAATCCTTAAAAGAGAGATTTTCCCAAGTGTTTTGGCCTAAAAGAGTTATTGCATAAAATTATGAACTTTATTTCCAAGGAATGAATTACAGAGGTTAGTTTCAAGTGCAATTGGACAGCAAACAGTAGGTTGCTTTCTGTCTGTTTGCCTCTCCCTAGACCATTGATCCCATCATCTGCTAAGTAAATAGATGAAATTAGAAATACCAAATACTGTAGTATTTAGATATATGTGTCTCAGAATTATGACTTTTGATGCTAGTCACTGTTTTGAGGACAAACTATGAATTTGAAAAATGTAAATTTATTCTGAAAAGTTAGCTCAAATTTATTAATATTTTACACTTTTTCTGGCATTGGTTATGAGCTAATAAATTCATTGTATATTGACCCTCAAATAGCAATTTAGCATCATGATATCAGATGTTTCATCCAAACATGAGGAAGACAAGGTTCTCACTCTTTTTAATTAAATGTGACAGATAAGGCTGGGAAGACAGGTGAACACTGAAGATGGATGAGTCTCTTAGGTACAAGATAATAGAGTGAGGCTCTTTAACCACTCTTTTGTTTGCATCAGATATGAAGATGTTGTTTGAAGAAAAAAACCTAGAGAAGCACTGCTATCTGTGAAAATACATAGTAAAACTGGAACTGTTGATCCGTTGATACCAAAAGCTTCTTTAACTTATTTTTAAGCCTCATAATTCTTTTTGTCCTCAGAACCTTGGCATTTAAAACTTTGAGAAAACCCATGGCTTTAGTCAAGTCGAATGCATTTTTATCACCTTTGCAATGAGGTAGAAGTGAGTGTAGACAGTTTTCTAGGCTTTCTGTTCTACTTCTCTTGTATGGGAAACAGTGTGCTTCGGTGCACTCTGTAGGAGGACCTGTGCTGTTCGGTGGTGAAAATAAAGGTTGTCTACTGTTCTTTCTTCAGAAGCCTTGCTTATATTTTGAGATTGTCTTTCTCATGTTAATATCCTTTTGCTTTATAAAATAATGCTAATGGTAAATAGTAGGCCTTTAAAAACGTGCATTATTTCTGCCCTGGCCAGTTTTGCTCAGTGGTTAAAATATCAGCCCTTGGACCAAAGGGCTTGGGGTTTGGTTTCCAGTAAAGGGTGCATACATTGGTTGTATACTCTATCCCTGACCTGGGACACACATGGGAGGCAACCAACTGATGTGTCTCTCTCACATCAATTTTTCTTTCTCCCTCTCTCTCTCTCCTCCTTCCCCCCCACTCTCTCTAAAAAAAAAAAAAAATCAATGGAAAGAGTATCCTCCGGTGAGGATTAAATACACACACACACACACACACACACACACACACACACACACACACACACTAGAGGCCTGATGCAAGAAATTGGTGCAAGAGTAGGCCCTCCTTCCCCCACCTGCCGGCACTGGCGTCTCTCTGGCACCTGGGACTCAGGCTTCCCTCTGGCCACCAGCAGGCACCCGGAACCCAGGCTTCCCTTGCAGCCCTGGCTTCATCTGGAAGGACAGAAGGAAGTCCGGAAGGACGTCTGGTCTAATTAGCATATTATGCTTTTATTATTTTATATATATATGTTATTTCTTATTTTTTTGATTAATTAAATCTTTATTGTTCAGATTATTACATTTGTTCCTCTTTTTACCCCCCATAACTCCTCTCCACCCAGTTCCCACCCCACCCTCCTCCCTCAGTCCCCACCCACTGTCCTCATCCATAGGTGCACGATTTTTGTCCAGTCTCTTCCCACATCTCCCTCACTCCTTTCCCCCCAAAGAATAGTTAGTCCACTCCCTTTATATGCCCCTGATTCTATTATAATCACCAGTTCATTCTGATTATCAGATTATTCACTTGATTTTCAGATTCACTTGTTGATAGATGTGTATTTGTTGTTCATAATTTGTATCTTTACCTTTTTCTTCTTCTTCCTCTTCTTAAGGATACCTTTCAGCATTTCATATAATACTGGTTTGATGGTGATGAACTCCTTTAGCTTTTTCTTATCTGTGAAGCTCTTTATCTGACCTTCCGTTCTGAATAATAGCTTTGCTGGATAAAGTAATCTCAGTTGTAGGTTCTTGGCATTCATCACTTTGAATATTTCTTGCCACTCCCTTCTGGTCTGCAAAGTTTCTGTTGAGAAATCATCTGACAGTCGTATGGGTATTCCCTTGTAGGTAACTGACTTTCTTTCTCTTGCTGCTTTTAAGATTCTCTCCTTGTCTTTTGCTCTTGGCATTTTAATTATGATGTGTCTTGGTGTGGTCCTCTTTGGATTCCTTTTGTTTGGGGTTCTCTGTGCATCCTGGACTTGTAAGTCTATTTCTTTCACCAGGTGGGGGAAGTTTTCTGTCATTATTTCTTCAAATAGGTTTTCAATATCTTGCTCTCTCTCTTCTTCTGGCACCACTATAATTTGGATGTTGGTACACTTGAAGCTGTCCCAGAGGCTCCTTGCACTATCTTCATATTTTTGGATTCTTTTTTCATTTTGCTTTTCTGGTTGGGTGTTTTTTGCTTCTTTGTATTTCAAATCTTTGACTTGATTCTTGCGATCCTCTAGTCTGCTGTTGGGAGTCTGTATAATATTCTTTATTTCAGTCAGTGTATGCTTAATTTCTAGTTGGTCCTTTATCACAACCTCGAGGGTCTCATTAGATTTCTTGTAGGTCTCATTAAGTTTATCGGCAGTTTATAGAAAATGCTTGAAAAACCTTAAAAGTGTGGTTTTGAACTCTATATCTAGTAGTTTGCTTTCTTCCATTTCTGTCATTTGTGTCCTTTTTCTTTGTCTACGCATTTTTTATGCTTCCCTGTGTTGATAAAGTGGTTTTCTGTGTTAAGTATCCTCTAGGGCCCAGTTGTTCAACCTCCCCAATTACCTGAGGAGGACACTTTTGGTGCACCCCCTTGTGGTCTTTGTGCACAGTCTTGTTGTAGTTAAGCCTTGATGGTTGTAGGTATCACTGGGAGGAATTGACCTCCAGGCCAATTGGCTGCGAGAATCAGCTTTGTCTGCAGTGGGAGAACTTCTGTGCTGGAGACACCCCTCCGGGGCAAGACTTGCTTCAATGGGGCTTTGGTGCTCACTGAGTCTGCCCCCTGAGTGTGTCCATTATGGTTTCACGGAGCTGCAAACTGGATGGTCCCACTTTGACCTCTGGGTTTCCTGGCTCCTGGATCTCTAGGGATGTGCTAATCTAACCTCTGCCTTAGGCTATCCAGCAAAAGCCTCCCTGCAGGGCTTGGGTGGGGCGGGTCCCACGGGATCAACAGGGTGGGGCTAGCAGTTATGGCTGCTCTCAGAGGCCCAGCTTCTCAGTGTCCCGGCAATTGTTGTAAGCCCCTCCGAGAGAAAGCTGCCCTCGAGTTCTGACCGATGCCAGACAGTCCCGCATCTTCCGTATGAGTCTGGGTCCTCAGAGACTCGCCCGGAACTGGAGCTCAGAGCCTGAGACTCCCTCCCAATTGAAAACGACAACCGTGCCCTCAGCCGCCAGCCCGCTTCGTGTGCGCCTCTGTACCTTAGTATTTTACTTCTGCACGGCGCCTCCTCTGAGTCTCGGTATGCTTTTCTCTTTCCTTCTAGTTGTAGAATTTCCACTCAGCCAGCCTTCCTGTGGTTCTGGATGATGTCCGTTCCGTCTTTTAGTTGTATTTTTGAAGTGGTTGTTCAAGGCAGCAAACTCCGGTATTTACCTATGCCGCCATCTTGGTTTCTCCTATTTTATCTTGCTATGTTATTTCTTAGAAAATAAAATGTTGCTAGACTTATGAGATTCACCAATTTGTGTGTGTGTGTGTGTGTGTGAGTGTGTGTGTGTGTGTGTATTATATTGGTCTATGAAATCTGAAAGTCGGGAAATGATGTTTTAGTGGAAAGGTCATAGGCTTTGGATTCAGCAAATCTGTTTTAAATTCTTTTTCTGCTATGGTTCTTATCACTCTCATCTTTAAAATGGATGCAAATACCTATCTCCTGGGGTTGAGAGGATGACTGAGATAATGTATTTAAATGATATGTGCCAAGTACATAATAAGAGCTGAATAAATTTAGTTTCCTTTCTGTTTTTTTCTTATAAGTAGCTGAAGTGGAGGGAATATCAGGTAAAGTTTACCATTTAAATGGAATGTAAACCCAAGAGAGAAAAATTAAGGAAGGGGCCTTAACAATCCACAGTTTGATGAAGGGACATCGAATGGTACCTTGTACATATTTGGAATGTAATGATATGTATTTGTTTTAAATTATTTGAAAGTGTTGGGTAACAGAGTTAATATAATATTTGAGTCATAAAACAAAGAAAAATAAATCAAATTTAGAGAAAAATGGTAAGATTTTAAATTTTATTGTAGTAAAGTGAATCAGATAATGAACCCATCAGTTTTACACTAATAAGTCATTTTAGTAAAGTATTAGAAGTATCTATTCCCAATCTTATTATGTATACTTATAACTCATATTAACTCAGACATGTGTTCTTTATTGTTTTAAAATATTTTCGCACATTATACCATTGATGCTTTTATGTATGTACTCTGCATATTACTATTTTATTAATGTTAGTAGATCAAAGAAAACTGAAGGTAAAAAGGTTAAGTGACTAGCATAGTTAGTCATGGTTAGTAGTGATAATCAGAATCAGATCTTAAGATAACTGGTGTAGTTATTTTTTTATTTTTGTTGCTATTATTTATGATAAAGACTTATTAGGACCCAGGGTATTTTAAGTATTTTTAAGTTTTCTTTCTTGTCTACTATGAAACGTTTTAATCCTTATTATTATAAGTTGGGCATTTTATAAAAAGAGAGAATGATTTCTCCAAGGTCACATTAATGACCTTAATAGCTCTGAAGCAGAATATATCTAATCACTAAATTCTCTTGCTTGCACTGATATCCAGTGACAACAGTTGTTGCTGTGGCAGTTGGATAAATCAGCCAAACAAAAGCTTTCTTGGGGTAGACAATTGGGATAGATGACCCAGATACTTTTTTTCCAGGTTTATGAGCAACTAAGTTTTTTTTTTAAATTTACTTAAAAAGGCTTTACTTAGAGAGGCTTTTTCAGATTGCTTTAAACACCTGAAGATTTCCATGTAAAGTAGGTCAACTGGACCAAACATATGCAAATCAACTCTCATTTAGTGATATACAGTGTATGTATGTATATACATACATACATACATACATACATATATATGTACACACACATACACATGTACACATACACATACATACAGCAGGGATGGGCAAAAGTAGGCTTTTAGTTGTAATACAAATAAATAATATAATAATTAATAAACAATAAAACAAGAATAAACTGTTTTGCATACTCACAACTGTAAACCTTCTTTTGCCCACCCCTGTATATATATGACACAGTTGACAAATACATGACATATATATCACATAAGATATATATAATCTGTATATCTATCTATCTATCATGCATTACTTTCTATCTCCTTACCTTGCTTCGTTTCCTTTGAATTTATCATCATCTGACATATATTAGTTTCTAACTTTTATGTCTGTGTCACCCCATTGAAATATAAACCCTGGCCGAAACCGGTTTGGCTCAGTGGCTAGAGCGTCGGCCTGCGGACTGAAAGGTCCCAGGTTCGATTCTGGTCAAGGGCATGTACCTGGGTTGTGGGCACATCCCCAGTGGGAGATGTGCAGGAGGCAGCTGATCGATGTTTCTAACTCTCTATCTCTCTCCCTTCCTCTCTGTAAAAAATCAATAAGATATATTTAAAAAAAAAAAAAAGAAATATAAACCCTGTAAGGGCAGTGGCATATTTTTTACTGCTGTAGTCCAGGGGCTAGAATAGTACTTAACATGCAATAGTTACTCAGTAAATAACTATACATGGATTGAATGAATGTTTTTTAAGTAGTTGCCCTTATGTGAAAACACAGCACAATATGTGGCATAAAATTAGTGTTTATTAAATGGCAGCATGAAAAGAAAAATGGTCATTCTTGTGCATTGCTGGTGGGAATGTAAAACAGTGCAGTTACTGTGGAAAACAGTATTGTGAGTCCTCAAAAATTAAACATAGAATTACTGTATGATCCAGCAGTTCTATTTATGTGTATGTGCCTGGAAGTGAAAGCAGGGACTCAGATATTTGGACGCCCATGTTCACAAACAGCATTATCCACAATAACCAAAAGGTGGAGGCAACCCAAGTATTTGTTGACAGATGAGTGGATGAAAATATAATATACACACACAATAGGATATTATTCAGCTTTAGGAAAAAATGAAATTCTAACATTCTACAACATGGATGATCCATGCAGACATTATGCCGGTCATGAAAGGACTACTATTGTATGATTCTACTTATGTGAGGTGCCTTGTGTGGTCAAATTCAAAAGGTAGAATGGTCGTTTCCTGGGGCTTAGGGAAAAGGGTACAGAATTTTAGTTGGGGAAGATGAAAAAGTTATGCACAATAATGTGAATGTACTTAACTCCACAGAAGTATACACTTACAAATGGTTAATATAGTGATTTTATTTTACTACAATAATAATACAATAATAATTTTAAAAAACACAGAAAAAAAAATGGGCCTGAAAACAGGCTGTTCTGAGTTTGAATCTCACCTTGACCTTGTCAGCTTTCTAGACTTTTTGGTGGTTCTACTTTAGGCTTTAACAAATAGAATCTGAAGTATTTAACCTAACATTCACTTAATTGGAAGCTTGACAGTATTATTCTGAGGCCTTTAATTTTGTATTTCCTCATTTCTAGGTTCTTATTAAGCTCAATTTTACTTATGGTATTTTCCTATATATATATGTGTGTGTGTGTGTGTGTGTGTATATATATATATATATATATATATATATATATATATATATATATATATATATATATATATATTTACTTTATTATGTATCTCAAATTCTTATTCTAATGCTTTCTATTCTGTGTTTTCTGATGTTTAGGTCAGAAAGGCTGTATTTTTAATAGATGATTTACTTTCATTTCCTCATTTTATTATTTGTAAAAACTTCTCATGTTATTCATTTTCAAGTATTCATTCATTCATTCATTCATTCATTCATGACTGTTGTCAGTATCTCTCTGAATCCATTCCGGAGACAGAAACCACAAAGTAATTTAACTAAGGGACATTTAATATAAAAAATTATTAAGCTACCATAGGTGAATAACTTTCCCAGAAGAGACAATACTGGACAAGGGGCAAGGACTCTGCTGTTTATGTCTTCCATGGTACTGGAAGCCAAACTTGACATTTCATAGATTCTTAATAAGTAATTGCCATGGACATGGATAACAGTGTGGTTATTGTGGGATGGGGGAGGGGAGTGGAGGTGGGAGAGAGCATAGAGGGGATAAATGGTGATGGAAAAAATAAAGTAAAATAAAGAAAAAATACAAAGAGAGCTATAACAGATACTTTCTAGCCGAAGGAGAGTGTTTAAGGACGGAACAACTCAGAAGAGAGGACCCCTTCCCAAGGCTGGAGTTCAGACCTTTTTGGAGACGATGTGATTGTAGCCTACTGGATGGTGGAGAAATTTGCTTGGTTGCTGAGGCCAGAGTTGTTCAACAGTTGATGGGCAAGCAGGAAATAACCCTTTGGGGCATAGTCAAGCTGGGGCTGGTGCTTGTAAACACAGAAGTACTTCTGAGTACTTGTTCAGGATGCCACTGACTGGCAGCACGAGGCCTAGAGCACACGGGGTCGGTATTGAGAGGTCATAGGGGATTGTGTGGAAGAAGAATGCTAATAGAGATGGAGAACTGGGAAAGGTTGACGGTATTGGAAAAGAAGCAGCAAGAAGCTGGGACATTTGTAGTGGGGTATGAGAAAGGAAGAAAGCCTTAAGAGAGCTTCATTTTTCTCTCTCCTCTAATTCTCATATATTTAAAATACATACCAAGTATTATAAATGCTATTTCCATTAATATCTTCCCATCCTCATTGCTTTAGCTTAGGGTTTCATCATCAGTATCCCCTGGGACTGCATTATTTTCCTAATTTATCATCCAGTCTTCAGAATATTTCTCTTCCAATCTATTGTTGCTTTTCTAAAAAAAGTAAATCTGACATAACATTTGCCTGTTAAAATTCTTCAATGGCCGAAACCGGTTTGGCTCAGTGGATAGAGCGTCGGCCTGCGGACTGAAAGGTCCCAGGTTCGATTCCGGTCAAGGGCATGTACCTGGGTTGCGTGCACATCCCCAGTAGGAGATGTGCAGGAGGCGGCTGATCGATGTTTCTCTCTCATCGATGTTTCTAACTCTCTATCTCTCTCCCTTTCTCTCTGTAAAAAATCAATAAAATATATTTTAAAAAAAATTAAAAAAAAAAATTCTTCAATGACCTCTCACTACTGAATACTATACCTCCAAATCCCTATGGTGACATGTGAGGCTCTGTAGGTCAGACTGCTGCCCTCTGCCAGCTACCCTAGATACCTTCTATATTGAATTTATCAAAGATCTTTAAACATCATTTTATTCTTCTTTGCATGTTTTATCCCCTCTATTGTCCCTTATTCACCTCGCCCTCATCCTTTACAATTTAATGCCATTTAATCTTTCCCTCTTTGCCCAAGCCTTCTTCAGTGCCAGGTGACCATTTTACATTGAACACATTCTTTAGTTTTTAATATTTCATCCCACAATGGAATTGTTGTTGTTATTCTTTATACCTTATGTCTTAGTTCATTCAGGCTGCTGTAATAAAATACTACAGACTAAGTGGCTTCTAAACAGCAGAAGGTTTTTGCTCACAGTTCTGGAAGATGGAAGTCTAAGATCAGGGTGCCAGAATGGTTGGGTGAGGGCCCTCTTCTGAGCCTCAGACTTCTCGTTGCATCTTCACCTGGTGAAAGTGGATAGAAATCTCCCTGGAGCCTCTTTTATAAGACATTAACCCTACTCAAGTGGGTCCCATCCCAATGCTTTAAGCCCTTTGAAAGACCCCCATCTGCTAATACCATCAAATTTGGGAGTTAGGATTTTAACATGAATTTGGGGGTTGGGGACACAAACATTCAGGTGATAGCACCCTTTTCATCTTTATATCCTTGGTATTTGATGTACCACACAGCACATAGTGGGTGTTAGATGCTTGTTAAATGAATAAACAAACTATGTCAGTTTACACTGAATTTTTTTTCTTAATCAAACAACATGATCACCTGCCATAACTTAAAAAACAGAATTCAGAAGTTTGATTGAGAATTATTGGTGTTTTTTTAACTTTATACTTATAAAAAATATCTTAATTTCTAAAATTCTTTTATTTCCCTAGTGCTTAAATATAGGGGTGGGCAAAAGTAGGTTTACAGTTATTTGTATGGAAAAATATATAATAAAAAAATAAATAATAACAAGATTAAACTGTTTCATGTGCTCATAACTGTAAACCTACTCTGCCCATCCCTGTGTAATACATATCTTTTATCCTCAGGAACTTTATAACCTAGTAAAGATGATTAAATGTAGATAAAACTGTTAAAATATTAAGATAATAAGTATTGTAGGAATTAAAGAATTTTAGAGATAATCTAACTTAGTATCTCATTTTACTGATGAGGAATCAGAACTTTTGTTACCTCAAAAATCTTTCCAGAGTCACACTACTGGATAATGTCAGAACCAGAGTTAGAAACCAGCTTTTCGGACTTTAGCCTAGTTCTTTCTGTTCGCAAGCACTTTTGAGCCTGTGTGGAGTGGTCTTGATTCAAGACATATGGAAGAAGTGAGATGTAGAAGAGTATGGAAAGATGGTGTGGAGAAGAACTGGTATTGTGTGATGGAGAGAGTTTAGCAGGCTTGGGAAGAACAAAGGGAAGGACCTGAGCAGAGAAGAAGGCACACAGTAGAAACTGTTAGTAACCTGGGGTTCGGTTAAGGAGATCCTTGCAAACCAGGTAGATTTTATGGAGGCACTAGAGCGCATTTCTAGATTTCTAAAACATAATCACTTGATAAATATTGCATTTTGATAAAATCAGTCTGTGGTGGTGAGCATGAAGGATTAAAGTAGGTAATACTGGGGCCAGGAAGATAGGGTAAGTTGGGTTGTTAGGTTGTGGTAGTAGGAATGAAGTAGAAACTTCAAACCCAGAAGGCATTTCTGGTGTGGTGGGGTGGGCCATAGAACTAGAGTGTAGTTTTATAGTATAGAGAAGCGATTTTCAACATTTTTCATATCATGGCACACAAACTAATCACTAAAAATCGGTGGAACACACAAAAAAATACATTTTTTGCCAATCTGACAAAAAATAGATAGAATTTTGATTCATTCACATCAGATGGCTATTGTGTTGGCTATTGTGTTGGCTATTGTAACTTTTTTTATTTTGCAATCTAAGGGTAAAGATGTCAGTGCCCCTGACTAAATTTTCAACCGTGGCACATGGGTTGAAAATTGCTGGTATGGAGAATGAAGGGAAGAAGCATGTAGAGAATGGTATTTCCATGGACAGAAATAAATAACTTGGATGAGAACTAAGATGAATTGAGTTTTTGTGTGAAATTAAGATGTTTAAATTGTAAAGGATTTGGAAATCATTTGTGCTGAGTTTGGGGGATAATATTAGGTCATCTGATTGAATATGCGTCTTGGGGTTAAGAAATATAGCACTGAAGTGAAGGGATCAAAATATAGATTTTTAATCTCATTTATGTGATCTTATTGAAATTGTCAGAATATATGAGCCCACTAAAGAAATAGGGCAGAAAAACAGTAGAGAAGAGACAGTCTTTGATATTACCTGCAATTAAAGGGAGAGGAAGAAATGGAAGAGCTAAACCAGAGACAGAAGAGACTGAATTAGAATTATAAGTGTTATGGGAGAATAGTTAAGAATACCATGGACTTTGGTTCCTCACAAACCTAGTTTGAAGACTATCCTCTGTGTCCAGTTGGCTTTGTTATATTGGATGTTATCTTTTTTAACCACAAGATTTTTTTCATATGTAAAATAGAATAGTAATAGTAATAGTACCAACATTTTGAATAAAGGTTACTGAGAGCATTAAATAAAGCCAATGAAGAGCTTAGGACGATAGATTCTACAAAGAATAGAGAAATGAGACTGGTTCTGATAAACAACAAATAAAGAAACTAATGGGTGACATCTGAAAGATGGGTTTGGGTAAAGCAGTGTGGAGTCATAATGTAGTGAATTTGATGCATGTTTAATGCAGGTTGTACAGTGGTGACTCAAGTTTGAAGTAGAATTAAATCAATTCCAATTCAAAGGATAGGAATTAAGGAAGCTTTTCTTGTTCTTGTCCTTAAAAGGATTGCTGCTGAGTGCTAATGAAGACTTACTGTAAATATATTAGGATTTAATTTAAAATAGGATTTTAGATTTTTCCCCTATATCTTTGATCAGTCAATAATGAAGTTTTTGTATTTTCATTTAGGGTTAATAATCCATTGTACCTATTGTGTACACTTAGACTATTAGGTTATTTCTGTAAATTTTTAAGTTAAATGTGCTAACATTTTTCCCCCCAGTTTTTTTATTTCAAGAAAAAGGATCTTAAATATAATAATGTTACATGCAATAAACTTTAATATCTCAAGAAAAATTGATTTTAAACATGATAATGTTACATGCAATAAATACCAATTATTCAAGAAAAATGATCGTACATATAATAATATTACATGCAATAAACATTAACATTTCAAGAATAAAAGGATTTTAAGTATAATAATATTACCAAAATTGTACTAACATAGTATGATATCACAAAAGTTGTAGGAAATATTAAAAATCTGCAAATAAGAGGATTACTTCTATTATATTCTAGTATATTTCCCCCCCTCTGGCTCTTTTTTTGTTCACCAGTTTATGTTGTTCATTATATTCCACAAATGAGTGAGATCATATGATATTTATCTTTCTCTGACTGGCTTATTTTGCTTAGCATGATGCTTTTAAAGACTATTTTGTTGGATATGAGTATTGCTACTCCAGCTTTATTTTTCTTTTCCATTTGCATGGAAAATTTTTTCCATCCCTTCACTTTCATTTGTGTGTGTCTTTTGTTTTGAGGTGGGTCTCTTGTAGGCAGCATATAGTTGGGTCATGTTTTTGTATCCATTCAGCTACCCTGCACCTTTTGATTGGAGCATTTGATCCATTTACATTTAGGGTTATTATTGAGAGGTACTTATTTATAGTCATTTTAATTCTGTATGGCTATGTTTCTCTCTCTGTTTCTTCTCAGCAATTCCTTACAGCAATCCCTTTAGCATTTCTTGTACTGCTGGTTTGGTGTCAATGAACTCCTTTAGCCTTTTTTTTTGGTCTGGGAAGCTCTTTATTTGACTGTCTGTTTTGAATGATAGCCTTGATGGATATAGTAATCTTGATCTCAGATCCTTGCTTACCATTACCTTGAGCACTTTATGCCATTCCCTTCTGGCCTGTACAGTTTCTGATGAGAAATCAGGCATCAGCCTTATGGGAACTCCTTTGTAGGTAACAGTTTTGTTTTCTCTTGCTGCCTTAAGATTCTCTCTTTGTCTTTAATTTTTGGCATTTTAATTATGATGTGTCTGGGCATGGGTCTGTTTGGGTTCTTCTTGTTTGGGGTTCTCTGTGCCTCCTGAACTTGTGTGGCTTTTTCCTTTACTAAGTTAGGGAAGTTTTCTACCATTATATCCTCAAACACCTTCTCTATTCCTTCCTCCCTTTCTGCCTCTTCTGGCACACCTACTATTCTAATGTTACGTTTCACATAGTCCCACAGCTCTCTTAAGCTGTCTCCTGTTTTTTCTTTCTTTTTGGATCTCTAATTGTGTGGTATTTTGAACTCTCTTCTAACTCACCGCTTCGATCCTCAGCTTCCCCTAATCTGCTGTGTATTCCTTCCAATGTGTTCTTTATTTGTGTTATGTCATTTTTATCTCAGACTGTTCTTTTTTCATAGTTACTATAACTTTTTTCATACTGTTGAGCATTTTTAAAATCCTTACTCTGAACTCTGTTTCAGCTAAATTTCTTATCTCTGCTACATTTATCCCTTCTAGAGAATTCGCTAGTTCTTTCACTTGGGGGTTGTTTCTTTGTTTCCTCATTTTGAATGTTGTTTTTTTTAAACATATTTTTATTTGATTTCAGAGAGGAAGGAAAAGGGAGAGAAACATCAATGATAAGAGAGAATCATTGATTGGCTGCCTTCTGCATACCCCTATTGGGGATTAAGCCTGCCACCCAGGCATGTGCTCTTGACCAGAATCAAACCCAGGACCCTTCAGTCCACAGGCCGACTCTCCATCCACTGAGCCAAATCGGCCAGGGCTGTTTCCTCATTTTGGTTGTATGTTTGGGGTTGTGACTATGTTTTAGGTAGATCTTCTATACCTCTCAATCTCTAGTGCAGGACAGTTTTAATGGCTGTTTCTGACTAATTGGATCAGGCAAAGACTCAAAGCCTCTAGAGACCTCCTCTGTCTATAGACTAATACAGTGGTCACCAAATCGCAGCTCACAAGCCACACGCGGCTCTTTGGCCCCTTGGTATGGGCCACGAAGTTTCAATCGCACTGTATGCGTGCGCCCGCATGTGGTATTTTGTGGAAGAGCCACACTCAAGGGGCCAGTTTGCCGACCACTGGACTAATATGATTCTGACTTGAATTGCCCCCAGGCAATCAGCCTCAGGTGTGGCAAGAGTTTTTTCAACAGGGTGGGGCAGTTGCTTCTGCCTGGCTAATTGTTACTTTTAATCTCTTAAGTGGCCTCAGGGCCAGGTGTTTTCCAATAGGGTGTGTCAGCTGTTCCCCCCCCCCCCCCCAGGCAAGGCAGATGTCTATGTGGGAAAGATGTCCTCTGCTATGTGAGGCAATGACTCACATATCATGTGGAAACTTGGGGTATCTGCCTTCTGAACTCTATCCCTTGAGTTTCCAGTCCTGGGTTCTGCTCTCACAGCTCCAGTCCACTTCACCCTCCTTCTGCTAGAGCACAAGATGGGTGGCTCCACAGAGAATTTTTGTGCATTGGCCCTTCAAGAGGGTGCCTGAACTTTCAGCTGCCACTTCCTGGCAGACAGCACCCCACTGCTTTTCACAGCTAGATGTTATGTGGGAATAAGACCCTCCTCAGTTTGGTGCTCTCTGCTGGGGATCCCAGTTTTGGGATTAGGTCTTAGAGTTCTAAGTGGCACCCCACTCCCTCCCAGCTGAGATATCTCTCTGGGACTTCAGTTGCCGTCTGTGGGTGCCTGGCCAACACTTTTGTACCTCCACCCCTCCTACCAGACTCTATGTGGCCTCCACCTTCAGTCCTTGGGTATCAGGGTTCTCTTCTGTGAGTTTTCCATTGATTATTCAGGAAGCCTTTCCATATTTCAGTTATAATTCCAGCTTGTTCCTGGAAGCATGTCTGTGCAGCATCCTCCTACTCTGCCGCCATTTTTAATCTCCTGTACCAACATTTTTTAATGGAAGGTTAATTATATTCAAGTTTATAAAAAATACTATGGATATTATTTAAAATCTAATAGCATTAATATACCTGAATTTGTAATTGTAACTGTTGTATTGCTTAGACTGTGTTTTTAACATATTCATCAGATTCCTTCTCCAATTAAGTTATTTATTTGCCTTTTTTTTAGGTTCTAGGCCACTGAAATATAGTAAAAGAGAAGGAACAGGCATTGTTTTTCATTTCCTTCTTTTCTGTATTATTCTTGGAATATGGATTTACTTTTTCATATAAGACCCTAGTGGTTCATTACATTTTTAATAATGCTTGCCTAAATGAAAGTATAATTTATTATGACATTTTCTATTAACAATTCATTCATAAATGTTTCAGAAATCATTAGTTTTTATCTTTTTATGGCCTCTAATTTTAAAGTTTTTGAAAAACAGATATAATAAAACTAAAATAAAAAGAAGAAACATTTCACCCTAGCCAGTTTTGCTCAGTGTATTGATCTATCGACCCATGACTGAAGGGTTGTGGGTTTGATTTCCATCAAGGTTACATACCTCTGTTGCAGGTTCGATGCTTAACCCTGCCAGGATGTGTGTGGGATCCAACCAATTGATATGTCTCTGTCACATCAATGTTTTTCTCTCCCCCCTCCCCTCCTCTCCCTTCCACTCTCTCTAAAAAATCCATGGAAAAATATCCTCAGATGAGGATTAACAAACAAACAAAAAACATTTTTTGTTGCTAAAATTAGGAATTTTTAAAACTGTTTTTATAAAATCAGTTCTTTTGATTTGGTGATATTTAGTGGGTTAATATATATTGTATCCTATTGGCTACTGACTGCATTTTAATTTTTTTCAGATTAAAGATATTTTTTTGTTGTCATTTGAGGAGAAAAGGGATAAATATTTGTTAAAATCTTTATTATTTCTGCCACACATCCATTTTAATCACAAATTAATTTTATTTCTTAGGTGTACTTCTCTATTGGATAAATTGAGATCTTTAGAAACATATTAAGTAGTATATGTGTATATAGTCTGTGGATATTCAATACTATGTGACTTCTAAACACTGACTTTTATGCCTAGGGATTTTTTTTTTTATCAATTTCTTTATTATAAACTAAAATTATGCTTTATATTCCCAAATTCTGAAATTGTATGAAATAGTAAGTTAAAACTAAGCTAGTGATTTATAACTAATGTGAAATAAATTAATAAAACTCAGAGTAGTTTAAACCTGTGTACAGTATGCATTATATTTGAGTCATGTATTTTAAAAGCATAAAGCATAGTTAATCATGAAAATCCATATAAAGAAAGAAAGAAATAATAAAAGGAAGTCTGTTCAGTTAAATTCAACAAATATTTTTAGAGAATATCATTTTAAGAAAGCACTGTGATCCTGATGCTGCTTGGAGAACCAGGATCCACACTTGGCGAACCACTGTTACAGATCTTGTTAGGCCCATTTGAAGTCATCAAATGAGATTGAGAAGAAAAATGTTTTAATTTAAGAAAGTGATCTTTGCCCGGCTGGTGTGGCTCAGTGGTTTAGCATTAACTCATTCCTTTCCTGGTCAGGGCACTTGCCTGGGTTTTGACTTGCTCCCCTGTAGGGGATGTGCAGGAGGCAACTGATTGATATTTCTCTCTCATTGACCTTTGTCTGTCTCTCTGTCTCTCTTTTCCTCTCTCTCTCTCTCTCTCTTCTTCCTTCCTCTCTCTCTCAAAATCAATAAAAACATGTTTGGAAAAAAGAAAGAAAGAAAGTGATGTGTAACTTCTAGCACCCATGGCCTTGTTTACCACACTGTGTTTAAAAAACAAAACAGAAACTGTCCAGAATCTCAAGCTTTTCTTCATTTAAACTTTCCAGTGTATTTATTCAACAAATATTTACCAAACATATACCAGGTGTATTTAGAACTGGAGATAAAGGGTAAGACAGACATAGCTCTTACCCTCATTGAGCTTACATTGCCCTTCCATATACAGACAAAAACAGGTAAACAAATTAATGTAGTTGACATATGTCATATAAAGGGCACAAACAAGGGGAAGAAGATTGAGACGATCAGAGAGAAAACTATGTTAAGTACAGTGGTCTCTGAAGAGATGACATTGTGGTAGAAACCAAAAAAGAGAAGGAACTAGGTCTCTTAAGAGGAGGATGGAGACGCATTACTTGGTACAGACAATTAAATATACATAGGCCCTGAAGAAAGATAAAAAAATATTTATTCCAGGAACTGAAAGTAGACTAGCCTGTTTGTAAATTTGGGGATAGGAGGGAAGGGGAAGGTAAGGGAGAAAGAAGGGAGAAATTGACCATTTGTACGCCATAAGCATCTATAGATGCAAGCGGCAGACCTTTTTAAATTAAATTCAAAATATCGTGGCAGTTAACTGGTTAAGAGCAATCCTTAGGTTTCTGGTTTATGTAAATTGATGAACTGTAGTATTAATGGGAATGGGGAAGAGGTGTGTGCGTAGTGTGTGTGTGTGTGTGTGTGTGTGTGTGTGTGTGTGTGTGTATGCGCGGGGGTGGGGGGAGGTGTAGGTCTCAGCTGTGTCTTGAGGGAGTTTGGTCAGTAAAGTAAGATTATACAGAGAAGAAACTTTAATTATTGCTACAAATTTTAGAGATTCCTCAGAATTTAAGAACAGTTAGGGAAATAGAGCAGTGTTCTTGGGAAAAACTCCAAGGCTATTAAGAATTGAGAGAAAAGCAATCTGTTTTGGCAAGTTTGAAGTAATATTGATACCTACAAAGATGTACAGTTAGAAAATCAAGTAAAAAGGGGTTAAAATTCTAACCAAGTGGGAAAAAGGCAGATTGTCCAGACAGTAAGTGAAAATAATAAATTAATACATGATCATGAAGATTGCTGGTGAGAGAGGCATTGGCTCATCAGAAAATACCCTATTATAATAAAAGCCCAGCAACTGAACGTCAGAATGACTACTGGAACAACTGGAATGACTGTGGCCCCACCCCTTGGCTGGCCCCACCCCCAAGCAGGCCCCCACCCGATCGAGGGTGGGGCCGGCCAGCACCACTGGCATCCCCTCGCCCCTGCCAGCCCACTTCCCAGGGGGTCCCCCCAATCTGCCCCCATCGGACGGGCTGGTTGGACTCCACCAGTGCACGAACTTGTGCATCGGGACTCAATAATTACCATGGACACAGAATATCTAATATTATAGTTGAAATGTTAGTATTCATAGTCACTACTAAGGGGATAGTGCCAGAATTGAAAGGAAAAAAGTTTCTACAGGATCGAAAATCTTGATCTTAGCAAACTCCTTGAGAATAAAATTTAAATGCCTAAAGTAGTTTTAAAAATCTGGATTTAGCTAGCTCATGCTCTAGAATTTCAATGACTACATAGAATATGAACTCATTAAAATGAAAGTCAATCTGTTTTTATTTTTAATGTGATATTTCTCAGTTCTCCAAGAGACTATTGGAAGGACTTAAATAATCCATATCCACATGAAAGTGAATTATAAGCCTCCTTGAAATTAGTAAGGGTAAAGACTTTCAGAGTAGTATTCAGTCTAAATTTGGGACTTTCTTTCAAAAGAAAGCTCTGTTCTGAGAAAACAGTTTATTTGCATTTGAGGAAATAGATCATTTCTGTTTTGTTCACCAAGATATGACCATACTTATTAAAGCACAGTGCCAGACACATAGTAGCATTTAGTAAGTACTTATTGAATGAATGAATGAATGAATATGGATTTTACATTCAGTTTGGGGTTTCTGGAAAGCTGATAATCTACAAAGCAGTTCATTTGTGGTGCCTGAGGAGATCACTCTGCCATCATTGTGTTCCGATATTGTACAGAAGCAGCGCTATACCTAAAAAGTATTAGTGCCAATCAAAAATGGGGTCGAACATTTTTGAAATTATGTGTTTCCATGCATTACAGAGGTTGCTGGCATCATTGTAAGGGAAATATAAATTCCTTTTAGAATTTGTGTGGATTTTAATTATTTTGTTCAGTTTCCTGTGTTGTTCTTAAATTCCACATATTAAAGAGGACTGAGTTTATGATGCTTTTGAGATAAATACTATCAGTGACTATTGAAAGAAGTTTTATAGCTGATAGATGAGATATCCTAAGACCTCCTTTTACTTGGTTTTATTTCTGGAAGTGTAGTAGATGTACCTATTACTGCAGTCAGATGTGGAAAAATGGCAGACATTTCTATCTGGTTCAGAGTTCTGTATTTTTCACCTCTCTGTATTTTTTAAATCTAGCATGCCAGTTCTTTTGTATTCACTCCCTAATTATATACCCACTAGAGGCCTGGTGCTCAGATTTATGCACCAGTGGGGTCCCTTGGCCTGGCCTGTGGGGATCAGGCCGAAACCGGCTCTCCGACATCCCTTGAGGGGTCTCAGATTGCTAGAGGGCTCAGATCAGGCCAAGGGACCCACTAGTGCATGAATCCGTGCACCAGGCCTCTAGTATGCATATAAGATCTTTGGTTAATCTCTTCCCGCCATCCCCCCCAACCCCCTTCCCTCTGAGATTCATCAGTCTGTTCCATATTTCCATGCCTGTGGTTTTTGCTCCTGCATTAAGTGTCTGCCCCCTGGTGGTTAGTGCACATCATAGCTACTGGTTGGCTGGTTATATATATACTAGGGGCCCGGTGCACGAAATTCGTGCACTGGGTGTGTGTGGGGAGGGGAGTGTCCCTCAGCCCAGCCTGCCCCCTCTCACATACTGGGAGCCATCAGGCGTTGACCCCCATCACCCTCCGATCGCCTGATCGGCCCCTTGCCCAGGCCTGATGCCTCCGTCAGAGGCATAGACCCCCATCACCCTCCAATCGCCTGATCGGCCCCTTGCCCAGGCCTGATGCCTCCGCCAGAGGTGTCAGGCTTGGACAGGGGACCCCCATCTCCCCCCGATCACTGGCTCTGGCCCCCGCCCAGGCCTGAGGCCTCTGGCCCAGGAATCATGCCTGGGCAGGGGACCCCCATCTCCCTCTGATCGCTTGCTCCACCCCCCGCCCAAGCCTGACGCCTCTGACCCAGGCTTCAGGCCTGGGCAAGGGGACCATCATATCCCCGCAATCCCCGGCTCCGCCCCCCACCCAGGCCTGATGCCTTGGCCAGAGGAGTTGACCCTCATCACCCTCCGATCACCAATCACCGGATCGGCCCCTTGACCAGGCCTGAGGCCTCTGGCCCAGGAATCATGCCTGGGCAGGGGACCCCTAGCTCCCCGCGGTTGCAGGCTCCGCCCCTGCCCCTGCAGGACGCCTCTGACCTAGGCGTCCGGCCCGGGCAGCGGGGACCTGCAGCTGCAGCGGCCCCGTGATCGTGGGCTCCGCTTTAGGCCCAGGCAAGGGACCCCTAGCTCCCGGGACTGCCAGCTTCGACCGTGCCCAGCTCCCATCGCTGGCTCCACCCCTACTTCCTGCTATCACTGGCCAGGGCGGCAAAGGCGCCTGATTCTCCGATCATGGCTTGGGGGCAGGGCAAAGGCAGCCCCAGGGCCGCCTTTGCCCTGCCCCCCAGCTCTTAGCTCCCCCCTGGGTTTCTGATCACTGTCAGTGGCAGGGGGCTTCTTCCTGCTTTCCCTTTTGCCTCCCTGCATTGTGCCTACGTATGCAAATTAACCGCCATCTTGTTGGCAGTTAACTGCCAATCATAGTTGGCAGTTAATTTGCATATAGCCCTGATTAGCCAATGAAAAGGGTATTGTCGTACGCCAATTACCATTTTTCTCTTTTATTAGATAGGATATATATATATATATATATATATATATATATATATATATACATATATATATATATATTCTTTCTTTATTGTTCTTAATTATTTTTTGAAGCTTTTGATTAAAATAAACTTTTCTCTAGAATAATTTGAATTGACTTGAACTCTTTTTTTTTCATGATTCTGTTATTTGGTGATTATTTTCTCAAATATTTATTTCCAGTACCTTTGTTACTTTATGTAGATACATTCTAGTGGTTGCAGTTTCATCTCCAGCTAACTTTTCTGGGTTAATAAGACTGGTTTACACTAATTCCTAGGATAGAATCTCATGAATTGTGTAGATGTGGAATTAGGACATAATGAACACTAAAGAAGTAACATTGACTTTAACTCTAGCAGCAGTTGCAAGCATTATTATTATTTACTCCTGTCCTCCCCAATAAACAACAACAACAACCTGACTGAGCAGAGAGATCTGTTAGAGTGACTTTGTTATGCACTATTACAGCAAAAACAGTTACAGTTCTCAAGAGTTAAGCTGTTTTTAATGTTATGTATGAGACAATATTTTATGGGAGTTTAGCTAGAGAATTTTGTATATAAATGGTAAAAGAGGAATAACATAACATTTATGAACTTGGAAGCAATGGAATATAATGGACTTTGGGGCTTTGGTGTAAGGTGCTTTGAATCTAACCCCTTCACCTATTAGTTTTGTAACTCTGGTTTTGACCTCTCTGGACTCCTGCTTCCTGTTTTACAAAATAGAAATAATGTGACTTCTTGACAAGAATTTTGAGAGAATTGAATGAAATTACATATAAAATGTCTAATCAGACTTTTGGCCTGAAAAATCTAATACAGATTTTTCTCCAAAAACAAGTAAATCCTACTGCTAAGTATAGAAAGGGAGGTGTGAGAAGTTTCTTCATAATTTTCTAGATCTTTGTGTGCATAGTTCTCTGTATTGCCTCATCCTAAGTGATCCGCATTGATCCCAACAAGGATATGTGTTTTAAGGAGGTGTGGAATTTTTACTTTTTTGTTTGCTTAGAACAAAAGGTTACTTTTGACTCTGTGTTCCTAGGTGGCTACTAAATATAAGGATATGGAAGGAATAAGGTGAGCAAAGGGAGTTTAACAGACCCTTGGTCCTACTTCCAGCAGAGCAGTACACTTTTCTGTTTTATCTTGTGTATTTCCATGGAGTATATTCATTGAACAAAAAAGTCTGTGTCTTTTTAAAAAGTTTGAAAAACTAAAAGCAAGCTTACCCACTCTATTCCTTGACTTCCTTTTCTCTTTTCTTTCTTTTTAAATTATTAAAAAAAATTTTTTTTATTAATTTCAGAGAGAGGAAGTGAGAGGGAAAGAGAAAAATCAATGATGATAGATAATCATCTATCAACTGTCTCCTACACACCCCCTACTGGGCATGTGACTGGGAATTGAACTGTGATCTCCTGGTTCATGGGTCATCTGAGCCATACCGCCAGACCTCTTTCTATTTAAAAAGTTAAATATTTTGGGTGACATTGATTAATAACATGTAAGTTTCAGGTATACAATTCAATAATGCACCCTCTGTATACTGTATCATGTGCTCACCACCCAAAGTCTAGTTTCCTTCTGTCACTATATGTTTGGCCTCCTTTACTCTATTAGTCCTCCCCACCTCCCTTCCCTTTTGGTAATCACCATACTGTTGTCTGTGTCTGTGAGTTTATTTGGTTGTTTTGGCTCATTTGCTCTCATGTTTCACTCTGCTTTCTCCTTGGCCTTTTAAACTTTGTGGGGATGAGTGGGAGCACTGGGAACAGAGGAGTTCCATGCCCTCTTGTTGGTAAGAGTTCTCAGTCAACAGAGCATCATAAAAGGATAAGGATCTTATGCAAAAAGAATACTCATGGTGGAAAAATTCCTTGACCTCCTTAACTCTAGCATTGATCTCTATCTATGCAAAGCCACATATTGAACCATCATCAAAAAATTTCCAGCTTTGAAATAACAAACAGGCATCTTTCTTCTGATTACGTCCTTCTATTTTGTTTTATTGAGATCTCTTTAGTTGACCCTTCCTGTTTTCATTTTCTCTTGTATTCATCTTAGACTCTGATTCATCACTTGATGTATCTTTTCAGTGTCCTGAAGCATTCTCCCCATTAGTCTACCCTACACCATCAGCAAGAACTCTTGCTCTGAATGAATCTGACTTCATCTGTCATGAAGCATTGTTGGAGAAAATAACACACTGGGCTTATTAGTTGTCCATAATTTCCTGAGCTCTGGGTTCCATTCCTTTCAGTTTATCGGAGTGATTTTTCTCTTCTCCATCTTCACTATCTTCCTCTCTCTGGGCCTCTTGCTATCAACATTTAAACATGCTCAAATGAATCCAAGCTTCAAATGAAAGTAGCCAACCAATCCATCTGTCATTTGAGGTATAACTGTCTCTCTCATCTTCTTACAAACTTTTAAACAAATTGTTTATTTCATGGTCTTTAGACTGTAATACAGTTTCTTCTTTATAACCCAGACTGCTGTTGTAAATTTGTTTCACTTCCTTGCTTAATGTTTAACAACTTTCTCGCATCCTCGGCCTTATATTCGTACCATTCTACTGCTCCTCAATATTCATACACACTCCCATCATTTTAGCAAATATACTTTTTTTTTTTTTTTTTGCCTTTTTGGGTTTTGACAGGTTTGTTTCTTATACTTGGAAAACACTCTACTTGAAGTCTCCACTCCTCTGTCAATTTATCTATGTCATCCCTTGAGAGATTTCCCCTCACCTGACCTGACTTGGCTTAGTCTTCCTTCTTTACATCCCCTTCATAGCACTTACCACATTTGTAATAATTTAATGTCTTTCTTCTCATGTCTTTTAATGTTAGTTTCCAGAGAGTAGAGATCTCATTGTCCATACGACCTGGTATTTTTAAGGAGCTCAAGAAATATTTGTTGAAGAAATGACTGAACAAATGAGCAACTTTATCCTCCCTAGCTCAGTTATGTCTTTAACCTTATAAGAACTTCTTTTCCTTAAAAGTGTAATAAATTTTAAGTGGAGGTGAAATTAGGAGTTCCTCTGCTAGAGTTATTATTGTTAATACTGAATAATAACTGTACAGCATATTGTTTTTTCTTACTGTCCTCTGCTTTTTACTTTAAAAAAATCTGTACAATCTAATATGTAATAATTTCAAATTTTTTCTTAGGAAGTTGAGTACTTTGTTTCTTATGGCATTTTGAATTAAATCACATATTTATTGAGTGTATACCCCTAAATGAAAATTTTAAATGTAGATAAATGATTCAAATTTCTTTTAAAATATACTTTAAAAATAGTGTAGGAATACATATATTTAAAACAGGCCCTATAAATTATGTTTTCTCTTTTCTATCTATATTAGGTATCAGTTCCTAATGATCTAGTAAATAAAATATTATAAAACCTTTATAATAAAGCTTTGATAACTAAAACTACAGCTAAAAAAACAAGATAAATTAATGAATCTATTAAGGAGCAGATACCAGGGACAGTGTATTTGTTCTGTAGAATTTTCATTTATACATAAAATAATAATAACATGTGCATTTAAATACAATCTAATGCTGCACATATGCACAGAGATTGGTACCATATTTTGTGGATTGGTAAATAATGTTAGAGGGAATTCTGAAAATATTTTAGTGTTTAAAGTAACCTTACTTCATTTGCAAGCTACATTATTGATGTAAAAAAAAAATTTCCATAAGCTGATCTAACATATGGATATGACAAAGAAGAGTGACAGAATATGAGCTAGCACTACAAGTAGGTTAGATTAATGACTCTCTTAATTACTTCATGTATTAACATTTACATGTAAATATATTCCAGCATGTTCTAATTCAAGCTCCCAATGGAAATGTAGAAATGAGTGTAGTTTGCATTTAACTGGGTCAAGAAAACATATTGTAATAATTAAATTCTCTTTTAAAAAACACAAACTTTTTAATAAATAAAATTGCTGGCTTATAAGTACTTGTACTTTAATTAAAACAATAACTGTATGTTTTAAGGCAAATTTTCATCTTAAATACTTCCTTTTATTTTTTTACTTTATTTTCTTTAGACTATAGCTCTGTGATTTGGGTAAAATTCTAAGAGAATAATAATCGACCTTTGCCTTGCAATCAGTGAAGCACTTTGGTAATGTAGGAGCCAAATGACAGCGTTTTCCTTCCAAGAATAGAGATCCATAGTTTGGACAGGAATCTTTAGGACTGAGCTAACACATCGTTCAGTTAGTTTGCAGTAGAAGATTGACTCTGTTAATTAATTTCCAGTAGCTATAATGGAAACTAACCTAGATGGACATTGGTACCTACTTTGCAGTAAGTGACTGAATTTACTTGACCAATTACCACTCATGGTGAAAGAAGTAATTTGTTCATGACCTGACATAATCTACCACAGAATGTCAAATTTGGATTTCCTCCCAGGATTATTTATTGCCTTATTAAATCCACTTGACTTCAAGTATGTTGTACAGGCAGGATACATTTGGGGATAGGGAATGGAGTTTATGTATTTATTTTGGTTATTATTATTTTTAGTCCTCACCCAAGGATATGTTTATATTGATTTTTAGAGAGGGAGGAAGGAAGAGGGAAGGAGGGAGGGAGGGAAGGAGGGAAGGAGGGAGGGAGAGAGAGAGAGAGGAGAGAAAAACATTGATGTGAGAGAGAAACATCCATCAGTTGCCTCCCCATAAATGCCCCAACTAAGGATTGAACCTGCAACTGTTTTTTTGTTTTGTTTTGTTTTGTTTTTGGTATATGGGACAATGCCCCAACCTACCGAGCCACCTGGCCAGGGCAGAATGGAGTTTATTATATTTTATTTTAAAAAAATATATTTTTATTGATTTCAGAGAAGAAGGGAGAGGGAAAGAGAGGTTGAAACATCAATGATGAGAGAGAATCATTGATTGGCTGCCTCCTGCATGTCCCCCACCAGGGATCAAGCCCACAACCCAGGCATGTGCCCTTGACCGAAATCTAACCCAGGACCCTTCAGTCCACAGGCTGACACTCTATCCACTAAGCCAAACCAGCTAGGGCTATTTTTTATTTTTAGAATGGAGTTTATTTTTAAGGAGTTCTGTCTGCTGGAATTAGAGCCAAAATAGTTGATTTAGAGTAATCAGTTTTTGCCTGTTTTCTACCAATAATTGTGTGATTTTGGAAATATTTTTATTGTATTTTTCTTTTTTTTTAAAATATATTTTATTGAGTTTTTACAGAGAGGAAAGGAGAGAGATAGAGAGTTAGAAACATCGATGAGAGAGAAACATCGATCAGCTGCCTCCTGCACACTCCCCACCGGGGATGTGCCCGCAACCAAGGTACATGCCCCTGACCGGAATCGAACCTGGGACCCTTCAGTCCGCAGGCCGACGCTCTATCCACTGAGCCAAACCGGTTTTGGCGTATTTCTTTTTATTTTACCCTCATCTAAGGACATGTTTATTGATTTTAGAGATAGAGGAAGGGAAAGAGAATGAGAGAAAGAGAAACATCGATATGAGAGAAAAACATCGATTGGCTACCTCCCTCACGTGCCCCCATTGGGTACCCACAACCTAGATATGTGCCCTGACTAGAATTGAACCCACAACCTTTTGGTGCACAGGATGATGCTCCAACCCACTGAGCCACCTGGCCAGGACTGTTGTGTTTTTTTTTTAATGAAGATGATGCTATCATCATAGTGTCATGGTGCAACCGTATTTGCCATATAATCCTTAAACCATGCTTTTGTGAGAATAATAAATTATATTTAGTAAGGCCTCATTATATGTTAGGGTTTATTCTAAGTGCTTGAGGCCTCCCGCTCTGAAAGCCAAAATGGGCAAATAGTCCCTCTCATGGCTTTTGATATAGCTAGAGTTTGGACACATGATTTACGCTCAGCCGTTTAGAAATCTCTGCATGAACCTTCACATCTGAAAGAAAAATGATGCAAAGAAATGGGAACAGTGAAGAATCATTCATCTAGCTGCTACAGGAGCATGCAGTGGAGGCGCTGGTGCCAGCAGTGGTTGGGGTGCCAGCATTCTCAGCAGAGGCTTCCTAAGCTGATTTTTTCTCTAGCGTGGTTTCGGTTGCACTTCTAGCTTCCTAGCCTTCTTTAGTTCCAGCTTGTTTCCCAAGTCTGTTTCTTCAGTATCATTTTTGTGTACTGCCCCAGTTCTTTTCTGCCTAACAGAGATTACTTCTGCTCTTTGCAACCAAGACCTCTGATTAGTGCGATTATGTTTGGCAAAAAAACTGGTATTAATCTCTAGCTATTTGAAAATATATTCTATTTTTTGATAACTACAGCTGTCAAAACCTCAATTTCAGTTCACATAAGAGGAATTTGAAAGGGGAAAATTATTACCAATACGTAAGTAATTAATTATTGGTATCAGAAAGAAACAATAATAAAAATTGAATGAAGAGTACTATTTTTAAGAGATGTTTATAATATTCAGCAAATTAAAAAACTTAAAGCAGTTTTTGTAGAAGTTATTGTTTATTTACGTAATCTTTATTATGAAAGAATATAATTTGTATTGGCCTTGTATTCCTATATTCTGAAAACCATCCATTGGTTTTCCTTTGAAGAATCCATCTCTTCCCTTCTCTTAGGGTAAAGTCACACCCTCCAACTCAGAGATGGTGTATGTCCCCTACACCTAAGCAGTCTGCATATTGTATCTCCTTAGATGCTGCACTGATTGGTTCATATTGGGCAAATATATATTAGTATACTTTGAAAGATAGCTCTAGTAGCTTCAAGTACCACAGCCTCACATATCACATGGAGTCCAAGAAGGAGACCAACATGTCAGACAGTAGAACTGAGAGGAGGGTGGAGAGAGAGAAACTGAGTCCTGATTATATATTTTGATGCCAAAATACAACTATGCCAGAAGCCATCCCTACTGTTACACTTTTAATCCTATGAGCCAACATGTTACCTTTGTGTGTATGCCAGTTTGGGTTAGGTTTTCTGTCACTGGCAACCAAGAGCTCTAGTTTCTTTAGAATGTAAATGCCAAATCATCTTGATATGATATATTACTACCACATTTTTTAGGATTAACTTATATTTTCTAAGTTATATGTAACTTTTGTACCCGAAATATTAAAAAGGAAAAAGCAACTAATACTTGCAGGTGAAGTATAGTAATCCAAAAAGAGAAAAGCATGAAAATATAAACTTTAAATTCTATAAAGCTTTCAGATAACTATATTTTTACTTCCTATATGATTTAAATATATAAAATACAAGTTGGGAAACAAAAACTTAAAAATAATATTTAAGTCATGTAAAGTGTGTTTAAAAAGTCAAAATAAACAAACATTACAAATACTTGTTGGATGTATTTGATTTACAATAAGCACATTCCTACATTTTATACTCTATTGTTGCCTTATTATATAACTTTCTACAGTATTGACATGGTAACATTGTGCTTTTTTATCAAACACCATGACTGAAAATGAGTTTATAGGTGAGAATCATTTTATTTCCAGATTTTTGTATATAGATATTTTAAGTAGGAAAATATACTTACTAATATTGCTTTTAACTACCCCAACTTCATTCTATATCCCTATATTTACCCTCTACTAATCATCCTTGATTTGAAATTGATTTGCATTTTCTTCTTACTTACCATATTCTCGGGTATTTAACTGGATGAAGAAAAGAACTAATGGAAACACCGAGGGAAGATCACCTCAAGAGCAAACTCTCTGGAACCTGTGTTAGTCAGAATTCTTTTGGGTGCTAGTGTCAGAGATCTAACAAATTAACTTAGTCACGATTTACTGGTCCAAGAGATACTACAAAATGAGGTAAATCTTTAGCTTTAGTCATGGTAGGATCTAAGGGGTCAAGCACTTCCACCACAACTTTGGCTCGGCATCCTTCAATTCTGCTTTCCTCTGACTGTGTTGAGTTTACTCTCTGACAGGTACTCTCCATGGACTGCATGTGTCCATATATACACCATTCTTATAGTACTAGATTTCAGATAAGTGTGGCTTTATTTTCCCGGTGAATTGAAAGTCTCCAGGGGGAGAAGGGACTATTGGTCCTGCTTGGCTCTCATGGCCACCAGGGGTTGGAGAAGGAAGACCAAATGATTGATAGCTACATCAGATTCACACTGAATAGAGTAGAGATATTTCTAAAAAAGAAAAGATGCCAGATAAGTATAGATGTCTTTTTTGGTAGGGCTGATCTACTTTGCTTTACAAGCTGTTCTGCTTACTTTTGTTTCACTACCTAATATACCATTCTTGGGTTCAGTTGAGTTAAGTTGTTGCCTTTTTATTTTATTTTTTCTTTCCTTCCTTCCTTCCTCTTCCTTCCTTCCTTCCTTCCTTCCTTCCTTCCTTCCTTCCTTCCTTCCTTCCTTCCTTCCTTCCTTCCTTCCTTCCTTCCTTCCTTCCTTTCTTTCTGTATTACATATGTCTCCTTTTTCCCCGATTGAAGTTGTTGCCTTTTAAAAAATCATAATCCTACTACTTCTGCTAGGATTTAGTTATTTATATCCAGTCTAAATTAGACCAGAATGTTTTTTTCTTTTCTTTTTTTTTTAAGTACAATTTTATTTATTTTTTTAAATATATTTTATTGATTTTTTACAGAGAGGAAGGGAGAGGGATAGAGAGTTAGAAACATTGATGAGAGAGAAACATTGATCAACTGCCTCTTGCACACCCCCTACTGGGGATGTGCCCGCAACCAAGGTACATGCCCTTGACTGGAATCGAACCCGGGACCCTTCAGTCTGCAGGCCGACGCTCTATCCACTGAGCCAAACCGGTTAGGGCTAGAATGTTTTTTTCTAATGTGTAGCTGGGATCACCTGTATTGAAGAATTGGGAATTTGGGCTGTGAAAAGGAAAGTAGTAGGTATTTTAAAGGCTGGCAGTGTAGTAAAGTGATAGACAGCATAACTTTGGAAGCCATATGGACCTGGATATGCCTTAACCACTTCCCAGCGACATGACCTTAGAAAGTCACTTAATTTTTCAAAGCCTGATTTTTTAACCTGTAAGATGAAAATAATACCTATCTCTTATAGTGGTTATGAAAATTAAATGAGGTAAAACATGTAAAGCATTTATCACAATGTCTAGCACATAGTGGGTGCTCAGTAAGTGATAGCTGATATTATTCCCACCCTAATAACAGTAATAATGAACACTACTCCTTGCCACCCCTGTCTCCAAATGGTCCCCAATACCTAAGATTAGAAATTTGAAAACGGTTCTGTAGTTCAACTAAATTAAGGCTCATATCAACTTTTACAAATGAGTCTGGAAGTCGAACTGCTGTTCGTAACATTGGTTCTATGGGAGAAATTTTCTTCAACTTGAAGAAAATATATTTTTGTAACATAACTCATTCTTTAGTGTAATTTTTCTCTCTTTGTTCTGTTTTCTATTATATCTAGTTCCTTTAATGAGGGCCAGGCAAACAAGTAAGTAAGGATTAGAACTCATTTAATAAAATGATAGAAGTCTTTTCTAGCAGAATAAAATACTATATATTCTCAGGCTGCTGACTGCTATAAGTTGTACCATGATCATGTGGCTTGTTTTGAGAACTGTTTAACTTGAAGCCTAATTAAGCTACAAATGAAATTTCAAGCTTTTTCATTTTGTTTTTATATTTAAGAAAAACAAATGTTTAAGATTTCACTTTAAAAGTTCTGTTATAACTTGCGGCCCTTTATAGTGGTGAGCTGATGGACTCAATATGAGGAAATGTGGTTATGGTAAGCAGACAAAGAATTCTCCTGAACTTGAGACTATTCATTTTATGAAAACTGATCTCAATGTAAATTATACAAATATGCCAGGATAGATGTACACAACTACACAGTGTGTGGTCAAGTGAGTCTGTTGTCTATTGCTTTATCAATAATATATAGTACAGGTGAATATTTTAAAACCTTTTAATATTCAGAGAATTAGAATAATTGTACTTAGCAAAGTAGCAAAAATTATTTGCCTCTTTAACTGTTTTGATATCAATGAGAATTAGTTCATGAATGAACAGTCTTAGACACACAAAGCTATAATGATGACTTTCTAGTATAAAAAAACTTAATGGCCAAATCTGTCAACACTCTCATGCCTGCTTTGGTAATTATTACATGACTAGGGGCCTGGTGCACGAAATTCGTGCACTGGGTGTGTGTGTGGGGGGGGGGAGTGTTCCTCAGCCCAGCCTGCCCCCTCTCACATACTGGGAGCCCTCAGGCGTTGACCCCCATCACCCTCCAATCGCAGGATCGGCCCCTTGCCCAGGTCTGACGCCTCTGACAGAGGCCTCAGGCCTGGGCAGAGGACCCTCATTTCCCCCCATCACTGGTTCTGCCCCCAGCCCAGGCCTGATGCCTCGGCCAAAGGCGTAGACCCCCATCACCCTCTGATCGCCTGATCGGCCCCTTGCCCAGGCCTGATGCCTCCGCCAGAGGTGTCAGGCTTGGACAGGGGACCCCCATCTCCCCCTGATCACTGGCTCTGGCCCCCGCCCAGGCCTGAGGCCTCTGGCCCAGGAATCATGCCTGGGCAGGGGACCCCCATCTCCCTCTGATCGCTTGCTCCACCCTCCGCCCAAGCCTGACGCCTCTGACCCAGGCTTCAGGCCTGGGCAAGGGGACCATCATATCCCCGCAATCCCCGGCTCTGCCCCCCACCCAGGCCTGATGCCTCGGCCAGAGGAGTTGACCCTCATCACTCTCCGATCACCAGTCACCGGATCGGCCCCTTGACCAGGCCTGAGGCCTCCGGCAGAGGTGTCAGGCCTGGGCGGGGGACCCCCAGCTCCCCGCGGTTGCAGGCTCCGCCCCTGCCCAGGCCTAACGCCTCTGGCTGAGGCGTCCGGCCCGGGCAGCGGGGACCCGCAGCTGCAGCGGCCCCGCAATCGTGGGCTTCGCTTTAGGCCCAGGCAAGGGACCCCTAGCTCCCGGGACTGCCAGCTTCGACCGTGTCCAGCTCCCATCGCTGGCTCCACCCCTACTTCCTGCTATCACTGGCCAGGGCGGCAAAGGCGCCTGATTCTCCGATCATGGCTTGGGGGCAGGGCAAAGGCGGCCCCAGGGCCGCCTTTGCCCTGCCCCCCAGCTCTTAGCTCCCCCCTGGGTTTCCGATTGCTGTCAGTGGCAGGGGGCTTCTTCCTGCTTTCCCTTTCGCCTCCCTGCATTGTGCCTACATATGCAAATTAACCGCCATCTTGTTGACAGTTAACTGCCAATCTTAGTTGGCAGTTAACTGCCAATCTTAGTTGTCAGTTAATTTGCATATAGCCCTGATTAGCCAATGAAAAGGGTATCGTCGTACGCCAATTACCATTTTTCTCTTTTATTAGATAGGATATTAAGGAGTCAGTGTTATAGCATTGGTATTGGACTGGCTTACTTTTTATTTTAATATATTTTATTGATCTTTTTACAGAGAGGAAGGGAGAGGGATAGAGAGAAACATCAATGAGAGAGAAACATCGATCAGCTGCCTCCTGCACACTCCCTAGTGGGGTTGTGCCCGCAACCAAGGTACATGCCCTTGACCGGAATCGAACCTGGGATCCTTGAGTCTGCAGGCTGATGTTCTATCCACTGAGCCAAACCGGTTAGGGCTGGACTGGCTTACTTTTAAGAAAGAAAGTTTACTATTTGTGACATTGTGTGTGGCGTGCTTAATGCAAGCATTCCCCATGTTATTATTAGTCACAGAAATATTAAATACTAGAGGCCCAGTGCACAAAATTTGTGCACGTGAGCGGGGGATGTCCCTTAGTCTGGCCTGCACCCTCTTGCAGTCCGGGAGCCCGGGGGATGTCTGACTGATGGCTTAGGCCCACTAAGCCATCAGTCAGACATCCTTAGCATTGCCACAGAGGCAGGAGAGGCTCCGACCACTGCTGCTGTGCTTTCTAGTTGTGAGCCTGGCTTCTAGCTGAGCAGTGCTTTCCCTGTGAGAGCACACTGACCACCAAGGGGCAGCTCTTACGTTGAGTGTCTGTCCCCTGGTGGTCAGTGTGCATCATAGTGACTGGTCATTCCACTACTAGTGGCCAGTGCACGAAATTCGTGCATGGGGGAGGTGGGTTTCCCTCAGCTCAGCCTGCACCCTCTCCAATCAGGGACCACTTGGGGGATGTCCGACTGCTGGTTTAGGCCCCGATCCCAATCAGGCCTAAACCGGCAGTGGGACATCCTTCTTGCAATCTGGGACCACTGACTCCTAACTGCTCGCCTGCCTGATTGCCCCTAATTGCCTCTGCCTGCCTGATCACCCCTAACTGCCCTCCCTTGCTGGCCTGATCTCGCTCCCAACTGTCCTCCCCTGCCAGCCTGATCTCACCCCCAACTGCCCTCCCCTGCAGTCCTGATTGCCCCTAACTGCCTCTGCCTCGGCCCCCACCACCATGGCTTTGTCTGGAAGGAAGTCGGACATCTGGAAGATGGCCGGTCAACCCAGTCTAATTAGCATATTACCCTTTTATTAGTATAGATTTGGTCATTTGCATATTAGCCTTTTATTTTATAGGATACGCTATAGATGAGGCCCCCCTAGAACCATAAGAGATGCAAAAAATTCACTGTTAACTAACTCATTCTTGAATTGCCCCCACTTAAAATCAAATTGTCCCCCCCCCTGTGGGGCATGTGCTGCACCTTAGGAACCACTGTGCTTGACACTTTTCCTCTCTGAGCTTAATTTCTGAATACGTACGCATATACCATAGGAGTTGTAATCTCTTCTCCATCTACCTCACTGGGTTGTCATGAGGAGGTTCTGAGCTAATAAACCTAGAAATGTTTCATCAAGTAAGTGATCTCTAAACATGAAGGGATTGTTATTTTTAAGCCCACAGGTACCCTGGCAGGTAGCAGGTGCTGAGTAGGGGAGGAGAGCATGATTGTTTCCTGTGACTAACTATTGAAGCTTTGCAGAGGGTTCCGCAGGCCTTGGAGGGGCAAGCTCTGGCCAGCAGCCCTGTAGTGGTAGTCGTCTCTGGAGGCGCTGGCTGGGGGGCGCTCGGGGGTCGGGGATGCTGAAAGGGGGGTAACTGTCAAACCTCCCTGCTTGGCTCCATTCTTTAAATTGTATGTGGCTGTTTCCCAGCTGTACCTGCTCAGGGTGGGGCTCCAATCTCCTGGAGCAGTGTGGGGGCAGGGCCAGGGCGGGGCCAGGCAGGCTAGGAGGGTGGGTTTAGCTGCAGCCCCTGGCGAGGTTCAGTGCGCTTCCGCAGCAGAGATGGCGCTGCTGCTGTCAGGGGGATGGGTCTGACCCTGGGGGGCCACTCGGGCCTGCCTCCACCCGGGTGTGGAGTTGTAGGGAGGAGAGGAGTGCCCGGCCCCAGCAGAGGGGACCCAGCAGCGGGGGGCCATGGGCCCTGGGTGCCTCAGGGGCGCTGATGGGTCATTGCCGGTGTGCTATTGTTGTGGGCACCCCTAACGGGGGTGATGGGGGAAGAGATCAGGAGTCGGAGGTGTGGGCTGCAACTACCCCTGAGGCTGGGTCTTCTCCCCGTCCATGTCCATCCAGTCAGCCTCCCCGTCCCCTCAGTGGTATGGGGGCTAGGTGTCCGTGCAGGGGGATTGGAAGAGCTCCCGGTGGCTGCTTCCTCTTCCTTCTTTGCAGTCCTGGCTCCTGTCAGGCGCTCTCCTCAGACTCCTGGGAACTTGGCTCCACCGCCCGCCCCTCCATGGCTCCCGGGGGGTGCTCCGTCCCACTCTGCTCTCCCCAGCTGCCTGCCTGTCAGGAGGCTGCTGGGTCACCCTGCTGCAGGCAGTGCAGTCCTGGGGCAGGGTGTGGGGGTGTGGGGAGCATCTCCAGTAAATTTTAGTAAACCCCGGGTCCACGTCGGGATTTGGCTGCGGGGCCTCAGGGGAGTCTGCCTGGGTGGGACAAAATCATGCGAGACCCAGAGTCCCACCCCATGGCCCCACAGCCCCACCTACCCTGCTGAACGGTCGTGATGTGACGGCATCCCAGATAATTTGCATATTCCTCTATTATTATATAGGATGTGTATATGGATGATGACATGATGTAATATAATTGGAAAAATAGCTAATATACGTTCTGCATGATGGATTTATATCTTCATATATAAAGGATAGCATATTACTAATTTTCACATTTATCAAGAAAAAATGACACTAAACAAAACCTCAAAAATAATGGATATTGTTTTAGTGTGACAGATGATCTTCTAAATAAAGCCTGGGAACATAGCTATACCTGTATCACTGTCTTTCAGTATGTGCTTACTTAAAAATAACATCTAGATGGTGTTTTCCCTTTATATATTGTCAGTAATTTATATAAAAATACAGAGTGGGGCAAAAGTAGGTTTACAGTTGTGAGTACATGAAACAGTTTATTTTTGTATTATTATTTACTAATTATATTATTTTCCATATGAACAACTGTAAACCTACTTTTGCCTCACCCCTATATATAAATCAAGAAAGGATTATTGTTTTTGGCAAACAAATAGCTATCATTTTCATTTTTTATATTTTCTGCAATAAACACTCTTGGCATTTTTAAATGTGGGGTTCTTTCACATTTCTCAGGCTAGTTCACAATCATAGAGTCTTTAGTTTTGGAAGACTGTAAAGGTTACTTCATTCATTCTCCCCCACCCCCGCCCCCATCCATCTGATGGTAATGTGCTTTTCAGATTTAATATGAAAGTAACACCCTAGGCAACATTTTTTACTTGCTAAAATGTCATTGTATTTCAAGTAAACAGTTTTTTAAAATCTTTCTTGCCAATAAGAATTATAAGGAGAGTTTTACAAAATCTATGGAAGGACCTACTACTTTTTCTCTCTGAAAGTGCAATAAAATGTAAATTACTACATGGGCTTCCGTGGAAATCACCAGTTACCCTTTGAGTAGAATTCAGTTCAGATACAGAAGTACAGGGAGATTACATGACTTACCTAGGTTAAATATAGAGTTAGTAGTAGAGGTAAAATTGAAGTATAAGACCCTGATTCTCAAGTCAGTTCAGTATAAAGCCATGGATGCTTTCCTTGTGATTATTAAGGGAAGCTTGACAACCAAAAGTATAGTCACCTCATGTCATATCTCACTTCATCTCCCCTCCCCTCCTTTTCCCCTCCTTCCCCTCCCCTCACTTCACCCTGCTCTCCTCTTCTCCCTTCCTCGTCTATCTTGTACACATAGTATTGGTTGTTTTGATAATTTTTCTATCACATATATACACACTTCACACACATTTTTAAAAACTTCATTTTATAGCCTTGAGTGAAGTTATCCTCAGAAATGTGCTTTGCTACCCTTAAAGAGAAAGGTTTAATATTAGTCACAGCTGGAGAGAGAAAAGACAACCTAGAAGGAGCAGTTTAATTTTCAAGTACATTTTGGTGTTCTCCTTGCTATTTATTATAGGTGGATGCTTTTACTAGATTTTCACCTTTAAAAGCTAGTCTCTTGCCTCTGACTGATACTGTGAAGAATTCCTAAAACCGTATTGATATCAGTTAGTTGCTGTGGAAATAATTTTAATTTCATAAAGGGACCCTGACTACACTGCTACATTAAATGAAGAGAATAAGAAATTGCTTTTTGTTTTTAAATCTATAAAGCAAACGCCAGGAAGGTTTTTTATTTACCCAAAGTTACACAGTTTTAAATAACACAGGGGGAACTAGAACCTAATATTTGGACTCTCAATCAAATTCTCTTTCTACTGCACTAAATTCCACTTTTCTGAAAAGTATTGTGGATGGCTCATATAGAGAAATGTTACAATGAGGTTTAAGTTATTATTTCTGATATATTCATTTAGGTGTTTTCTCTTCCACCCTTTTCAGTAATTCTTTATTAACTTCCTTTTTGGATCCGGTTCCTGATTGTGCTGAATATTTAGAATATTATGAAGAATACTTGCCATTTTTGAGGAGAAAATATCTAATAATGTAACCTTCTTTCTCTAAACTATAGGCAGAAGGGGAATTGAAGCACAAATCTGTCTTCTCTTTTATTCATTTGAATTTATACAATATGTTAAAATCAATTCTATGCAAACAGAAATATCATGTGATGAATCTACTTATATGCTTAATTCAGCACCATGATTAATTTACAAAGTTTAATATCATTGTACTCCATTTTAATGTTAATATTTGATTTTTCTGATAATGGATGCCTGCACGTAAACTTTTTATTTACTCTGAAGGTTGTAGTATAGGATATTAAAGAAGACATTCAACTAAAACTCGATTTTCCTCATGAGCTCCCAGGTTCCCATAGCAATTTTAGACAACACATGCTGTTTACTGGAAGAGTAACTAGAGGATATAGTCTGATCACTCTCTGCCTCCCATGGTAAGCCTTCTGTTTGTTTTGTGAATTTAGTAGTTAAAGGTGCATGATAAAACTTTCCATCTCTGTTAGATGCTGCTAAGTCAGACAGTAATAAAATGATTGCCATGCTCCAGCAGCTCTTCTTTTTATTCCAAATTAAACGTTGATTTCCTAGATGGACATACATTTGCTGTGTCCAAAACCTTCTTCTCTGAATGCTCTATAAAGTACAACATAAATTTTAAATTCCAAATGAAAGGGAGGAGCCTTCCTCATAAGTGAAAAACATTCTTTTAACAAATGAAAGAAAGCATAAATTTTCATGGACATTTGCTTTTCATTTTTCTGACCGTATATAATTTTCCTAGCAATATAGAACAGTTCCCTGCAGTCCCTCCCGTTTAATTTTTGAAGCAGTAAAGTACATTAAATCTTAATTAGCCATACTACCTATAGTAGCATCTGGTGTTACTGAATATTTTCTGGCATCTAAAAGCAGTTCAGTAATCATTCCTTACCTGGGGAAAAAGATTCCAGCATTCTGTTTCATTAGGTAATTTTTCTAGTCTTTCTTTCAATTACATGATTTGTTGAGGAAAAGTATATGTATTCAGTTACATGATTAGTTTAAAAAATATATACACATTATATACATACATATGTGCATATATGTGTATTCATATATGCATGTACATGTGTTTTTATATGTATATATGTTCCTTTCTGTTTCAGGCCTTGGAAAAATATAAAATCATGAAAAAATAAGGTCAAGAAAGCTTCTTTTAAGAAACTAAGTTGTTAAGCCATTTTTTCACCTTTACATCACAGATATTAAGAAAACTTAAGGACTTTTAATATGTTTAGACATTTTTTAAAAAACATTTATTTGATTTTTACTTAGTTTTCTTTGTATTCTCAGTTATATGTTTGCTTCTTATTATTCTCAGTGTTTTTTATTTCGCTACAACACTGTGAATTCCACCTCACTAGAATACGAGAACCATGAGGGTGAGGATTTTGTCTTTCTGATTAATCTGATGGTTTCTAACTGTGGAACGATGCCTGGTACACCTTAGGTATTTGGGAAAATGAAAGTAGGAAGACATGTTTGCTGTGGCAATAAAGGAACTCTGGGCTGGCTGTTTTCACCAGTGTCAACTGTGGTACCTTTACACATTTTTGCTTAACACATTTTTTTAAAAAATGAATGAATATAAAAATTAGGCTTTAATAACCCACTTTGGAAAACTGCTTGTCAATGTCTTCTAAAATTGAACATGGATATACCATATAATCCAGAAATTATACTTCCAGGTATATGCCTATCTGAAATGCAGATATCTGTGTTCACCAAAAGACATGGACAATAATGTTTATAGAATACTATTTATGATGGCCCCAATATAGAAACTATTTAAATGCCCATGGACAGTAGAATGGATCAATTGTAATATTGTCATAAATGAAATAATATATAGTGAGAATGTAAGAACTATAGCTATACTTAACACTGGATGAATCACATAAATATGATGTTGAGTGAAAGAAGCCAGAGGCAAAAGAACACTTATGATAATTTTATAAAGTTCAAATCTCTGATGTTAGTTGTCAGGATAGTGTTTACCCTTGAAGGGTAGGACTAGAAGGGGACATGAAGAGGGACTTTTAGGATGCTCTAATGTTTTGTACTATAAAGAAGATGTGTTTCATACTTAAAGATATTCCAACATGACAATCCTGGTTTAGAAAAACTAACTTAATGAAGGAGCAACAAACTAACATTAGGCTGAGTAAAGTAAATGATGTACAAATAAAATGCTTTGAGTGAGTGGAGAATAGAATCACTAATTCTATTAAGGTGTGGTAGCCTTCTATCTTTTGAGGAGTATAGAGTAAATGTACCTTCAAATCTAAGCCAGTAATGATGACTCTGATTGCCTGGAGTGGAGTTTTTTATAAAGTGGGGCTTGCAAGGAGATTGAAGATTAGAAATGAGGTTCAAATGAAGGAGGTGCTAGGGAAAGGGGCATTAGCATGGGGGGTAGATGGAGAAAGGAGGATATAAAGTGGTAGGCCAGGGTGATAGGTCTAATACAACTTTGGATTTTAAAAAAATGCCACCTGTATATTACTTCAAGTAATTACTCTTGGTATTTTGTTGAAACTTGATAATGAATTCATCACATTTTATGATCCCAGCCATCTTTATTTTAAGAAAACTAACTGGATTTCTAATCGTTTGTTTTAATAGGACAGTGGTATATGTGAGTACAGACATTGAAGTTTATTAGCAAACTCAGGTTAGAAGTTTAATGATTATAGGAATTGAAGAATATTATAAACTAGAGGCCCAGTTCATGAAATCCGTGCACTCGGGGGGGTTGGGGGGGATGGTCCCCTCAGCCCGGCCTGCACCCTTTCACAATCCGGGAGCTCAGGGGATGTCCGACTGACGGTGTAGGCCTGCTCCCTGTGGCCTAAACCGGCAGTCGGATGTGCTTAGCACTGCCGTGGAGGCAGGACAGGCTCCTGCCACAGCCTCTGCGCTTGCCAGCCATGAGCCTGGCTTCTGGCTGAGCAGCGCTCCCCCTGTGGGGGCTCACTGACCACCAGGGAGTAGCTCCTGTGTTGAGCGTCTGCCCCCTGGTTGTCAGTGTGTATCATAGTGACTGGTCGTTCCACTGTTAGGTCAATTTGCATATTAGCCTTTTATTATATAGGACTAGAGGCTCGATGCATGAAAATTCGTGCAAGAGTAGGCCTTCCTTCCCCTGGCTGCCAGCACCGGCTTCCCTCCAGCACCCGGGACCCGGGATGGCTTCCCTCTGACTCCCAGCTTCGTCAGGAAGGACATCCGGAATGACATCCGGTCTAATTAGCATATTACCCTTTTATTATTATAGGTACCTGACACATAACTACTTTTTGAAGAGTGACTGTAATAAAACTTTGGTCATGTGGTTTTTTGTAGTCAATATTTTCAGAAGTAAACTTGGTGCATAATCATATTGAATGGTTTTTTAAAAAATATATTTTATTGATTTTTTACAGAGAGGAAGGGAGAGGGATAGAGAGTTAGAAACATCGATGAGAGAGACACATCGATCAGCTGCCTCCTGCACACTCCCTATTGGGGATGTGCCCACAACCAAGGTACATGCCCTTGACCGGAATTAAACCTGGGACCTTTCAGTCCACAGGCTGACACTCTATCCACTGAGCCAAACCGGTTAGGACTATATTGAATGTTTTTAGAAGACTAAGTCTGTATCTTTTATCTTTGTGAACTACACAATGGCTAGAAAGTACCTTCTATAAAATAGGGATTTAATATGTTAATGAGTTACTATTTATGAAGATAATGTACTTTATGAGGATAACAAGCATTAGCTTGTTATCTTTTATAAGCCTGCTTTCTTTTAGAGAATCATCATGATGTAACTTGCCAGGGAGCCTTGGTCTATGCAAGCAGTAGATTCTTTTCATTATGAGAAGTTCAAAGACCTGAAAATACTAATGATTACCACTAAAGCATGTCTTGATAACTAAATAATGAATTGTAAAGATGCCAAAGTCAAACTGAGATGTGAACACCAGGCTCCCTCACTAGCTGGGTGACTTGCTAGTTCACATCAGTCTTTCAGGTTTATTTTAATGTGATTCAAATGTGTGCCTCAGCAAAATAACAAATTGTCACTGGCCTTGGACCTGGGGTCACAGTGAAAATATTCACTCAATATTGAGGGTCTGTCTACATAAAGATTCTTAACCTGTATGGGTTCTGTCTTCAGAAGGCTCTGAAGCTCCTAAGATGGTCTGCTATATTTTGTATGTGCATACACATTTTTTTCTAATGTCTGTACCATTTATGAGTACTATCAAGTCTGTAACCCAAAAAAGGTTAAGGACCAATTTATACTAATAAAAGGGTAATATGCTAATTAGGGCAGATGTCTTCCAGACATCTATCTGGACAAAGCCACAACGGCTGCCCAAGGCTCAGGCAAGCCGTGGATGGTGGCTGCCACTGGGAGGGTCCGAGGCTCAGGCAACGAGGGCCGGGCCGAGGCTCAGGCAGCGCAGCAGCCGGCAGTGGCAGCAGCAGAGTCCACAGGGAGTGGGCCTAAGCCATCAGTAGGACATCCCCTGAGGGCTCCCGGACTGTGAGAGGGGGCAGGCCGGGCTGAGGGACCTCTCCCTCCAGTGCACAAATTTTTCGTGCACTGGGCCTCTAGTATATTCATAACCTCTTTAGGAGTCTTTTTACATTGACTAAACATTTGCCATCTTATTTTCTTGATATACAGCATATACCTCTAGAGGAATAAAGATTTCCTGCATGTTTATCAGTCTTATTTTAATTTTACAGTCTAGAAAATTGGTGGCCTTTTCAAAATACAGTGGTATTTTTATGTGAATTAATATTTTATTGCAGTGCAGTGTCACTGAATGAATATGGTTGATAAAACATGAATGATGCTTTAGGTAGTTTTATTATTTATATAACTGAATTCATTATTAAAGGGGCAAAGAACCAATTTCTCATATTTTACATGCATCTCTTTTCATTAAGTAGAGTATTTTAAAGCAAATTTTGGCTTGAATTTAAAGTTTTCATATTCAGAAAATACCTGCTTTTATAACCTTAACTCATTCTGTAGAAATAAGATCTTATCATACAGAAAATAACAGTACAGTACAGACTAAACAATGGTTATTATGAGTGTATGTGAATATTCTGCTTGAACTGATAGAATCACACTTCATCTTTAAAGTTTTAGCTATTGCTTCCTGGACCTTTGTGTTGCCTAAGGAAAGCAAATTTCCTAGAAAGCAGATCCACAGAGAGCTGAAAATTAGCGAGAAGAATTAGAAGAAGTATTTATAATCTAACATTAGTTAATATTTTGGAATTAGAAATGAGTAATTTATTCTAAAACTCCAGTACCCATAGTTATTAAATTTACCACCTACATTAATGAACAAATGTGTTGCTATTTTGCTGATTTAGGAATTAAATTTTGAAAACAAGAAAATTTTTTGTCACTAAAAAAGGGAAGCACATTGGTTATGTTAATAAAGATACTAGAATTAACAGCCATTTGTTGGGTGTTTACCCTCTTATAGGCACTTTTGCATATCACCTCATTTGATTTTTGCAAATGTCAGAGATAAACAATACTGCCATTTTGATATGGATACTATAACACAGAGTCGCTTGTTCAAGGTTTTCTTTGGGCCTTCAAAAGCAAGCTATAATAGATCTTCAGTATTTGTTAAATTGAATTGCACTATCTGTGAATCTCGGATCCTTTTATTTTTTTAGCATTTCCATGTCCCCATTTACCTGTGGTTAAATTATGGCCTCAAGACTCCAGACCTTAATCCATGTAACATGGAAATGCAAATATGTGCCAACTTGTTAGCAAACTTTTATCATAATGTTTAGAAGAAATATGATTATATTTTATAATCCTATGAAAAAGTAAGTGGGTTTCCTATATCTCCACTTGGGCTTATTAAACAGCAATTATTGGACTGGAGATTGGTTGAAATACAGTCACACACTAGATAACACTGTTTTGGTAAACAACCGACCTCATATGCTATGGTGGTCACATAAGATAACAATAGAACAAAAAATTATTTTTGCCTAGTGACATTGTAGTTATCATAATATCATAACTCAATGAGTTATTATTGCCTATAGCGTTTAGTACAGTAACATGCTGTACAAGTTTATAGTTTAGGATTAATAGACTATACCAGGGGTGGGCAAACGTTTTGACTCGAGGGCCACAATGGGTTCTTAAACTGGACAGGAGGGCCGGAACAAAAGCATGGATGGAGTGTTTGTGTCAACTAATATAAATTCAAAGTAAACATCATTACATAAAAGGGTACGGTCTTTTTTTTTTTAGTTTTCTTCATTTCAAATGGGCCGGATCCGGCCTGTGGGCCGTAGTTTGCCCACGGCTGGACTATACCATATAGCCTAGGTGTATGGTAGGCTATACAACTAAATTACTGGTGTTTAACTTTGACAAAGTACAGATAACTGCATCACTTGACCATGGGCCCTGCATAGATTGAAAGTTATATTGCTTTTTGAAAGTTAAAAGATGGCTCCTATTTTTATAAAATTGTTTTTGAATTAAATTTTTTATACTTTCAGTTTAGTAAACTATTTTTGAGGTGACCCCACCGATTGTTTTTGGATGTTATATTTTAGTTCTAATCACCATTCTTTGTTTAAATGGGTAGTAAGTCAGGAAGAAAATAAGGGTAGTTTGGAGTCCTTGTTTCTTTTCTTCTTTTTTTTTTTTTAATAGATTTTTATTGACTTCAGAGAGGAAGGGAGAGGCATGAAGAGATAGAAACATCAGTGATGAGAGAGAATCATTGGTAGGCTGCCCCTGCACGCCCCACACTGGAGATTGAGACTGCAACCCGAGTATGTGCCCTGACAGAATTGAACCATGACTTCCTGGTTCATAGGTCAATGCTCAACCACTGAGCCATGCTAGCTGGGCCTTTGTTTATTTTCCCAGATTTTTTTTTCTTACCAGAGGAAGAATAACTAGCTAGCTAGCTAGCTAGCTAGCTAGCTAGATAGATAGAAAGAAAGAGAGACAGATAATTCCACCAGAAAAATAAAATAAAACCTATGTGGCAGCTGGTGACTGCGTGTATTGATCTGTGGCTGTCCTTTAGTGAGCAAGTGGGTGTCAGTAAGCCTTGGTGCACCAGCATTGATACTATTTGTGCTATAGTCCAAATACTGTAAAGATGTGATGAAAGGAGGGAAAATGTTAATTCTCCCTGCGGTATTAAAGAGTAGAGGGAGGACACAGAGCACAATTAAGAAGAATTTGTAATGTCTTCCTCTCTAGTCAGAGTTAAGACAAATTTAATCCTGTTACTCGAGTCTCATGAAAATATTACCAAAGTTGAAAAGGATAAATAGTAAGACACTCATGTGGATCTAAAGAAAAGTTAGTTTTGACTGTTGGAATTAAATTTTAATAGTTTAATTTGTAAATCTACTCATCCTGAAATCTCTCTTGGTAAAAACATAGAAACTTGTAATATGGGTTAGAATTATTTTGGCTAACAATTATAGTTTCTATACCCATTAGGTTATCAAACTCTTATATTCCAAATAATATTAAGTTGACTCATTGATTCATCGAGTTAAATGGAAATGTGCTTTTAGAAGTAGGATAGAATCTATTTGTAGTCACAAAGTTCACACAATGTTTTATGAGTGAATTTAATATTCTATTCAGGAACATGAGGCTGGTCAGAAAGATAATCTTACAAGAAATTATCTCAGGTATTGATTTTGACCTTTTGTTCACAAAAGAAACTAGAATTCAAAAGAAAATAACATTTAGACTTTTTTTACATTATGATTATTTTAGTTTATTGATATCTGCATATTGCTTTTGATTAGACTATATGAAATATTTAATAGTATTTTGTGTTATTTTAGTTTTATTTTTCTGTGTTTATTTCTTTCAAGTTGTCATCTTTCACATATTTTTGCTGTCCATTTATAAATTATGCATTGCAAGTCTATACAGGAATCAGATATATTCTATATCAAAGTGCTATTTTTCTTAAAAAGAGAAAAGACAGGATAAAATATGAGGAAATTAAATCTTAGTACTGCTTCAGAAATATCAGTGGATTTCTACTTATTCTGTGATGAGAGGTGTTAATATATATATGCTAGAGAAGATGACAAAATGACAGCATGATTTCCTGCTCTTTAATTAGAGAAAAGATTTTTCACTGCATTGTAATATGTGTGGCAAGAAATAATGAGTATGTTTATTCATATTTTACCTGAACATCATTTATTCAACAAATATTTATTGAGTTTCAAACCAGGTGCTCCAGGAATATAGTACTTACAAACATATTGTTGAATCAGACATTACACTTATAATTAGAAATTTTAGGAATTCTAGGAAGGGGAAGCTCATGGTGTATTCAGAGCACAGTCTGGGGAGCTATAGCCTATTCCAGGGGACCTCAGGAAAGATCTAAGCTGAGACATGAGCAGAAATGTAAGACTGGTCAGAGCCAGAGAGAGAGGCCATGTTATTTAGGCAGTGGGAATAGTATATTCAAAAACCCTGAAGTGACTATAACATATTGGAGGGATCTCTGAAAGATGTTCATAATCACCGGAATGGAGGCAGTGAGGTGAGGTGAAGCCAGACTGGAATGATTTAAAAGGCAACACTTGAAATCACCTGATTAAAATAAGGTAGTCAATATATCCTTAAGAATGAAGGTATTCTAATTGGTGCTCCTTGACTAATTGCTTAAAAGCATTTTTATGTTTCTAAGTGCTGAATTTATTTTACATATTTTTAAAAGGAAATCATGTTAGAAGCAACATTACAAGTCCATGAAAATGGTTTTCCCTATTACTCTCTTCCTTTGTAGTATATTTTTAAGAACAAAGCATTTTAAACTTCCATTTCCAGGTCTGTTTACTTAATTACGATAGTTTCTGTTCTCGAAGATAGTTTGGAAGTTTAACTCAACTCTTTTTTATAAATTGAACCAATACGTTGTCATTGAGAAATAGTTCATAAATCTTGCTGCTCAAATAGGTGACTTTGGTAGGGAAATTGCTTTATGTTTGTTCATTAGGATTAGAAAATCTACATGTAGGGGGGAACCATCTCTGTTTTCACTCATCATTGTATCTCCAATGCCCAGCTATTGCCTGATATATAATTGATGTTCTATAAATATTTGTTGATTGAATTAATACTAAATTTTATTTTTTAAGTCCTATACTGTATTTGGTAATTCCATGGGCTATGATAAAATCTAGGGCTAAGGTGAATAAGTATTACAGTATGATTTGAGTAATCTTTTAAATTTAAATATAGGATAGATGAGAATATTATTTTAACATTTTATATATCACTTAACACATTGTATGCGGGAAACGTATTTATACGTTTTACGTTGACTGGTAGTAGAGCGTAGGACACATATTAATACGTTTTTTATAGACTAGCGGTAGAATGCGGGTAACGTATAAATACGTTTATTTTTATACTTTTTTATTGCTCTAAAGGGATGCTAACATGCAGATATACAAATTCCAAAGGACAAAATTTGGGTCTCTAACACATACAATAATGAATTATATATGTATTTCCAGGTATAACGGTAATCAATCTATTCAACTGCAAAAATGGCCCGCGCCACCTGTTAGCGCGCGATAAAAACTACCCGCAAACAATGTGTTAAGAATCTATATGTGAGTCCTGCCAGAGTGACTTAGTTATTTGGGTGTCATCCTGTGTACAGGAAGGTTGCAGGTTCAATTCCCAGTCAAGGCACATACCTGGGTTGCAGGTTCAGTTTCCAGTCAGGGTGTGTAAGGATTCACATGGATCTCTCCCTGTCTCTGCCTGTCTCTCTGTCTGTCTCACTCTCTCTCTCCCTCCCTCCCTCCCTCTCTATAAGCATATCCTCGGGTGAGGATTAAAAAAAAAGAATATGTGACTCTTCAGTTTATGAGACTCCTTTTGAAATTAGTATGAGTTTGATATTAAGGAGACATATACTGAGAACAAAAGGAATAAGAATTGGATTGTTCATGAAGTTTTATACTTATACTAGAGGCCTTGTGCACAAAGTTCGTGCACGGGGGGGGGGGGGGCGGTCCCCTCAGCCCAGCCTGCACCCACTCCAATCCGGGACCCCTCGGGGGATGTCTGACTGCCGGTTTAAGTCCGACGCCTGGAATCGGGCCTAAACCAGCTGTTGGACATCCCTCTCACAATCCTGGACTGCTGGTTCCTAATCGCTCATCTGCCTGCCTGCCTGCCTGGTCACCTTAACTGCCCCCCCCTGCCCCCGCTGGCCTGATAGCCCCTCACTGCCTCTACATGCCAGCCTGATCGCCCCTAACTGCCCCCCACTGCCGGCCAGGTCACCTCCAACTGCCTCCTCCCTGCTGGCCTCGCCACTCCTAACTCCCCCCGCTCCGCCAACCTGGTCACCCTTTACTGCTCCCCCTGCTGGCCTGGTCACTCCAACTGCCCTCCTGCCAGTCTAGTCACCCATCACTGCCCCCCCTGCCAGCCTGGTCGCCCCCAACTGCCCCGCTGCCAGCCTGGTCGCCCCTCACGGCCCCCGTGATAGCCTGGTTGCCCCACGCAGCCTGCTGTTCAGTCATTTGGTCGTCCCTCACTAACACCCCTGCTGGCCTGGTCACCCCATGCAGTCTGCTGTTCAGTCATTTAGTTGTCCCTCACTAACCCCCCCGCCGGCCTGGTCACCCCATGTAACCCACTTGTTCAGTTGTTTGGTCATCCCTCACTAACACCCCTGCCAGCCTGGTTGCCCCACGCAGTCTGCTTGTTCAGTCGTTTGGTCAGCCCTCACTAACACCACTGCCAGCCTCATCATAGGCAGCCATCTTGTGAGGGCATGATGGTTAATTTGCATATCACCTCTTTATTATATAGGAGGATTGGGAATCAGATAAAGCATATATGCTGAATCATGTATAATATGGACTTGTGTGTTTGAATTCTTTTACTTAGCATACTATTTTTGAGGTTCCTTAATGTTGTAGAATATATCAATGGTTGGTTACTTTTTATTGTTTAATAATATTCCACTTTATAAGTATATCCTATTTTGTTTATTTATTTAACAATGGGGGGGCGGCATTCAGATTTTTTTCCAGTCTAGTACTGTAACATTCATGCACAAGTCCTTGTATGGGCACATGTTTTCATTTCTCTTATGGTAACACCTAGGAGTAGAATTGTAAATTGGTAAATTTACTTTTAACTTTTTAAGAAATTGCTGATCTCTTTCAGTGTGGCTATGCCATTTTACCTTCTTTCCAGCAAAGTAGGAAAGTAGGTTTTTCTTCCTCAGTAACACTTGATATTATCAGTTTTTAAGATTATATCCATTCTAAGGGATGTGTTGTGGTATCTTATTGTGGTTCCAAATTTTCATTTCCTTAAAGACTAATGATATTGGGTGTATTTTCATGTAATTAGTCCTCTTATATCTTCTGTGGTGAAGTCAGATTTGCAAATGTTTTCCCCGAGACAGTGGAAAATCTTTATTTTCTTATGCTGTCTTCAAGAATAGAAGATTTTAATTTTTATGATCCAGTTGATCAAATTTTTCTTTTATAGATTATGCTTTTGGTGTCATATATAGGATATCTTTGCTAGCCCAAGATTTTTTCCTTTATTTTCTTCCAGAAGTTTTATAATTTTATAGAGGAAAGATTAGTCTTTCAACATGCAGTACTGGGCAATTGGAAAGCCATATGGGCTATTCTTTCCTTCATATAATTCCAAAGTGGCACCTTTGTCTAAAATTAATTTTTCACAAATGGAAAGATTTATTTTTGGGGTTTCTGTTCTGCTACATTGATATGTATGACCATTTTTAGACCAATACTACACCGCCTTGATTATTACACCTTTATAGCAGGGTTTTTAACTTGAGTTTTATAATTTCTTCTACCTTGCTCTTTGTCAAAATTATTTTTCCTACTTTACATTCTTAGCATTAGTATAAAAACTTACGATTAGTTTGTCAATTTCCACAAAATACTGGAATTTTGATGCAAATTACATTTTATCTTTAAATGAAGTTGGGAAATTTTTCATCTTAACAATAGTCAAACAATTTATAAACATGGAATGTGGCACCATTTGCTTAAATTTTCTTTAAATTCTCTTAGTGATCTTTGGTAGTTTTCAGTAAATAGGTTTTGTACTTTGTTGCTAAGGATTTTATTATTTTTAAAGCTCTTATGAGTAGAATTATTTTCTTAATTTCATTTTCAAATTGTTGGTAGTAACCTTTAATTTTACTAAATATGTATATATATTAGTTTTAGTAGTTTTTCTTTTAATTTCTTACAATTTTTTGTATACAGTATCATGTTGTCTAAGAATACATTTTACTTCTATATTTCAAATATGTTTGCTTTTCATTGTTTTTGATGCCTTATTATACACTAGAGGCCTGGTGCACAAGAAGGGGGTCCCTCGGCCTGGCCTGCGGTACCGGGCTGAAATCGGCTCTCTCTAACATACCCCAAAGGGTCCCGGATTGCAAGAGGGCACAGGCCAGGCTGAGGGACCCCACCGGTGCATTATCAGGGTCAGGGAGGGATGTGGGAGGTTGGCTAGCTGGGGAGAGATCATGGGAGGGCTCCAGGGCATGTCCGGCCCTTCTCGCTCAGTCCCAATTGGCCAGACCCCAGCAGCAAGCTAATCTACCAGTCAGAGCGTTTGCCCCCTGGTGGTTAGTGCACATCATAGTGACTGGTTGACCAGTTGACTGTCTGCCCCCTGGTGGCCTGTGCACGTCATAGCGAGCAGTTGAGCGGCCTTAGCATATCATTAGCATATTACGCTTTGATTGGTTGAATGGACAACTGGACACTTAGCATATTGGGCTTTTATTATATAGGATTTTAGAATTACCCATACAATGTTGAATAGAGTGATTGGAAGGTATATTCTCTCCTTGTTCCCAAACTTAGGGGGAAAGTATCCACTTTTGCATTATTAAATATGATGTCAGGTGTAGGTTTTCCATATACAGTCATATGCCACTTATTGATGGGGATACGTTCTGAAAAATGCGTTATTAGGCAATTTTGTAATTGTGCAACATCATAGAGTATACCTACACAAACCTATATAGTATAGCCAACTACTGAATTCATATGTGCTATAGTTTTATATGACTGGTAGTGCAGTAGGTTTGTGTTACCACCAGCATCACCACAAACTCATAAGAAATGCATTGCACTACAATGTAACTAGGCAATAGAAAATTTTCAGCTCTGTTATAACCTTATGTGACCACCATAGTATATGTGGTTCGTTGTTGACTGAAATGTATGACACATGTCTGTATGTCCTTTGAAAATTCTTGTTTATTACTACTTAGTGTGTTAGATGGTGGTGTTGTTTTTAGTGATGCTTGGTTTGCTATTACACCAAACAGTTATTCAAAAGTTAGAGTTATGGTATAATCACTATTATATTACCCTATGTTAGTAATTAAAGTTTTTATAGACTTTATTTTACAGTAATTATAGGCTTACAGAAAAATTGAACAGAAAGTACAGAGTTCCCATCTATCCCTTTTCACCCTGCATAGTTTTCTCCTACTATTCAGATTATACTTAAGTGTGGTATATTTGTTACAATAGATGAACTGATGTTAATACTACATCATCATTATTATTATTACTATTATATTATTAACATAAAGTTCATACAGTGGTATAACTCTTGCCTTAAGTAATCTTTTGTGTTTTTTTATTAGGAGAAGAAAAAAATTCTGTATACTCTTTATATTATGCATATATTTACTCATCCTTCTTTTCTGTAGACCATAGTTGTCATCTAGTATCATTCAGACTGAAGAATTTGTTAGCATTTTTTATTATTCAAGTCAGCTGGCAATAGATTCTCTTATTTTTGTTATCTGTGTCCTTATTTTCCTTTTATTATTGAGGGATGGACTTTCTGGAAATAGAATTCTTGGTTTCTGTACTTTAAGTATGTTGTTTCAATTTCTCTGGCTCCTTTAGTTTCTGAAGAGAATTTGGCTGTCAGTCTTCATTTTCCTCTTTATGGAATTTCCCTGGCCTCTTTCAAGATTAATTTTTTATCTTTGGCTTTCAGGAGTTTAACTATGTTGTTTCTAGCATAAATTTTCCTAGTATTTATCCTGTTTAGATATTACTGAGTTTCTTGGGTCTTACCTATTATTTTGCATTAAATTTGGGGGTTTATTAGCCATTATATTTATGAATATTTTAAAATTCCCTTTATCATTTGTTCTGCTAGGATTCCATTTATACTTATGTTGGATTAGTTCATACTGTCTTACAGGTCTCTAGTGTTATGATCATTTTTCTTCAGTCTTTTCTTCTCTCTTACCTTTGGATTGGGCAATTCCTATTAATTCAACTTCAAATTTACGGATTCTTTTCCTGCTATCTCCAATTTGTTGTTGTGTTCATTTGGTGAATGTTTTGTTTTGGTTATTGTATTTTTCAGATCTAGAGTCTCCTCTTTTTCTTTTTTAGCTTCCATTTTTCTCTTGAGATTTTTTTTTTGTATGTTCATTCACTGATAACGTTTTCCTTAAATATTACTAGACATTCAAAGAAATGGAAAATGTTACTCAAACTCAGTTGCTTCAACATGCAGGGTGAGGCAAAAGTAGGTTTACAGTTGTTCGTATGGAAAATAATACAATAATTAATAATACAAGAATTAACTCTGTGTTTTGTGTACTCACAACTATAAACCTACATTTGCCTCACCCTGCATGTTGAAGTGACTCTGAGCTTTATTATATGCTTTGAGGACCTTGGTTTTTTTGATCTGGTAGTCAGTTAACTTGCTTAAATTGAAACTGCAAATGTTGTCTCTGCACAGTGTACAGATTATAGCTTCCCATTGCCCATATTTTTTATGAATTTAGCCTGAAAAGCTATAGGTCTCCCCTAGTGCCTGCAAAATTTGGTTATTAGCTCAAGGATTTAGCCTTTCTCTTTCTATTTTTTCTTTGCCTCTGAGGATTCCCTCCTTGTTGATAGTAACTGTGCTGGCTTTGAGCTCTATACTTTGACAGTGAAGCCTGTCCAGGTTCATCTTTCTCCCACACAAGGTGCAGATGGCTGATGAGTTGACTCAGTTCCATTATTAATCAAGTGAGATTAATAATAGCAGCATCTACCTTCTAACACTGTAGTGAGAATTCATTGAGTTAATGAATAATTAAGTGATTTTTACAGTAGCTGGCACTAGGCAAATATCATTTGTTGTGATTGTCATCATCTTGTTAAGAAAACACCCATCTCCACTCCAGACCACACCATTAAGAATGTTATGAAAAGGGTCATAGAGTAGAAGACTGCTTTTCTCAGTGATCTGGAATAAGTCTAATCTAGGAACTATATTCTTCCTCTTACCTCCACTCTCTTCTAAATCATTCTCTTTCCCTCATTATGTCTATCAGAATAAACATTCTCAGACAATCAAGACACAAATTGTGCCTAACTTGAGTTTCTCCATGCCTCAGTATTCTGGGGGATCATATGTAGTCACATTAACAGTAGTAACTCGGTTATATTTGTTCATGCCCTACCTGTATAATGCAAGGCTTCCACCTCCCCTGTACAGTATACCGCCATTTATTTTTTATATGCATGGCATTTTGCCAGTGCACACAGGCCCCACATGTTCCTTGACTCTTGTCTTTTCATGCAGTCAGCATGAGGGCCGACCCTCACCACGACCTCTGTGATGTATGTCCTGTATAGCTCCTTCCTTATTAGAGACACTGTCTTTTGGTGCTCTCACATGCAGATTTGGAGCCTTCACTATTTCATGGCATTCACTTCAGTCATCATTGCTGTGATTGTACATCAGAACTCACATGATGAAAACAATTTGTCTCCTTCCCATAGGTCCAGGGTTAGTCTTTTCTCTACTCTCCTTCTACTCGCCCTCAAGTCAGCTGCTCTTAGGTTTCCACTCCTTGTGCAAGTCAGGTCATGACACAGCTGGTGTATGTTACCAGCTCTGCCATACATCCTGGTACCTCTGAATTCAGAGTAATTTCAGCAGCACTTAAATCCATATTTATTCTTAAAAATAGTAATTATGACTTGTTATAATCCCTAATATGCTATTACGGGTTTTACATATAAGCAAATTGTTGATCTTGACAGTTTAAAGCATTAAACACTCTTTTTTCAGACCTCTCTAACTTCACTTTCATTTTTTTCTACTTTTCATTACTTCTGGGTCCCAGGCCCAAGGTGCAGGTAAGTTTACTGCTCTGTATACTGTACCTGAGTCTCACTCTCTTTTGCTTTCCTGATTCATAAGGGTGGTAAACTGGACCCATTTCTATTGGTACTACAGGCTCACTATCCTTGGCATACATCTGAGTTGATCACTTAGAAAATATCACTACTTAGGTACTGGATTCTGCCTGTTGAGAGAAATTATTTCTCTTTACTTCTCTTTATTTCAGGACCCTGAGCCTCTTACCTAGTATTTTCCTTAATGGAGCCTCAGATTTTCAATCAACATGTCTTGGATTCCTTTGAGAAGACATTTTTATTTCTACCAATAATTTCAATAACTTTCTGGTAAATTCTCCATTAGTTCATTTTCAGGTATTTTTCTTCTATCTCACACTATCTTTGAAAGGCCTTTTATTTTATATCTTTAATATACCTGCAACATTTTTTTATTTAATTCATACTTCCTGATCATTTAACATGGAATAGTATTATCTCTGAAATTTCACTTTTATGTTTTGTCTCATATGCCTTCCAGTTGCCAGTCCACTACTACCTGTGGGGAGTAGGGAACATGGCCAGAAATACTGAGACTACCAATTTAGGTGATTTCTTCCCTATTATCTTCATTTCCCAAGATATCAGCTTTAGGATATTTTCTTTAGCTTGTGTTGTTACAAGGTTTAGTTTTCTTACCTGATTGGTGAAGCCTAGCATTCACAGCTTTTCAGTTTCTCAGTTTAAAAGCAAGGAATTTTTTAAAAGTCACTATCGATGCCTTTTATCATGAAAAAGACAAGTAGAAGGAATTAATCTCTCTCACCCAGGGAAGTCAGCATGTGTATACCAGTGGGAACCAGACAGCATGTCTAGGTAAAATCACTTATCGGAGTGCAGCTACTTTTTCACTATGGTAATTTTAGCTGAACTGGGTCATGTTATAAATGTCAACAAGGCAAGAGAGGGAATAAAATGTCATCAGAATAATGCACATATGCTTACATTTCAATGGAGCTTAAAATTTTTTGTAGGGATCAGGATTAGCAGGTGTGTTTTTTCATTGTAGTGATAAATGTGAATATAGTTACTGTCATTATAACTTTCTTAGGTGTTTATTTGGCCTTTTCCCTGCTTTTCTTAAATTAGAAAAAAAATTTCAGTTTGCCATTGGAGGTTGGTGCAAATAAGAGCTTTTCAGCCAAATAGATATCAGCCATTGTAGTGGTTTGATTTTAAAATACACTTCACTTCTAGTTCACCTTTAAAACATGAGGTTAGGAGAAATGAAAGACAGTGTAGTGTGAACCACAAAACCACAATTTTGATACTAACATCATATTTTCGGCCAAGTTATAAAATTAAAAAATTTTTTTCATTATTTTTTATTTTCCATGACATGAAGTTTTAATTTTAATTCATTTAGCAAAGTAATGAAAGAAAAATCATTTATTATGTTCATATATGATAATTTTTATATCAAGAAAAAGATCCTATCTAATAAAGAGGGAATATACTAATTGACCCTCACACCGTCACAAAGATGGCGGCACCCACGGCCAATAAGAAGGGAATATGCTAATTGACTGCCCTGCCCTGAAAGATGGCAGCGCCTACAGCCAATAAGGAGGGAATATGCTACTTGACTGCCACACCCTCAAAGATGGCAGTGCTCACAGCCACAAGGTGGCTGGCAGGGGTGGACAGTTAGGGGTGACCCGGCCAGCAGGGGAGGGCAGTTAGGGGTGACCCGGCCAGCAGGGGAGGGCAGTTGGAGGCGACTGGACTGGCAGGGGAGGGCAGTTGAGGGCGATCAGGCCAGCAGGGAAGGGCAGTTGGGGGCAATCAGGCTGGCAGGGGAGCAATTAGGCATTGATCAGGTACTACAGGCTGAAGCAGTTAGGGGCAATCAGGTAGGCAGGGGAGCAGTTGGGAGCCAGCAGTCCTGGATTGTGAGAGGGATGTTCAACTGCCAGTTTAAAACTGGACATCCCCCACGGGGTCCCAGATTGAGAGGGTGCAGACTGGGCTGAGGAACACCCCCCCACCCCCCCACCCCCAGTGCATGAATTTTGTGCACCAAGCCTCCAGTAAATATATAAAATGTGTAATAAAATAGATTTATCAAAGAAACTTTGATAGGTCATTGCTTTTTTTTTCCTTCAAAGTTTCAATTAAAGCTGAAGAGATAATATAGTCCTGCTATGATTTTAAATAAATGTTTTCATGGTTGCATGAGTTGTGGTTTGTCATGAATTACAGGGTTTTAAATGACAATTTAGTCAGAATTCTGATCCTTTTCCTTTCAAGCTTATTAAAATAGGACCTTTTAGGATCACTGTGACTCTCTATTAGTTTCATGTTATAACTTAGCCCTGATTAAGGAAGTTTCAACTACATCTTTTTTTTTTTAATATATTTTATTGATTTTTTACAGAGAGGAAGGGAGAGAGATAGAGAGCCAGAAACATCGATGAGAGAGAAACATGGATCAGCTGCCTCCTGCACATCTCCTACTGGGGATGTGCCCGCAACCCAGATACATGCCCTTGACCGGAATCGAACCTGGGACCTTTCAGTCCGCAGGCAGACGCTCTATCCACCAAGCCAAACCGGTTTCGGCAGCTACATCTTAATTCAGTTCAATATTTCTATATTGAAAAAGAAAAATTTTTTATTAAATAAGCATTGAGACATAGTTTTATATTTGGAAAATTAACTTACTATGATAATTATATTTTTATTTTGACTCCCAGCTTGTGATAGGATTAAGATAGATTATTTTATCTTCTTATAAAGTAGTGTGAAATAAATACCTGCCTATGGACATTATAATTTAAAGTAGAGGAATTTCACTTTAGAAGAAATTAATTTGCCTTCACATTTGGGCATAGTAATGCCAGTATATAGGGAACATTTACAACTTATCTACTTTAAAAGTAATTAATATTGAACCCAACCAGGAATGGCAACCGAAGTACATGCCCTTGACCAGAATCGAATCCGGACCCTTCAGTCCACTGAGCCAAACTGTCTAGATCAGCTGTGGGCAAACTACGGCCCACGGGCCGGATCCGGCCTGTTTGAAATGAATAAAACTAAAAAAAAAAAAGACCGTACCCTTTTATGTAATGATGTTTACTTTGAATTTATATTAGTTCACACAAACCCTCCATCCATGCTTTTGTTCCGGCCCTCCAGTCCAGTTTAAGAACCCATTGTGGCCCTCGAGTCAAAAAGTTTGCCCACCCCTGGTAGATAATCTTTCTTTTTTTAATTTTATTGAATGTATTGGGGTGACATTGGTTAATAAATTAATAGGTTCCTATAATTTAAAGTAATTATTTTTAGTATTTCCCATTTTGCTATTTTTTAAAATGTTCACTTATAGAATGAAAGATTCAGGCAGTGAACTTATATTTAAGTTTGATCATTTGTTTTGAGTCAAGTGCAGATAAAAATGACTAAGTCTGATATAGGTATTTTGGGTTCAATCTCTAGGTAACAGGTATTTGTATATAATAAAAGTTACCACTTGAACTGGCATTGGGGCATTGTCATTTATTGTTGATAATCCTGGCAGGAGCAGCATTGAATCAATGTAAAGATTTGTCTTCTTGGCACCGCGCGCGCGCGGGTGACTGGTGGGACTGGCCCCAGGGGCGCACCCCGCCGACTCAAACCTGCCCGGGAAGAGCGGCTTGCGTCCCGGGCGCGGCGGCCCACCCCAGCCTCAGGTCCTTGATTTTCCCATTTCTGATCCGAGGAGGGAAGCCTACACCATTGTACTCATGTGTAATTGCATTCATATTCTGTACCTTTAATGGCTACTTACAAAGCAGATACTTAAGCGAATATGCAGTGTATGCTGTTGACTGGGTCACTGACCCCCGATTCCTAACAGGTTTTGTCTTGTGGCTGGTAGGCATGCTGATAAACATTCACTCTGATCACATCCTGAGGAATCTCAGGCAGCCAGGGGAGACTGGATACAAAATTCCAAGGGGAGGCTTATTTGAATACGTAAGTGCAGCCAACTACTTTGGAGAAGTGGTTGAGTGGTGTGGCTATGGCCTGGCCACCTGGTCTGTTCAAGGCGGGGCTTTCGCTCTGTTTACATTTTGTGTTTTATTCACGAGAGCACAACAGCATCATCAGTGGTACCTTGAGAAATTTGAAGATTATCCAAAATCCAGGAAAACTCTAATTCCATTTTTGATTTAAGTCCATTATCAGTGGAATTATCTTCAACTTGATGTTTTTTTTATAATGTTTCTCTAGGGATTATATAAATGAATTATTTCTTTGTCATTTTCCTGCTACTTCATCTTTTCCAAGATTTACCCTAGGAATTGTTTTCCTAGTAAATTTGTAAGCTACCTAATAACTTACCAGTCAAACTGAAATGCAGGTTGAAGTATTCTACTGCATACCAGGGTAGGACTCTGGAGCTCTGGGTAATGACTGCTGACCATTTCTCTGATTTTGGACTTTTGGTTAGGTCCAGCTGAATGTGCACAAGACCAGAATATACACACCATCTTTGAAGACCTTTATGGACCAAAACCTTCCATTAGCCCTTGTACAATCCCATAGAACAGTTCTGACAAGATCAAAGGCAATGTTGTCCCTTCTCCCATAGAGGCATGATCTGTCTTCTGGCTCCCTCTCATCCCACTGGGTACCCACAGTATAGTCAGGGACTCAGGGAAATGCACGGCCTCTCCCTGCTGGGTGCTCTGCAGGCAGAGAACTTGGGAATGGAGAAAGGAGATGTCTGAGGCCCAGCTGAGGCCTGGACAAAAGGCACCTGCCACTGTTCCAGCCTGGCCCACCAGGTGACTGCGCTGGCAGGGCAGGATGCAGAGATATTTATAAGGAGCAAGCTACTCTGTCCCCCACAAAAGGACTTTGTGGAGGTGTGAGGGTGGGAGTAGGCAGGTGCAGCAGGGCAGTCGCCACCTTCTGCACATTCCCGTCTCGGGTCACTCGCCGTGAACCATCATTATTCCCTGGCCTGAGATGTTTTTTCTAAGTTCCAGATAGATCTAGAAATTCTTTTATTATTATTTTTTTTTTTTTTGAGAGGGAGATAGAAAAACATTGATGGAAGAGAAACTGATCAGCTGCCTCCTACACGTACCCTGACCTGGTATCAAGCCCACAACCAGGGCATGTGCCCCAATGGAATCAAACCAGTGATCTTTTGATGCATGGAGCCACACTCAACCAACTGAGCCACACTGACCAGGGCTAGAACTAGAAATTTTGAAGACACTTTTTTTAAAGTACCTCTCAACATTGCAAAATGATATCTTGAAGCAGAATTTCTTGTTTAAGATGCATTTGAAGGTTCACTAATATAAATGGCAGTGAAAAAAAAGATGTACTACCTACCAGCCAGCATGGCTCAGTGGTTGAGCGTAGACCTGTGAACCAGGAGGTTATGTTTGGATTCCCAGTGAGGGTATATGCCAGGTTAGGAGCTCAATCCCCAGTGTGGGGCGTGCAAGAGGCAGCCTATCAATAATTCTCATCATTGGTCTTTCTCTCTCTCCCTCTCCCTCTCTCTTAATCTCTGAAATCAATAAAAAATATATATATTTTAAAAAAAAAAGATTTGTCTTCTTCTAGCAATGTGGTCACAGAAGCAGGATGAAGTATAAAAGCTGACAGTGCCACAGCATTCAGTCTATTCAACTGTACTTCAGAGAAAAGAAATGGCAATGACTAAGAGTACTGTACGCATTTATTGAGCAGGTCTATAGCCCAGCATTGTGTTACCTGCTAATGATGAAAAGGATAAGACAATATGATTTGCCCTAAAGAAGTTTATCATCTAATTGGGGAGACAAATGATTCATATGTGAAACAACTGGAGAGGAAAAATGACAATATATAATCAAGTATGGGTTTGTTTTGCAACAAAATATAAGCACAGTTATTTGTCTGGCAAGTGAAAAGATATATGTGTATGATGTAAAATTCTGTGTGGTGACATAAAGTAACATTTTGTGTGGGTTATTCGAGATTTGGGGTTATTTAAAATGAAAAAGCACACAAAGTAATTTAAAAGATGTTTATTTAAAATATCCTTTAGCCTATCCTAAACACAATTAAATACATGATCACTTCAGTATCTGAGACACTAAATTAATTCAAGAATACCTTTATGGCTCAGTCCATCGAGTGTACATTTTATTAAATTTTATCCAATATTCTTTCCTTGCCTCTAATATCTTAGAATCATTAACTCTATTTTGCAGACAGTCTCCTATGTATTCTAAATACAGTTTGTTTTTCCCATGTCCAAGTATTCTGAACTGCATTTATTAGAAAGTGGGTTTCAAAGAGCATAGTTGTCTACTTAGCTTTGTGAGAAGAGGCCATGTAATACAGCAGCCTCAGTACATCTGTGTTTTTGTTATTTGTTTCTCCATTACTTGCTAAGTGGTAATGGTCCAGGAGTTTCTTTTCTCGTTTCTTTCTTTATTTTATTATACTAAGAACAATTAGCATGATTTCTGCTCTCTAAACAAAATATTATCAACTTTAAGGACAGTGTTGCACAGCATATCTCAAGAATTTAATTATCTTGCATAAGTAAAACTTTATACTTACCATTTCCCCTCTTCCTAACTCCTGGCAGCCACCATTCTACTCTCTGCTTCTATGTGTTTGACTATTTCAGAGATCTCATATAAGTAGAATCATGTAGTATCTGTTCTTCTGTGACTGACTCATGTCACTTAACATAATGTCCTCAAAGCTCATCCATGTTATTGAATATGGCAGGACTTCCTTCTCTGTTTTTAAAGGCTGAATAGTATTCCATTATATATGTATTCCACATTTTCTTTACCCATTCATCTGTTGATGGACACTTTAGGTTGCTTCTACTTCATGGCTATTGTGAATGATGATGCAGTGAACATTAATGCAAATATCACTTCAAGATTCTGATTTCAAATCTTTCAGGTAAAAGCCCAGAAGTATGATTGCTCAATCTTATGGTATTTCTATTTTTAAATTAATTTTAGAGAGAAAGAGATAAGAAGGGAGAGAGAGAACAAGAGAGAGACATTGATTTGTTGTTCCATTTATTTATGCATTCATTGGTTGATTCTTTTAAAAATATATGTTCATTTTGATTTTAGAGTGAGAGGAAAAGAGAGGGAGAGAAAGAGAGAGAAACATCCATGAGAGAGAAGCATAAATCGGCTGCCTGCACGCCCCGTTGCTGGGGATCAAGCACGAAATCTGGGCACGTGCCATGATTGGGAATCGAATCGGCAACCTCTCTGTGCATGAGATGATGCTCAATCACTGAACCACACCACCCAGAGTTATTTTTAATATTTCAAGGAGCCTCCATACTGATTTCCAAAGCAGTTGCACCATTTTACGTTCCCACCAACTGTGTACAAGAATTCTAATTTTTCCACTTGCTCGTCAACACTTATCTTTTGTTTTTTTGTGTGACAAAAAAAATAGCCATCCCAACATTACTTCAGTTAATACATTTTCTGATTATTCATCTGGAATTTTTGGTGTTCCTGTTTCCTATAGTAGAGCTTTTTAATTTCAGCTAGTTTACTTTTGGCCAAACTATATTTTATTATGTGCCTAAACACCAGGATATTTGGAGAATCATGCTCTATCTACAGGTAGGAATTCTTATTTACTAGAGGCCTGATGCACGAAATTTGTGCAAGAGTAGGCCTTCCTTCCCCTGGCTTCCGGCACCGACTTCTCTCTGGCACCTGGGACCCTGGCTTCCCTTGCAGTCCTGGCTTCTTGCAGAAGGTTGTCTGGTCTAATTAGCATATTACACTTTTATTATTATAGATAGGATATGACATACTGCCATAACCATAACATATCTACCTGTATTACTCTATGAGAATACATACTTCATGCGATAGGAAGGCATCTAATACATTACATTGTATATGTTGTAAGTAGTAGGAGATACTATATTCGTAGCAATAGTATACACCCTGTGACTTCCCTTCCTGATTTGGGAATGGTTCCCTAGTTCTGTGAACATTTCCTGGCCCCTAATGTATTTGTAAAGAAAGTAGCTCTGGGTTTGGAGAAATTAAATTACAATCATGACTCTAATTCAACTGCCTCCTGTACTTCCAGCCAGATAGCAGGAAAAACATCCCGGGGCCAGCACCTCCTATGGCTGAGCTCTAGAGTGAGGGCCCACTGCCCAGCACTGGGCAGATGATGGCCACTGGGGCACCTCGGGTCCGTCCTGCTGTCAGCCTGGCGACCAGGACCCTCTGCTCCCAGCCCCTCCCAAGCCCCGGTGCCTCCTAACGGGGTCCCGAGGCTGCGCCCCTGATCCCGCTGCCCTCTCCTCACCAGGGACCAGGGCAGAAGTCCCATTTTCATGAAAATGTTCAACCCACACCCGCTCCACCGGTGTCCGTAGGCGGCCTGAGTGCAGACAGTGATCCCAGAGGTGCTTGCCGCCCCCGCCAGAGCTCAGCCACGATGGTCCGGGGTGAGACAGCCTCACCAGGCCCCATGGCTGCAACTTGGACCCGCTTCCTTAACCAGGGACCTGGCGCTGGGCGGATGGCAGCGCGTTTCCTCCCCAGCCTGCGCTGGAGCAGGTCCTTTTGGTTTCAGAACCAAACTCCGAGGTCCTCCCTGGGCAGCAGTGGCCCTGAACCCACCAGCTTTCCCTCGATCCCGCCAAGGCTTGCTTCTCATACTTGCTTCTCACACTTGCTGAAAACCTTGTCAGTCCACTTACCATAGTAATCAGTTTAAGCTAAAAGGACTGGGGACTCCGGGTGCCCCACCCTCCCCTCCAGGAGGGCTGAAAGAACTGGGGAACTCTGGCAACCCCCCCCCCCCCCCCCCCCCCCGTGGGGCTGTAAGGACTGGGGGACTCAGGGGGCTGAGGGGACTGGGTGCTGCCATCTTGTGGCTATGGGCGCCACCATCTTTGTGATGGTCAATTTGCATATTCCCTCTTTATTAGATAGGATAGTTTTATTATTTTGAACTATTTTTTTCAAAGTCATTATTTCAGCAGTCAAGGTATCAAAGTTTTTACTTCTGTTGGGTGATATTTTCTGGCAGTGAATACAAGAAATTCTCCAGTTCAGTTTAAAAGAGTGAAGTTTGAAGTTTTTGTTTTTGATAGCTATGCTTCCCTGAACACCTGTTTCAGTTGCAAATTGAGATGGTTTGGTTTTGGCTTTCTTCTAACTATAGTCTGATAGTCTTAAAAGTACTGAAATCATATCTAGGATGAAATCATATCTAGGAGCTCTAGGTGCTGCTATTTGCAGAATGTAGTAACTACAATTGCACTTTTCTGTAGTCACAGTGTGGTCAGTATTTACTATAATTTAAAAATATGGTAAGTTTTTTTTTCTATTTTTCCATTAGGATTATTTCTTGGACAATACATCACTTCAGGTTGTGTCCTTAATTCTTGTTCAGAGCATTATTTTATAAACATAAATATGAAAATTAAAGGAAACATTTTAATTATTTAATAATTTAAGCTGTTTTATTAATGTGGCTCCAGAGAAATTTCTTCAACTTAATCAGAATTTTAAAAATGTTATTAAATTTATTGGGGTGCCATTGGTTAATAAAATTAGATAGGTTTCAAATGTACACTTCTATAATACATCACCTGTATATTGCATTGTGTTTCACCACCCAGAGTCAGATCTCCTTCCGTTGCTAAGTGTTTGACCCCCTTTATACCCCTCCACCCCACTTTCCCTCTGGTAACCACTATACATTGTATCTATGAGTTGTCTGTTTGTCTTGTTTGTTATTTGTTGCTTTATATCCCACATATGAGTGAAATCAAATGGTTCTTGACTTTTTCTGTCTTATTTCACTTAGCATGATATTCTTAAGATCCATCTATTTTATCTGTTTGTCAAAGTCTGTCCCAAATGTACTTCTTTGAAGTCTTTTCATTTTTCTCTCTTCTCCGGTCTGTTTTAATTTGCCCTCCTAATGTTTCCCTTCTTTTTCCTTATTTCTTTCTCCACTTATCTGTCTTCCTTTTCCCATGTTAACCTCTTCCATTTCTTTTCATATTTTCTGCACTTACCTGTATTCACTTTCATGTTCATAATTATGTACCCTTTTCACTTGCCGTTCTGCCTTACCTTTATTGAATCTAAAAGAAGACACCCCTCGCCTCATATAGTGGTCTCCAGTTATCTTCCTATTTTTGTACTCATTTCTATGAAACAAAATAAAAGGGAAATAAGAATTTGAATAGGAGAAATGGAGGTTCTTTTAAAAATATATTTTTATTGATTTCAGAGAGGAATGGAGAGGGAGAGAGAGAGAAACATCAGTGATGAGAGAGAATCATTGATCAGCTGCCTCCTGCACAACCCCCAGTGGGGATCGAGCTTGCCACCCAGGCATGTACCCTGAATGGGAATCGAACCATGAGCTCCTGGTTCATAGGTCAACACTCAACCACTGAGCAACACTGGCTGGGTGAGGTTTATTTTTTTAAAAAGTTGTTCTTAAATCTTGTTAGGATTATTAGTTAACTGAGAGTGTGTAAAATTCTACTAAGATCCTTCTGTAAAAAGAGTTATGTTAATATAGCATTCTTGGCTGAAATCCATAATTTAAATTGAGTATCAATTTGTGATTGACACTTAACAAACTTTGCTGTTCACTTTAATTAAACAGATAATAGTTAAAAGCATTGATCTCTTTAATAAAAGATATTTTAAAATAGTCAACTTGTTGATGCACTATGTTGCTGCTAACGGATGCTAGAATTACTTTAAGCTTAAAGCAAAACAAAAGCTTGGAAAGCTAAATGCAAAGGCTTCAAAGCAGTTTAGCATCATCAACTGGTTAGTCTAAACAATCGAAGACATTAAACCGATCTATATTGGTAAGTGACAGAAATGATTAATGGTGTAAGTATTTTCCAGGGGTACTTTGTCAAAACGTAGTCCCCCGCACAGTCCAGTGCTTTGTTGGGCTCATTCCCTGAAGGTTTGCCCCATATAAGGGATATGGGTTGGAGTGTTCCTAGTATAGCCAGTAGAAATGGATTTTTATGATTCATGTAGAATTGATGTTGTTCAATTGAAGGTGAATTCCTGGGGAGCTTACACATTTAAAAAATTTTCAAAACCAACTGTTAGATTAATGCTGAAATACACTACTAATCCTGTTATAGCATAGAGGGTACATGCTTATGAGGTTCTCAGAGCCGAACCTTGAGGTTTGTTGAATAAAACTTAATGGGATTTTAAGATGGTTCCTAACTATTATCAGATGCAACATTTAGGGAAACATTTTAAAACGACATTAAACCCTTTGAAAGTGGTCAGGACAGTCATCAAACATTTGAAAGTTGCCCAATCTAGGTTCATTGGAAACTCCTGCCTTTTAACCTATTAATCATAAACACGTCCTATTCTTACTTGTGGTCCAGTAAATATGAGCAGTTTTTTCTATGTCACCAATGCTGTGAATAATCAGGCTGATTATTTCCTGATAATGCTTTATTATGGTGATAACAAGTAATTCTGGAAATAGTATTTTAAGAAATGTCTTGCTCAGAATCATCATTTCTTTCAGGAAACAGCCGTTCATATTGGTCTTAAAAGTTCAAGGATATGGCATCCTGTTGGAGCTCTGGGTGCTGCTATTTTCAGACTTGTTTGTGTGCAACATGAGCCATATTGATTTCCTGATAACATGAATTTATTCAAAACAGGAGATTGTAACATTCTAGCAGCTGGGGTTTTTTTAGTTTTATTAAATTTGCTTTGATTACAACTAACAAAATTGCTTGGAAGCAACCATATTATATTCTGACTCTTTAGCTTAGCTGTCATTTAATCTTTCCCAAGGTTTCTATTGTTATCCTAACTCTACTCAAAAGGAGTTGATGGCATCAGTACAAATCTGGAAATGTAAGATTTACAACATTGTTGGTTTGCAAGAAAGTGTTTATTATATTGTTGGTTTGCAAGAAAGTGTTTATTACATTTTTCTTTAATAAATAGAACCAATTGAAATATTTTCTAAGAGTACTTCAACTTACCAATTTTGTATATAATTTTTTTCTGTAACACTTACCTACATTTATCTGCATATTGTAGTATTATGGTTTTTCCCACAATTTCTGAGCTTATGATAGAAGTAAATTATGTAATTTTCATAACAAGAGCATTAAATCTATTTTATTATTTTTTTCTTTATTGATTAAGGTATTATATATGTCTCCTTATCCCCCTATTTTCCCCCCAACCCCCCCACACATGCCCTCATCCCCTGGTGTCTGTGTCCATTGGTTAGGCTTATATGCATGCATACAAGTCCTTTGGTTGATCTCTCCCCCTTACTCCCACCCTCCCCTACCTTCCCTCTGAGGTTTGATGGTTTGATCGATGCTTCTCTGTCTCTGGATCTGATTTTCTTCATCAGTTTATGTTGTTCATTATATTCCACAAATGAGTGAGATCATGTGATATTTATTTTTCTCTGACTGGCTTATTTTGCTTAGCATAATGCTCTCCAGTTCCATCCATGCTGTTGCAAATGGTAAGAATTCCTTCTTTTTTACAGCAGTGTAGTATTCCATTGTGTAGATATACCACAGATTTTTAATCCACTCATCTGCTGATGGGCACTTAAGCTGTTTCCAAATCTTAGCAATGGTGAATTGTGCTGCTATGAACATAGGGGTGCATATATCCTTTCTGATTAGTGTTTCTGGTTTCTTGGGATATATTCCTAGAAGTGGGATCACTGGATCAAATGGGAGTTTCATTTTCAGTTTTTTGAGGAAACTCCATACTGTTCTCCACAGTGGCTGCACCAGTCTGCATCCCCACCAGCAGTCCATGAGGGTTCCTTTTTCTCCGCATCCTCGCCAGTCCTTGTCATTTGTTGATTTGTTGATAATAGCCATTCTGAAAGGTGTGAGATGGCAATGACATTCAGACTGAGAAATCTCAACATTAGCCTGCAAAATCCTAAATGGCATGGCCTCCTCGAGGTCTCCTCTCTGATCTTATTTTAAACTACTCTCTCTTCCTCAGTTTACTTCAGCCACACTTATATTCTTACTGCTCCTGATACATGTCAGGAGCTTTCTGCTTCAGGGTCTTTGTGCTAGTATCCCCACCTGAAATATTCTTCACACATACTCACATAGACTTTTCTCAGTGCTCACATTTAGCTTCTTAGTGAGGTCTACCTAGATTATCCTATTAAAAATTAAAAACCTGTACTCCCTCCCCACCCCACCTCCAGCATCTGAACTTCCTTATACTGCTCTCCTTTCTCATTCTCATTTGCAATAGCATCTATCACTTCCTAATAAACCAATATGTTCTTATTATTTTAAGAACATAATGTGTGAAAACATAGAAGGATGTTCAAAGATAATGGATGGACACAAATAATGTATGTACACTGCAGAGCAGAACTTAAGGAAAGAATTAAAAAAATCACAAGATCTGAAGAATGCTATTCATCTTCAAATGGAAGGGTTGAGCAAGCATTAAGCAGAATGAATGAGTAAAATACCACCATGCAAATACATACTCTTGGAGTTTCAGTTCACCAAACATAAAGAAGAATACCCTAAGAGATTCCAAAGAGGGGGAAGAAAGTGGTTACCAAAAAAAGGATGAATCAAACTTGTACTATACTTTTTCATCAGCAACCCTGAATTCTAAGGCACAATGGAGAACATGTCATTAGGGTTCTGTCGGAGAATAATTTTGAAACTAGAAGCTTACATACCCAGCCAAACTCTCCACCATGAAATGTGAGAGCAAGCAAAGATAATTCAGACATGCAAGAACTCTGAAAATGCATCTCCAATAAAATCACAATAGATGAAGAGGGGGGAGCCAAAAAATAGTCTAACCCAGAGGTGTAGCAGGAAAGTGAAATACCTGAAATATGTAAGTGACAGCTTTGCAGCAATACAAGAACGTAACTGATTCATACTGAAACTCCAAATCTAACAAGCAAGCAGCAGTCCTACAGTTAGCAGCCAAAATGAATTGCAGTTTTTATCATCCTGATTCTTGAAGGACCAAAGAGAGTCCTCAAAGAAAGGAGCAAGTATTCCTTCTCAGCCTGTTCTACAGTTATTCTCTGTTTTTAATTTATGAGCTTCCTGTTATTAGACCACACTGTCTTGTCTTAATTGTGTTCTTTGTGTTTGTGTGTGTTTTAAGTAGATAGGTAGAAAATAAATAGATAGATAGATAAATAAATAAATCTATAATAATAAAAGTGTAATATGCTAATTAGACTGGATGTCCTTCCAGATGACCTTCCCAATGAAGCTGGGACTGTGAGGGAAGCCTGGGCCCCAGGTGCCAGAGGGAAGCCAGTACTGGCAGCCAGGGGAAGGAAGGCCTACTCTTGCACAAATTTACTAGAGGCCCAGGCCTCTAATAAATAAAGTAGATGGGTAGATTCTGGCACATTTCACAAATGGAAAAATAAATGACAAAATATGTAGAAAAACACGGATCTGAAATTATAGCATACAAATGATTGATTTCTTTGTTCTCTTACAAATAACACCCTGATGGTTGAAATTCATTGGTAGGGTGTAGACATTTGGATAGACGAAGTGAGAGTTTTCCAGCAAAGGAAAAGCCTCAGACCCTTCCGTGACTGCTCTGGCTCCAACACTGTTTTGAGTGGCTGGCTAGTGGAGCTGTTGCCCTTCCCTCCCACTCTTCTCCAGCACTCCTGAGGCTCCAAGTCAGTTGCTCCCTGTGCTTTGCCAACCATTTATACTCTAAGGAATCTTCACAAAAGGGACTCTGAGACCCTTTTAAAATCAGCACTGTTTAGGCTTAGAGACAAAATTATTCTATTGGGTATGTTTTTTTAGAACTCATACTATTTTTTAGCTAGCTCATAACTCTATGTGTAAATTATTTACAGATAAATGCAGTTATAGCAAAATTGCCTTATTTAAATGCACCATTCCTGGACACTTAAATACTTCCATTTCAACACTGAATTTTACTTTATTTAAAATATATTTGTATAAGCAATCTATATCATTACTTTTACTGTATTCCTTTTAGTGTCATACATTTTACTATATTAAAGTAAAATGTATGACAGTAAAAGCCATCTCAAAGCCATATGCATTGGATTATTACTACCATGAGGATTTATATGTGAACTATGGGTCTTTTACCTGTTCATGTGCCCTTGTTTTAACAATTATTACAAAATTGAAATTGTTTTTCTTTCAGTGCCATCCAGTACTTTTTCTTTGTTTCTAAATCAGGCAGTGTTTCAAATGTCTGCCATAAGTGTTTATTGGTTAGCAAAGCTATCCTAATTGATTGGCAAAGCTGTCTAATGACAATCTCTGTCTTTCCCTGTGAGTGTTGTTTGAGGAATTCATTATATTACTGTGATTCTGCTGCAACTTTTCCTGCCTTCCTTTGTTCCTTCTGCTTCACTGTCACCTGGCTTCCATAGTAGAAGTTGACTCAGATTCCAGTCTTTCCAACCATAATACCAGTGAAAAGTATAGCTGCTTCTTGCTACCTTTTACCCTGCCCTTCAGACATGTTAACTTTATTCATTGTGATCCTAGTTTTGTTTATTACTCTTCACCTCTTCTGTTTATGCAAAACTTCACTTTTCCACTCACCAAGGATTCTTCTAGAACCCTTAAAGCCAAAAATACTTTGAAGTTTTGGTTTTCTGTGCAAATCCCTCAAATGGCTTCCTATCCAAAAACAATAGCCCAAATCCCCACTACTACCTTTCTGTTCCACTCACACTGTCTCCTTGTTGTTTCTTGAAAGATACCATGTACACTTTCTCCTCGGGGACTTTGCACTTGCTGGTTTCTCTGTCTGGAATATTCTCAGATATTTGTACGGTTTATCCCTTCACTTCTTTCTAATCTTTACTCAGATGTCACCTTATCAGTGAGACACTTCCTGTCCAGCTTAGGAAATAACAATTCACTGTATTTTCAGCCTGCCCCATAACTTCAGACAAACTATATATTTTAACTTGTAGGTCAACAATATTATATATACCTACTCTGAGCCCCCACTTGTAACATCTTAAAGCCATCCATTTCTAATCAACTGCTTTGGTTTAACACTTTTTGATTCAAACCAGTACGCCAAGAGATAGATCACAAAAGGCAGGTTACTTGCTGCTGGTAACAAAGCAGATATGCAAATATAACGTAGACTTCTGAAATAAATACACTTGCAATCCTGACATGCTGGTGGTTAGTGTCAGAAACAAGATTTTGCCCTTCAGAATTTGGCAATAAAGTTTGTGGCTCACCAACTCCCATATAAAATTCAGTTCATTATGAAGTGGTTCTTTATCTTGACACAGTTTAGTACAGCTGATTCTAGACAACCTCTCTGCCTTGCAGGTGGTACAAAGTAGTGTTGTTCAGTTCAGAAGTAGTGACTTTCATATGTATCTTAAACAATTCTTTAAATACAACTTAGCTTTTCTTTTATGTTAAAAATATTTCATTTTATCCTGTTTTCCTGTTAGTTTCTGGATTGTACTGAAATAATTATTCCAGCATTTATGTTCAACTGTTACTTCCCAATTGATTTTTCTGAAGACTTTTAAGTTTCTAGTGACAGTTATATAAAAATTAAAATAAATAATATACTTGCTAATGATTATTTTTAAAAATGAGAACATGTTAGCTATTATGTATACTAAAATAGTTTTACCTTGCCCTGTAGAAGGTATGATTCTGTGAAAAGTCAGAAGAGCCCAGCCAGTGAGGCTCAGTGACTGAGTGTTGACCTGTGAATCAGGAGGTCACGGTTCAATTCCCGGTCAGGGCACATGGCTGGGTTGTGGGCTCGATCCCCAGTAGGAGGTGTGTAGGAGGCAGCCTATCAATAATTCTTTCTCATCATTGGTATTTCTATCTCTCTCTCCCTCTTCCTTCCCCTCTGAAATAAAAAATATATACATATATATATTTTTTAAAAAGAGAAATGTTAGAAGAAAGATTTGCCCATTATTTAAGAAAATAATAAATTTGTTTTCAGACTAAAACTGTTAAAGTTAGCCTTTGGTCTCTATATGATTTATTAAAGTATAATATACATACATGTCATGAATTATTACAAAACTAGTGTCCTGGTGCATGATATTCGTGCATGGGGGTGGAGAGCGGAGTCCCTCAGCCCGCCCTGCTCCCTCTTGCAATCTGAGACCCCTCAGGGGATGTCCGAATGCCAGTTTAGACCCGATCTCGAAATCGGGATGCTGCATGCATCAGTGACCATACTTTTCATACAGGTGAAAGGCATCTTACTGTTATATGGGCAGCTACACTTTTTTGCCCTGATTATAAAAAGTAGTTCATAACATGATCCTTCTGAGGCAGTAATACCATTTTCCCTATCTTACGGGTGGAAAAACTGAAGCAGAGAGAAGTTAAGTAATTGGCTTTGTCACACAGTTATAAGTGTCAGAATCAGGGCTGACCACAAAATGTGCAAGCCCCAGACTCCATGCAATCCGGGACCCCTCAGGGGATGTAGCAGTGTGCCAGGTGGCAGGTGGCCAGGGAGGAGCCTGAACCAGGGCCGGGCGCCATGCCGCTCATGCTCATCCCAGCCTGCTGTGCCTGCTGCCGCAGCTGCACTCACCAGCCGTGAGCCCGGGTTCTGGCTGAGTGGAGCTCCCCCTGTGGGAGCACACTGACCACCAGGGGGCAGCTCCTGCATTGAGTGTCCGCCCCCGGGTGGTCAGTGCACACCATAGTGACTAGTCAACTGGTCGTTCTGGTCATTCCGTCATAATGGTCGCTTAGGCTTTTATATATATAGTTGAACACTGTATAACCACCACCCATTGAAGAAAGAAAACATTATTTGCTTCCACAAAAGCCCTCTTACTGATTCCTAGCCACTGTCCGTTCTCTGCTCCCCAAAGTTAACCACTCTTCCAGCTGTTCTAATATGATGGAGTCGTTTTGTCTGTTTTATAAATTTTGTATAAATTGATTTGGTCAACTGTGTATGAGAGTTGTGGTTGCTACATGTCTTCTTCAAAACTTCATTTGTCAGCATCTTTAATTTTAGCCATTCTGGTGATTTTGTAGAGAAATATCACACTGAGTTTTTCAGTTTGCCTTTCCGTGATTATTAATGAGTTGAGCAATTTTGACATGTTTATTAACTGTTTATATATTCACTTATATAAAGTTCCTTTTTAAAAAAAAATGTTTTTATTGATTTCAGAGATATGAAGGGAGAGGGAGAGAGAGATAGAAACATCAATGATGAGAGTATGATTGATTGGCTGCCTCCAACATGCCCCCTACTAGGGATTGAGCCTGCAACCCTAGGCATGTGCCTTGACCTGGAATCGAACTGTCACCTCCTCGTTCATGGGTTGAAGCTCAACCACTGAGCCACACTGGCTGTTATAAAGTTCCTTTTCAAGTCTTTTGTCCATTTATCTATGAGGTTAACTGTTTTTCATATTGTTTTACTGTTGTACCTATCCAAAATACAAGCTCTTTGTAGATTGTGTATGTTGAAATTATCTTTTCCTACTCTATGACTTGTCTTAAGCTATCTTTTGAGGAAAAGAAATTTTTAATTTTAATGTGATCTAATTTATCTGACTTATTTCTCATTCTTTTCCTTCATGAATCCTATTTTCCATGCCAATTTAAGAAATAATTACATTCTAATGTCATGAAATAGTCTCCAATGTTATTGTCAGAAAATTGTATTGTTTTACTCCAGCTTTCCTTGATTGTATACCCTATCAATGAAAATTTAGGATTATCTAGGTATAATTTATTTTTATGTATCCTGTGTACAGTACACTCATTTTTACATATATAAGAAGGCAGAAAATAAAAATAATTAGATAAATACATATATGTCCTTTTCTTCCCCAGTATTTATGCATTTCCTGATTTATGCACACCACACTTTATGTCAACCTTTTTTGAATCATATAACATCAACACTAATAAAAGAGAAAAATGGTAATTGGCGTATGGCGATACCCTTTTCATTGGCTAACCAGGGCTATATGCAAATTAACTGCCAACTAAGATGGCAGTTAACTGCCAACAAGATGGCGGTTAATTTGCATATGTAGGCACAATGCAGGGAGGCGAAAGGGAAAGCAGGAAGAAGCCCCCTGCCACTGACAGTGATTGGAAACCCAGGGGGGAGCTAAGAGCTGGGGGGCAGGGCAAAGGCGGCCCTGGGGCCACCTTTGCCCTGCCCCCCAGCCATGATCGGAGAATCAGGTGCCTTTTCCACCCTGGCCAGTGATAGCAGGAAGTACGGGTGGAGCCAGCGATGGAGCTGGGCATGGTCGAAGCTGGCAGTCCCAGGAGCTAGGGGTCCCTTGCCTGGGCCTAAAGCGAAGCCCACGATCGTGGGGCCGCTGCAGCTGCAGGTCCCCGCTGCCCAGGCCGGACGCCTAGGCCAGAGGCGTCAGGCCTGGGCAAGGGGCCGATCCTGCGATTGGAGGGTGATGGGGGTCAACGCCTGAGGGCTCCCAGTATGTGAGAGGGGGCAGGCTGGGCTGAGGGACACTCCCCCCCCCACACACACCCAGTGCACGAATTTCGTGCACCGGGCCCCTAGTTGTCACATAAATTGTCTGAACTGTAAGTAAGAAACTCATTGATAGTCCAACCAGAAAGCTTTTATTTGGAAATTTTTACTTGATATTAATTTGAAAAAATATTCTATATGGTAGAAGTATTTTCACATATTATAATTTAGGAACTACCATAGTCTCAAATTAGTTAGGCGTATGATAGACACTCGGCAAATACTTGGTTCTTGAAAAATACAGATTTAACCATTTTGTTTTCCTACTTTAAATCCTCAAATGATTTATTAAACAGCTCCTTACATTATACATTTGTCTAAAGAGTTTCTTACTTTTATAAGATTTGCTTTGACAGACAAAAGGCTTGAACTAACCATGAAAAATTAAGAAAAAAATTGCACATTTCTCTTTTCCTTTTTTAATAGCTGAGCAAAGACTTTTTTTTTTTTTTTAAAGAATTGTTCTATTTTTCAATACATAAGTTTGTGGTTTATGATAACTTTAGTAACTAAGCCAACTCTTTCTCTCCCTGTCATAATGCTTCTTATCTGTGGAATTAGCAGTCCCCACCTTAGATCATTTACAAATGATGTTTTGGAATAAAAGCACATTTATATAATCTACTTTCTCCAGGAATTGACATATTTTAAAAGAAATATTCTCTTAGCTTAAAACAAACTCAGATTTGTCTGTTTATTTGACATTCTAATTTATTCATATCTCAGACAATTTAATTTAGGATCTTTAGCAAAAAAAAAAATAGAAAATAGGTTTTTTTCTGGCGCTTAAGTTAATATTCTTTTAATGTTATAGTATCCCCCCTGCATCAAAAATACTATGAATTTTAAAAAAATCTATATATGAAGTAAGATAAAAAAGAAAAAATAATATTATAGTATTAATTAGGTTTCAAAACAATCAAGAAGGAGATAGGTTTCCTGGAATTATTTAAGTATTTGGTCTTCCAGTAACTTCTACTGTGTAGCTATTAGTTTTTAAAGGTGATCACATAGTTATCAGAAAAATGAATTTCTGATGAGATGCTATTTGTTTGCTTTTGAGCTAGAATAAAAAGTTTTAGATTTTTATATGAAGAGTGAAAAACAAAGGCAAATGTCTGACATACAATTTATTGTAATCAGGGCAATTTCTGAAGTATAAAGAATTTCATTAATATGCATATGTAGTCTGAAGGTTACTAATTGCTATGGAAATTAGAAATTATTAAAGCAAAATAAAGTCTGTTAGAAAGCATTATAAGTATTTTTTTAAATGTTCAAAAATGTAAAAGAGATTGGAGACATGAATTTCAAACTGAACCACAATACAGCTAACAAATTCTAGGCCACATAATCACATAAATCCAAAGGAGGGGTACTTTGTGAGGCCAGGACCATAGATCCCTGTAATAACTGATAAAGTCTTCTTATCACTGAGATTGCTTTTGACCAAAAGATCATCAAAGTATTTTCCCCTCAGATTGCTGAGTTACAAACCAACATATCTTTGGTATTGAAGTTGACCAGGTATAAAGTGCTGTACCTTTAATTCACTTGCACTGCTTTCCACCAGAAACCCAAGCTGTTTGTTGTGTATTGCTTTTCTTAAATGCATAAAGGATCAAAACCTGAGTATTTTTTTCTTATACAGTGGGGCCTTGACTTACGAGTTTAATTCGTTCCGAGACCGAGCTCGTTAAGGAGCTCGTTAACTCAAATTACTCTATCAACTCAATGCAAAATATCTGCCCAGAGACAGCTGGTATCTCAAAAAACTCGTTAGTCGGGACACTCTTAAGTCAAAGCCCCACTGTGCTTTCTTCTACCACGTGCTGACATTAGAATATTCATTAAACGGTTATCCTCGCCCTGGCCAGGTGGATCATTCGTTTGGAGCATGGTCTTGTACACCAAAAGGTTGCTGGTTCAATTCCTGGTCAGGGCTCATTCTTACATTGGGTGCACACTAGGGCCGTGGTCGGCAACCTGCGGCTCGCGAGCCACATGCAGCTCTTTGGCCCCTGAGTGTGGCTCTTCCACAAAATACCACGTGCGTGCGTGCACATACAGTGCAATTGAAACTTCGTGGCCCATGCACAGTAGTCGGTATTTTGTGGAAGAGCCACACTCAAGGGGCCAAAGAGCCGCATGTGGCTCGCGAGCCGCAGGTTGCCGACCACTGCACTAGGGGAAACTAATTGATGCCTCTCTCTCACATTGATATCTCTCTCTCTCTCTCTCTCTCACTCTCTCTCTCTTTCTCTCAAAATCAATAAATATATCCTTGGGTGAGGATTAAAAAGCAAACAGTCATCTGTGACCTTGAATTCCACTTAAATAAAATTTTAGAGTGTATAAATTGACTTCAGTGTAGCTTTTGGGCAACACTGAAAGTTTCAGTTCTGATATAAATAAACTGTAAGGCAACCCTGTGGAGAATAATTAGAAAAAATATAACATGAAAGTTAGGAAGATAAAGTGGAGAAAGAATGAAAATTTTTACAACAGAGACTTGCGAAAGATGAAGGAAGACATGAGAAAGTAAAGCTGGTTCTTGCCAGACTTTAGTTAGGCATCAGAGCAGCCTATGTGTTTTGTCTTTGTTGATGTAATGTTGTTTTGTTTGTTTTATTACATCTGTCCTAGCCTAAAGATTTATAGATTATTGGGGAGTGGCCCTGATCATAGAACATTTTTAATAGAAGTTCCTATTGGCTCTGTTAGAGCCAAAGTTGAAAACTACTGTGGACTGGCTGTGTAGATAATCTTATTTTTCTTTACTTTCCCACCCATCTTTAAAAACAAACTAAAATAAAAACCAAAAATAGTACAATATCCATTATTACAATTTTATGTAGTACTAAATGTCAGTAATATTGTTTTAGCAATTTTTATTGTTTTTAGTGAAAGAAAAAATATTTTATTATTTTATTAGTTCACTTCAAAGCATGGTTATCAGCTATACTCTTATTTTATTTATTTTTAAAAAAATATATTTTATTGATTTTTTTACAGAGAGGAAGGGAGAGGGAGAGGGATAGAGAGTTAGAAATATCGATGAGAGAGAAACATCGATCAGCTGCCTCCTGCACACTCCCTACTGGGTATGTGGCTACAACCAAGGTACATGAATCGAACCCGACCCCTTCAGTCCTCAGGCCAATGCTCTATCCACTGAGCCAAACCGGTTAGGGCTATACTCTTCCTTTAAAATCAAAACTTTGCCACATACCTTGGTATATATTTAAAACTCCTGTGGTTGGGGCTGTTTCAAATATATAAATGATTGCAAGTATTTACTTTTTATTTTAAAATTATTTACTTTTTGTTTTGTGACAAATTAGGGAGGTTCCCAAGCATTATTCCAGTGATTATAGTGGATTACCATTTGGATCTCTCATATGTCAGACATCTAGATAAATCAAATGACCTGAGCATGGCAGACCACACACTCTGATTTTCTGGTGTTCGTTTGCCTTAATGTAGGATTTTAATTCTAAACACAGTTGTCTAATATCTGATTTTGAAATTACAGTAATATTAAATTAAAAGTAATTTATTTGTAACAGCAATGAAGTATTAAATTATTAATAAATAAAGAATCGATGCCCTGGCCAGTATGGTTCCATTGGTTGGCATGCCATCCTCTACACCAAAAGGTGGCGGGTTCAATTTCTGGTCAAGGCACATACCTGCATTGCCTGTTCAATCTTGGTCGGGGTGTGTGTGGGAGGCAACCAGTTGCTGTTTCTCTCTCTCTCTTCCTCTCTCTAAAATCAATTAAAAAAAAAAAAAAAAGAGTCCTAGTCTGTTTGGTTCAGTGGATAGTGTCAGCCTGTGAAGGGTCACAGGTTCAATTCTGGTCAAGGACCCTGTGATCCCACTTCTAGGAATATATCCCAAGAAACCAGAAACACCAATCAGAAAGGATATATGCACCCCTATGTTCATAGCAGCACAATTCACCATTGCTAAGATCTGGAAACAGCCTAAGTGCCCATCAGTAGATGAATGGATTAGAAAACTGTGGTACATCTACATGATGGAATACTATGCTGCTGTAAAAAGGAAGGAACTCTTACCATTTGCAACGTCATGGATGGAACTGGAGAGCATTATGCTAAGTGAAATAAGCCAGTCAATAAAGGAAAAATACCACATGATCTCACTCATTCATGGACAATAGAGACCATTCTAAACTTTTGAACAATAATAGATACAGAGGCAGAGCTGCCTCAAACAGATTGTCAAACTGCAGCGGGAAGGCCGGGGAGGGTTGGGGGGCAGGAGGTAGGGGGGTAAGAGATCAACTAAAGGACTTGTATGCATGCATATAAGCATAACCAATGGACATAAGACACTGGGTGATAGGGGAGGCTAGGGGACTGTCTAGGGCGGGGGGATAAAATGGATACATATGTAATACCCTTTGTAATACTTTAAGCAATAAAAAAAAAAAAAAAAATTCTGGTCAAGGAATGTTTCTGTCTCCCTCCCTTTCACTCTCTCTGAAAATCAATGGAAAAATATCCTCAGGTGAGGATTAACAACAACAAAAAAGAATTGAGAATGTGAAGTTGACTAGAGAATTTAGAAATGAGAAGAGATAGTTGAGGTCAGTTTAGATCAGTGGTTCTCAACCTTGGTTGCACATTAGAATCACCTGGGAATCTCTTTAAAATCCTGATTCCTGGGCCTCATCCTCCGGAAATTCTGTTTCTTTGTTACTAATGTTGTGGCCCCACCCCATAACAAAGAAACAGAATTTCTGGAGGATGAGGCCCAGAAATCAGGATTTTATTTTATTTTTTTAAACATATTTTATTAATTTTTTACAGAGAGGAAGAGAGAGGGATAGAGAGTTAGACGCATTGATCAGCTGCCTCCTGCACACCCTCTACTGGGGATGTGCCCGCAACTAGGGTACATGCCCTTGACCGGAATCGAACCTGGGACCTTTCAGTCCACAGGCTGACGCTCTATCCACTAAGCCAAACCGGTTAGGGCAGAAATCAGGAGTTTAAAAAGATTCCCAGGTGATTCTAATGTGCAGCCAAGTTGAGAACCACTGGTTTAGATCCTCTCCCTGCTGCTCCTACCATGGCTCTCCTCCTCCAGTTCATAAAATTCTCAAAGATTAAGAGATGATGCCAAGCTGGCTGAGATGTTCTGTGGGTTTATATAAAATAATATTTTATAATTTAAAAAAATGTTTTTCTATTTCTATGTCTAATTTAAATATTAAAAAGAGTATATAATGCAGTACATATTTTAAGCTATCTTTATATAACTTGTGCTTCTTGTTATATTTCTGTTTCTTTGGAAATTCTTGCTAGATATCTGTTCCACATGTGATCTTATGAACCAAGAATGAGACAATGGCAATAAAGTAAAAGATTGATATAATTATTCCATTAATTATGATTCACAGAAACCACTTTAACAGTCATATTTATAATTCAGTGGTATATTTGTCATAAAGTTAATACCTGTTTTCTGATTTTTAAGGACTATACTGTTATTTTTCAAATTTGATTTTATGAATAATGATAGTTTATATTCCTTCAAACTTCCATATACTATTGTAGTTGATTCTTTTCACTCATTGCCTTCTTTAGGGAAAATAAGAAAAAATTTTATTTTCAGACATCTAGCTTTCATTATCTTGCAACTAATTGATAATTATTCAATTACTGAAATAATTGGAAAAAAGCATTTTATCTTTTAGTTTGTGAGGAAGCCTTTGAACTGGAAACAGAAACTGAACTTTTTTAAGATCACTAGTTGGATTAGGATTTCTTAATGAGCATTGGGTATAGATAAGTAAAAGAATTTTCTATCCCTCAGGTGTGAAAATAACTGATTTCCCATCCATAGACAATTTATATTACCTCGAAATGCTATGGGATTTTAGAATTTGTTTAGATCTTAGGTTAGCTGTTCTACAAATTAGCAGATATGATTTTTTTTATACACAGTTACAGGGACTAGATAGAGGTAGTCTGATTACATTTTTTAAGAATAGTCCTACTTGGTAAAAGATGGAGGCCTGAGCATACATGTTTCCTGAAACCTCACTAAAGTAGATGCATAGAAGCACATTAAAAAATAGATCCATGCAGCAAAGAAAATCAGAGAGATTCATTAGTATTGGAAGTTTTCAAGAAATTACTGGGAGAAGGAAGATGGGAATGAGTTTACTGATGAAGCAGGCTGTGAGGGAGCTGCAGAAAAGGGGAGAGGAAACGGATCAGCCTGCCTGAACCAAGGGCAGGAAAAAGAGGTAGACCTGGAAACAGGAGGATGAATTAAATTTCTTCCATGAAACTAGGACAGTTGGCTCCCTTACCTCCTTCTACACCCCCAGGCTAGAAACCAGAGCCTCATCTCAGAAGAAAAGGAATGAACCATATGGGAAGGGGAAAGGTTTCTGTTGTACATCTTGGCACTCCACAAATAAGCCTATGTTATTCTGGCCTTTGAGGGGTTGCAGCCTGACAGCTGGCTTCCTACCTGCTCGCTACAGCTTCTGCCTAAATTGAAGCTTGCCTGTGTCCAAGCCTTCCCGTGTACACAGAGCTCCTAGTTAATGCTACCAAGCAGGCAGGAAGACAGATGAAACCTGTTTTCATTATTATGCTTGTGCATTATTTCTGAAGCCTTTATATTACTACAAATGCTTAATTTCCTGTTAAGTTTCAATTCTTGTTTTTATTGTTCCTTAAGTGTTTGCTCCCCATTGTACAGATTTTTCACAAATTGAAAACAACTGTATTTTCAAGAGTAATTCTCTGTTGGCAGCCCAGTCTTAGAAATCTACCAGAAACTACTTTTTCTTTTGAAGACATCTTCATTTGCTAATATATTGGTGCGATATGACTTAGGAACAATTAATATTTGCATTTTTATAATCTTAGTTTGAATTTAATGATGGTATAGGATAATACTGATATTTAATAGTATACATATGTGCTAACAGCAAAGTCAGACTTATTTAGTCTCTTGAGTTGTATCCTTTTTGCCCGTAAGAGTTATTATGCTTTATTAAAACATTGAGAAAGGTTGATCTCATTAAGTGGAAGAACATATTTCTTGTTTTTAAAATATTTAGTAATGTGATTATAGTAGTCAGAAAAATTTCAGTTAGAACCCAATCTTTTTTTTTCATTTCCTTAATTTATCATGGATATGTATATGGAGCTATTTTGTGTTCATTCTCAGCTAAATAAATTAGCTCAAATATTCATGACTGAAATTACCTTTTATAAAGTTTCCAAAAGTATTTGAAAAATATCCCAAGGGTGGCAAATCCATATTTTACTTCATTCAAATGCTGTGCCTGGCTTCTGGATGGATCTGTGGCCAGAAGAAAGAATCTAAATGTAATGAAATTAACTACACTGTAGTAAAGTCCAAAATGATCTTATATCAGTGAATGAGACTGACCTTGGAGACTAGTGGAAACTTTAAATAGTAAAATTTCTAACTTTTATTCGTTTTGGAGTTAATGAGTAAATGAAGACCAGTTCCTGAAGGTCAGTATGCAAGGACATAATTATGCTGAAGTAAATTTGGGTATTGTTGGTTTTAATTTGTAATAGATTCTATATTTCATATTTTGGGTACTATAGAAATTGCCATTCCCATGCATTCATGTGACAGTTGAGATCTGAAGAGTCTTTTTAAAAAAAAAAAAAATTATTGATTTCAGAGAGGAAGGGAAAGGGAAAGAGAGACAGAAACATCAATGATGAGAGAGAACCATTGATTGGCTGCCTCCTGCACATCCCCTATTGGGCATTAAGCCCGCAACCCAGGCATGAGCCCTTGACTGGAATCGAACCTGGGACCCTTTAGTCCGCAGGCTGACGCTTTATCCACTGAGCCAAACCAGCTAAGGCTGAAGAGTCTTGATTAATGGTTCTTGTATTTATGTTTCACAAAGCCATATTTTCCCTCTCACTTTGATATTTCAAGCAAGATATACAAACATGTCTTCTAGATCTTGCAAAGATCCTTTGTACACATTTTAAATATGTAGGCTGTTGTCTATTGAGTAAAAAGATAGACTTTTCTTTTTTCTCTGTTTAATACTTTAGACATCAGTGTTATCCATTTCCACTTGCTCTGTGCTGTAGAAACATTTATTTTTATCTGAAATTTATAAAAGGAAAATGCACCGGAAGGCATTTGTAGCAAAACAATGAGGACAAAACAGCTTAGTCCCTTGGTTTGCTCTTAATGAGTACATTATAAATTGAAGGCTCCATTTAGACACTCAAAATTAATTTCTATGAGCATTCTTAGCAGTGGGCCCTCTACCTGAAATCATGGAGCTGGTTTAGAATTTTGTGTTCTTTTTTGTGAATACAGCTCTTTTCAAAATTAGGTGAATGTCTCATAAAGAAAAATAAGACATCAAACTTATTTACTGAACAAAATGAAGATTATTGTGGTTCAAGGTCAATTTAATTAGAACATTAGCAGTATATAATTTCAAATATGGACTGCTTTTATATAAATTAACTTCAAGATAAAGTTCTCTAAGAATTAACACTGAAGCTTTTGAGTCACAGTTTTATATACCTGATTTCATTATTTGGTTCTCTGTCATATAGAACATTCAAGATGATATATAATAATTTTTGTTTAATTAGTTTTAAAAAGGGTTCCGCAGCTCCAGGAACAGTATAATGGTGATGTTTACACGTCAGTAAGGAGTTATTTATATACAAATATGGGTATATATGGAGAAAAACAAATTTATATTCAATCTAAAAGCACAGAAATTGATATTTTTTTTTCCATTGTCAGGCATCTCTTTGTATAACTGAATAAAAGGAATATTTTGAGGACATCTGAAAGCTTTTCTCTTACTGAATATTGGTATTCTTTTCTAATGATGTCTAGAGTTTAGATATACATCATAAAATAATCAGATACATCATAAAATAATAATGTACAATATACATCATCTGTATATTGTATTGTGTGCTCATCACCCAAAGTCAAATCTTCTTCTGTCAGGAAGGGAGAGAGAAATAGAAACATCAATGATGAGAGAGAATCACCCCCCTGACCCCCAGGGATTGAGCCTGCAATCTGGGCATGTGCCCTGACTGGGAATCTAACCATGACCTCCTGGTTCATAGGTTGATTTTCAACATTGAGCCACATGGGCCAGGTGAGACTTACAAAATTTGATTTCATTTTTGTTTTTTACTTTTTTCTAGCAAAACCAGTTCCTACTTTAGAGATATCAGTATCCCATGGAAATTTGTTGCTTTTCTTTTCAGATGCACCTGCATCCAAAACTGATTAAAAACATACTTAAAAAGAAAACTACTATAATGAAATACATTTCTCAGTACTACCTAATTTCCCAGTATGACTAGTTTTGATTAAAAAGAAGTTGATTATAATGTTCGGAACTGTTTATTGAACAGAAAAGTTACGTGCAATCAGAAATCAAAGGTATACCCATGGAGATACTGAATCTGAAAATCTTGATGTGACAATTGCTTTTTCCTTTTAAGGGTTCACTAATTTTGACAGGATAATAATAAGTAGTTCTTCTACAAATATTTGGAGGATTTCCTTGATTTTCACTGGGGAGGATGGAAGTGGAGGGATGGTGGTTTTCTTTTTTTTTAAAGTAAGGTTAGAGTGATGTTGCTGTGTGTTTTTTTTCTTCCATATATTAGTAAGGTTCTTTTGTCAAGACCAGTATAGCCTGTAGCTGGGTAATTAAAAAAATATGTTACCATGACTAGACGTTTTCATTTCAGGGCATTTATTTGACATGACATCTTTTTGGTTATTACTGACCAAAATACTTGATTCCTGCCTCTTTTCTTTTCATCCATTTATTCACTTTTATTTTGAAGGCTTTGCATAAATATGGATCTCCGGCTTTTTCATTTTGATCAACGAACACTAATTTTTAGTATCTGACTTTTATCTTTATTTACAACTTAAATTATTCTAGTTTAAAATTATCAGTAGACTCTGCTTCTGTTCTGTGTCTTCTAGGTTTCTTGTCAGCCTCTGGTATTACTGGTCAGCCATTCTTAGTGTTTGGGCTTCAGAAATATATTTTTCCCTTAGTTTTATAATAATTAGCTAATATTTAGTGAGCACTTACTTTGTGTCATTCACTATTGAAGCACTTTATATATCATACTAGAGGCCCAGCGCACGATTACATCGGACGTGCTTAGGATTCCTAGCCCTAGCTGCAATCAGGGCCATGTCGATCGCCCAGCGTCACTCCTCCACCTCCGTGGCCTCTGCCCGGTGAACCTCCACGCTCACAGTCACCGCCCCGCCAGGCTCCTCCGCCTCACTGCCGCCCACGCCCTGTGATGCTCTTCCGCCTCAGCAGCCCTGCGAAGCTCCACTGTCACGGCCCCCGCCCCGCGACACTCCTCTGCCTCAGCCACCCCGCGAAGCTCCATGCTAACAGCCCCGCCCGCGAGGCTCCTCGGCCTCAGCCACCGCCTCAACGCCCTGCCAAGCTCCATACTCACAGCCCCCCCCCCGCTCCTCTGCCTCACAGCCACCTCCCCTGCCCTGCAAGGCTCCTCCGCCTCCGCCACCCCGGGAAGCTCCAGGCTCACAGCCCCCATCCCGCGAGGCTCCTCAGCCTCTGTGGCCCCGCCACACTGTGAGAGCCGGACCCGTCCTTTGGTCCTTTGGGCCCACAGCTCCCTCCTCCTGCTGCCACAGTGTGGGCAGCTGGTGGCCCACAGCTCCCACTCCCTCAGCTCCCTAGTCTGCTGTTTGGTCATCCGTCCAGTCGTGAGGGCACCTGGCTTTTTATATATATTAGGATGAGTTTCACAACAATCCTGAGATAAATTAATGTTATTCCCACTCACAGATAAGAAAAGTGAGGCAGGGAGAACTTATTTACTTTGTGTGGGGACACACAACCAGGAACTCAAACTCAGGCAACCTGACTTAAAAGCTTTTAACCTCAAGATACTATACTTCTTTTCAAATCAGTATTTCCTTTTGTCTTTTTCTGAGTCTAGGTTTTTGAGTCTAGGTTTTTATATTTTTACTAGGGGCCCGGTGCACGAAATTCGTGCACTGGGTGTGTGTGGGGAGGGGAGTGTCCCTCAGCCCAGCCTGCCCCCTCTCACATACTGGGAGCCCTCAGGCGTTGACCCCCATCACCCTCCAATCGCAGGATCAGACCCTTGCCCAGGCCTGATGCCTCGGCCAGAGGCATAGACCCCCATCACCCTCCAATCACTGATTGGCCCCTTGCCCAGGCCCGACGCCTCCGCCAGAGGTGTCAGGCTTGGACAGGGGACCCCCATCTCCCCCCGATCACTGGCTCTGGCCCCCGCCCAGGCCTGAGGCCTCTGGCCCAGGAATCATGCCTGGGAAGGGGACCCCATCTCCCTCTGATTGCTTGCTCCACCCCCCGCCCAAGCCTGACGCCTCTGACCCAGGCTTCAGGCCTGAGCAAGGGGACCATCATATCCCCCCAATCCCCGGCTCCGCTCCCCACCCAGGCCTGATGCCTCGGCCAGAGGAGTTGACCCTCATCACCCTCCGATCACCAATCACCGGATTGGCCCCTTGACCAGGCCGGAGGCCTCCGGCAGAGGTGTCAGGCCTGGGCAGGGGACCCCCAGCTCCCCGCGGTTGCAGGCTCCGCCCCCTGCCCAGGCCTAACGCCTCTGGCTGAGGCATCCGGCCCGGGCAGCGGGGACCCGCAGCTGCAGCGGCCCCGCGATCGTGGGCTCCGCTTTAGGCCCAGGCAAGGGACCCCTAGCTCCCGGGACTGCCAGCTTCGACCGTGTCCAGCTCCCATCGCTGGCTCCACCCCTACTTCCTGCTATCACTGGCCAGGGCGGCAAAGGCGCCTGATTCTCCGATCATGGCTGGGGGGCCGCCTTTGCCCTGCCCCCCAGCTCTTAGCTCCCCCCTGGGTTTCCGATCACTGTCAGTGGCAGGGGGCTTCTTCCTGCTTTCCCTTTCGCCTCCCTGCATTGTGCCTACATATGCAAATTAACCGCCATCTTGTTGGCAGTTAACTGCCAATCTTAGTTGGCAGTTAATTTGCATATAGCCCTGATTAGCCAATGAAAAGGGTATCGTCGTACGCCAATTACCATTTTTCTCTTTTATTAGATAGGATTTAGCCCACGTTTTCCTATTATGTTAAAACTAGGGGCCCGGTGCACGAAATTCGTGCACTGGGTGTGCGTGTGTGGGGGGGAGTGTCCCTCAGCCCAGCCTGCCCCCTCTCACATACTGGGAGCCCTCAGGCGTTGACCCCCATCACCCTCCAATCGCAGGATCGGCCCCTTGCCTCTGACAGAGGTGTCAGGCTTGGGCAGGGGACCCTCATTTCCCCCCATCACTGGTTCTGCCCCCAGCCCAGGCCTGATGCCTCTGGCCCAGGATTCAGGCCTGGGCAGGGGACCCCCAGACCCCTCCGATTGCTGGCTCTGCCCCTTGCCCAGGCCTGATGCCTCGGCCAGAGGCGTAGACCCCCATCACCCTCCAATCGCCTGATCGGCCCCTTGCCTAGTCCTGACGCCTCCGCCAGAGGTGTCAGGCTTGGACAGGGGACCCCCATCTCCCCCCGATCACTGGCTCTGGCCCCCGCCCAGGCCTGAGGCCTCTGGCCCAGGAATCATGCCTGGGCAGGGGACCCCCATCTCCCTCTGATCACTTGCTCCACCCCCCGCCCATGCCTGATGCCTCTGACCCAGGCTTCAGGCCTGGGCAAGGGGACCATCATATCCCTCCAATCCCCGGCTCAGCCCCCCACCCAGGCCTGATGCCTCGGCCAGAGGAGTTGACCCTCATCACCCTCCGATCACCAATCACCGGATCGGCCCCTTGACCAGGCCTGAGGCCTCCGGCAGAGGTGTCAGGCCTGGGCAGGGGACCCCCAGCTCCCCGTGGTTGCAGGCTCTGCCCCTGCCCAGGCCTAACGACTCTGGCCAAGGCATTAGGCCTGGGCAGGGGACTCCCAGCTCCCCGTGATCTCCCGCTCTGCCCCTGGCCAGGCCTAACACCTCTGGCCGAGGCATTAGGCCTGGGCAGGGGACCCCCAGCTCCCCGCGGTTGCAGGCTCTGCCCCTGCCCAGGCCTAACGCCTCTGGCCTAGGCGTCCGGCCCGGGCAGCAGGGACCCGCAGTGGCAGCGGCCCCGCCATCGTGGGCTTCGCTTTAGGCCCAGGCAAGGGACCCCTAGCTCCCGGGACTGCCAGCTTCGACCGTGTCCAGCTCCCATCGCTGGCTCCACCCCTACTTCCTGCTATCACTGGCCAGGGCGGCAAAGGCGCCTGATTCTCCGATCATGGCTGGGGGGCCGCCTTTGCCCTGCCCCCCAGCTCTTAGCTCCCCCCTGGGTTTCTGATCACTGTCAGTGGCAGGGGGCTTCTTCCTGCTTTCCCTTTCGCCTCCCTGCATTGTGCCTACATATGCAAATTAACTGCCATCTTGTTGGCAGTTAACTGCCAATCTTAGTTGGCAGTTAATTTGCATATAGCCCTGATTAGCCAATGAAAAGGGTAGCGCCGTACACCAATTACCATTTTTCTCTTTTATTAGTGTGGATTTTTACATCCCTAAAACCTGTTTAGGTGTCAGCTAATGTAATTCTCAACAGAGTGGGAGTTTAATAAATGTTATGGACAAATTTATTCTTGTTGCCCTTTAAAATTACATTAAGTAGTTCAACCATTGCCAGGTTCAAATTTAGACCTAAAAGGATTTAAAGGTGACATACATACATACATGTTTTTATTTCATCCATAATTCTCAATTTCTTAGTTGCCAATAATGTAATCCTATATAATAAAAGTCCAGTGACTGAATAGTGGAACAACCAGAACGACTGGTCGACCAGTTGCTATGATGTGCACTGACCACCAGGGGCCAGACGCTCAGTGCTGGAGCTGCCCCTGGTGGTCAGTGCGCTCCCACAGATGGGCCTGCAGGTGGAGCAGCCACTCAGGGGGCGGGTCCACAGCTGCTCGGCTGACCAGGATGAGCGGCACTCCCACAGCAGGCCTATCACCGCAGGCCATGCCACCCCACCAGTGCACAAATCCTGTGTACCAGGCCTCTAGTAAGATATAATGCCTGGATTTTATCATTAGCAATTGAGGTTTGATTTTCTTAGAGTTGAAAACTGAACTCAGTTCACTGGCAAGTGAACTCAGGGTCAGTGTTTTCAATGTTAATTATTTGAAAATGTATAACTTTACTTATTATAAAATAGATTATTATCTAAGTATTAGTTGCCAAGTTCTAGTTTATACATTTTCTTTTTAAATATTTATTGAATTTATTGGGGTAACATCTAATCTAATAAAAGACAAAAATGCAAATTGACCACACCTTCGCTATGCCTTAAGCCATGCCCACCAGCCAATCAGAGTGACTGTATGCAAATTAACCCAACCAAGATGGTGGCCCACAGCCACAGAGCTGAAGTAAGCAGGAGGCTTGCTTGCTCCAGTGATGGAGGAAGCCAGCCTGCCGCCGGCTCTCAGCTCCACTCAAAAGCAACAAAGTTTCAATTATAGAAGGTAAATAAACCCCAGATACCTGCTTTCAGCCGGCCGTGGCCACGGAGCTGGAGCGAGCAGGGGCCGGCTCTCAGCTCCACTGCAGGCAACAAAGTTTCAATTATAGAAGGTAAATAAATCCCAGAACAAAAAAGAAAAAAAGAAAAAAAGGAGAGGCTGGGAACTTCCATTGCCAACAGGCTTGGCCAGCCTGAAAACGGCCCTCAGCCCCTAGCCCAGACTGGCCAGGCACCCCAGTGGGAACCCCCACCCTGAAGGGGGTGTGACCAGCTGCAAACAGCCATCAGCCCCTCACCCAGGCTGGCCAGGCACCCCAGCGGGGACCCCCACCCTGATCCGGGACACCCTCAGGGCAAACCAGCCGGCCCACACCCGTGCACCAGGCCTCTATCCTATATAATAAAAGGGTAATATGCAAACCGACCCTAACAACAGAACAACTGGGAATGACTGGTCACTATGACACACACTGACCACCAAGGGGCAGACGCTCAATGCAGGAGCTTCCCCCTGGTGGTCAGTGCGCTCCCACAGGGGGAGCTCTGCTCAGCCACAAGCCAGGCTGACTGCTGCCAGTATAGTGGTGGTGGTGGGAGCCTCTCCCGCCGCCTCAGCAGCGCTAAGGATGTCCAACTGCAGCTTAGGTCTGCTCCCCGCTGGCAAGTGGACATCCCCCAAGGGCTCCTGGGCTGCTAGAGGTATGTCTGATTGCCCGCTTAGGCCCCCTCCCTCGGGGAGGGGGCCTAAGCCAGCAGGTGGTCATCCCCCGAGGGGTCCCAGACTGCAAGAGGGCACAGGCTGGCTGAGGGACACCCCCCCCCTCACCCGAGTGCACAAATTTTTGTGCACCGGGCCTCTAGTTGGTTAATAAAATTATATAGGTTTCAAATGTACAGTTCTATAACACATCATTTGTGTACTGTATTGTGTGTTAACCATCTAAAGTCAAGTCTCTTTCCATCAGCATTTATCCCCCTTTACCCTCTGGTAATCACCATACTGGTTATCTGTGTCTATGAGCTATTGGTTTTTTTTTTTTCCATTTTGCTTAATCCCTGTGCTTTTCTCACCCAGCATTCCAAGCCCCCTCCCCTCTGATAGCTGCCAGTCTTTTTTCTGTACCTAGGAGTCTGCTGGTATTTTGTTTGTTAGTTTATTTTATCCATTAGCTTCCACATGTAAGTAAAATCATATGGTATTTGTCTTTCTCTGGCTGGCTTGTTTCACTTAGCATAGTACTCTCCAGGTCCATTCATGCTGCAGTGGCTGCACCACCTAGCAGTGCACAAGGTTCCCTTCTTCTTCACATCCTCACCAGCATTTATTGTTTGTTGATTTATTAATGATAGCCATTCTGACATGTGAGAGGTGATACATCATTGTGGTTTTAATTTGTATCTTTTCATGTCTGTTGGCCATCTGTATGCCCTCTTTGGAGAAGTGTCTATTCATGTCCTTTCCCCATTTTCTAATAGGCTTGTTTGTTTTTGATGTTGAGTGTGTAAGTTCTTTATAAATTTTGGATATTAACCCCTTATTGAATGTATCATTGACAAATATGTTCTCATTCAGTGAGTTTCCTTTTCATATTTTTTCCTTTTTTTTTTTTATTGGTTAAGGTATTGCAAATGTGTGGTTATCCCCCCATTGCCCCTCTCACCTCCTCAATCCTGCCCTCACTCTCACCCTCACCATCACCCTCTGTTGTCTGTGTCCATTGGTTATGCTTATATGCATGCATACAAGTCTCTTGGTTGATCTCTCCCCCTTACCCCCACCCTCCCCTACCTTCCCTCTGAGGTTTGAGTATCTGATCGATGTTTCTCTGTCTCTGGATCTGTTTTTGTTCATCAGTTTATGTTGTTCATATATTCCACAAATGAGTGAGATCATATGATATTTATCTTTCTCTGACAGACTTATTTCACTTAGCATAATGTTTGCTTTTCATATTTTTGATGGTTTCCTTTGCAAACATTTTTAAGTTTGATATAGTCCTATTTATTTATTTTTTATTTTATTTCCCTTGCTGGGGAAATACAACAGAAAAAATATTGCTATGAGAAATGTCTGAGATTTTACTGGCTATGTTTTCTTCTAGGATTTTTATGGTTTTGAGTCTTAGCATTTAAGTCTTTAATCCATTTTGTTGTGTATGGTGTAAGAAGATGCTCTAGTTTCAATTTTTTTTCCAAGTAGCTGTAAAGTTTTCTCAACACCATTTATTAATATAGACTGTCTTTACCCATTGTATGTTCTTGCCTTCTTTGTCAAATATTAATTGATCATAAAGGTGTGGGTTTATTTCTGGGCTCTCTATTCTGTCCCATTGATCTATTTTGTCTGTTTTTATGCCAGTACCATGCTGTTTTGATTACTATGGGCTTATAGCATAGTTTGATATCAGGTAGCAGGATTCCTCCAGCTTTGTTCTTCTGCATTTTCAAGTATTTTACTTGGAAATGAACTAAGGAATAAATGCCTATATAGTTTGTTTTTTATATTTTGTACTAGCAAAATGAAAATTTTAAAATTAACATTGTTACTCATTTTCAAAATAATTTGATATAGTTTGGCTCATTTTTACAATATTTGACCATATTTCTGTGTTAAATATTTTTAAATCCTGCATTTAAAATGGACATTGTATTATCAGACACCATTGTTTCCTTTTTAAAAATAAGTATAAAATTTGAAAGCATTGCTTTGGAAATGGTCTCTTTAGTCTTTGCAATAGAACAGTTAATCTAGTAATGAAAAAACTTCAAATGAGGTCAGATATTTGGTTGTCATAGCTAAAAATTTCTATAGTTTTATAGAAGTTCTTCACTAATATGTAAGCAAGTTTTTATTTATACACTCACACATACATTTTTAAAAAATTAATGGTTTTATTTTGCTCTTTAAGGACTTGTTTCTTAAACATGTTAAACATTAAGATGTATTTAAATTGCAGCAAACCATACTCCCTGGGAAGATTAAGAGTTAGATAAAGCTGGAGTTTATCCAGGGTGTGAACCTGTACCCTAGCGTTTAAAATGCCAGAGCTTCAGAGCTGTTAACTAATATTGTGGCCCCTAAATCAAGTTTAACTGTTCCAGGCTTCTACTACATTTTGCCATACAGGATCCATCTAGCTCTGCTTTCTCAGAGAGGTGTACCTTTTCCTTCAGTGAATCCTAAAGTGTAGGACATAGTGCTGGGGAAAGAAAGAGATTTTACTTTGCAGGTTTGTTCAACTGTAATTCAGGCCTAATTTTGAATGTATATATGCAGCCCTAGTACTGTTTAATAGTCTAGTTCATTCCCTTCAATAGTTTCAAAAATTACTGCTTAGTGAAAGTTCATCTAGTCAGGATATCCCTGCACTCTGTCATTTTACAATTCATTTCACAGCATCTAATATTACTGTTATCTCCACTATCGCACTTTAGAATTCTCAGTCCTCTCTCTTATCAAAAGATGGGGGCATTAACTCCAATGCCGTGTAACAGACAAATCAAGGCTTAATTTCAAAATAGAAGCCTATAGTTTTGAGGCCCACCTGTTGACATAACAGACACAGCATTATAACCCCCTTTATGATGGTTGGGCATGGCTCCTGCATCATATTGCTAATTTCTCAATTGCCCTTCTTAGCATGGATTTTTCCTAATTCGGAGCTTGATGGAAAGAGATACCATTTCTGTCAGGTTTCACAAAATGTCTTGAGCCCCTTTTAACATGGGTGTCATTTAAATGTAATATTTGGTCAGTTCTTTTAGGTTTTGCCTTGATAATATTTACTTCTTTAAAGGAAATCTATATTATGTAAATGAAATGTAATGCTTACCATGAATAAGTTCATGTCCTAAAAATCTGATACTGACTATATTCTGAGTAGTTGGCATTTCATTTTGTTTTCACATGTTCATGCAAAAGAGTAGTGAAAATATTTCTGATAAAAATATTAAGGCTTACTCTGTAGATTAAGTCACAAGTGAAAATAAACTTCATAGACCTATTCTATTAAAGAAATTTTATCTGCTTCATAAAACAGTTGCATTATTTGGTGGTCTGTCTTCAAAAGTCAGTACATCTAAAAATAGCTGGGAGTTGCTGTTTTAATAAGAAGCAATGTCATGTGGGAAAGGAACCCAACCCTCTGCATGTTCTCTGCCTAGAACATAATATTCTGCATACTGGCTTTTTTATTTCACTCTTCCTGAAAGTCAGGGTTTTTCATGCTATTCTGATACAATTGAAATCGACCTTCATTATATATATATAAAGGGCCTCTCAGACTATCTATATTAGTATGAAAATAGCTTTCAGAATTGTAGTCATATTTAGGCTATATCCAAGCAGTAATGTTATGTCCTTTCCAGAAAGTAATTTATTTGGACAACATTTACATAACTCTAGGTATGTAATTGTTTATCTGCTTATTGCTTACTTAAAACAATACATTGGAGAGAGTTTTTATTTTCACTCTCAGCATTAAACATGTGGCTTTATTTTCCATTCAATTATTGATTCTTAGAAAGGAAAGGAGGGAAGGAAACATTGATGTGAGAAAGATACATCAGTGATTGCCTCCTGTACACACCCCAACAGGGCATCAAATTCACAACTTAGGTATGTGCCCTGACTGGGAATCAAACCCACAACTTTTTGGTGTATGGGATGACACTCCAATGAACTGAGCCACCCTGCCAGGGCATGTATACATGTATGTTATTTAAGAAGATAATTGGCTTTATTCTGATCTGTGTTTTCTCTAACTTTTGTTAGAGGAAAAAGGGATGAAGGTGGGAAAATTAGTAAATACTCTTTACCCTATTTCTGAATGTTCAAGTCCTGTCTCCAAAGACTAGGTCCAATTTCGCTTCTAGCACAAATTTGAAATGAAGGTAAAAGAGGTTATTAATTGCCATTTCATTGTTATTTTCTTATTCTCAGCATTCCAGTCTAAGATTAATAAATGGGTAGTATTTAAAAAATTATTCTTCTAAACTTAATGTAGTTAATAATTATATTTTTACATTTTTAAGTCTTTTGTTCATTGTCTCTGATTTCCTACTTTATATTTTTACTAGAGGCCTGGTGCATGAAATTCGTGCGGGGGGGGGGGGCCTCAGCCCAGCCTGCACCCTCTCGCAATCTGGGACCCCTCAGGGGGTGTCCAACTGCCAGTTTGGGCCCAATCCCACAGTTAGACATCCCTCTCCCAATCCGAGACCACTGGCTCCTAACCATTCGCCTGCTTGCCTGCCTGATCATCCCTAACCACTCTGCCTGCCTGCTTCATTGCCCCTAACCACTCACCTGCCTGCCTGATCACCCCTAACCACCTCTGCCTCAGCCCCCACTGCCACAGCTTCTTCGGAAGGATGTCTGGAAGGTCGTTCAGCTGTCCGGTCTAATTAGCATATTACGCTTTTATTATTATAGATTTCCAGCAAGTCTTTATTCTTCTACTAAAATGAAGGAAATAGGATGAGTGGTGGCAGATTTTAACTGTATTCTTTAAAGGCAAAATGTTAATATGAGTTATATCTAGGTGTTGGGTTACATGAATATTTGTTATATTAGTCCCTATAATTTTACTGTTTTTAATATTATATAATTAAAAAGTAAAAGGTAGACTGGGACCAGCTTATGGAAGCTTTGACCTCTAGACATAAGAGATAGAAGTTTAATTATTGGTAATTGGGAAGATACCGATTATTTTTAGTAGAAGAGCAACCTAATGAGAGCGACACTTTAAAAATTGAGTTGGGATCACTATTTAATATGGTCTAGAGAATGATGAGACTGAGGAAGACGAATTTAAGCAAATTAAACATTCCAATTTTTGAGAAATAAGTCTTTAGACAAGGTGATGGCATGGGGGTAGAAGGGAAGGGGAAGGGATGCTGCTTCTTTCTGTGATCATTTGGTAAGCATTCCCAAATGAAAGGATGTATTAACAGTCCTGCTCGGTACTTTACTACCTAGCTCAAATCTAGTTCTTGCCACATAAACATAAGCCCTCTGCATGAACTAGGTCAACATTCCAAACCAATACCAAACTGAGACATTGATCAGTAATATGGCATTACTCCTAAGACACCATGTTACCAATAATTCTGATTTAAATAAGGCTGTTCCATCTAAGAGGAGGCTGTCTATTTGGAAGAGTTCTGATTTGCAACATAGTCTGTGGCTACTTCTACAAGTTTCTGCAAACTTTTTTTTAAGCCAGTCTCTTTGTAAATGTCTCAAAGAGAAACCCGTAAATCATGATTTAATCCCACCTTAACATTGCTTCACACAAACATTCCATTTTTAAAAATATTATTGACTTTTTCCAACTTTATGACATAAATGAGTAACTTTTCACAACTATTTGGGTAGATTCCACCAACCTTATCATTTTTATATTTGTTAACTCAGATCTGACTTGAAAATAAAGGTTACTCATAATCACTTTGAGGTTAAATAGGTTTAACTTGTTCTCATACTGTTTTTCCTTCAACTATGGAATAACCTGTCTTAATTCCCTAATCTATGAATCTAAGATTTCAAAGCCTGATGTGAACTGTAATAAAAAAAGTGATGTTTGATAGATGTTCTCACCATTCCATCATTTTTTCCCATTTTCAGGATAGGAAATGCCTTTGAAACCCTTATGTATTTTTCAGCACTATAAAATAATTGTATAACATAATTTCAAGTTCAAAATATTGAGAACTTCTTAATAGGTTATTTAAAGATTTGTTTCATTAAATTGGCGTAGGTCACAAAGCTCATTAATATTAATGATTAGACTAGAGAGGTACTTAACCTCTCTAATCACCAGCAGATACAAAATATTAAACTAAATTGTGTAGCTTTATTACCTTATGTGTCATTCCAGGGAAAGACCTCATATAACAAGCAAAAGCTGAACAGTCCAGTTTTAATGTTTCTCACTCAAACCTTTGGCTTCTTCTTAACATTGATAAAGTGTAGTTTTAAAAATGACAAACAAAATTTTTATGAACTTTATATGAATACATAACCGATTAAACTAAAATAGTTGGGACTAATCCTTAAAAAAAAACCACTTATTAATAAACTTTAGAAAAGAGATAAAACTTGAGACAAAATTTATGTTTTAATATCAATTTTTAAATCACATTTGTGTTCTCTTAAGGAGATTTGCATGATGTAAGACTTTACTAATGTTTGAAAAATTATATAAATAAGAGCTGCTAAGTGATGCATCCTGTTTATTGCAAAAATATGATCTAAGCCTCAATAGCTGTCACCAGCCTTTCCTATAAAACAAGAGTGCATCAGATGGTAGTGAAGAGGGCCTGGTATTTCAATCTTGAGATGGGTAATTATGCTGTATGCAACACAGCTGATTTTACTTACTTCCACTTACATGTAAACAGGTCTTTTTTAACTGGCAATAGTGAACATAATGTGGAATATGGTTGTTTATTAGGTCACTTTGGTAAATAGAACTAATAATTTAAGACATTTGTCTACAGTAGGGGTTGGCAAACATTTTTCTCTGAAGGGGCAAATAGTAACTATTTTAAGCTTGCAGGCAATGTGACACTGCTGTGGTAACAGGAAAGCAGCTGTCTATATATTTAAAAGGCTAATATGCGAAGTGTCCCTGCAGGAGTTCGACTGGGAGACCGGGAGTTCTGTTGCTCGCTATGATGTGCGCTGACCACCAGGAGGCGGCGCAGAACGAAGGAAGGCCCCGGCCAGCAGCCGGGGAAGGGAGGCCCCAGCTGGCAGCCGATAGGCCCTAATCGCTGGCCAGGCAGGCCTAGGGACCCTACCCATGCACGAATTTCGTGCACCAGGCCTCTAGTAGACAATAAATATACAAACCAATGACTGTGTCTGTGTTCCAATGAACCTTTATTTACAAAAGCTGACAGCTAGCCAGAATTGGCCTGTGGACTATAGTTTACCAACTCCTGGTCTACATTCATTTGACTTCCTCACTTTATATTCACCCCTCTAATCAACTGGGGTTGGCTTCTCCTCACCATTCCACCAAAAATACTTCTGCCAGTGTCAGTAACATTCTCCTTGTCATTGAATCTAAAATATATTAGTCCTTTTCTCAGTTGATTCTTGGGAGCCTTTGACACTTGAATCACCCTTTCCTATTTAAAACTCTGTCTTTCCTTGGGGTCCATTATAGCATGTTTCTAGTTTTTATCCTACCTCTCAAGGTATTCCTCAGTTTTTGTGTTTTCAGAGCTCCACTTTTTTATAGCTCGTTTCTTAAATAATGGGGTGCATCAGGCATCTGTTTAAAATTTATATTGTTTCTAGAAGAGACAAATTTATAGGCACAGCAAGTATATTGCTGGTTGCCTAGAATGGCAAGGAGTGGAATGGGGAGGCAAGGATAGTTAGGAGTGTTGGTAGATGATAGCTAAAGGGTATGGGGTTTCTTTTTTTGAGTGATGAAAATGCTCTAAAATTAATTGTAGTGATAGTTGCACAATTCTATGAATATACTAAAAACTGTTGAATTATTTACTTAAAATGGGTGAGCTGTGTGGTAAATCAGTATTTCCATGAATATGTTTTAAAAATTATAAGTTAAATTCTCCAATCTTATTATTTTCCCAAAATTAAAAATAAAACCTATGCTCCACCATTTACTCAAGTGCAGACTGAACTATCTGCCAATAATTCTATTTGTGTTGAATTCATAGTAATATTCCCTAAACACTGTATATCAAATGTAAAATAAAACCCTTATTTATGAGCGCCTGATATACTCAGGATTATAAAAAAATCAACGTGTTTAGAACCATTTCGGTTTTTAGAATATACATTGTTAGTTCATTTGTTGATTCCAAGAGGATTTTGCAAATCGTAATCTGGTAATTAGGTTAGCAGGAAATTAATTTGGATGGAAAAAGAGCTCAGTCTTCATCTGTCACCAGTACAACTTAAAAATCTATTAATGGGACAACATAATTACAGTTAATAATTTCTTCTAAACAGTTTCTGCCTTTATTGACCTTATAATTAAATGAGTTATCGTGTTTGCCTGTTTTTCAGACTCTGGGCCCATATGTTGAGGGTAAGATAGGGGGTGTCCCACTATTATGTTAAAGTTAACAGTGGATTTTCAGGTGTCCCCCTATGTCAGTGATGGCGAACCTTTTGAGCTCGGCGTGTCAGCATTTTGAAAAACCCTAACTTATCTCTGGTGCCGTGTCACATATAGAAATTTTTTGATATTTGCAACCATAGTACAACAAAGACTTATATTTTTGATATTTTATATATTTAAATACCATTTAACAAAGAAAAATCAACCAAAAAAATGAGTTCATGTGTCACCTCTGACACGCGTGTCATAGGTTCGCCATCACTGCCCTATGTGATAAGTTCAGTACCCTTCATAACATGAAGCAAATGCTGAACTTACTCTTTTTATTTTGCAGAAGCAGAACTTTCAGTTAGCTTAGAAGAGGTGTAAACTGTAACTAAATTGAAATTAATACTCATTTAGGTGCACATATTGGTCCTCTTTTCCTTGAACACTGACATGACAGCACAAAATAGAAAAAAATTAAATCAACATATGTTTTTAATTACCTTTTATTAACACTGAAAATTATATTAGGTTATTTAATTTAGGATGCAAAATACACTGTAGCTCTTGAAAGTACACACACATCATCCAAATTTATGTGTATGAAGACAATAGAGTGATTTGATGAACAAATGGCATTGAGCTCATAGTCTTTAAAACTATATACTGGAAACATAATATGATTTCAGTTTGGTATCTGTAGTTTACCTGGAATTCCTCAGCTAGGATACTAATACACATTTTGAAAAGTTAAGTAATGCAGCTATTCTAAATCTGTAATGATAATGCTTCAGTAATCAGATAAGTACTTATAATTAGAATAAAGTATAATTTCCAAAAAAAAAGATAGCATCACCTATAATATTTATTACAGAAAAAAGCTCCATTTCATAGTTCTCAGTGCTATCCTTAGCATAATTTCTTACTTTATATAAGGAGCTTCATGTAATCATATCAAAACCTCTTATCTTGCTGATTATATTCAGCAACCATAGCTAAATATTTCAATGCCAAAGCTGAAAATCATAATGACATATCAGCATACACAGAATAAATTACAGTTAATGAGTACTATATGAAGTGTATTTGTATTGGCTCCAAGTTTGTGATCTGCTCATACATAGAACATTGTAATTTTTAAGAGGACAGAAAATAGTGATGATATGACTGCCAAACACATTGTATTGTCTATACAAAAACAAAGTAATATTTTAGCCAGACTGATAAGGGCATATACAGATAACGGGTTAAATGTTTTAACAGCTGAAATAGATACTTTTGATTACACATTTAGTGACTGTATTTCATGCACAGTTTTACATAATTTTTTTTTCACAGTAGAAAATCCTCAGGGAGATCTTTTATTTCATTCACTTCCTTCTTATAAGGTAGTAGTTGTTTTTCTTTTACTAGTATCCTCCACTCATAATTTTCTAGGTGAAAAGATAATTGTATCATTTCTAATTCTGATATCCAATTTAAGTTTAAAAGCTAAGCAATGTAAATTTGGTTTAATTCGTATCTGGTTTATATCGGTATTATTTAGAGGCTGTTTCTGCTTGGATAATTTATGGAGAGGCTAATACATTTCTCTCTTGGAAAATGTGTATGTGTTCCTAATTCCTAACTAATGGGAAAGCAAAGGGCATTTTTACTGTCAGCTTTCATCAAGTTAGACCCCTCTGAAGACCTCACTAGATTGTTTCCATGGAAATTTTGCTAATGGCTATGTGCAACATTATCCAGGTACTTGTAGACAGTATTACAAATTAAAGATGAAAAGGAGTGGGTGAACAATACATCTTCTCTTTTAAGAAATTGGCAGGATGTTAATCTTTGCACTTTCATTTTTACTTTGCAGTGTTTTCAGATAGGGTGCAGAAGTTTAAGTTTGGTATTATTATTAATGCATGACACCAGCTTAGACAATTTAAGTAATTAATTTCCTAAATGGGTTCTGAGTTGTAATCTTATATGTATAAGGCAGAAGAAAGAGAATAAATCTTCTAGTCTGTGTATGTTTAGTTAACAATATTAGTGATTATAATGGGTTTTACTGGAATATGGAAGACTGAAGGCATATTTAAAAATAAGCCACCAGTTTTATTGCCTGTATACTAACATACTAAATTACCTTGATCCATGTAATAAATGCCCACCATATATTACCACATACCACATAGAAAACATGTGCTAATCTAGTGATACTCATCCTTTGTGGAACACCTACTTATACTAAATAGTGGCATTCCTAAAGAGGGTCAGCCCCAGGTTCCCCTTCCTTCTCATTCTGCATTCTTTTCTAAGGCAATTTCATCCACTCTTATAATTTTAATATCAATATATCAGTAACTCTCAAATGTTTATCTCTTACCTAAACCTCTTTTCTGGCTTCCCAGAATTACTTCACATATTTTCAGGGAAATCTCACAGACATCAAGCTAATAACATCTGAAGCTGCACTTTTGATTCCCCCCTTCAAATCTTCTCTTCTAGAGTTTCCTATCTTAGTTACATCTATCCAGTTTCTCTTGCCAGAAACCTGAGAGTCATTCTTGACTTTTTCTATTCCTTCAACCCCTCCGCCCCAACTCAAGTCTGTCACTAAGTGCTATCTCTTCTGCCTCTAAACCACATCTGAAGTTTTCATACTTCTCTATCACAGCTGGCATTACATTCGCAGAGGAAGTATTATTCTAATAGCATCTTGGTTGCTTTTCTCTGTAGTTTTAACACCTAACTATTTTTCTCTAAAACTTTTTGTTGTTGTTGTGTTTAAACTTTATATAAATGAAATCAATCGGTATGTGTTCTTCAGTTCCTGTCTCTAACATTGTTTGTGAGAGTCATACAAGATGTTGTATTTAGCTGTAGTTTATTTTGATGTCTGTGTAATATTTCACTGTATTACTATACTACAATTTTTTATATAGTCTTCTGTTGAAAGAAATTTTGGTTACTTCTGTTTTATGGTTCTTTTGAATAATGGTACTATCAATATTCTTGTACCAATCTCCTGGTATCCAAATGGGTACAATTCTGTTGAGTGCAGTATTCTACTTAGGAGTGAGTTTCTGGGTCATAGGTTGTGCATATATTCCACTTTGGTAAATATTGCCAAACAAGTTTCCAGAATGGTTATACAAATTTCCATCCCTCCCAGCAGTATGGTTTCTAATATATTTTTGTATGTTTTCGGCTATTTGGACATCCTCCTCTGTGAAGTGTCTGTTCAAGTCTCTTGTCTTTTTTTCTTTTTTTTCTTTAACCAGAGAATATCTGTCAATCCAGGGCATTCTTGGACACCTTTCTCAGCTGGGGAAACTGCCAGGAAGTCTACCAGGAGAAGGGCTGTGTTCCTAAGTATTAATTCCTCCACCTCTTGCATTCCACCACCAGCCAGGCCTCCAAATCATTCACGTTAGCTAGAGTGGAGTCCCTTTGAACAATCTATTTGGCATCATAAGAATCTTCTCATAGTTTCTTCCTTCTTCCAAGCCAAACACTACCACCCAGGTGGCTTTTTAAAAATTTGAGATATAATTGACATAACATTGTGTTAGTTTTTGATGTATAATATAATGATTTTACATATATTGTCCATTTTTAAACTGAGTTTTGTCTCTTTTACTGATTTGTAGGGATTTTTATGTATTCTAGATGTGAGTCGTTGTGGCTAACCTTTTGACTCTTTTGATGATGTGTTTTGATGAAATCTAATGTATTCTAACTTATTAATCATTTTCTTTATAGTTAGTATATTATTTACTAACAGCTTACATGCTACTAAAGATTACATAGTTAGTATATTTTCATGTCTTTTTGAAGGAGTCTTTATATACCCCAAGGTAATGGAGATATTCACTTATACTTTCTTTTAGTTTTTTGTTTTACCTTACCTATTTAGAACCACAGTTCATCTGAAAGTAAGAGGCCACATGAGCAAAAACAGGGAAGAAAGTGTGGGATATGTGGGAGATAGTGAGTACACCAGTTTGGTTGGAATAAGAGTTTTTGGAGGGTCTTGTGGGAAATAAAACTAGAAAGTTAGATCAAGGAAGATTGTGTCGAACCAAGGAGACTGAAAAAATGTTACCCTTCTTTATTCTCACATGAGCAGGTATCATTAGCAGTGGCTTCCATCTTACTTTTGTCTCAAGAGGGATCGTGCAATTGTGTGGATGACTCAGTACAAATCAACCACCCTCTTTACCGCCAATAAAACAATAGCAACAACAAAGCGAAATAAAACAAAACTATCTTACTTATTTACTTTATTTTTATGTTTAAAAAAATATTCATTTATATGGAGGGTATGTATAACAATATCTTGGCCTAGTTAGATATTATGAAATTACTTCTTTTTTTAAAAAAAAAAACATACAAATCTAGTAAGTTTTTAATAAGTTAGGATAAATAATAGCAGTATCTACTGATACTTCTGTTAAATAAACAAGCAACAAAAAGTCCTTCAAGAAATACTTTTTATTAATTATCTAGTCATTATATTCCTTTGGAAGATAATATAAACTCTCTGCTCTTACTTTAACATGTTTTTACTTAAAATACAGTTTTCCTTGTATGAACATATCCTTTGTACCTGGTTACTGGAAGAATGAGGATGTAATGTTCTTATAAACTTTTTTCTTAAACACTTGACTATGTAAAAAAGTGAAGTATTGCCCAGCCGGGATAGCTCAGTGGTTGAGCGTCATGGTTCAATTCCTGGTCAGGGCATGTGCCTGGGTTGTGGGCTCGATCTTCAGTGTGGGACCTGCAGGAGCCAGCCAATCAATGATTCTCTCTCATCATTGAGGTTTCTATCTCTCTCCCTCTCCCTTTCTCTCTAAAATCAATAAAAATATATTACAAAAAAATAAATATATTTTTTTAAAAAGTGAAGTACCATACTATCTAAAGGTGTGTGTGTACATATATCTAGATATGTATGTTATATACACATATATTAAAATATTTGTATTTAATTGGTTTCACCAAGTAAGATTAGAGTTGTTTAGTTTTAGTTTAAAAGTAGTTTTGGTATATGATTGACAAATTGTTGATACATTTGATAACTTGCAACTGGAGTTTATGCCACTAAGATATTTCTCTTAGTTAGTATTATATAACTACAGGCCTGGTGCATGAAATTCGTGCACTCAGCAAGGGGGGCAGTCCCTCAGCCTGGCCTGCACCCTCTCACAGTCCAGGAGCCCTAGGGGATGTCCGACTGATGTCTTAGGCCCGCTCCCCGCAGAAGCCAGCAGTTGGACATCCTTAGTGCTGTCGCAGAGGCAGGAGAGGCTCCTACCACTGCCGCCGCGCTCACCAGCCATGAGCCTGGCTTCTGGATGAGTGGTGCTCCCCCTGTGGGAGTGCACTGACCAACAGGGGGCAGCTCCTGTATTAAGCGTCTGCCCCCTGGTGGTCAGTGCGCATCATACTGACCAGTTGTTCTGCTGTTCGGTCGATTTGCATATTAGCCTTTTATTATATAGGACTAGTGGCCTGGTGCACGAAATTCGTGCACTGGGATGGGGGTTGGGGGGGAAAAGGCCCCTCAGTCTGGCCTTCATCCTCTCCAACCTGAGACCCCTCAGGGGAATGTCCAACTACCTGTTTGTGCCCACACTTTTAACAGATAACAGCTCCATTGTTGTTTCTTTCTTATGCTTAAAACCATTGGAATTAGTAGGTATTCAAAGTGTGTATACATTTTGGGGGGACACCCTGTATATCTCTAGTCAGCGGTGAAAGAAACCAACAGCAGATTTGGAACCCCCAGACAGGAAACCTCGCTCACTCCCCACATGTCTCCCCACTTCACTTTCCACCTTCATGGGCAGCAGGAGGATCAATGTTTTTCTCTCATTGATTCGGAAAAGCACATCCTGTCACCCGCTGCCTGGCAGGAGTGCGCTAGGCCCCAAGCAAGCGAGGCTCAGTCAGGGCAGCCTTCACTCATGGGTGCTGGCACCCAAAGTGCACATTCCTCCTCTACAGTCGCCCTGACTATCCCACTGTTTCACTGAGAGGACGGAATTCCTTTCTGCCTCTGGGTTCTTGATCTTGAATGCTGACCGAAGGCACCTCAGCGAGGGCCGCCTGCGCCCACCAGGTGTGTCTGTCTGCACCTGCTCCTGCCTCAGCACCTGCATTAATCCCCAGAGGTGATCTCGTAGCTGCACTGGCCTCCGTGGGAACAGGGCATCACCACTCCGCCCTCTCACTGTCATCTCACAGGCGCCCACCCTCAGCACCCAGAACACCCAGACACTCTCCAAAGGATGTGAGCGCATCAGAGGGGATGTGTGCACATCCTGTGGGGGTGTTAGGCATGCCAGGTTGATGGAAGTGTGGTGGAGGGGTGGGGGGGAACTTGTGCACGCCTTGCTTTACAACTGTTGCAGGTGTGGGAGGGTGACAGTGTGCTGGGGGATGTTGGAAGATATATGTAGAGCTAGACAACCCAAAGAGAAGCACCCCTTAAATATGAGCAATTGAACTCTCATTAAACATAATGCTTTTTTGTACATCCTTGTTGGGTCTAGACTACCATTGCTTTGTGCCCTGACAGTAAATTGAAAAGAAGTTGTTTGAAAACATGCTTCCTTAATGGATAGACCCTTCCAAACATTTTTGGAGGAGTAAACAATAAAGTTAGAGAGTTGATTCTGGTTTGCTAAGCAAATTTGTGACTTTCTAATTATATTCTCAAGGATAAAAGGTTGGTACACTATCCACAAATCAAAAAAAAAAAAAAAAGGAAAGCTAGGAGTATTTTCCTCCTTAAAATGTCATGGAAAAGTTTTTGATCAGGCCCATTCCTAATATTTTTAGGCCTGAAGCAAGAGTAAAAATGGAGCCATGGACTATATGTCTAAATTTAGAATCATTAAAGCTACCAACCTGTTAAATAAAATTGATCTTACTCCTTTCTGGATAAGATACCTTAATAATGTCCTGGAAGGCCAGATTTGAATTTAAAATTTTGGACTCTTTGGGGTTTAATGCCAGAGCATGGCAATGTGGGGAGCAGGCCAGCTTCCCTTCCGTTTTTAGCCTTATCTTAGGTTCATTGCTACCTTCCTAAAGAACAACTGCTCTTGGCTACTCCATGGATAAACATAGATTCTCAAATTCTAAAGATAATCTCTTTACATATAGACACGAAACACTTAAAACCACTTCTATATTCTCCCTTATTATTTTTTAGAATTTTTAATATGTTTTTGATTTCAGGGATAGGGAGAGCTATAGAAACATCAATGATGAGAGAGTCATTGATAGGCTGCCTCCTCCCTTATTCTTGAGGTCTTCTCTAAGTCATTGTGGGTTAAAAGGAAGGAGCATGTTTAAGTCCCAGCTTGGAAGCTGTTGTGTTAATTGTTAACTTTTGCTGAGTCTGTACATTGAAAAAGGTAGCAATCTCAGCATGTTAAGATCATAACTGTTAGATGCTTAGAGACAGCAGCAGTGCTGATGTGAGGCATTAATGGCTGGATGGATCCAATCAGATATGCCACCCCCGGTGTCTTTATGTAATGGCATTTACCAGATTTCAAATGGACTGCTGAGAAAGATGAAATATAATCTCATGTATTATCTCTGTCTTGAAAAAATAGATAATGAAATTGTTCTCTTGCTGGCATCTATTTTATTAAACTTTGCAGAGTCAACTAAAGAACAGATGTCCCTATAGAGTTGAAACCTTATGCTAATGTGGAGTGTTATTAAGTGCGTTTGTGAGTTCTAGGAACAATGATGTTAAGTAGAGCAGGTAACATTTATATTGTATTTCTTTTAAACCTACTCAGAATAAGATGGCATATTTGGGGGCTAGCTGGATAGAAAAAGAACGATAAATTGTACACAACTAAATTCTTTTTTCTTTTTCTTTCTTATAGAATCTGGAGAAAGTTCTTGTGGAATTCAATCACAAGGAGTTGTTTGATTTCTATAACAAGGTAAGTATTTTAAAAATAATTTCTAAGAAATGGGTTTTTCCCTAATGTTTTCTTCATTTTATGAATTCTTATTTTTAAATTCCCTATTATGGAACTAAGTTCTTTAAACTTGACTTGTAAACACCTTATGTTTCACAGTAGGAAGCATTGCTGAGATGAGAATCTGACAAACTAAATCAGGAAGAAATGGAAATGGTTTTAATTAAAGCAATAGGAGTATTGCTGTAAACAATATGTAATGACTTATGTGGTACCTAGCCACACTGGCACATTAGATATAAAGTAATGTTAAATATTTTAATTTCTGTGTACAAAAGAAAAGGAAGATGCCAGGCCTTAAAGATTTATCTTTGAGTATTTTTGATGATTCTTTCCAAATACTGATTTTGTAATCTAGGAAATTCCCCCAGACACACACACCTTTAAAAGTCATATAATGAGCATTTAAAATGAAACAGTTGGGTGTACGTAAAACAGTAATATTTAGAAATACTCCTTTACAAATTTGAAAATTTAGCAAGCACTAATCCTAATATTGTCACTAAAAAAGAAAAAAATGTAAGTGGTGTATTTATTGCTGTGAATGAATTTAATATGCATAATTCCCAATGCCATCCTTTCCCTTCTATTTGCATGTTTCTAAACAGCACTTCCTATGCATTTCTCTTTCTTTACCAGCTCTCTCTCTTTTTCTTGTCTTTGTAAATAGCTAGAGACCATCCAGGCACAGCTGGATTCTCTTACCTGATGTTCCTGAAGACTGCTTTCCCCATCACACTCCTGCCACTTCATCATTTTGCTTTGAAGACAGACTGCCAGGTTGTGTTTTATGAAGGATTCAGTAGTTTTCTTCTTGTAAATTATATGGTTTATCACTTCTTAGACAAATAGTAGCTAAAGGAAATAATTTTCTGAGGACTAAGATTCTAATATACATTCTCTAGTTCCATGAGCCAACAGCAAGCAAGCAATTGTTAAGAATACTCTTGCTTTCAAAAAAACAAAAGTGAACACCATATTGTTTTTACTGCCCTATTTTTTCTTTATTGCCCACATGCATTTTTTACATACTTGATGATACCTATAGGTATCAAGGAGGGTCCATGGATATAAAGTATACTGTGTACCGTAGAATACAGAACTCAACAATTACATTGATAAAAATAAGAAAGCCGCCCCATGCAATCAATACATTACAGTATTTTTCCTGAATAGAATGAGTATACTTTGCTTTGTAAATAATATAGGAAAGAAATTAAAAATAGAGCTGGTAGTAGTTATCCAGAGATTCCAGTGTGAGCTTCTCTACACACTTTTACTTTTTCTCTGAGTTTAATGATTTAATAACAGTTCTTTCTACTGCAGATAGTAGAACTAATTATTCATTTAATAATGATTCATTTCATAATGTGGGAGACAGATTCAGATCATGAAGAAAAAGAATTGTAATGAGTGCTGAAGGGGTATCCTTAAAATTTCAAAACAGCTTTTACATTCTTTTTCTGTAAATATGTTAATTCATTTCATTCAATAAAATGTTTGTCTCAGAAGTAGTTGAACTGAAGTGCACAATACTTTATGCTATGAATATATATAAATATGAGTATGGCTGTAAAAAATAATATCAATTGTATTTATTGTTTTCAGAAAGTCAGAGAAGGAGGGACGGGGGGGGGGGAGAGAGAGAGAGAAAGAGAGAGAGAGAAAGATTCAAAATGCTTTTTCTTAACATGAAGGAATTTTATTTCAGAAATGTCCTAAACAAACAGAGCCATTAATATTTAATCACATTCTTTATATGAGGTATCTGAGTACTACAAGTGTTAAATGTCTCCCAAATAAAAATTCAATATATATAATTTATGCCCTTATTTATATTTGTGCTTCTGTGTTGTCGTTTACAAGGATTGGGAGTTTGGATTATTTCAGTATTTCAGAAAATAAATGTTGTAGTTGCTGTCCATAGTTGATTGATTTAAAAAGTTTTTAAACTTCCATTGACAGGATATCTGGAAGACATATTTTTAATATAATGAGATTTGTCTTCAAAGGTGTCTTGTGGGATAGATCTGTCTTATTTGTTTATACTCTGTTCTGCCAGACCCCAGAGGGAACTTCCTACTATAAACATTTTGACAAATATTTTTTTAGATTTCTTATGTACAAATAAACATATATCATCTCAAGTTGAATTTGTTAGGCCTTTCTGACCATATGAATAGGTAGAAGTTTTCATTGGTTTCATAGCCAACTTAACTCCTAATGTAGGTATCTAAATTAAATGTGACAGTTCAAAATGAATTGTCTAATAGTAGCTCATTTTATGGCCCCTAAAAGAGCTGGTTTTATAGACTCTAAATGTATATCTAAACCTAAACAAACACGTGGTAAATAGTTCAAGAAAGTCTGATCACAGGCATTGAAGGAAGGACAATTAGAAGGTCTAATTCCAACTAAGAACATATATTTCCCTGAAGTATATTTATTTGCAGGTCATTTTCTTCCCTAAGGCACCACTTTTGTTTCGATACACAAGTCAAAGAAGATATCATTCCCCGAAAGTATTAATTGCATGTTACTTTTTAATAGAAATAAGATGGGTGAGAGAATAAGTGGGGACTTGAACATACTATCTTAGCAAATAAATATGCCTTGCATGAGTGTTTGACATGAGGATTGAATAAAAGTAGAATTACGTGTTAGAAAGGAACCAATGTACTATTTCTGTACCTATTACAAATAATATATGTAATTATTCAATTATAAAATATGTTTATTTTTAATTAGGAAATACCAAAAATTATAAGTAACCTATATTTATAGAGTCACATAATTTAGAAATGGCCAATAGGTTTTATTGATTTTTTTTTTCTATCCGTATATCCATATATGTGATATTTATTTCTGTAGCATTACTTTCACTTTAATTTTTGCCAGCCACATGGAAACTGGAAATTATGTTTCCATCCTCTGCAGCTACTGCAGCCATATGACTAGGTCTCACCCATGAAATGTAAGTGGAAATGATATTCATCTTCACTTTTCTGTATCTCCAAATCTGAAACATAGATTTGGAGATGAGTGAGCTTTGACTGAGCAAAGATTATTCCTTAAAGGGTAGGGAGCAACAACGTGGAAGGGAACTGGGTCCCTGAATGTCCTCATGGAGCAGTATTGCTGATATACTCTTAACAAACTGCTATCTCCAGCCTGTTAACATGAGAAATAAAATATCTTGTTCTAGCAAGTACATTTGGAATCTTAATATAGCAGTTTAGCACATAGCCTAACTAATATGGGGGTAACATGATTTTAAGTAGCCAATAATTTAGAGCATTTATATTTTTAAAGAGAGATAAATATTTTATGTCATACAGTTCAAATATATATGAATGTTAAAGAGAAATGGGCAACTTCAGGCTAAATTCACAGCTACTGGGAGGTGTATTCACCCTACTCCCCCAGTGTGGCTACATGAAGGGAAAGTTTGAGAAACCATAGGTTACATTGTAAATTTCTCAAAAAAATAAAATAAAATCTTTACATAATCCCTTTTCCACTGTTGAAGAAGAGGGCCAGGACAGTTCTGACTTGTTCAGGCTCATTACTCAGAAGCTGCTCAGGAATTAGAATTTAAGTTTCAGTTGAGTCTATTTTGCTGCCCTGAAACTTTGTCATTATTATGCAAATAGTTCTACTCAATACACCAGCCTCATTTAATGCTAATATTAGAAACACATTTATTTGAGGGATTTTATAGTAAAGTTTAATGGCATATATAAATTTGGAGAATTTCAAGATTTTATCATTGCTTCCTTGCCACTGCGCCGCCGCTCCCCCTACCCCCCGAATCTTTTAAAATGTCTCTTGGCTTTTCTCTGAATTGTAAGGTTGTGCTAGCTGACTGGCAGCCCACGATTCAGATAGAAATGCTGGCAGTTTTCATAGCCTGCTTTATTTGTTTTATTGGAAATGGAAAGTTGTTAGTTTTTGTTTCAAAAGAAATAGTCTGCAAAGACAAGAACGTTGAAGCGGGGCCAGTCTATAAATATGTAAGGAAAAGGATGCTACAGGATTAGAGAAAATGTTTTAAGTCTTCAAGGCAGGAAAAATAATGAATATATAATAATGTCTCCTTTGTAAAACCAGAGTTCAGTCATTTTTAGCATCTTTTAATGAGAATTTGTGAATCTCATTTTATAAAATACTTGGTGTTTTTTTTAAAAAAATTGTTTCTTCAAAGGAATCTAAGTAGGGGAAAGAAGGGAAAAGCAGTTAATAGTAAATGTAATAGTTGCATTTATTTCTGAAACTGCATTTTAAAGAATACAATACATCATACCTGAATTGTTTAAGGAAAAGCCAATAAGGTTTTTCTCATCTATAATAAATGTAGATGTGCTGTGAGGCATGGAGCTCAGTGATTTCTCAAGGTCTTTTCCCATATCTCCTTGCTTCTGAGATTCCCACATTTCTTTTGTGCTATTTCTAGTCCATATTTCAGATTGTTCCTACAGGTTCAGCCAGCATACTCATTAACAAAGCAGAAAGCTGTCCCCCAAAACAGGCTGCTCTAACACTTCAGCATTGGAAGCTTCAGCATCCCTTCCTGTCCAGGAGTGTGGTTATGCTTTGGCAGCAGAGCACAGTAATTTTCCAAATGATCAGAGAAAGTAGTGGCTCACACAGCCCAGACCATGTGCTCAACTTTGTAATCCAGCCTCTCACTCTACTGCATGCTGATGTAAGTAGTCCCTTGAACATCAGGGTACTTAAGAAATATTGGCTGAGTGAACTAATAGAGTACATAAATAGTTTTTGCCCTCTTCTTCTCTTATTTGACCAGTACCATCTGAATTCTAGAAAACAGACCACACCATCATAAACCTCAGATTTACAAGAGTAGTTTTCAAACTGCTTTAATTAAATACATTGGTAATCCCACTAGGGAGTAGCCGTATCTGGGGAGGATCTCCTGAAGTTGTTGATCCTTTCATTCATGGAGCAAGAGATATACAGGAGGAGAATGAAAGCCTGGTAACAAAGTATGTTCTGTACTTTACTTGTCCAGGATGCTAGAGCAAGTTCTCACTTCTGTGAGATTTATCATAGTCATGAAGTTGACCTGGGCATGCTCTGGTGCTAATGCTGCAAAGACTGCAAAACAGCTGCGTTCCTACCAAATTCAGAGGTGACTTATGTGATGAGGTCAAATGAAGTGTTCCAGAAGACATCTCAATATGCCGTTATATTATGATTATGTTAAATATGTATAGATTTTATGAGCTCATTACCCAGATTTTAATTTCCTGTAGAAAGCAGTATGTCTTGACTAAAAGCACACAAATATATACACTGACTACAAAGAGGCTTTCCTCACTGACGTGGGGCAATTCAATGACAAAGTTTTAGAAAGAAGTCTCCCCTTACAAGATGGTTCCAAGTTATCAAAAACATATAGGCTGGAGAAGAATCTGAACAAGCTGACACAGATATAATGCAGAATGTGAGCAAAATGCAGAGAGCCAGGCAGAAAGCTGTTCAGTGTCATTTTACTTAAAATTTTCCCTATGCAACCAAGTCCATGCCTTTAAATCAGGGGTGGGAGCCCTTTTTCTGCCAACGGCCATTTTGGATGTTTATAACGTCTTTCTCGGGCCATACAAAATTATCAACTTAAAAATTAGCCTGCTATATTTGGTCAAACATTTAATTAACTCACCCCTAATGCTAGGGCCAGACCAAATGATTTCTTGGGCTTATACGGCCCTCAGGCCAGACGTTCCTCACCCCTGTAGTATAGAGCCCAATACGAGGGATCAGTTTCTTCTTGAAAGAATGACTGTAACACCTTTCTACCTTGTGGCAGAAAAGGCCCTCTTTGTCAGAGTTTTGGTGTTTCATATTGAAATGTATGTTCTGTACTTTACTTGTGTGATCTTAATTGACTGGAGTAGAAATAAAAAGTCAGCAAGTTTGGGTACATCAGCTTTCTGGACTTGCAAGTTCCCCAGAGCGTGCTTGAGGGGCTCTGGGAGTGGCCATCTTTGCCGTTAGCCTCCCTTGTAAAGGGAGGTCTTAAAAAGTGCTTCCAGGTGGGCTCAGATGTGTCAATAGTTTCCCTGACCTGACAGACCCATAGAGTGTGACCACCATCTGCAGGGTTATCCCTTCAGCACTAAATGAGAATTTGCCCAAACGTGCTGATTTTATGGTGCTTTGGCTCTCCTCTACTGGCTCTGGAAACCATTCCTTCCAGCTCTGAGTCTTCCTGACTTATTTTCCTTGGTTAATGCTATTCCCCCAAATGCATTTATACTTTTGGGCCCCTTTTCTTTAGATTATACTTTCAGTTAAATTTGTAACCAATATAATCTCAAAAACATTTAAATTAATTTTCATATTTAGCACTATGGTCTATGCTGAGAGTTCCAGGATTTCAAAGTGTCTGCCTGAAAAGATAGTACCTCACAAAGTCAAATTTTCTTTCTACAGAATCATATTTTTTGAGAAGTAAAAAAATTCTCTTATGATTAAATAATTACTTATTTCATCAGCTTTCTAAGACTAAATATGTATTTTAAGTTTTACTATAGAAGCCACCTCGATTTCATAAGCTTATCTGTATAGGGTTTGAAACAGAACATTTTTGTGGGGAGAAGGTGAATGTTTTATAGAGAAAGGGATACTTCTGGTTTCTGCCTACTTTCCTGTTGCTCTTTCTCTTAAGGGATAATGACTTGCTGTTCTGTTTGGTAAGTTATAAAGTATTGATTGGCCATGCTTACTGATGGACGGAGTACTCTACAAAGACCTTGTCTGCTCTTGGTGAGCCTCGGTGACACTTCATGGCTGGGAATTGCCAGAGAACCCGGGATCCCTCAGGGCCTGGCCATCTTTCTCTGCTGCAGTAATGTATCATTGCTTTAGTTATGGGCCATGTGGCTGGAAGGAACTAGTAATTTGAGGTGAAGCTGAGGTGTGTAGGGGAGGAGGGCAGGAGGATCTTTCATTGACCCCGAGAGTGAGCCATGTGCTCTAAACCTAGCTTTAGGTAAAGTTTCAAGCTCTGAAAGTGTCACTTTGTTTCTCGTTTGCTATTAGTCTTTCGGTGTGCAGCTCCTTTGGGAATATCAAGGGTTGAGGAATGATTGGCAGGACAAGATTTGGGCATTTGGAGGTTCTCTAGTCAAGTGCCATTAAATGCAGTCACAATTTTCCTCCTGTCCCTTATAGCTCTTCTTAGCAAATCTGTCTTACTTTTCAGTGGTAAGCGTGCAGTGGGCGATGGACAAAAATATCAAAGGCATCATTCATACCTTTTAACTCTCAAGTGGGCATTGAGTAAGAAAAGAGGGCTTTAAAATCAATGACTCACACTCCCTCTGAAGAAGATCAACTTGACACTTCTAACCATCCTTTCTAAATAAGCAAACTATCCACTTCTCTGAGAACAGGGGAGATACAGCTGAGTCAATTTCAAAGGCTCCTTGGCTACTCGCCTGCTACAATAGACCAGTGAGACCAGTTTTTGCCAGCATGGGAAGTGACCTCATTCACCTTCCTGTACATTTCTTTTTTTTTTAAATGTATTTCATTGATTTTTTTTACAGAGAGGAAGGGAGTGGGATAGAGAGTTAGAGACATCGATGAGAGAGAAACATCGATAAGCTGCCTCCTGCACACCCCCCACTGGGGATATGCCCACAACCAAGGTACATGCCCTTGACCAGAATTGAACCTGGGACCTCAGTCCACAGGCCGACGCTCTTTCCACTGAGCCAAACCAGCTAGGGCCCTTCCTGTACATTTCTGAGCAAGAACTTGAACTTGAACTTCTCCCTCCAGCTCTCTAGCACTCTAAGGAGGTATAAATGTGCCTTCTGGTAGTCTGACAGGATTCTGTCTTGACCACTTGCTGAATTTGTGGAAGGAAAAGAACAATGAAAAGCAGTGCTCCTCTCTTTTCAGACTCAGCATTTACCATGCAAACACAGCTAAGTAGGAATCAGAAAAAGGAGAATGAGATTAACGGACTGACCAAGTTACCCTTATATGCTCCAATAACAGATCTCCAAGCCACTTTAGGGCTACTTTTGTGCCTCCTTTTCTAAATGTGTTGTGTTATCTGCAAGTGGGGCTAACACATCAAATGAAACCCACAGGATTTGCTTCAGATGGGAATGAATGAAAGAAAGACTTCTTCCATGTGTTGGTTTTACCCCTGAAATAGCTAACCCATCCCAGTGTGTATCAAAAGCAGAGCAAACTGATTCTGCAATGCCAAGTTGTTTCTGCCTCACATAATTAACCACTACCGTGCCCAAGTCTGTGTGCTTACTGGCCGAACTTCATCACAAAATGTGTTACAGGCTGGACAAAACCATTTTCTCTAATTATATGTGATGTTTAGCTTTAAAGAGCAGTTCAGCCCCCTGCAGGGAGCTCTGAAATATCCCAGGATATGCTTCAGAGTAAATTTGCTTGTCTTTGCTTGCTTCTCCTTCGGGACTGCCGTTGTGGGGGAGGAGAGCCATGTGGCAGAGGTTCCGCTCCCAGACCCAGCAGCATGTCCTCAGTTTTGTCCCTCCAGCCGTAGCATGTTCCCAGCTTCCTCCCTGCATGTTCCCAGGGTGGGCAGAGTGGGAGCCCAGACCACCAGGAACTTGCCTTTCATGCTAAGACAGACTCTTTAGAAGTCAGACAGCTTGAGACCTTCAACAGCAGTGCCCAAGATGCCCAGACAGAGCCCTGCTGTATTCTACTATGAGGTTTCTGCTGCAGAAATATAATAAATGAATTAATTAATCAGAAGTTGCTTTGCATATATACCTTGATTTCTTCATTTTGTTAAAGAAAAAGGAAGGAAGGGAATACTAGAGAAAGAAATGGACAAAGGTGTGTGTGTAGTCATTATAGTTAAGAGAAATGCATTTTGGTAGTCATCTGATTATCATTCCCAGATAGGATGCTAGGCAAGACATTAGCTGGACAATTCTGCTTATTCCTTTACTCATTTATACACTTATTTATTCATTAACTAATAGACCAACAAATGAGCTCTCTTATTCTGCTTGAGTATTAGGATCTACAATAAAGGTATTGCCCCAGGACCTCAGGAGGAGGCTGATCAGGGGTTAGAGAGGCTCACCCAGCTGACTCCTCCAGCAGCAATGTGGTGGAAGGGAAGATGGGCCACCTCAGTGTGGGCCACCTCTGAGGAGCTACGGTTGTCCCTGTTCAGGCACAGCATTACCTTCAGCTTCAGTGCCTCAGTTAATGAGACTATTAATAAATGAGTAAAACAGTATAGTTCTGGTAACAGACTAATTAACTGTCTGCTTCATGCCAGCTAGGGTGTTAGGTGCCAGGAATTCAAAAGAAAAAGGCAGGGTCTCATCTCTGTGGCCTTAATACCAGGAGGAACATCACCCAGCTTGACGGGCAGCAGATGTACTAGTAATACTGAATACAGGAAGCACAGCAATGACCCATTGGAAATGTACAGTCCTTTACAGTTTACAAAGCCCTTTCATACTCCTAATAGTATTTGATCCTCACAGTATTCTTGTGTAGTAAACTGGACAAATATCATTTCTATTTTATAAATGAATAAACTGAGACAAGTCACTTGCCCAAGATCACAGAGATATACTCAGAATTTCTGAGCCTTAGTTTAGGGCTCTTTAAAAAAAAAAGTAATGCTTTAATACAATAAAGAATTATTAAGTTATGATAAAACACTAACTATAAGACATAAGAAAACTTTATAGGGGCCCATAGGGCTGAGAGAGTGCCCACAGAGGAATAAACTTGGAAAAGGAGTCCCTTCCTCTCTAGAGGGCCTCTTTGTTTATTTCTTTTTATTGATTTTTAGAAAGGAAAGGAAAGGGATAGAGAGAAACATCTATGAGAAAGAAACATCATCAATTGGCTGCCTCCATCACGCCCCCTACTGGGAATCAAGCCCGCAACCTGGACATGTGCCCTGACTGGGAATCAAATCAGTGACCTTTTATTTCATGGACGATGTTCAACCACTGAGTCACACTGGCCGGGCTAGGGCTCTTTTAATATCATTTTTTTGCCTCGGCTCTGAATGTCCCCTTTAATACCTGCTCTGTAATAATGATTGGAATCCCTTTAAGCTCTTCTCCTTTATGGTGAGCACCATGGTAAGCTTTCTCAGTAGAGGGCACTGGAAAGAAAATGTCGGTCACCAGTGTGAATGTGAGGCCATCTGGTGGTGCTCTGCCCCAGCCACGGGTCCAGAACACATAGTCCTTTGTCCACCTTGCAGCCCTGGCCTAGTTTGGTGAGCTCTTTCCTGTGGCCCTCTCCACAGATACTGCATACTCTAAGCCTCTTGCCCAGGACAATACCTCCAGCCCCTCTGATGCCCACTCTCTTCCTCACCAACTAAGACTCACCTGTGCCCTGCTTCCCTCTGCTCACTTTCCCTGCCCCTCAGGTTTGCAATCCTGACAATGGGCACTGAGTGTGCCAAGCCTTCTACAAACAGTGGCATTCTCCGTGCACATCTGGTTACTGACTGTGCCTTACCTACGTCCCAGAGGGTTGTTTCCTGCTCGCCCAGTGACTGGGCAAACCAACCAACTTGTCTTCCATCCAAATATATTTCAACTACACCTTCTCCAAAGAGGTATGAACCCCAGCCTTGAGGAAGGGGATCCTTTTCCAAGTTTATTCCTCCTTGGGCACTCTCAGCCCTATGGGACCCTATTAAGTTCTCTTATGTCTTATAGTTAGCATTTTATCATAACTTAATAATTCTTTATGCTAAACTTCCCTTATTTAAATCTCTGTATAGTCACAGGCTATGTTAAGGAAACAGTTAAAGTTTCTTATGGGCAGGGATGTTGTCATATGTCTGATCATTGCGTGTATCTGCCTTCTTTGATGCCTGCTACATAGAGGTTCTGAATAAACTCTGGTTAACTGAGCAAGTTTACGTTAATTTTAACATCCCTCTTTGATGGGAAGCAATAGCAGCTCACAGAGAGAGCCGGCATGCAGGAAGGAGTTAGAAATGTGTTTATGCGTGTGGTAATCTGTTCATTTATTCATTAAAATTGATCAAATGCCAAATGGGGACAGCAGCATTTGCCCCACCAGCAGGTCAAACTGCAGCATTAGTCCTCCAGGTAAATGGTTAGTACTAGAGGACAAGTTAAAGGAACATTCTGGAAGACAAAATGAAAATAACCTGGAAAGACCCAGAAGGAACTAGGGTAATACTAAATGATCTAACCAATGTGAGGCTCAGAAAAGATATGTGAGTTATCTAAGGTCATTTGGCCCCTCCTTGGTAGAGCCAGGAGTAGAAAACAGGTCTCCTGATCCTCAGTCCAAACCCTTGCCAGTGATTCTTCAAGTGGGATGAGAAGGGGTGGTGATACAAACTGCCATCCTGAAGTGGGAGGAACACCCCAAAACATGGTTATGCCTTACCTAGTACAAAAGTCTCCAAGAAATTCCCCTGCCAATACTATTACCTTTGGGAAAGCAACTAGCAGTCTGATAAATATACCCCTCAAGGTAATTGGCCACCTGTTAGTCCACAGCATCGCAGGCTTGGGGGCCAAGCAAAACCTTCCCTTTCCTACCCTCCTCAAAGCATTACTGGTTTCTCTGAGGTGGTCCTACACCCCCACATAAAGTCTCTTCATAAGCCTTCCAACATCTGCAGCTTAATTGTGCTAATGAATTTCCTTTATTATGTAGGTTTACTTAGTAGGACATTTTGTGATTTCTGATCAGATGTCTTTCCAGGGAGCCAAAAGCATGGAACCTTTTAAGTGGGGAGAGCCAACAGAGCCTGCTCCACATACTCCTCTGAAGCTTCCCAAAGCATGACTTCTAGCTTGCATCCCACAATGAACGTATGGGCCTATGTGACATACAGCGTGTCATTAATTTTCATCAACAGATGGGATGCATATGAGCCAAGGAGGAGTGTGGATGAAGCAAGGGCTGTGCGAGCTACGTCAGGCCATGTTTAGAATGCCTTTGTTGGCTGTCATTGAGGAGGAACTCCTGCTGATTAATTGACTCAGGATGTGCATACACCTCTGTGGTGGGAAGCAAGAGACACATGGGTCCAGAGAAAAGAGGCTGCCTGTGAGCATCCTGGGAGAGGCCAGATGCTCCACAAGGAGTGTTAGTGAAATCAGTTACACTTCACAGGCTGGCCCTGGCTGGAGATGCATCTTTCAGGAGGTGCAGGTGCACGGGAAATAAGATTTCCCTCACTAGGAAAGCTGCTCTATTCACCTGGCCCACTGAAATCAGTGAGGAATGACGCTGCCAGGATTTGCAAATGCACTTCATAGCCTGGATATGCTCTGAGAGCCAGTACTGAGGCACTTCCTGACCTGATGCTTTTCTTCAAAGCCACTGTTTTTCTCCCTCTCCACTCTGGCTCTCTCAGTCCTTGCATATGTGGTGTTCTAGAGATCTAAGGTTTCCTCTAGGAATACACTTCTTTTACTTTTGTCTTATTCATTCATTCAAAGGGCACGGTGCCAAGCTCTGGGAATTCAGCAGCTCTTCATGGTACTTCTTTGTTAGCCAAGACCTCATCATCATCTCCTAACACCTAGGAGAGAATTTTGTAAACAGAAACATTCAGAAGAGTGGACTTCTAGTCCTGGGATGTCATTGAGTTTGAGAGGAAGTCAGTTCCAAGGCTCTGGTCCAGCCGCTGGCAAGAGCTCAGGCCTTAGAATGGCCTTGCTCCACTGCAGTACATCATCCTGGATTTGAAATCAGCTGACTGTCTGAAAACTAAATGTAAAAACTAGAAATTATTTATTTTTTGGTCAATTTTGTTGAGGTTCAATTTGCATACAATAAAGTGTTCTCATTTTAATTGTGCAATTCAATACGTTTTCACAGATGTATACACAGATCCATGAAGTCTCCATTACAGTCACAGTATAGAACATTGCCCTAGCCCGTTTGGCTCAGTGGATAGAGTGTTGACCTGTGGACTGAAGGGTCCCTGGTTAGATTTCCATCAAGGGCACATGCCTGGGTTGCAGGCTCGATCCCCATTAGGGGGTGTGCAGGAGGCAGCCGATCAATGATTCTCTCTCCTCATTGATGTTTCTTTCTCTCCCTCTCCCTTCCTCTCTAAAATCAATAAAAATATATTTTAAAAAAAACATATAGAAAACTTTCATCATCCCCAAAGCTCCTATATACTCCTTGGCAGCCAATTTCTTCTACCCTTGATTTGTTTTCTGTCATTACAGTTGAGTTTTGCCTATCCTAGAATTCATGTAAATGAAAAGTATACATACGGTATGTATTCTTTTGTGTCTGGCTTCCTTTGTTTAGCATATTTTTTTGACCTATTTATTTTGTGATATCTATCCAAAGTTTGTTCCTTTTTATTGCTGAAGAATATTCCATTGTATGGATGTGCCACAAAATGTTTATCTGTTTATCTGTTGATATGATTTTGGTTTATTTCCATTTTGGGGCTATTAAGAGTAAAGCTACTGTGAACAATCGTATATGTCTTTGGGAGGGTGCATGTTTTCATTTCTTTTGTGGAAATGCCTAGAAACTAATGAGTTGTAGGGAAAGTATTTGTTCAGCAGTGGATACGGCATATGATGATTCCAGAAATATAATGTATAATGATTCCAGCAGGAATTTAAATCTTGCACAAGGATTAAAAACAATTGGAGCTCCTACTTTATAAGTGTAAGGTATAAAAGGCCCTGGTAGCCACATAGCCACTGTCCATCTATATAAGCCTGAAGGACTGCCAACCAGTAGTCACAGGTTTTACCCTTACAGGTGAAAGGCAGCAGGAAAAGTATGTCCTTGGAGGATTGGCGTAAAGCTGCTGAATTTTTCTCCAAAGGCTTCAAATAAATTTAACTCAGTTCAACAAATATTTATTAAGCGAGCGCTTACTTTGGGCCAGGCACTGTGCTAGCTACTGAGAACATGGCAGCACACAAAGCATGGTGCCTGTCCCAAGACTCTGGGATTTCTCTGCCCCACAGTCCAGAAACTAGAATGCAAATAGTTTTCTCTAGGACCCCAGGCCAGCACATTTCTATACTGCTAAGGTAAGTGACTGGCATGTTGGTGAGGACAGAGAGCCAGATTGTTGTGAAACATAGTAGGGGTTTGGGAAATGATAGATGATTTAATGACTAAAACTATATTCCTGAACCTTGGTGGTAGCTAGAGCCATAAGAGAGTCCCAACACACTCCTGTTCATGATCAGATCCACGGTAATCCTGACATCCCATGTTTGAGCCCATTCTGACCTCAAAAGCTGAAACATGGAGGATCATACTTATTAATAACTAGAGGCCCAGATTCGTGCACCGGTGGAGTCCCTAGGCCTGGCCTGTGCCATCTCGCAATCCAGGATCCCACTCTGGCTGGGGAAGGACCATGGGAGGGCTCCAGGGCGTGTCCGGCCTGTCTCACCCAGTCCTGATCGGCTGGACCCCAGCAGCAAGCTAACATACCAGTCGGAGCGTCTGCTCCCTGGTGGTCAGCACTCATCATAGCGACTGGTTGAATGGTTGGAGGGACAATTAGCATATTAGACTTTTTATATTAATAATTACTCAAACTGCATACTGTCATGCCTGTGGTGGGTGGCAGCTTGGTTCTCAATTTAGTTCTTTGTTTTAGCTTCAAGTTCATTCTAATTCTACCCAGAATGCATGATGCATTGATCAGTTATAGACCTGGGCTATGTTTACATGCAGAATTAGGGTGTAATCTTTCTGGCTTGCTCCTTTCCAAGGTTGTCCCATAGTGCTGTCCCTGCTAACTCTGGACAATAAGTTAATGGGTTTTCCTATTGGAGTTTTAGGAACTTTTCAATGTTGCCACCACATCTGTTTACCTTGGGGTAAAGGACAAGAACAGGGAATTTATTTTGTGCTGATCATTTTTCTAAGTTTCAATTTCTTTCTATAACCAGCTGTGTTTTTCAGTTTCCAGAGTCTTCAGATAGCTTTTCCCCTTTGTTTTGTATTTTTTCAGGGTTTATAGCTATTATTTGAAGGAGAATATGTTCATTAGTCCTTCTAAAACTAAAAACAGAGCCTCTTTGATACTTATTTTGCAGTTTTATAATGTCAATATGACTCTTTAAAATATGGATTCAAGCCCTGGCCAGTATTTCTCAGTGATTAGAGCATTGGCCCATATACCGAAGGATCACGGATTTGATTCCCAGTCAAGGGCACTTACCTTGTTTACTTTCAGGTTTCATCCTCAACCCCAGTCAGGCTGTGTGTGGGAGGCAACCAATCCATGTGCCTCTCTCACATCAATGTTTCTCTCTCTCTGTCTCTCCCCCCCCCCTTTCCACTCTCTCTAAAAAAATAATCAATGGAAAAAATGTCCCTCGGGTGAGGATTAACAACTATCTATATCTATATTCAAATTATTTGTTATAATATTTTATTTTTTCCATTCAGTAGTTCCATCCTTTTTAAAATTTTATTTAAATATTAATCTTATTTATTTTGAAATTCTTGCCGGCAAACCTCAGCATCTGGTTCGTTTCTCATCCGCTTCTATTAACTATTTTATCTCTTGATTATCAGTCACTTTCCTGTTTCTTAACTCTAGTTTTATTTTATTATATGCTAAACATTGTGGATTTGAAAATTTTAGAGATTTCAAATGATGTTATCTTTCACCAGAATTGATTTACCATTTCCTTTATGAGGCTTACAGAGTAGGAGCTGATTACTTAATCCAATCAGGATCTGGGCTAAGAAAATGGTTATATGCCACTTTTGTAAGTCCAGTCTACCTCCGGATCAGTTATAGACTTGGGCTAAGTTTACATTCATCCCTGCTCCTAGGGGATTATCTTCCAGATCTTCCTGGCATGGTCATTGGGTTCCCCATCTTGGTAAGCCCGGAACTCTATTCTTTGTTTCATCATTGCTGTGAGACTACCCCAAAGGCCTTTCTGCTTTTCAACAGCTTTCTTCTTGTCTTTTTTACAATCCCTGTAGCTCCAGAAATTGACAAGTGTCTTTAGGGGAAAATGAGGTGCGTTGTGGCCAATCAGGTTTCCATCCCTGTGAGACTGCCAAAAACGTCTTCTGGTTTCTCTTGCTGTGCTCAAATAGAATGCCTGATTCTCAGGTTTTTGCACTTTGGGCAAAATCACAAATGCCTGCAGAGAAGACACAGCTACAGAGGGTCAGTTCACTTCTCTTAACTCTCTCCAGAATGTCGACCCTGGTATCCCCTTAGATGTCTTTATCTAAAGGATTTTCTTAAAAAAAGAAAAATTTATTACAGATGTATCTGTTATCAATGGGAGACTTAGTGTGTCACAAGCCAAAAGCCAGTCTATGAGAAAAAGTAATAGACTTGTAAATAAAACAAGAAAGGAACGTGAGCAGACCCATTATGATAATACGCCATGGATAAAGGAACATGACCCACTCTAACCTCTGAACTCACTCTGGACAGCTAAAGGAGGAAAGAAAGAAAAAAACACAGAGAGAACAGTTTCTAAACACACTATTCAATCTTATGCCTCCTGACTGTTCCCTCTGCTGGAAATATCCTGATTCTCAAACAAGACACCAGAATAGATAAAAACAGTAAGACTTCACAGTTTGGCCATAAAGATAAAGGGTGAATCCATCAGGGAACACGTCTTAGAGAAGAGGAGGCGTGAGCTCCATCTGGTCCATTTCCTTTGCTCCCCCACTTCAGCAAGGACCGGGTGACAGGCACATTCCTTCTCACAACGGGGGCTCCCGGGCTCCCCACTGGCATGAATCAAGTGTTGGGCTTCTGCTCTGTCCAGCAGGACATTAGGCATGAGGACATAGGAATAAATGAAACACACAGCTCTGTCCCAGAGGAGCTCCCAACTCCTCATCACGGCTTTTTCCACATTTTTGAGGACCTCGCAGGCAGTTCTTAAGGGAGGAGTTTTAGTGATGTGTTCAATGACATGTCTTTTGTTTCTCCTTCCTGTCTGTGTCTTCTGCCAACTTTATGCCAACCAGGCAGAAAGTTGTAAGCAAGAGAATTGAGAAAGTTTTGTGCTTCTCATAGCTTGAAACTGACCCCATAGGCCATTAGTCTCTGCTAAACACAATATCATTCTGAGAGATTGGCCACTGTGTTGAAAATGGGAAAGGAAATCTTTTGTAGGAATTATTACACCAACCAGGTCCAATCATGCCTGGGTCCTTTTTTGATAAGGTAAATAGGGAGATTACTATCTAATGGCTTTCAGACAGTAATGGTTGAACTATGAATTTGTATCTGAATAAAATGTTAACACTACTGGCATGCAGAGATTATGGAAATGTAAATTGTATCAGAAGAAACAGTTCCAATTGGGTAGCTTAAAAAATACCAAATTCTATTTGCAATTATTGCCAGAGACTTAAACATTAAGTTTCCTTCCCTGGGGCAGTTTAACTGTCAGAATAGTTACTTCTATTATCTGCCCATCCAAAATCATTCAGTTGACTTAATCCCCTCAAAATTAGTGGCTTTTCACGGTGGGATTTAGCTAGGGGATTTTTCCAGCTCTGCTGATACCAACATTTAAAGTGATTATGTATAATCTATTTCCTTTCCACTATTTCATCTCAGAAAATGCCGTTTTCCCAATTTTTGTATCTTCAGCAGAAAGGAAATCCGGACCAGGTATACTATCAGAATTCAGCTCTGTGCTGTTTTTTGGAGGAAAATACTCTAAGAATTGCTGTTTACGTCTCTTTGGCAGTGGATTCTCTTTCCAAAAAAGAGAAGAGTGCCCTAGCCAGAGCTGTTCACAAGTCAGAGAAGAGTGTTGGGTTGTTGACATAAGAAGCATTGGGTAACACAGGCGGCATATGGAGATATGGTCAGAGGTTTTTATAGTAATATAGTCCCTGTGAGCATTTCTGTTCAGAGTGATAAGAGACAAGAGGAGGGAATGAGAGGTGTTGTTTTGTTACCCCTAAATTTTTTCAGTGTCATTGGGTAGTGGGAACTGACCCAACCGCATTACAGCGATTTAAGTCTAAGCTCTATTTACAAAGGCATAGAGTGCACAATGGATTTTACATCGGTTTAAGAAGCTGGGCCATTTATTGTGCTCAAGTACTAACCCCATTCACCATGTATTCCCTGCTTTACATAAAGCAAAGGCCAGAAAGCTTATGTTTGATATAAAGTAATTTAGATATGGTCCCACGTGCCTTATTTTTAGGAATGAGTTCTAAATCTTTAAGACAGATGTGTTGGTTTTGGGAAATGTGAAGAACATGATACATTTCTTCATGTCCCTCCATCTCCATTAAACATAGATAGAGCTTCTTCTGCTCCTGTCTGCGAGGGATTAACTGCTACAGACTTGTGCATGGGTGGCCCTTGAGTCTCTGATTGGTTACCAATCTGTGCATGCTCTGTTCAAAGAATTCAGCGGAACCATGAATATAAGGAGTAGAGAAATGGAAAACATCCCGCAAAGTTGGGCAAAATCAACTTCCAAAGTACAATAATTACAGGGAAACTATAAAATAAATAATTCCCAGACGTCATAAAGGACTGGAAATTGTTTGACTAAGTGAAGAGATTTTGTTAAGTTGAAGGACATTCAGTAGAGACCTCAAAAGGGCCAAGTCTTGAAAGTGGGGCAAAATAGTTCGGACCAAGAGCTCCTCGAGGCCCTCCTAAAAAGAACTTTTAAAAAATATTTTTAAAGGTTCAAATTAATGTTGAAAGCAACTTTACTACCTTCCAGAAAATGTTTAACACTATAGGAATACAACAAAATTGAGCACCCAACAATGTCTGGGTAACCAGTGAAAATTATTACCTTTACAAAGAATCAGAAAAATGCAATTCATAACTGGGAGAAAAAGCATCAATAAAAATAATGCTGGAAGTGAAAGAGATGATGAAATTAACAGTATTTTAAAACAGCTACTATAAATATGTTCTGTTTGTTCAAGTTATTAAAGAAAAACATGGATGTAATGAAGAGGGAAATGGAAGAAATCTGTATTAAATAGAATTTCAGATAATGAGAAATACAATATCTGAAGTAAAAAATATACTGAGTAGGTTTAAGAACAGATTAGATACCGCAAAAGGAAAAAATCAGTAACTAAAAGTTATAGAAATATAAATCCAAATATAGAAAAACTTACCCAAAAATGAAACAGAGAAAACAGACTTAAAAATAATGAACAGAGCCTCTGTGAGCTGTGGGGCAATACGAAGCAGGCAAACACACATGTAATTGGAATCCCAGAAGAGGAGTGGGGTGAAGCAGACCAAAATGAAGAAATGGCCAGAATTTTCTCAAATTTAACAGAAACATTAAACCCCACAGTTTCAAGAAGCTCAATAAACTTCAAGCAGAAGAAACATGACAAAAACCACACCAAGGCACATCATAATCAAATTGCTGCAAACCAGTGATAAAGAGATGTAAGGAGCTTGGGACTCATCCCTCAGCACTAATAATAATTAAACAAACAAAAAAGGCTGAAAAAAATGAATTAACAACTTTTTAGATCTGTCAGAGAAGTGAGGTCCCGGGGCAAATAACAGTTCCCCAAATTGGAGACTTGAGGGTACAGAGAATCATATCTTACTAGAGCAGGGACTTCTGTGGGAACCAATTCCAGTCAGAAAACCTATCCTGTATTTGACAAATTGCTGGAGGCTCAGTGTTGAACTGTCTGAGAGCTAAAAACCCCAGAGGGGACAAGTACAGAAGGAGCCTCCACACTTTGGCTGAGTTTTTACCTCTAGAAGCCCCACCAGGTTTTCATGATGAATATTAGAGAACCTGCCCGCCCACCCCTTTCATGCTTCTGGTAGGGGAGGGGGGAAAAACTATTTTTAAATAGGCCCGAGCATTCTGCTCTTGACAAGGCGTGACCTTAAGATAAACTATTTTACCAGAGCCTAACCTGTTGGGGTTTTGTTAGAGCCTGGTCAACATAGGGGAAGGGAAATACCCAACTCCAGCTCTCTCTAGCCACCTCATCCCACCTAAGAGGTGCAACAGCTGAGAAGCCCTTGGGAAGTTCACAGACCAGAGGCACAGGGTCACTAAAAGACTGAGACCTAATCATAGAACCGTATAATACCTTCCCTTTCCTTATGCCTCACCACCATATCACCAATGGCCTTTCTACCAGTGTTTCTTTTACCCAACACAGCATGTCTGGCTTTCAGTAAAAAATTACAAGGCATATAAAAGGCAAAAAATACAGTTTAAAGAGATAAAGCAAGCATTAGAATTAGACTCACATAATACTAGAGATGTTGGAATTATCAAACATTAAACATTTAAAATAACTAATATGCTAACGGGTCTAATGGAAAAATTATACAGCATACAAAAATGGATGGATAATGTAAATAGAGAGATGAAAATTATAAGAAAGGATTAAAAAGAAATCCTAGAATTCAAAAACACTAACAGAAATTAAGAATGCCTTTCATGGGCTTGTTAGTACTCTGGACACAGTGGATGAAGGAATCTCTGAGCTTGAGGATGTGTGAATAGAAATCTTTAAAACTGGAAAACAAAGATTAAAACAACAACAACAACAACAAAGCAATGGAACAGAATATCCATGAACTGTGGAACAAGTACAAAGGAGAAGAGAGAAAGGAACAGAAGCAATAATGAATAATTTCCCCCAAAAAAAATGTCAGACAGCAAGCCACAGATCCAAAGCTTAGAAAACACCAAACAGGATAAATAAATAAATAAACAAACAAACTACACTGCCCTAGCCGGTTTAACTCAGTGGATAGAGCATTGGCCCTCAGACTGAAGGGTCCTGGGTTTGATTCCGGTCAAGGCACGTACCTCAGTTGCAGGCTCATCACTGGCCATGGCTGGGGAGCATGTGCCAATGCAACCAATTGATGTATCTTTCTCACATCGATGTTTCTCTCTCCCTCTGTGTCTCCCTCTCCTTTCCACTCTCTCAAAAAAATCAATGGAAAAATGTCCTCAGTGAGAATTAACAAAAAAAAACTACACCTAAGCATATCATATTCAAACTGCAGAATTTAAAAGGTAAAGAAAAAATATTGAAAGCAGAGTGGGAAAAGTACCTTACCTATAGAGGAGCAAAGATAAGAATTATATCCAACATTTCCTTAGAAACAAGAAGAGAATGGAGTGAAATATTTAAAATATTGAGAGAGGGGGGAAAAAACACATCAACCTACAATTGTGTCCTGTGAAAATACCTTCAAGAGAAAAAAATAGAAGACTTTCTGAGATGAAAATTGAGGGAGTTTGTTGTTAGTGGACCTGCCTTGCAAGAAATGTTAAAATAAGTTATTAAAGGAAAGGAAAATGGTATAGATCAAAAACATTAAAAAGGAAGATCATTAGAGAAGGTAAAAGCATCAGGAGTAAAAATATATATTACATGTAGAGAAATAAAGAAATGTGACAGCCAACTCCTCAGGAATACATTCAAAGAATATCTTTAAAGTGCAGGGGGAGAGGGAGAGAGATATCAACCTAGAATCTAAATCTAATGAAAACACCATTAAAAGATGAAGGTAAAATAAAGACATTCAGACAAATGAAAGCTAAGAAAATTCATTGATACTGGACCTGCACTAGAAAGCATTGTTGAAGGAAGCTTTTCAGGCATAAGTGAAGTGGTTTTTCTGATGGAAACTTGAAAACACACACACAAATGAAGAGTACAGGAAATGGTAAATATGTGGGTAAATAGAAAATACATTTTTGAATTATTACTGTCTTGTAAATATAACTGTTTAAAACAAAAATGGTAACAATAGTCTGGGGGCTTATAATAAATGTAGATATATGTAGTAGCATAATATATGAGAACAAAAGATGGGAAAAGGGAAGTGAAAGCATACTGTTAAGATTCTTTAACGATATGCAATATTATGTGACAGTAAACTGTGATAAATTAGAGATATATATGGTAAACCTTAGAACAGCCACTAAAAAATAAAGAGATATAGCTAATAAGCTAATAGAGATAAAATGTAGTACTAAAATATATTCAATTAATCCAAAGGAAGTCAGGAAAAGAGGACAAAGAACAAATATGAGAAATAGTAAGCAAACAGGAACATGTTAGATGTAAATTCAGCTATATTGATAATTCATTAAATATAAATGGTCTAAGCACTGCAATTAAAAAACAAAACGAAAAACAAGAACCAACTTTGTAACAGTTTAAAAAAACATAGTTTCAATATAAAGACATTAAAAATAAAAGAGAGGAAAAGATATCTCATATAAACACTAATGAAAAGAAAGCTAGAGTGACTATATATATAAAGCCTAAGGAACTGGCCAACTGGCCTACTGGCCAACCTTTTGGCCGACTGGTAGCTATGATGTGCACTGACCACCAGGCGACAGGAGCAGCTGAGCTGTGGTGACTTGGCAGCTGCGGTTCTCACCCGGAACTAGAGAGGAGGGAGCCCAATTCTGGGGTGCGTAACCCAAGAACTGCCCTCTTGCAATCCAGGACCCCTCAGGGGACATCAGAGAGCCAGTTTCAGCCCGATCCCCACAGACCAGGCCTAGGGACCCCACTGGTACACGGTGAACATAATGTCTTCAGAGCAAGTAATATTTCTAGGAATGAAGACGCCACTACATTATGATAAAGGGGTCAAAATATCAATAAGAATAAGTGTTATACCAAGTATGTGTATGCACCTACCTAATCATGGACATTCAAAAACCCAGAAGCTAAAGCTGATTGAACCAAAAAGGAGAAAAATTACAAACCCACAAATGTTGAAGATTTCAATTAATAGAACCAGCAGACAAAAGAAATAAGTAAATTAGTAAGGAGGAGACATGAGCAGCACTATCAACAAACTTGACCTAACTGGCATTAGAGAATATGCCATCCAAAATAAAACACAAACCAAAAGAAAATGTAGCAGCAATTTTACGTATAAAAAATCCATACTAATAATAGCTTAGATGGTCATCAAGCCTTATGCCATGATGCCCTCATGCCGTCACAATTTCACAATCCATCACCAGGAGGCTGTGTGAGCAGCGGGCGCATGCAGGTGGGCAGGGACTTGATGCTGTGTGCGGCGCAGAGGCAGGGCCCGGTGGCCACTCCACGCGGCCAGGCCCAGGGGTCCCACAGCCTTGTGCAGCGCAAAGGCGGGACCCCCGGCTCCAGCCTGCCTCTTTGGGGCACTCCATCGAGGAGCCCTGGGTGGGTGAGCAGGTCCTACCTCTTTGGGGCGATCGATCACGGGGCTTCCGCACTGTGAGAGGCATAGGCCAGGCTGGGGGAGCGTCCCCCCACCCCCACCCCGAGTGCACGAATTTTGTGCACTGGGCCTCTAGTAAAATTACAAAAGTATAAGAAAAAAATCATATGAAAATTATGTTTTTAATCTTAGAAAAGAGAAGACCTAACTATAATATGCAACTCAAGTAGCTTAAAGAAAATAATGATGAATACAATTATAAAAGTAAAAAATTTCTTCATGGCAAAACCTTCATAAACAAATTCAAAATATAAATAAACCAAGGAAAATATTTGCTATTCCAATCATATAAGAAACAGACAACCATTGTATCAAGTGCTTCTACAAATAAGAAAAGGACCCCTACCGCAATAGAAAATGAACAAGAGACATAAACAGCTCCTAGGAAAAGAAATGTTCTTAAATAGAGGAAAATATACTCAATCTCATGCACCTCATTTTTCAGTTAGGTGACGATTAACACTAGAAAGACTGAAATTTAGTATATACCTATATTGCCCAAAAGCAGTCAAAATGACTGCATTGTGAAAGAATAATATCGAAGCACTCTTCACTTATGTTCCTTAGCTTTTCCAATAACTCACTTCTATTCGACATTTCTTTCATGAATTTAGGGCGCAAAAGAAATAAAATAAACAACTTATTAGGACAAGTATCACTGCATAAAGATTCAAATAACAAGTACTAGTTTAGCTTATTGAGCAACTGCAACTTATCAAGTATCGACAATTTATCATGTACTTGTATGTTATCATGTGACGGTAATCGAAAAAAAAATGAAAACTGTTATTTCAATACAGAGCCGAACTGGTCATATAAGAAATTTACTCAATTCAATAATAAGAGTCATTTGATTATTTAAAATTTCCCCAAGCAGTCAAAATGACTGCTTTTGGGCAATATAGGTATAACACACACACACACACACACACACACACACACACACACACACATATATATATACATATATATATATGTATATACATATATATATATATATATATATATATATATATACCGGAAATGAAGGAGGGGGAGGTAACTACAATTATTAATAAACGCATTTATATGTTGTATAAAAAGTCACAAAATTCTAAGACATTGTGTCCTTATATACATAATTGTTTTTCTAATTGAAATTAAAAAGCAGTCAAAATGACTTCCTTGGGCAATCTAGTGTTAAAATGCTTGCTAACACTGTGTGGACAGTGTAAGAGTCAATTGCGGACATCTCTTCCCAACACCAGATGTAGTGACTTCATGTTGATAGCTTGAAATCAGCCATGATGAGAGTGTTTATATCATGGAAATTGGCAAACACTACAAACCAAGTTTTTCACTCCCCTGAAAGCCGGTTAATCATTTACCAGCACACCGCCAGGCGAGAGTGTGCAGAAGCAGGCCCCTCACACTAGTGCTTTGAATATAAAGCAGCACAGACTCCACAGAGCATTTGTTAATATCTAGCCAGGCTACTGATTCACACACTTTGTAAAGCAATGATTCTACTTCTAGGAAGATGGCCTAGATATTTTTGCATACATATGAAGTAATATGTATTTTTTCTGGCATTATTACAAATATCTGTTAATAGAGGATTGGTTTAAAAATTCCACATTTTATACAATGGGATGCCAACCAACTGTTAAAATAGATGAGGACATCTTTTATGCCCTAACAGGGAATGGATCCATGTAATATTTTCAACTGAAATAAGCAGGATTGTGAAGAAGAGAATATATTTACATATATTTGCTACCATGTATACAAAATGTCTTAAAAGTACTCACACAAGTATTGGTTGCCTCTGGGGAGAAGGGATGTCCCTGGAAGATAGGGGTGAAAGAAAAATTTCACTGCATTTACATTTTTTAAAGTTTTGCATTACATACAGTAGTGCTTGATAAATATATTAAATTTAAATGTTATAAAAATTCATACCAATCTGTTGTGAGATAAGCTATTTTATATAATGCTGATGATACAGTCAAAATAATCTTCCTTGAAAGCAATTTGGTGATATGTAAAGAGAATCTCTAAGTAGTTCTACTCTTTTTAAAAATATATTTTTTTATAGATTTCAGAGAGAAGGGAGCGGGAGAGAGAGCTAGAAACATGAATGATTAGAGAGAATCATTGATCTCCTGCACTCCCCACACTGGGGATCAGGCCTGCAACCTGGGGAATATGCCCTGATCAGGAATTGAACTGTGACCTCCTGGTTCATAATCAATGCTCAATCACTGTGCCACACCAACCAGGCTGTCGGTATCTTCTTGATCATTCCCTATATTTTACAAATTTTCTATAATGAGCATATTTTTTTAAGGCTATTTACAAAAATTGAAGAACTCTAATGTTGACAATATCTATAATAATAAAAGTGTAATATGCTAATTAGACCAGACAGCTGAACGACCTTTCGGACGTCCTTCCGGACGAAGCTGCGGCAGCGGGAGCTGAGGCAGAGGCAGTTAGGGGCAATCAGGCAGGCAGGACAACGGTTAGGAGCCAGCAGTCCGGATTGCAAGAGGGATGTCCTGGATTACAAGAGGTGCAGGCCGGGCTGAGGGACCCCCTTCCATGCACGAATTTCATACACTGGGCCTCTAGTCTTAAACATAAAGAAATACCTTGCATCCTATTATAGTTTCCTCTCAATCACACTATACATTGTTACCAAATAAAACATGTGGAGCTACAAAACCTCTAGAACAGTGGTTCTCAACCTTCCTAATGCTGCGACCCTTTTATACAGTTCCTCATGTTGTGGTGAACCCAATTTCACTGTTACAAATTGAACATAATTAAAGCACAGTGATTAATCACAAAAACAATATGTAATTATTTATGTTTTCTGATGGTCTTAGGCGACCCCTGTGAAAGGGTTGTTTGACCCCCAAAGGGGTCACGACCCACAGGTTGAGAACCACTGCTCTAGAAAAATAAAGGCAAAAATATAAATATATTCACTCTTATTAAATTATGTTGTACAAAATATGGGTTCCAGAAAGAGAAGAGTTCTGTGATCCAATTCATTAAAGTAGGGGTCCTCAAACTACGGCCCGCAGGCCACATGCAAATACAAATATTGTATTTGTTCCCATTTTGTTTTTTTACTTCAAAATAAGATATGTGCAGTGTGCATAGGAATTTGTTCATAGTTTTTTTTTAAACTGTAGTCCGTCCCTCCAACAGTCTGAGAGACAGTGAACTGGCCCCCTGTTTAAAAGGTTTGAGGACCCCTGCATTAAAGAAACATTTTATAGTCTCTTCCTCTTAGGGATATGTAAATACTATTAGCATATTAAAGTTTCTGAGTGGTCCTAAAGAAAATTTTTTAACATATAGTTTTTTTCTCTTCCTCCCCCCCCCCCCCACCCGCCCCCAAATATAAATCTAGAGACCTGATGCACAAAAATTCATCTAAGAGTGGGCCTTCCTTCCCCCAGCTGCCGGCATCGGCTTCCCTCTGGCACCCGGGACCCGGGCTGGCTTCCTCCGGGCTGCCCACAGGCACCCGGGACCCGGGCTGGCTTCCTCCAGGCTGCCCACAGGCACCCAGGACACGGGCTGGCTTTCCCCCAGCCCCGGTTTCATGAGGAAGGATGTCCGGAATGATGTCTGATCTAATTAGCATATTACCCTTTTATTATTATAGATGGCCTAGTGTTCCAAAGAGCATAGTTTAAAACATGATGAGCTCAGGAGCTTTAAAGACCTCTTTCTCTGATCTCTAATATTGTTGGTTTGTGACACTGGCTCACTGTAACATCAGTGACAGCTAGTGTGAGGGCTTCCTAACACCTCCTCTTGTACCCATGCCAACAAGTCACACTGGATCCCTTCATTGTCCTCATCACCCACAGCCCCAGCAGCAGGGTCTACTGCACATTATCACTCCTGCCCACCAGCATATCAGAAGGAAAGGTACTGGAGAGCGCTTGGATCATATTAAAACACTGTGCACTTGGGTTTGTGATAGGACAAAAAAATATTTTGTGTGTATTTTTTTCTATTTCCCAACATTTCCATTTCCTTTAAAAGAGGAACCTGGTTTTTTAGTTTCCTCTGCTCCATTTTCTTCTCCCTTGTCCTCCAAGGAAGTCTCTGCTATTTTTAGAGGTATTCTTTGAGCTTTAGAAGAGGCAGGTGAGCCTTAGGGTGGAATTTGGGAAGCATAATTCAAGGAGAAGGGATATAGAATATATGAGAGAAACCAAAGGAAAAAAATGTAGAATTTTAAGAATTGTTCCTGCGAATGTGTATTGTCTTCGAGATGTTCAAGAAATGGTAAAGAAAGAAATGTGTGAGAAAGGAAGGAGAGAAAGAAGGGACAGTGAGTTATTTTGAAAATTATGCTTTGGTTGCTAGACTGAAGTTCTTTGACCATAACAGCTCTGAAATGGACCATGTGAGTCACCTTCAATAGCATAACAGGTTTAAAAGCCCAGACACCATAAGTAGAAGATTGTACGGGCTTGGAAAAAACTGCTGGGATCCTGCCAATCACTCAGCCTCTTTGGTTAGAAAGAGAGGAAGTTGAACAGATTCTGGAGCATAAAGAGGAAAAAGAATAGCAGCTCTGAAATTAGCATCTCAGTCACGCAGGTAACTGCATCCTAATCAGAAAACACGGTTTAGGGGGGACTGGGTGATCCAGCATCCTGAAGACTGCTTTCTCTCCTGAAAAGGAAACACAACTAAAAAGCTGAACTTTCCATGGGACTGACGAAGAGAAAGAGGCAGAATCAAAGCCAAGCTGAACAGAGGAACTGCAGCGAGTAGGAGACCACATAGCTCATTAGACAGCAACAGCTCAATAAGCACAGCTTGAAAAGAAATAATAATAATGAGATGCCTGTTTTTCAATGCTCAGAGCATCAAAGAGGAAAATATTGACAAAAGTCAGTGCTTAAAAGGATGCCAATGGAGGGGCACTTTTATAAACTGAAAAGCAAATGAGAGCACCATGTCTGAGGGGAAGGTTAGGCGATTAAAACTAAGCTGCACAAACAGATCAGAAGCCAGGGAATGGGAGCAGGTGACACTCACTGCAGGGAGAGGGGGTGGGGACTGGAGCGACTGAACCACAGCTACATAGAACTTTCATTACCGAAGCCACAAATTACTGTGGACAATTATGGAGAAACAAGAGACCTAGGTTTTAAAATATAAGGTTTCCTGAGATGATAGGGAAAATATGAGTTTAGAGCAGTCTATATTAGTCAGAACGCATTTATTTGTACCAATGAATTATTATTACTAAAATTTCACTAGGTATCCATGTTCACTCACTCCTTAGAGATTAAAATTAGCGCTAATGTATGCTGTTACACTGGTTAGAAAAAGTTAGGTATGTTTAGAAAATGTCACACTATTGGAGTAAGGGTGAGATAAATCTCATTTTAGCCCCATGGGGGCAGCCACTCACTCTGCAGGAATGTAGGGGATTTGATAGGGACTTTTCTTGTAGCGTTTATTGCCGAAATATGGTATTCATGTCTTGGCTTTGACACCTAAGTGCTTCTTCCCTCATCACCTGCCCTCTGCTTTTACCTTCCAAGTTCAGGTGGTATTGTTTTGTAGCTTTCAAGAGCAAAGAATTCCACCTTCCAATCAGCTTTAGTTGGGGTGGATTTCCCTGAAGCATGTCCTAGTGCAAGTAATTATACTAGGGGGTAGGCAGCCCAGCTAACTTAGGTTTAGCAGAAAATTCGTTGGGAAGCTGGCTGTGTGCCTGGCATCAGGCCTCGGGAGTTCAGCTTTCTCTTTGACACAGGGGCAGGGCAAGCTGTACACCCCGTGAGATGGGAGTGTCTGATATGCTGCCTTGCTGGGCAGTATTGGAGTGGCAAGCAGCTGTTCTTTGTTGTTAGCTGCTGGATTAGAAGAGCAGGAATAGGCGAAGTTGATAAGTAATTTTACTGTAAATTCCAAAATTTGAAGCCACCTTCTCTCTCTCTCTCTCTCTCTCTCTCTCTCTCTCTCTCTCTCTCTCTCTCTCTCTCTCTCGTCTGGGAAGAACCTAATACCCATTGTCTGAAGCTTGACTATTTTTTTTTAATTGATTTCAGAGAGGAAGGGAGAGGGAGAGATAGAAACATCAATGATGAAAATCATTGCTTGGCTGCCTCCTGCATGCCTCCTACTGGGGGAGGGGGGTCGACCCCACAACCCGGACATGTGCCCTGACCGGGAATTGAACTGTGACCTCTTGGTTCTCATAGGTGGACGCTCAACCACTGAGCCACGCCAGCAGGGCTGAAGCATGACTATTTTTGTTTTCTAAAGCTTCCAGGTATCTCTCCGTTCCTAAACAAGTGAGCTCTCTCGTTGTCGCACCCTCCTCTCCACTCCTCACACCTTACACTCCATCAGTTCCCTGTCTCCGCATACCTTCCTGTGCACAGCTCTGTCACTGCGCTCGAAGCCCAACAGAACCGAGTTGGAAACTTCTGCGTGTGATATATAGCTCTTTTCTTGCAAGTGTCTGACTCACAGTCGGGTCCACAGCAGACCAGAGGAGCTCAGTCTCACAAACAGTCACTGGGTGCCTAGTAGGTGCCAGGCATTGGGGCAGATACCAGAGAAATCATCCCGGACCAGACAGTTCCCTGCCGCCCTGGCGCTTGGCTTCCTCGGCTGTTGTTCTGGAGCAGGTGGCAGGCTTTGCGAGAGGTTTGCCAGAATTCTGCCCTGAGCACTGGAGTAACGTAGGGACTTAGAAGGATGTGCCAGCCCCTCATACAACTGTGACTGTGTTTTATTCAGGCACAGTCGGGTGACATGGGATCAGAGGCCCAAGTGCTTTGGAACCTGAGTGTCGTCCTGACCGAGTATGCCCGTGCAGGCTCTTCTACCTGGTAGGGTGTGAGCTCGCCTGCGGCCTCCGGGAGGTGCATGCAAAAATAGAAAACAAGTAAGAGCTTCAGGGTTACTGTTCATCAGAAAAGCCAACTTACATTTCCTTGCAGATTTATCCAATCGGTTTCTTCCCCGTGAATCCAAGCCACTGTCTAGTAAATCTGACATCTAAATTGGGTCTCAGAGCACTTTGATCCTCTGTGGGCCCTGAAATACTGACATGCTCCCCCTTCATACTGTCCTGTCCAGTTTCTCACAGGAAAAGAGTTTAGCTCTGACCTTTCTGCTGCTGCCCAGATGACATTATTTTGATCCTAACTCTTGAGTAGCTGCTTTGGGGTGAGTCAAGATGAGATGAGGAAGAAAAACGTTATCGGACTGAATACTGGACTGTGGTTTGGGCATCCCATTGCTGTGGATACTGACAAGCCAGAGAAAGGCAATTGCGGGCAGAAGCAGGGGCTGCGTGGGGTGGGGAGGGGGGCAGTCAGGGGCTGTATGTGAGCGTGGGGGCATGGGAGATGAAGGTACAGCCCAGTAAGTCTGGCCAGACCCAGCAAGCTTGGTCTGTGAACCAAAACCAAAGGGAAGGGGAATTTGTTAGCCAGCCCCTGTATATACTTAGTTTATAGCACGTAATCCTCACAGAAACCCTACTAGTTGAGCGATGGGGAACAGGTCAAAGAGATTAAATGATTAAATCCCATTCCTGAGACCACACAGGGCACTGCTAGCCTCAAATTCAGACTCGGGCTTGCTGATTCTCCACAACCCGAAGTCCTCTCTGTGGAGAAGGGCCCCTGCTCACAGGCCCTTCAAAACAGGCCCGTGATTTGTCCTTGACACAGAGGACAAAGGCTGGACTCCCTGCTGCCTTCTGCACTTCAGGGGCTGCTCTCTCACTCCAGTTGGTATTGACTCCTGGTGTCCTGCAGCAGCTCACCTAGCCAGCCCCTTCATTCCCTTGCCCGGGGACCCCCACAGGACCCTATAGCTGCACGGAGACTGGTGAGGAGCGACATTTGCCAGAATGAAGTTCATTGTTACACTGTTGAATTAAATCACTGAGCTTGTCTTCCTCAGCTATTGTTCTGAAACAGGTGGCAGGCTTTATAAGAGGTTTGGCAGAATTCTGCCTTGACACTGGAGTAACTTAAGGACGTGCCAGCCCAAAATGCAATGTGATGGTGCTCTCTGCAGCCACTTAGGGTGAGTGATACAAAACACAAGCTCCGTGGAGTGACAGCACGTGTCCTGGTTTGCCCAGGTTTCAGCCACATGGCCCCCCTCCAGCTCTCCCTGAGCACTCGAGGTCCTCAGCCCTGGTCAGCTCCAAGGAAGGGTTCCCGGCAGACGCCGGCTGCACTCCAGGGCCCGGGGGCTGTCAGACAGGTGACAGAGGCTGGGGCCGCGGAGGTCAGCCAGATTTCTGTGTTGTCAAGACCAGCTCCTGGGACTGAGCCATGACACTGAGCTGCTGCAGGACCCTGGGAACCTTCCTTTCCAGGTGGAATCCACCACTGGCATCTGGTGTCATTTCTGTAACAAAGGGAGGGAGGTTAGGAAAGGCCGCCCCGAGGGTGAGAGGCTTGGGAAAGGGGTGGGGAGCCAGCTCCGGCCTCACGCAAGGCTTTGGATGGAGAAGACACAGAGCTGGGTGATAATTCCCACCATGTTTGAGGCGGCAGTTGATGTCTGCTTGGGCTGGGGTGGTTTTTAAAATAGAACACTTTCCCTGCTAATAAGCTGGCAGAGTCTGCTCCTCTTTCTATAAGAGGGTGTAGATGATGCAGTTCTATCAACACTTTCCTGTGTGTTTTCAACTGTAGCTCTTTCATCTCCTCCCACCTCTCTGCTAGATTTCTTCTTCAGATCCCTCTTCTCTCTCCCACCTCCTATTCATATAGGTGTGCAGGTCCTCCTAATGAGCTCAGCACCAAGCTGCTGCCGTTTATTGAGTGCCCCTGTGTGCCAGGTATGTGGTCGGCACCGTGTATGCACGTCTCACTTAATCTTCCTAGTAACTTTAGGCGTACATCTCCACTTTACAAAAGAAAAAGCAAGCCCAGAGAGGTTCAGTAACTTGCTAAAAGTTGCACAGTTTCTTGTGAGTGGCGGAGCTGAGAATTGAGGTGATGCCTGATCAGAAAGGCTGTGCTCTGTGAGGTGAGAGGCGGCTCTTCGCTTCTCACTTTAGTGTCTGTGATGTTGGCGGAGGGTGGATGAGCACTGCATTCAGCTGCTGCTTCCCAGCAGTGGCAGGACCGTGGGGTCTAGGGCTCCTGGCTTGTGCTGTTGGCAGAAGCCCCTCCAGGCCTGCCTGATGCTCCAGGCAAGACCTCAGGGAGCGCCCCCTCGCTGTCCCCCCAGGGAGGCAGCTGCTATTTCTACCTCAGTGATTGGAGCAGGCCTCCCAAAGAAAGGCCCTTTACCCCTCCTTTTCCAGTGATTGCAGCTCCTGGCTCTGGCTAGAGGTCTAGATTGCAGTATAAGGAAGGAACCGAGCCAATGTTCTGGTCACTTCTTGGCACCGAACTCTCATGTTTTTACAGCAGCCACAGGCCCTACATCCTTCCTGGAGACTCGAGGGTGGAACACAAGCAAACTCACTCGCCCCACCCTGCAGCCCCCGGCAGGGCGGCTGTCTTGATTTGCTGTGCTCAGATCCTCCCTTGCCTGGCAGTGGCTTCCATGCGGCCCTCATTAACAGAGGCTGGCTCTGGAGGGGCTCCTGGAAATGTGCTGCAGGTGGGCTCCTGGACGCTTGGCTTGCCTACCGCCTCTTCAGCTCTGTTTGCTTTGCCTAATTGTGTGTTCTCTGCTGATTTGTCTGAGTGAAGTTTTTCTTCCCCACTTTGTCCAAGGTCTACACGGTGCATCTGGTACCCATTTGGCTGGGAAGGAGGCAGAAGCAGGGTGGTTAATTGAATGCTTGGCACAGGGCTGCCAGAAGTAAACTGAGGAGAAAGGCGAGGACTGGGAGAGCTTGGAGAATGGGGTTGGTTGGAGCCTTTGCCCAGAGCACAACCTCCACGGCCTCCATCCTCTCACTTGGTTCCTGTCCAGAAACAGAGTCTAGAGAAGGCCACGGGAAGGGCTTTGATGGGATTCTGAACTAGACTGTTTCCTGGTTCAGTGTAGGCTCCACAGGAGCCCACCTTCCTTTCAGGAGCCCAGGGCTTCTTGGCAGGTGGCCAGGGCACCACAGGCCCTGCCTGCGGGGAGGGGAGGGAGGGGGGCTGGAGAGATCACCTGTGCCTCTGCTCCTGCGCTCGTCTGGTTTGGAGGCAGGCCTGTCACTCTGCAGCAGGAATCTTGGCTCTGCACCCTGGTCTGCTTCCAGGAGGCCGAGAAGAAGTGAAAACGAAGTAGCACTACTTGGAATCCCCATTTCTGGCCAGGGCCCAGGGCCGGCCCAGCCACAACTGGGGTTCCCTTTGCCTGTTTACCTGCCTGCCCGTCTGTGCCTCTGATGGAGACCAAAAGAAGTATGGGCCTTGGAGAATCACAACGTTTGGGTTTCAAATTGCAGCTCCTGCTCCATGCACGTTGTCCAGTAAGAGCCTCAATTTCCCCATCTGTAAAATGTGCCAAGAAGAGTAAATGAGTGAACCAAAGCACAGCCCGCTCTGCAACTCTCTAAGGACTCCACACATACTGCTCTTTCAATCCACACGACCCTGGAGGAAGGTCAATCATCCTCACCCTCACATCCCCTTTTTGTGGGGGAGGAAACTGAGAAACGCTAAATGACGTGTCTCACAGCCAGGAAGTGGCAGAGCCAAGACTCCAGGCAGGGGATCCACAAAGTGTGGCACACCTAGGCTGTGCTCTCCAGCCCCCTATAATGTGGGGGAGCTCCTGGCCCACACCTGGCTGGAGAAGGCACACACGGAGCCTGAGCCTTTACTCCCATACCTCCCGGCTGCCGGAGCTGCTCAGGGTGTGTTCTGGCTGCCAGCACGTGGGGCCAGCACAGTGCAGGAATGACACTGAGGAGAGGCGCTGGTCAGGCAGGAAAAGCAAGGTCAGTGGGGACCCCGAAGGGCGCTGAGGTCAGCCTGCCTGCTCCAGGATGCTTCTCTCAGACCACAGCTTCCCTCGCAGGCGCTCTGGAAACCCGGGTGCTGTGTTCTAATCGGCTCTGGGCAGTGAGCAGTGGTCAGACCTGACTGCCTGCCTGCACTGTGCTGCTGTCTCCCCCACACATCCCAGGTTTAGGGATCCCCCACTGGTTGCTCGTCCCCAGGCGCCTGGCACTTTCAAGTGGGACTGGCACACTCTGGATTTGGCTGCCGTCCCTGCCTCTCCTTGGAGAGAGAGAGCCTCTAGCTTGGGTCCGGCCTGCACCCCGCCTGCTCCTAGCCACACGCTGTCAGCTGTCATTACTGCAGCGTTGCTGCTCCCAGCACAGACCCGGGCTCCTCACAGAAGGAGGCACAGCACTCATTGACCGCACAATGGACTTTATCCAACCTGCCGAGGGTGACATACTTGGCTGTTGGGGACAGGGAAGCTCATGGGAAGAGAGTGACTTCAAGAAGGAAAAAGTGGCATTTAGTAGATGGATCTGAAGAAATCACATTATTGCTCTGTCCAGACACCCCACTCCCAAAAGAGTGAGAAAGAAGCCAATAGCCATAGTGGAGGAAGGCTGGGGGAGAGAGGCCTCAAGGAGTGTGCTGTTACACACATCTAATCAGGTCTAATCAGTTCTAATCAGGTTGAGTCTCCAGGCCGTGGAAGGAATGTTCTTACGTGTCACCTCACAGACATGCCTTCCCGGAGCCGAGGTGTCGGCTGACAGGGGGGCCTTTGGAGTCAGTCCTGGGGGTGTGCTCTGGCTCAGCAAGTTAGTTCCCTAATGTGAGCTTCAGTTTCTCCTTATGAGAACGGGGAATGTTTCTGTAACAATGCCATTCTAACATGAAAACAAGTCACCTAACCTGCCTGCACATAGTAGGTACTTAAGAAAAGATAGGCCCTTCTTATGAAGTTAGTGGAGAAAGTCTTTGGCATCTCCTCTCAATCCTATTAAAACTTTTGAGACTTCTTACCTTCTAAGCTCTTTAATCTTTTTATCTCTTACCTTCTACTCAGGCCAGTGTCCTCATACCCCAGGGCTATACCAGGCTCCCATCAAATGAGGACTGGATTGCTGCTGGGCCCCCATGGCCATGAGGGCAGGGGCTCTATGTCTGAACCCAGGGGATCTATAGTAGTGAATTTCTTTTCCAATGACTATGCTAAATGGGCAATTTAGCAACCATGGCCTAATAAGGACAAGACATTAAGGATCAGACCTCTTGGGGAATAAATGCCTTTGTCGCTGCATAAAGCAATCAACTTACACCCAGGAGTGCTGGCTGAGGAGGAGGAAAGTGGAGACTGGGTGAGAGAAATAGATGATGAATATGTATCAATTATGGCCTCCAGGTCACCTGGGGCAGGGGGACCCGAGCTTGTTTCATGCACTCTCTTGCCTTAAGTCCTGGCAGAGGTTGCAGCCTTCAATAAAAATTCAGTTGGACTTAATGGGTCCATGACAGATAGGAAAGTGCAAGGTCCTCTCAGCCTCACTCCTTACTTTATGGCTATTGCAGGAACCTGTTCAGCACCGGCTTCAAAACAGCCCTGCTCAGCAGCAACGTCACAGTGTCTGTCCAAGGCCTCCCTGATCCTGCTGTGCAAATGCCCTCAGACTCCACGGGGCCCTCCAGGGACAGCCTGGAGATGTAAGGGAGTTAGAACCAGGAGCCAGCCTTGACCAATGGAAGACAGAAATCTATGGTAAATGCCCACCCATTTCATTCCCTGGGCAGAAAAATCTGAGCCGCATCCCATCAAGTTGCTTAGAAGATCCCATGGGATTGATCCCCTGTTGCTCATGGGAGCAGCCAACACAGTCATGCATCTTTGCCTTTCCCGATTTTCCCATTTCCCTCCTCAGGTTCCCTCTGGACCCCTGGGATCATGTCCCATATAAACGACCTGCAGGTAAGCCTGTGTCTCAGGCACAGTGTTTAGGGAACTCAGGCTAAGACAGCCATGTGTAAAGTCTAAGGGGGTGGGGAGTATGAAACAATCGTTTCACAGAGTGCAAAAGTGAGCACATTAGGAAAGTATCATAAAACCCCAAGCGTGCTGGGTTCCTATTGGGGATGTGCAGCGATGTGTTTAAGGAAAACCCCCAGCACCTTTGCAGTATCTACCGCACCTTTGAAGATCTCAGGAGTAATCACAAAATATGTGGATATAGTTTTCTATCTAAATCCACATATTTTCGCCAGATGAAGCTGATGGAAAGGGAAAAGGCAAGAAAAATAAGAGAGCTCACAAAATAGTAATTGTAATGTTAAACCAAGCATAATAAGAAGGCAAGTGGGTGTAGAAGGGGAAGAATATATATGGTATCTGTGTATCTGTTTTGTGTCTTTATAAAGATATGAAGGTGGTAGGATCAATGGACCAATATCAGAAAGTGGTGATGACAGGGTTAGGAACACAAGCATGAGAGGGTGGCTGAGATGGAGGTGAGGTGTTCAGAACTCAGAGAACAAGGTGATGAATGGGTCACTCTTCTACAAGGTTAAGACACTAAGAATGGTGACAGGAATATAGGTGCTAAAGTCATTAATGAATGAAGGAAAGTCGATTGGTATAGATATCAGTAGCAAGTACAGGTGGCAGGTGGTAAAATCTGGCATGATTTTCAAAGGATCTGGGAAGTTTGAAAGAGGAGGGAAGATAATTGAATTGCAAGTTCAATGAGACACCTACCCCACCCTCAAACCCTCTAATATAAAGAGAATGGAGTTGGGGCCAGATGAGCCTTAACTAGAGAGGCTGCATATGAGGTGGTATTTGCAGGGGACAAACAAATCAGGGCAAGATGTGAAGAAACAAAAAAAGACAAAAGATATAAAGGCACTTGCTGATGATAAATACCCAAATGTCAAGGTATACAGTATGTAAAGGTTAGGAACATGGTCAGAATATGAGAAATGGAGATTATACTTGCCTGGTAGGATTACTGCAAAATTGAGAGATAATTTTATATAAAGTGGTCAGTAGTGTCTGGTGACCATGATGATGATGAAGATCATGATGATGATGGTGGTGGTAATGGGGGTGATTGCCAAAAGAGCAAGGATTAAAGGTGAATTGTGGGTAATATCAGAAGAAGCACTGGTCTGGGAATCAAGTGTTCTTGAGTCTCATCCTGGCTCCACTATTAACTAGCTGTGTGTCCTTAGATGAATCAATCACCTATCCTCAGGGGCAACGTTCTCCATCTATAAAATGGCAGGGTTAGATAACATCAGTGGTTGTCAACAAGGAGGTGGCAGAGTGGTCATACTTAAAATGCAGATGATAATTTTCTGAAAGACTTTTTCAAAATGTGTGTATTTGCTCCCCCCTCTCCCACCCATGATCTCCAAGAAGTCAAGTCCTGTTCTCTGGGGTAAGGACCCAGAATGTGCATTTGGATAAGTGCCCCCGGTGATTTAATAAATGCTCCCCCCAACCATAATCCTATTTCCTTTCTTCAGGGAATCATTTTGCTAAGAAGCTAGCCTTTCCTCTCCCAAATGTCATCGCTCAGAAGGTGATAGTGAGAAACCTGTGGCTTGACAGTCAGAGCTGGGTCAGAGCATTTATCAGAGGGACCAGAAGCCCCGAGCTCTGCCCTTGGTAGGCAGATGGCCAAGGAGCAGGCAACATTATTTTTACAGCTTCATTCTCTGGGCATTTCCCATTCAAATGCATAAGAATGGGAACTGAATCAGCACAGCTCAGTGTTGTTGCTGTTGTTTATTGTGTTTTTTGTTGCTGTTGTTGTTGTTTAATATCAGACCATGTTGACCAGCATAGGCATTGGTAGCCCCTCCGCCAGTCATTGGGGAAAGCACAGGTGCAGTGGTGGGGAGTGAAACCAGGCCTACATTTTAGTCATCCCTACATCCTCAGCACTGAGGAATGTACTCAGCACATTGTGGGGCTCAACAAATACTTGTTAAACTGAAAGCTAAAGGAAAATAGCAGTAGACCAAAACGATAGCCACTGAGGAGAACTGGTTGGTTTCCAATCACAGGAAAGAGAATGGCTGCAGAGAACTACTCTTATGCTAAGCCAAAGTAGCATTAAAGTTGAAGGACAAAATAGAAATCACTGACATGCAAGGAATTGAACGATTACCACTTACAGACCTTCTCGGAGCAGAGATACGCAAGTGTTTCTTGCAAGAAGAAAAATGAACCTAAGAAAATGATCAACAGGTAACAAGAAAGTGGTACACCAATAATGCTGCAAAGTTAGTAGTTAGATATAAAAAGGTTTTGATAGCACAGTATAAAAATAATTAATAGAGTAACCTACAATGAAAATTTCAAATGATTTGGAATGAAGAAGAAAGTAAACGTAGACTTATAATAGGAATTGTATCAAATCAATAGATAGCCTTTCCGGGAAAATGTAGAAATGTTGATAAGTACCATAGGTCCATAGAAAAAATATAATTAAATGTGTGTTAAAATGTAAGGATAATCACAGCAAAAGAATAGAAATAGCTGTATAATGTCTAAACTACTGGAGCAAAAAAAATTCAAAGAACTAAAAATCAAATTTAAAAGATAAGAAAAAAGAAAGATTTTTTTTTTTTACAAAATAGGATACATGGGAAGCAAAATAAGATTGTAGAAATATAACCAGTCATATTAGTAATTACAATATGTATAAATGGATTAAATGTTCCATATTGAAAGATAAATTCTTAAAAATGAACTAAACTTATGAATCGGGAAGCTAAATAACAAATTATAAGTAAACCCCAAATAAGCAAAAGAAAGAATTAATAAACATGTGAAAATGAAGGGTTAATGGAATAAAAGAAAAATTGACCAAGGCTTTGCAACTCCAATTATGAACAAGGAAGAAATTAATGAAACATTAGAAATAAGAAAGAACATATATTCTTTTTAAATTTTATTTGCTTTCTATATTTATTTATATTAGTTTTGGTATTTATTAATGTCTGTTACTATTCATTATTACTATCACTAGAGGCCTGGTGCACAAAAATTTGTGCACTCGGGGGGATGGGGGGATCCCTAAGCCCAACCTGTGCCCTCTTGCAGTCTGGGACCCCTCGGGAGATAATGACCTGCTGGCTTAGGCCTGCTCCCGGGTGGCAGAGGGCAGGCCCAATCCCTAGGTGCAGCCCCTGGTCGGGCTCAGAGCAGGGCCGATTGGGGGGTTGGGGCACCGCCCCCTGTCACACTCAAGGCAAGGTCGATGGGGAGGTTGCGGCACCACCCCCTGTCACTCACAGAGCAGGGCCGATCAGGGGGTTGAGAAGCTCCCCCCCATCACTCACAGAATAGGGCCGATAGGGGATTTGGAGCACTGCCCCCTGTCACACACAGAGCAGGGCGGATCAGGGGGTTGGGGCGCCGCACCCTGCCACGCTCAGGGCAGGGCTGATGGGGAGGTTATGGCTCTACCCCGTCACACACAGAGCAGGGCCTGTGGGGGGGGGTGGGTTGGGGCGCCGCCCTCTATCACCCACAGAGCAGGGCCGATCAGGGGGTTGGGGCGCCGCACCCTGTCACACTCAGGGCAGGGCCGATGGGGAGGTTATGGCTCTACCCTGTCACACACAGAGCAGGGCCCGTGGAGGGGGGGGGGGCGTTGGGGTGCTGCCCTCTGTCACACACAGAGCAGGGCGGATCAGGGGGTTGGGGCGCCGCACCCTGCCACGCTCAGGGCAGGGCCGATGGGGAGGTTATGGCTCTACCCTGTCACACACAGAGCAGGGCCCGTGGAGGGGGGTGGGGGTTGGGGTGCTGCACCCTGTCACACACAGAGCAGGGCCGATCAGGGGGTTGGGGCACCACAGCCTGTCACACACAGAGCCGCAGGGCGATCAGGGGGTTGGGGAGCTCCCCCCATCAGGCACAGAGCAGGGCTGATCAGGAGGTGGGGGCGCCTTCCCCTGTCACGAACAGAGCAGGGCGGATAGGGAGTTTGTGGCCCCGCCCCCTGTCACACACAGAGCTGCAGGGCGATCAGGGGGTTTGGGCGCTGCCCCCTGTCACGCTGATCCCGGTGCCGGGAGGCCTCTCGGCTCCACTGATCCCGGTGCTGGGAGGCATATTACCTTTTTACTATATAGGATAGAGGCCTGGTGCATGGGTGGGGCTGGCTGGTTTGCCCTGAAGGGTGTCCTGGATCAGGGTGGGGGTCCCTCCTGTGGTTCCTGGCCAGCCTGGGTGAGGGGATGATGGCTGTTTGCAGCTGGTCACACACCCTTCAGGGTGGGGGTCCCCACTGGGGTGCCTGGCCAGTCTGGGTGAGGGGCTGAGGGCTGTTTTCAGGCTGGCGGGTGACTGAAGCTCCCAACCGCTCATTTTTTTCTGTGTCTTTTTTATTCTGGGCCAGCTTTAGCTCTGAGGCTTGGCTCCAGCTCTTAGGCCTCCGCTGCTGAAAGCAGGTATCTGGTTTGTTTGGGTTCTATAATAGAAACACTGTTTCAACTCCAGCTCTGAGATCCCAGCTGGCTGAAAGCAGGTTTCTGGGGTTTTGTTTAGCTTCTATATTTGTAACAATGTTTCAAACTGCAAGCTCAGAGGCCAGCAGCGGCAGGCGGGGAACGTTGGAGTCCTCCATCACTGAAGCAAGCAAGCCTCCTGTTCGCTTCAAGCTGCCTGGGCTGCCGGCCGCCATCTTGGCTGGCAGTTAATTTGCATATCACTCTGATTAGCCAATGGGAAGGGTAGCAGAAGTACGGCTAATTACCATGTTTCTCTTTTATTAGATAAGATTATATTATATTTTATTTTTATTTGAAAAATTAAATTTATTGGGGCATATACTCTGTTAGGGCATTTTTTGTATATTATCTTCATTTTTAATATAATTTACTTGTAAGTTTATAGGTGGGGGACAGAAGTTTCTCTTAAGCTCAAAATAATCTGCATAGCACAGAGGCACATCTTGGGGGACTGTTAAGGTATTTAAAACATACCATGCTCAACTTCATTGAATAAATTTGAAAAGCTAGATTTGAAAATGGGTGGTGTCCTGGTAAATATAATGTCTAAAGTTGACTAAAGAGAGATAAATAATTGCACAGACATTTAAAACTTAGTCAGAGTTAGTCATAAAGCTCCAGTCACTAAGGAATAGATAATGTTGGGGTTCTATAACTTCCCTGAGAACATTCAATAAACTTGGAGGCCTCCCAACTCATCTGTGAGGTGTGCATAACCATACACCAAGCCTAAGCAAAGATATCGTGGGAAAAGAAAACTATAGATCAATCACATTTATGAACAAAGATACAAAAATCCTAAATAAAACATTAGCAAATTAATCCATTTATATACTAAAGGAATAATACAGCTTAACTAAGTAGGGCTTATTCTTGGAATACCAGGTATGTGAACATTAGGAAATCTATTAATGTAATTCATTTGATCAAGAATTAAGAAGGAAAGATCATAACATCATCTTGATAAATTTAGGGGGAAAAAAGGTAATGAATTCAACAAAGACCCATTTATCATTTTAAAAACCACTTAACAAAATAGAAATGAAAATGAAAACAGCCTCATTTTAATAAAGGAAAGAAACCCCACAGAAACATCCTATCAATGGTGAATCACTAGTTTGAAATCACAAAGACGAGACACTAGCACTACTATTATTCAGCATCCTAGCTAATGGAATAAAACATATAAATATGGAAAAAGAAGAGACAAAACTGTTTTTACTTGCAAATAATATGTCAACTCAAAGAATTCATGCAAATCAACTGAAAAATGTTTTGAACTAATAAGAGAATTGAGCAAGTTGGCCAGATACTATACCCATTACTAAACAATTGCAAAAATGTCATGAGAAAACAAAAGATGACATTTATGAAGCTCTAAGCTACTCAGGAATAAACTACGTGAATAAAAAATGTGTAAGATCTGCATGGAAAAGAAATCTGAAATAATTTCCTAAAGATTTAAGGAGATTCCCCTCCCCCTCCCGCCCGCAGGAAGAATTGCTTAGTTATAAGTGTAAGGGAAGTTATGCTGGGACCTGGCTAGGGAAGATGGGTCCACATTGTAATACTGGTATTTGACCAGTGACTTCTCATGACTTCCCAATGACTAACTTTTGCTAATACAGGTTTTCCAAAATTTAGAGTAACCATTCCACCCACCTGTCAAAATCAATTATTATTTTAGCCCTGTAAGGGAGTTAAATGACTCCACTATGTTGTATTTTTTTAAAAATTTGATTTATAGGTTTTGCAGAACTAAAAGCTAATCCTCAAAATGTCCTCCTGTATTCATTGGTTGGTTCAAGGTGTCATACTGTTGTAGTTTCTAGAAAGAAAGTGTGTTGGAGTGGGTGAAGAGAGCTGGTGGCCGACCTTCATGCAACCGGGAAAGACTGAGATTGGCTGCAACATGATTTGGTAATACCACGGATCAGAGCGGGAGAGTTTATAGTATCGAAGAGTAAGGGTGTTTAGAGGAATATCTGTTTTCTGGCCGTGCTGAGATATTTTCTCAGTGTCTGCTGAGGACTGAGTGGATGTGCCATTTTCCTCAGGACAGAGGCAGGCCGGCATCCAGAGTGGCAGCTGTCACGCTCTCCATTTGAAACTGGCCTTGCAGACTAGCCAAGGTCTACTCTTCTCGTCCGGACCTGGGAACTCTAAGGCATCAGGACAACCATGGGGGTCAATTTTCACAAGGTCTTTGAGTGTGGAGGGAAAACAGTGAAAGAAACTCTTACACTGATGGCTCTCAGAGCATTGAGCATCACGCAGCCTGAGGGAAGAGATGAATGCCACCCCAAACTTTGCAGGTGTTGGTGTGAGGACAGAGGAGTTTCCCAAGAAGTTGGTAGTTTGTCTTGAGGTAAGAGGGAGTCATCAACACATGCTTTTCTAGGACTGGGGTGACCTGAAAAAATCGGGGTAAAACAAATATTCTACAAGGTAACTCCTGATTCCCAGGGGAAGCTACCCGACATGTGGTTGCAGGATCTCTCCCTCATGCTTGTTTCTTCATTTGCGAGTTTGTCAGTGACTGTTGATGGCGTGCCTGCCGGTTCCAGTCCTGGGAGTACAGACCAGGCTGATGAGTCTAGAAATAAGGTTCCATCAGGGGGAACAGTTACAACTGTTTGGGGGGTTGCCCCTCTCTGTGTAATCATCTTTCCCTACATGGGTGATGGAGATGAGGGATAGCTGGGGACAGGAGTGCAGGAGAGCATTGCTGACCCTTGCCTTCCCCTCAACTCCACTTCTCTCTGAGCCGAGCAGGAAACCCCCTGCCCGCTGCTGTCTGGCTCAGTGTGACCTCTGGCAGGTGCAGGCGGCCCACGACGGCAGAAGCAACTGTGGAGAGCAACACAACATCCTGTCTGACTAAACGAGGGAAGCTGGCCAGCCCTGGAACAGGTGGGCTGTTGATAATTTTTCTCCTTTACAACAATGAACTGAGTATTTTTGTGTGTTCTATTCTGCAAACCCCACAGCTCCTGCCTGGTCAGGTGCAGACCACAGCCCTGTCGGGCACCAGGTAGTTCTTTTGGGACACCCCAAGCCAGGCACGGTTTCTGCTCCACGTCAGGTTTTGCATCTGATTTTGAGTTCATTGCTTGGTTCTTCCTTCAGTTGAGTTAGGATAATGAGATGCATTGTCTCTTCCTGAAGGTGCTTGCATCCTGTGGGGAAGAAGGCTGAATAAGTTAGTTTCCAAATCTGATGAACAGCTTCACACAACAAAAGGAGGAGCCCATTATTCAGCTGTCCGCATTCCTGTTAGGTGAAAGGGAAACCACAGCCACAACCTCTCAATTGGAGACATCCAAGCACTCAGAGATTTTAAAGTCACAGTTTAAAATTATAATCATGTTTTAAAACACACACACACACACACACACACACACACACACACACAAAACCAACAGGTTTGGCAGTAATGAGATTTTCCCCTCAGAATTCCTATTTTGCATATGACCCTTAATATGCCTGCTTCACTTTCTCCTTGGGATAGAAATTGTCAGACTGTTCGTGGGGTTTGACATAAAGTTCACTTGGCTCCAGCCACCTTGGAAAAGGGAGGTTTTTCATCTGCTTAGTTTGACTTTTTTCATTATTATTATTATTATTAATTCTGCATTCTTTCTGGGGTGTTTGGAAAGGATACTTGAGTGAATTCATTACATTTGTAAGACTGTTAAAAATCAAATATCATAGGATGAAAAGGAAGGCCACAAAAAGGAAATACTGTTTGCATAAAACTGACGTTCCTTGACTTTGCCAAATTTTGTTCCAGAGGTTAGTAACCTTCTGTTTCAAAACAGGAAAGAAGCTGAATCACAGGGAGTCACCTACACACGAGCTTCTAGATAATTATTCAGCTGACAGTCGGAGAGCTTAACAAACCCTGCTCTGTGGTCTCCGAAAACTGAATTCATTATGTCTTAAACCAGAAAAAAAATTCCCATTGGGATTTTCAGACCTTAGTACTTTCTTTAAATATGTGGTTTACCTGTTTAAAGACTTGGCAAAGAGGATAAAAATGCCTTTCTTAACAGTTACATCTCAGGCTTTAATTATTCCTATTTTTGATCTTCTAGCTGTAGATCTAGAATTAAACAGGCTTCCTTTAATGTGGGTAGCTGTGTTTAAAAAAAAAGCCTTTTTCAACTTGTAGACTTTAAATATTTTTTTCTGCATGAACAGCGTGGGCGGAGAGAGAAAAGAAAGTGCCAACTATGGCCTTTTTGTTTTACTGGGAAGCTGAGGGGCACTTATTTGGGAATGACTGAAATGCCACGCAGATCGGGAAAAGGCATGGGGAATGATCCAGGTCACCATGGGAGACAGACATAGGGCGCAGCAAAGTGGCTTTATCCACCATGTCTTTCACCAGGGCTCTCCTTGAAGATGGGCTCTGTTCTCAAGCTGCCTGTGGGCTTTAGGGACTGGGGGACTGGGGGACTGGGTAGGGAGAGGATGTTGTCTGGGGGTTGGGGAAATTATTTTCATAACTTTTTACCTTAGAGAATTCTCTTTTGATTCTACTCCTCTGTTGTTAAAGCTTTTAATGAGATAGGTATCGCCCTGGCCTGGTGGCTCAGTTGGTTGGAGAGTCATTCCATACACCAAAAAGGTTGTGGGTTCAATTCTAGACCAGGGCACATACTAGGTTGTGGGTTCAGTCCCCAGTTGGGGCAGGTACGAGAGGCAACCGATCGATGTTCCTCTCTCACATTGATGTTTCTCTCTCTCCACACCCCCTCCCTTCTTCTCTCTCTAAAATCAATAAACATATCCTTGGATGAGGATTTTAAAAAAGAGATAGCTATTGAGGGAGAATATTAAGAAAAACCAAGTCTTCTGTGTGCCTCCCTCATTTAGAGAGAGTTAGGGACACAGCATAGCTTCCTTTTTTTCCCATCTTGGGCCCTGATGTGGGCTTGAGCCTGGTAGTGGTGGTTGTGTGGTTGACATTTTTGGGTATTTTGACTTTAAAAATTAAGTATATATCTGTTTATAAAATATAAATATATATTTCTCTCTGTGTAAGTGGGGAAGGGTGGATTTACAGAAATGTGTGTAAACAGATAGTTCCGGAAAAAGAGGAACCGTCCCAAGAACAGGACGGACTGGGTTGTTCTGGGATCATAGTAAACAGGCAACAAGAGGCCAACTGTGTGTTGCAACATGACGGATTAACTCAATGTCCTGAGTGGATTGCTGACGGGGCAGTCTCTAGTCCCTCTTTCCTGAGAGATAAAACCTCTGAAGAACCCACTAATTATGAGTTATTACCAAGGCATATTATGGGAGCAACAATAAAGCAGTCAATGGTGTTTCGCATGTTACAGACAGTGCACTGACTGCTTTACCTGCATAAACTCTCTTAACCCTCACAACAAACCTGTAAAGGAGGAGCTATATAATAATACTAGAGGCCCGGTGCATGAAATTTGTGCACGGGGGTGGGGGGGCGTGCTCAGCCTGGCCTGTGCCCTTTCATAGTCTGGGAGCCTTCGGGGATTGTCTGACTGTTGGACATCTCCTTAGTGCTGCTGTGGTGGTGGGAGCCGCTGTGCCCGCCAGCTGTGAGCCTGGCTTCTGGCTGAGTTGTGCTCCCCCTGTGGGAACACACTGACCACCAGGAGAAGCTCCTGTGTTGAGTGTCTGCCCCCTGGAGGTCAGTGCACATCATAGCAACCAGTCATTCCACCGTTTGCTCAACTTGCATATTAGCCTTTTATTATATAGGATTTTACAGTTGCACAAACTGAGACAGAGAGATTAAGTCACCTGGCTAAAGTAACATAAATAGCAAGTGGTAGAACAGCACTTCGACTCAGGTAGTCTGAGACAGAGTCCATGCTATTAATTGCTAAAAGTTTACTAGTAAGAAAAAATGAACAGTACGTCGAGGTAGGAAATGCTGTGACTGAGACTTGAAGGACAAGGGATGGGAAGTTCCACTGAAGGAGCAGGAGGAGTCATCGAGGGAAGGAGGGGAGGAGGGGGCTTTTCTGTGTATGCTGTCAAAGCCGCAATCCCCGATTCAAGTTCCCACCACAGGCCAGCAGGATGTGGACCCTCTCAGGGGTGAGAGAGCTCTAATGGAACCAAGTGGAAGTGGCCCTGACTCTGTGACTGCAGCTCATCCCAGGCTGACACGTGGATGACAGGGAGATACACTGTCTGCCATGTTGATCTGGAGTCTCAGGGCCATACTGCCTTAGTGCTCGTTGGAGATGGGCCCCGAGGGAAGATGAGCTTCGCATTTGTGGTTGCTGTTGATGAGGAAATACCAAATGGTGACAGAATCACCTACCAGCCCTCAGTGTCTTGGAGAGAAGTCCATGGATTCAGCAGTAACAAAATGTAACTACATGACGGTGTCTCTGGAATGACCCTGGGGAGGGGTGATTACGAGGCCTTGCCAATCCTCAGAAAGGAGGCAGCATGGCCTTGGACAGGATCAACAACTTGCGCACAGCTATGCAGCCGGCAAATGGCAGAGTCAGAATGAGTGGCCCTCGATGCCAGTGGTTCAGCTGCAGGTGCCGCAGGTGACTATTCCTCTTTGTGTGCAATTATATAACCTCTTTTTTTCTAATTAAGCTTGGGTGCATTTGAGTGCCCAAACCTCAACTAAAAGTTATTTTATGTTTCCCATGGAACACTAATGAACATAGGTGTGACTGAAATTATCAGGGTTTGAGCAGGGTGGCAAAAATGACTCACTTCTCACCTCCATCTACAAATGGCAGAGGAGGTGCTTTGGGACTGGGTGCAGTGAAGTCACAGGTGCAAAATCAGGCAACTGCCTCATGCCCACCCCAAGCACCACCTTCTCCCAGAGGAAGCATGTAGGTCACAACAAATGTAGCTCCCGTCATACCCTGTCCTTAGGAAAGACTTTTGGGGGACAAAGAAGAGGGTTTGCATACTCAAGATGCAACAAAAACAAGAGGTACGTAGTACTAAACAATTTCTATATGCTAGATACCTAAAAAGAATTATCTCATTGAATAAGTTGTTTTTTTTTGCAATTACAGTTGACACTTAACATTATTTTATATTAATTTCGGGTGTACAGCATAGTGGTTAGACATTTATATAATTTATAAAGTGATCCCTCGATAATTCTAGTACCCACCTAGCACTATACATACACCATACCTGGGGACTGTTTCTAAACCAATTTTACAGATGAGGAGACTAAAGCTTAAGTAGATGAAGTCACTTACCCAAGTTAAGTGACCTCAGAGCCTAAGCGGATAACCATTAGTAATACTATCTCTCACACTTTGATTACATGAGATTACACTCAAATGTTGCAATGGATTGAGTAATGGATGCAAAAGTGCTGTCTGTGGTCCAAAGGGAAACCTGATTCTGCCCTATTTCTCAGGCCTCTGACCCTTGACCTCTGAGGCCGTGGGAGTCCTGAAGAGGGAGCTCACTCAGCTCAAAAAGGAAGGAAGCCCCTCGTCATTTCCCCAAATGAAGCCTCCCACTTCCTCACCTCCACATGGGTTTGGAAGAACTCCCGAGTTTGTTCTGAGATTAGGGCATGAGCGATAGAAAGGAGTCTTCAGAGCCACACAATTTCAGATCTGGTCAGGGGCTCCCCACTATGGAAAAAATATATCTTTAAATACCAAATCTGAGTGATGGACTGGAACCTTGAAGGTCTTTCTGAATCAAGAAAACGAGTTTGTGAACTAGAACTAGCACTGGATGTGCAGGATTATCCCAGGTAGAGTTTCCCTCAAGGGCAAACTTGTAATGCAAAGCATGGGATTCAGCCAATGGTATCTCCCTCTACACCTTGTCTCGAGTTTAGGGCTAAAATTAAGATAAGCATCCTCTAAGTTTTCTCTCAGAATGATGGTACAGATTTTGGAAGTGAGATCATCTTTGGACATAGTTAATTTTATACATTAATACAATCCCTCCATGTTACAGCTGAGGAAAATGGGCTCTGGACTTTCCCAAGGTCATTCCTTGACTAACAAGGCTGAGACTTGAACCCATGTCTCTTGACCCCTTGTCCAAAGCCCAAGACTTGACTATGTCCAATGGCTCACTCAGGCCTTTGAGTGCATGAGGTCTAGCTCAGGGGCTTTTGGACAAATCTCTCCTCAGGACCCCTCTTCTCAGAAAAGAATGTGATGCTTGGGCTGTTATAGTCTTAAAAAATGATGTTTAGCATCTTGAGCATTCAATTCCCTGCTTCCATGTGAACAAAATAGAAGTTTCTCTTGTTGCAAATATTTACAAAATATTTGCAGCCACTTAGTGAGTTTAATGAGCATACAAACATTTCACATGATTCAAGATGCTACAGTATCTCAAGGTCATCATGCTAGAGGTCTCTATGACTACCTTCTAATACATAATCTAGTTTGACATTTTAATTGATTTTTTGTCATTTGACCTTTTATATTTATAAAAATAGAAAGTAAAATGTCTAATTAATCGACACACTTGGGTTAATTGAATTCTGATTGAGGCCTTTTTATATTATTTGGCCTGTTCTACCTTTGTCCTCCCAGCCTCCTTAAATAAGTTGTGAAGAATATTTAATGGTATTAAATATTAGAAACTTCATGATATTTATAAAAGTACTGTGCATTCTTCGCAGCCTGGAGCATGCTCATTGTTAGTCAAACAGAAAAAATATCAAACACCTAAGTGGTTGGCACCCAGCCTAGAATATGAATCTAATTAACCCTCCGGTAGGTCTCATCTTTTGTCAGGTTCTAAGAGGCAGATCAGGGTTTAACCTCTTCTCAGGCCTCGTCTGCTGCAGTGCCAGTGCTGCTGTGTGGGACACAGAGACCCGAGAGCTGCCTGCCATGACTTCAGCTTCTCAAATCTCCAAATGGACAGCTGTTCTGACAGGAGAGATCAGACACCTGTCTTTCTCCCTCTGAGGCAATCAGATTACTCAGTCTGTATAAATGGCATTGCCTTCGGCTGCCAGGATCATCCTCTTTGGATCTGGTGATTGCCTCATAAATCAGGGTTTTTGTTCTCCTTCCTTTAATCAATTAGAATAGCGACAATTAAATGTGTTCTTAATATAATTTCTCTTTTCTCCCTGGGCCCTGAGAAACAAGTCTCCCCAAGACATCTGTTGTTTTTTTCCAGGCTTGTTTTGAAGGAAGGCATAGGACTTCTTGAAGCTAGCCTAAGTAAAGGGGATTTAATGGTAAGGTATATGTGGACCAGTGAGGAAGGACAGAAACCAAGGTAGAGCTGGGTCCTCTGGAAATGAAACACAAGGACTCAAGGGGGCGCTAGCAGGGTCCTCACTGAAGTACGCCACCTGAGGCCAAATACCTGCATTCTGTCTGGTGACCTTTCTCTTTCAGTCCCAACCATCAGAGGTTCCCTGTGCTTGCCCATTGCCCCAGCTCACCCTTAATTTTGGCTTTTTCAGTTGTAAGTTGATGTAATGACTCCTCAGGAGTAATTTCTCATGCCAGTAGGAAATTCTTCTTTGATTCATGGTTCATATGAGAGGGAGGGAGGGGAGGAGACAGGAGAGAGAGAGAGAGAGAGAGAGAGAGAGAGAGAGAGAGAGAGAGAGAGAGAGAGAGAACACCCGTGGTCCAATGAACAATGAGGAAGGGGTATGGGTGGGGAGGAATGGTGTTTCCCTTGGAATGAAGTGTGGTCCGAGCGGGCACCAAGGACCTGCCAATAGAGACAGCATATGTGGCATGTGAGTCTTTTTAAAGCAGTTATAAGCTCTCCATACGCTGTCACTTCCAATGGAAGACCTGATTCTATAGGACACTGGGAAAAGCTGGGAGAAGATGAAAACCGTGTCTTTGGCTCTAACAGTCCAGCACATATTTTTTCAATTCAAAGACAATCTGGCTATTTCAGAGTGAAATGAGACACACCTAGTCTTGGGGCCTGCAGGGTGCTCCCAGCTTCAAGCCCTACTCTGAAATCAAAACAATGTGCATCCCTAGCGCATGCGTGTGCACGCTCGTGCGTGTGTGCGTGTGCCTCGTGGGACAGAGGCCAGGGCAGGAGCACAGGTGATGGTGGAGAAGATGGGCACCTGCCCTGCAGCCTGGACGGGCAGTCTCCTGATACCCTCTCTTGTTGGCCTGAACCCAAGAAGCTGGCTACAGTGCTGCCCTTTCGACAGAAATGCCGACAGAGCTGCTATTGTTTCCTCAGGTAACAAATGCCACAGGCCTGGGCCGGCTAAGCCGCCCTGGAGCCCAGCTGCTTCCCCGCCATCACATGAGAAGGCTGCTTTGTTTTCATTGTCACATTTGTTGTTTGGAAGGATGCTCTTTGACTAAGGAGTTTTCTGGTGACCTTTCCAGAAGAATTGCATGCAAATGTCTCAGCAAAGTGGTGATTGGTCTGGAAAGGTTATCTCCGTTTGTCTAGACTGCTGTCTTCACAAAAGGAGAGAGTTCAGGCGGGGTGCCCAGGGTTGGGGTGCCGCAGAGGAGAAAGGTCATTTGGTCCACACCCCTCCGCTCCCTGGGCCCCACCTGCAGGTGGCTGCTTCCGTTTGCTCCTGGCCTCATGGTTTGCCCCGGCCAATAGCCCTGCTGGCTGAGGGCGTCCTGGAGTTTCCTGGGGACAGGCTCTCTGAGCAGAGGGGGTACATCCTCCAATTGCCCTGAGACAGGGCAGGCAGAGGAATCCCCCCTCTGAACAACCAAGGCCGTTGATAGGTTCTTAAAGGGTTTGTTGAGGGAACAACATGTTAATGGTTCATCCTCCAAAAATCCCATTTAAATAGCCACCCTTTCTGAACCAAAAAAAAAAAAAATTCTTTGGAAACTCTGATGAAATTAATGTGTCTCTTATTACCCTAGAGCAGTGTGGCAACCCTCATCCCCAACCCCAGGCTGGCCATGGGAGAAATGGCTTTTAAATGAGACATACTCCAATTTAAACTGCTGAAGGAGAGGCCTATGTGATTTATGGGCATGTGGTGGGGAGTGGATTTCTTTCCCCTCTGCCCAGTCACTCCCAGTGAAAGCAGACTGTTTCTTTTCCTTCTGTGTGGACACCGGTGGCAGCATCATTAACCTGAGAGGTCGCCTGGGGCCAGGGTGGGATAGAGGGAAGGCAGGGATCATGGAGCCCGTGGCCTGGGCTATGCGTGAGGGGTAGCAGAGAAGGTGAGAGAGGCGTGAGGGGATTGCAGTGGAGTGTGAACTTCTAATGAATCATGTCAGCTGTTGACTTGGGATTCACAACAAGCAGCTGCAAGTGCACGCCTCAGCCCAGTCCTTAGGGAAGCAGGTGGTGGTGCTGTGGTGGCCAGCCTGCCCCAACCTGCTTCCATTAGCTGTAATTACGCTCCTGACTTCTGCTCGGGGCCAGCGAGGAGCCGTCGAGGCCTGCCGAGACTCTCGAAGACCCACGTTTTTAGCCGGTGGTCATTCAGCTGTAAAAATGGGCCACAGTTGGCAACTACAGAAGGAGTTGGAAGCCTGAAGCAATTTTTCTTTGAAATCAGCTTCTAAATTGCAGGGAGTCCAAATAAATGGACACATTTACTAGCTTTCCATTCCTGCTTCATTGCCTCAGCTGGGCCTCTCCTTGCAGGAGCAGCTCAGGTGTGGGGATTGGAGAGTGACTGCCCCCCAGCACCGGCCGGACAGGGCTATGATCTGTTTGGTCACAGGCTGGGCGCTTAGGTGATGATTTCTCTGCGCAAGCACATTTTCATTTCTGTCATTAATGAGTGCATTTCAACTTACCAACTGAAAACATTTTTATTTTTTTTTTTACAAAAGAACCTGTAATCTTTAGGGATCGCCCCCCTTCCCACCTCCTATAAAATAAAAAGCAAACCGGTACCAAGTGCTTACTCTAAGGTAAGTGTGTGGTTGCCACAGTGTGGGCTCTCTCCCCAGTCCACCTCCTGGATAGAGAACGTCTCCTTTTAGGCCACAGAATTCCTTTATAATTTAGCTGGTTTACATTATGGGACGTTTCCTTCCCAAATCAAAACTGATAAGAAGTGACAGAAGAAGGCCCTCGTGAGCTTAACATTTGATCGGTCACTTAGCTTTTACAGCAACACCTTTCTCACTAGGATTTTGAACTGCAGGCCCAACTGGGAAGTCTCGAGGTGGTTAGGAGGGAATTGTCATTGAGAGTAGACATGTCAGTGTGGGTGGAAGCTTAGGACAGAGCTGCAGGCTCAGGCATCAGTTCGGATCCCAGCTTGGCCACTTATTGGCTGGGTGACCTTGGATGAGGAACTTCATCCTTCTAAGCCTCGGGTTCCTTATCCATCAGTGGGGATAATAGTAACGACCCAATGGTTACTTTAGGATTAAGGAATGGATGGATATAACCGGCATATTGTAAGTGCTTAATGAGTGTCAGCAATTTTTAATAATCATTGAAGATGAACGGGATGGCATTTTTCATTCTCAGTGCTGGGAAGGCTGGGCAGTGGGGGAGCATCCTTGGTGTGAGCCCCAACTTCTGTCCTCCCATCCTCTACACAAAATTAAAAGCTATCCAGATTGGGGCTTAATGCTGCTCTACGTGGGCTTTTTGAACTTTGACCTCTGTGCCTTTGCTGTCCTCTTCCTCCCCCTCCCTCTCCTCTTCATCTATCTTCACACACTGGCTGAAGCCCAACCTCCACTAGAAGCCTTCCCTGACCTGTTACCCATAGGATGCCTAGAGTATTCATTAGCACTCCCTGCCTCTCACCACATGTAATACTGATATTCACTCTAGATAAATTATGTCACCTCTTAAGCCAAATGGCTGCAATTTTGAGGGCATGAGGGCCTCTTTATATTTCTTTGCATTTTCCTCAGGACCAGCCCAATGTCTGATTCAAATCAAGTGCTCAGTAAATGCTAGTTAATCCGTTTTAACTGGTGCAAAAGTACAAAGTGGGCTGAAGCCTAGTGCAGGGTTTGTTCTGATTGTCTCTGGTAGCAAGTCATTCAACCAAAATTGACCTCCTTATCAGCATAGGAATAGGGCAGTGAGCAAAACAATGTCTCCATTTCCATGGGCCTTACAGCCTTGTGATGGGTGTAGAGGAGGATGAACGTGTTGCATTGGGATTAGTACTCCTTCCACAGGTGGGGATGGAGGTTGTGGAGGTGGAAGGTCACAGATCTCTTAAGTATTTTGGTGGTGTGTACTGTAGCAACTTAGCTAAACTGAAGCTACAGTCCCTGAATTACCTTCGCGTATGGTTCTAGTGAGCACTGGCTCTACAAGGTAATTTGAATAAAATGTGAAAAGTGCCCTGGCCAGGTAGCTCAGTTGGTTAGTGTCATCCTGATATGCCAAGAATGCAGGTTCAATCCCTAGTCAGGGCACATGCAAGAATCAACCAATTTATGCATAAATTATGCATAAATAAGTGGAACAACAACTCTCTCTCTCTCTCTCTCATCAGTAAATAAATATTTTTTAATGTGGAAAGTGGAGGCAAAGCAGGTTCCAGTTTTCTTCCCAGTTTCCATGTGTCTCAGTTCATCGTTGCAGGTTCCAGTTTGTGTTTTCTTTTGTCCACATCCCACTTCCTTCTAGCTGGTCTGTAGTAACCGCAGGTTCCACACTAGGCGCAGAAGCAGCAGCCTGTGTAGACTGCATCACTAGGTGGTTTGCAACCTCTGTTGCAGAAGGCCCAGCTCCTGCAAACTCTGAAAATTCCTTCCCAAATCATCCACAGTAGTTTTGCTTCTCTGATCAAACCCGGCCTGATCCAATGGGTATAGCAGCTAACAGTTGTGGAGCCTCATTCTGTGCAGGTACACACAATTGTCTAAGAGGGTCACAGGCAAAGGATGCAGTGGGGGGTGGACCCTTAAAATTCCCATTTCAGAGGGGAAGGACTGAGCCATCCACCACTCCCTCTCTCTCCAGGGCTGCCCAGGTTGGGGTTGATGGAGAGGAGGCAGGACGGTGCACTTGACCACAATGGGAGGAACAACCTGTTCATCACAAGACCGGTGGGACGGAGCTGCATCAGTTTGCTGTGGCAAAGTGTCCTTTCAGTCCAGCAGGTGCTCTGCCTGGCTTCCGTGAACTGGCAGTGGGAAGAGAGACCAGGGAATCCTGTTTCCCAGATTCGGGGGATGCATTTGCCTTCAAAGGGGTAGTAGTAGTACACACCTTATCTTTGCTTTTTGGTTTTTAATTATTTCAATTACCATTTATAGTCAGTATTATATTATACTGTTAAGCCCAGATTTCAAGATTCCCAAAAGACCACCAGGGAGCGCTGAGTCTGATGCAAAAGCAGAGAGTCTTTATTCAAGCTAGCTTGAGGTCCCCGTCAGCCACACTTGCCGACGCAGCGGCAAGCAGCAGAGAGAGCTAGCTCTGTGGGAAGAGGGGTTTTATAGGGGGGTTGGAGTAAGGGGAGGAGAGAGGACTGTGGGCCCTGCCGATTGGCCAGGTGCAAGTCGGGGTCTTGTTACACAGGATGTGGTTGTGTCTATGGCGCGCACTTCCCTTGATTGTCATTGATTAGTTTAAAGAGCAGAGGCTTAGGCTTCCGGGAAGAAACTCCTTGCTGAGCACATGGCTAATGGCTGCTGCCCAAATATGGAGGATCCGTGGTAAGATGGAGGGCGTAGCCCTCGCCCTCTCAATACTAGAGGCCAGATGTATGAAATTTGTGCAAGAGTAGGCCTCCCTCCCGCACCCCCCCCTCCCCCCACGCCGCTGCCGGCACCGGCTTTCCTCTGGCACCTGGGACCCGGGCTTCCCTCACAGCCCTGGCTTCATCCGGAAGGTCGTCTGGAAGGACATCTGGTCTAATTAGCATATTATGCTTTTATTATAGATTAGTTTCAGGTGTACAGCATAGTGGTTAGACAATCATATACTTTACCAGGGGTTCCCCCCATATTTCCAGATGTATGCATGGTTATTGCAACATTATTGACTATATTTTCTGTGCTGTACTTTACATCCCGGAACCATTTTGTGGCTGCCAATCTGTACTTCTCAGTCCCTCCAGGCTTGACCTTTGAATGAGATGGCTCGGGCCAGCTGAGGCTGCAGATGTGTCTCGGGGGGTGGTGCCTTGAGACGCAGAGCTGGGGAACCATTCCTGGGCTGTGGGGACAGACACAGCCAACACTGAGCAGCAAGGCTGCGTGGGTCTGAGGTGGGAGGAGATGAGGAAAAAACATCCAACATTGAAGTAAAATATGCGACAATGTGTGGAAAACATGGGGATGAGGAGAAAAAAAAGTAATGGAAACAGCAAATCTCCCAAGCGCACTTTTACAGAGCGATGAAATGAAACCTCAGTGTCTGTCACCATGCAAAGTGCCATAATTTCACCATCTTCCCACACAACGCTGTGCTATTTTGGGTTCTGTTATTTCCCCGCTCACCTCAATATGCCCAAGATGTCTGACAAACAAACGTATAGGCAAATACTTTATTTTCACCAGCACGGATGGAGACTTTGACACGGGAAACACCTCTGAGAGCGAGCGGCCTCCTCCGTGTCCTCACGCTCTGCCCCGGGAAGATTCCGGCTGAGAGCAGAGGCCCGGCTGACTTGCCGGCTGTGGTCTGCGCCCTGGGACTGAACCCCAGTGCTCTTTGCTAGTACGATTCCTCTCCTTAGTCACAGATCCGCACAGAGCAGAAAAGAACGGCAGCCACCCTTTGGCAAAGACAGCATACTTCCCTGCCCCTCACATAGTGTGCCAAAGACTTCTATGTTCTGCTTTGTCTAGTTTCCTTTGTTAAAAAACAAAACAAGACAAGACGGAAAGAAAAAAAACACACACACAGAAAAAAAACAACAACTTGGAGCTCTTGAGGACAAGGAAGGAGAAGCCAGAGGAAATGGAAGCATCTGATGTTATCTTAATGCCATCTGTTCACCTACGGAAGATATTTAATCAAATGAACAATTGAGAGCCTGTATCAGCCAGGAGACTGAGGATCACCCTGCATCCCACTCCTTCCCTCCCTGCCCTGCAGGCCCGCCTGCTCCACTGCTGGCTGCTGAGCCCTTGGTCTCTGTGTGCGCCTTCCCCTCGGGGAGGCTGAGCAGGGGCCTGGCCCAGGCAGGCCCTGGTGTGGTGCTGCCCCTAGACCTGTGCTGTCTGGGCTGGTGAGGTGTAAGCCTGCAATCCTGGAACCCTGGCCCGAGGACAGCCCTGAGCACAGCGCTAGGGGCCACATTGATTTGAGAATGGCATTTTCAGCAAGGGGAGAGGAAAGGAGCCGCCAGCGTCTCCAGCAGGGCTGGCATTGACTGAGACTCACTCAGGCCCTGGTCGTAGACTGGTCACCAGTCAGCTCGAGCGGCCGTCGCTGAGATCGAGTCCTTTCTCTTTGGAACTTGATGACACTTCACCTCAAAAAGGGAACTGAGCCAATTCGGGGCATCCGTTCGGGCCTGTTCTAATGATGATAACAAACCACATGTTTCCCGAGGAGAGTTGTGCAGCAATAGCACAAGGGTGACTAGGTTCTCATACTCCTCTGCCAGGTGGCCCCGGCCCCTTCTCCCCAGCACCTCCAGGCAGATGGTCCTGCCTCCTGCCATTCATATGCTTCTCTGTCAGGGAACCAGACCAAATGAGCCCTGTAATGCTCGGAAGATTTACTTTACAATATAATATGCGTGATTTCCTCTCTCTAAACCATTTCAACCCTATGTCACATGATTCTCCTTCAGTTCTTTAGCTGGTCAGCTTACTGTTCTTGTGCAAGCCTGTGTTTCGCTGTCGCTTCTAAGATGGCATCGTTTCTACCTGGAAAGAAGGCTTCTCCAGTAGTTGAGTTTCCCAAACTCGTCCATGCCCGGGGGAGACAACTGAGTTATACTGAAGCCCTTTCTTGATGAAAAATTTGCAATTTTTTCACTGTGGCAGAGCAAATGGGACTGTGACTCATGATTCACAATCTATGAAGTTCGATGGGTCTATCTTGTTTCTCGCCAACACGAGCTTTATTGCTCTCAGCGTCATGGAAAGCAGCCTGCTGAGGTGCAGTCTCCACCGGGGTCCGAATGCAGCCACCGCCCGGGGCTTCATTTAGTCTCTGCTTTCAGACCCGTGAGCAGGGAGGTTTCTGTTGAAAGCAAATATGATTATACTCACTTAAATCATTTAAGGACCAAGTAACACCTCACAGAGTTGGTTGAGGTGTTAAGCACCAGTGTCTCTCAAGCTGCCAATTAATTGCGACGCAGATTAAAGTGGGAGTCAGGCTGCAGGGAAGGTGCCTGCCTGTCGCACCCATCCTGCTGGTGCGCCATGGAAGAGGCGCATCCCCACGGTTTCCGGGGAAGATGAGGCCACTGCGACTTCACTTCCCTGCCTGTGCAGCACGGTGGGAAGAGAACTGTCCTAGGCGCTGAGCTCTGAGGCCATCAACACTCCATGCAGAAATCACCTCCCTGGCCAGGCCCTTGGCTCCCAGGCTAGAAGGTCAAGGTTGGGTGGTGCTTAGCTGGTACTGGGAACGGCCTTCTTCTCACAAACTGGAGGTTCCAGATTATGGGAGAGGGGTGACAAGTCCCACACCGTGGCTGAGGTCACCCCAAGTAGTATTCCTTCTAATGGGCTGAACGCTCCTCCTCCGATAGCAGGGTCCCCTTCCTTGCCTGAAGTACTGTCACAAAGGGCCATCCTCTGCTCAATCAGGGGCACACTGGCCCCGTCAGGGCTGCGCACACCCTGGTCACAGCACAGCCAAGAGAAGACCCAGACCCCAATGACCACCTTGCAACCAGTCACATGACCCTCAGGAGGTATCAGACTAAGCCAGCCATGGGCAAACTACGGCCCGCAGGCCGGGCCCATTTGAAATGAATAAAACTAAAAAAAAAAAAAAAGACCGTACCCTTTTATGCAATGATGTTTACTTTGAATTTATATTAGTTCACACAAACACTCCATTCATGCTTTTGTTCCGGCCCTCCGGCCCAGTTTAAGAACCCATTGTGGCCCTCGAGTCAAAAAGTTTGCCCACCCCTGGACTAAGCCATTTAAAGAGTGACTAGCCTGTTTCTTACTTACTGGATGACAGACTTGGTTGGGAGTGAAAAATGGAGGGGCATCTGGATGTCTCTCTGAATTTTATTTATTTTTTAATCCTCACCTCAGGATATATTTTTATTTATTTTTAGAGAGAGTGAGAGGAAGATGATAGATAGATAGATAGATAGATAGATAGATAGAAATGTGAGAAATATAAAAAGCATCAATCAGTTACCTCTGGTACGTGCCCCAACTGGGTATAGAACCTGCAACCTCCCAGGCTATGGGGAGATGCTCCACTCAACTGAGCCTACAATAGCCACAGATCAGAACCAATCCAAATTATTCATTAATAGAGAACGAGGTAAACAAATAATGGTACATCTACACAATGGATTACTACATCCCTATAACAAATAAGAAAGTACATCCGTGCCCTAACCGGTTTGGCTCAGTGGATAGAGCGTCAGCCTGAGGACTCAAGGGTCCCGGGTTCAATTCCGGTCAAGGGCATGTACCTTGGTTGCAGGCACATCCCCAGTGGGGAGTGTGCAGGAGGCAGCTGATTGATGTTTCTCTCTCATCGATGTTTCTAACTCTCTATCCCTCTCCCTTCCTTTCTGTAAAAAAATCAATAAAATATATTTAAAAAAAAAAGAAAGTACATCCGTATGAATTGGTATGGAAAGATCTCTAGTCTATATTGTACAGTGACAAAAGCAAGGTGTATATTGTATACTGCTTTGTATAATTCTTTTTCTCAGCCTTTTTAAAATTACCCCTCCAAGAAGCCTTTTTACAACATGTGTTTCCCAATTGCTAATCCCATGAAATTTCATTACCATGTGTATCTATTTATATTCTGAATGTATAATGTCCAACTGTGATTTATACATAAAAAGGTTAAGTATTTTTCACTTCTAAAAACCAATTTTCACCCCATTGGGGATGATATCACCCCCTGTTGAGAATGCCTGTTCAATAAGAAAGGGAGAAAAATATATTATATATCAAACTGGAAGGAGATATAAGAAACTAATAAGAACGGTTGTCTATGAGGGAGAGAATGGGGTGATGAGGGCTAGGGTGTGAGCAAGATTTCTCCATGTCTTCATTTTTTTAACATATATCTTTTATTGATTTCAGGGAGGAAGGGAGAGGGAGAGAGAGAGAGAAACATCATTGATGAGAATCATTGATCAGCTGCCTCCTGCATGCCCCACACTGAAACCCAAGTGTGTGCCCTGACTGGGAATCCAACCATGACCTCCTGGTTCATAGATCAACGCTCCACTTCTGATGCATACAGGCTGGACTCCATGTATTAATTTTTGTATTATTTTTGACTTTGAAACATGCAAATGTATTGGCTGTTCAAAAAAATTAAGTGGAAAGATATATAAATTCATTTTTTCTATAGTCAAACAAACCAATTAAGGACATCAGAAGAACCGTGAACCAAAACAAGCAAGCGAAGCCTGCAGCCCTGTTAACACAGTTCTCCACCCACACAGAGAGCCCTGTGCAGCCTGGAGCACCGCCCTTCCCTGCAGAGCGCCGCTTCCTGCTGCACCACCTGGGACCTCCGCTCCTCAAGAGTCTTTTGTCCTCTCAGGTTTATTTTTCAGCACAAAAGAAAACCGAGAGTATATTCTGCTCCCTAGTAAGGGCTGTTTGGGCATGCGTTAGCTTTGAAGATTGTAGCTTCCACTTTAAAAGCACCAGGGTGTTTCACAGCTGGAGGAAGAGGCTGCACGGGAGCTGTGAGGAAGCACAGCCAGCCCTTCCCAGAGACTGTGAAATGAAGGAGGAAACTGCTCCTGCCCTCTCTTCCTCCCCTGGCACATGCAGGCTCTCGCCAGGAAGGGACCAGGATGGGGCAGCACAGCTCTGGCGGTGAAGGGTAAAGGGCAGAGCTCCCGGGCTCACTCGGGTTCCAGCCAGCGGGAGCCGGCCAGGTCAGCTCCCTCCAGCAGTGTTTTTCCTCCTGCCAGAGAGAGTGCTCTGGGGGAGGAAAGGCCAGGCCTAAGGTTGATTAGTGGACCAGAAATTCCATTGTGGGATTAACCAAACAAAACAAAAAACTGGATTCACACTTCAGTGTATCAGCAACTTTAATTTGACTGTGTAATGAGGCAAGATGATAAATAAGATTTGCATGATTGTGCCCTTTCCTTTGCTTAAATATCAAACATTGCAATGTGTATTTGGAATAAATGGCTGCTTTTCAATGAGCTTCGTTTTTTAAAAATGCTCCCATAAGTTATCTAGGGAGGAGAGAGTCAGTACCTTTAGGTCAAGTCCTGGTTGTTCCCCCTACGCCTGTTGCCCCCTCTGTGGGATGGGTATAATAATACCCACCATATCTGCATGACAGTGCTGGTGTAAAGAGTGGATGATTCCAGTTAAGAAATGTTTCATCAGAGTAAGATACTATCCTCCTTATTTCTAGAAGAGGGAGGGAGTCCTGCTTTTTTAGATCTCAGTAGAGGAAACTCAACAAACATGTTGAGCTGAATTGAAACATCTCTGCTCCATTGGAAGGCGACTCTAGAGCAAACATTGCCCTTCCATAATGTGGATTCACTTCTCAACCTTTTCAGAAACTTGGAAGCCACTTAGGATGGGTAGTTTAGATATCCAGGGTGTTGTGTGCGCAGTGGCAGCTTTTGATGGATTTTATGCCCTCTTGCCACTCTCCCTGTTGGGCCTCAAGTTTGTCACCTAACTTTCCAGTGTTCTCTCCTTTTCCTATCTCTGCCTGTTGTTCTTTGAAATATACACTGGGACACGCAACATGTCTTGGGAAGCAGAGCAGCGTTTCTTTCTGCTGGGCCGCACCAGTGCCAGGGTGAGCATCAGGACGCGCCTTTCAGAGCTGCTGTCCCTCAGCGTCATTTTCTATCATAGTGAGTGTCCACCTACTAACATGGGTTCCTGGCAGAGGAAGCTGAGCTTTCTTATTTTAAGTTAAAGAAAAAAAGGTATATATATCTGTCCCTCAGCCTGGCCTGCACCCTCTCCAATCTTGGATCCCTTGGGGGATGTCCGACTGCCGGTTTAGGCCCGATCCCTCAGTTGGACATCCCTCTCACAATCCGGGACTGCTGGCTCCTAACCGTTTGCCTGCCTGCCTGCCTGATTGCTCCTAACTGCTTCTGCCTGCCAGCCTGATCACCCTCAACTACCCTCCCTTGCCGGCCCGATCGCTCCCAACTGCCCTCCCCTGCCAGCCATCTTGTGGTGACCATCTTGTGGTAGCCATCTTGTGACAACATTGCACGACGCCACCTAGGCTTTTATTATAAAGGATGCTTATTGTAGAAAAAGTTATAAATATTAAAAGTATGCAGAAGAGCCGAAACCGGTTTGGCTCAATGGATAGAGCATCGGCCTCTGGACTGAAAGGTCCCAGGTTCGATTCCGGTCAAGGGCATGTACCTGGGTTGCGGGCACATCCCCAGTAGAAGATGTGCAGGAGGCAGCTGATCGATGTTTCTCTCTCATCGATGTTTCTAGCTCTCTATCTCTATCCCGTCCTCTCTGTAAAAAATCAATAAAATATATTAAAAAAAAATTTAAAAAAAAGTATGCAGAAGAAAATAGACATTACTCATAATCCCACTACTTAGAGATATGGAATATTAACATCTAAGTTTATAAAACATCTATAGATTATTTGTATATGTACAAATGTGTGTGTGTGTGTGTGTACATTCTGTGTGTAAGTCTATCTATCTATCTAGACGGATAGGTAGGGAAATAAATAGAGATGTATGCATATGCAGGTGTATGCATGTATGTATATTTACTTATATATTTGTGTATTAGGTTTATATAGTTTTTGTTCATTTTACTTTTATATACAAATTGGATCACAATGAACATACTGTGGTGTGAACTGTAAAAAATATTGCAAACAACCTCCACATTAATAAACATATTTCTTATGTATTATTCTTGGCTCTCATATTTTAAAAGATTTTGATTTTTTTACCATAAGCTTGATGTTATGAAAATCATTGCACAAACTCTTTGTTCAAAATCTTAATTCTTTCTTTAAAATAATTTTTTAAAGGTGGGCTTTACTTGCTGAGTTGAAACTCTACACACCAAATACAAGAGGCTCTATCAATCTGTACTCTTATCAGCAGTGTATGATGGTACCCCTTCGTCAATTACATTGGCTTTTCTTTTTTTATTTAATCTTGCCAAATTGTATTTTGGACTTTCCACTTTCCTTGTGAAGTTGTACATTTTCTTATGTTTTTCTTCTTTTGCAATATGCTTGATGTTGTTCTTTGCCCATTTTTTCAAAGAATGTCGTTGTTATTTTCCTGTTGATTTATAAGATTCCTTTTTTCTTTAACAGATTTAGTTGCCCAATCTGGGGTTTAACATCGACCGCCCTTTCTGGCATCTATGTGTCCTGTATGTAGTCACAGTAACACTATGAGGAGATGCTGAACTATAAAGCCAGTTATTTCCCATTGCATTACCCAAAGTTTTCTCCATGTTGGTTACAGGGTTCTGCTTCTCACCCCAACTCAACCAGAAATTTATTTCTCCCAGCCAACTAAAGCAAGGTCATTCCTGCCCCGAAGACTCTGATTAGGTTGCTCCCATTTCTCAAGTTCAAATTTCAGCTCCTCCAGGAAGTTTCCTTGATTCTTCCTGCTGCCATTGCCCTCCCTTTGCCTCTTCTTTAAACCCTTGGAGAATTCGCAGTCTCTATCACACATTTTAGCTATACATTCTTTATATCATTTATGTACACACTGAGTGGCCAGATTATTATGACCACCTGATGTTTGTAGTGAGTTTTTTCTGAAGATATGGGTAAACAACATGATTTAACAGCCTTTGAATGTGGAATATATATATATTATATATATATATATATTAAAAGGCTAATATGTAAATTGACTAAACAGCACGACCAGTCGTTATGATGTGCACTAACCACCAGGGGTCAGACGCTCAATGCAGGAGCTGTCCCCTGGTAGTCAATGCGCTCCCACAGGGGGAGCACTGCTCAGCTGGAAGCTGGGCTCATGGCTAGTGAGTGCAGCAGCAGTGGCAGGAGCCTCTCCTGCTCCCGTGACAGCACTAAGGATGTCCAACTGCCGGCTTAGGCCCACTCCCCGGAGAGCAGACCTAAGCCATCAGACATTCCTCGAGGGCTCCTGGACTGCAAGAGGACCCATGTTGGGCTGAGGCACCCCCCCCCCCAGTGCACAAAATTCATGCACTGGGCCTGCTCGAGTAAAATATATATTTAATTGATTGATGAAGGACACAGTATTTTTTAACTTTGATTTTAAATTATAGTTGACATATAATATATGAGTTTCAGGTATACAACATAGTGGTTAGACATTTTTATACTTTATGAAGTGATCACCACAATAAGTCCAGTACCCATCTGACACCATACCTAGTCATTACAGTATAATTAACTATATTCCCTATGCTGTACTTTACATCCCCATGACTAATTTTGTAACTAGCAGTTTGTACTTCTTAATTCCCCTTCCTCTTTTTGCCCCTTTCCCACCTGTCAACTATCAGTTCTCTGTATGTATGAGTTTGTTTCTGTTTTGTTTTGTTTATTCATTTGTTTTTTAGATTCCACATAAAAGTGAAATCATGCAGTATTTGTCTTACTCTGTTGGGCTTATTTCACTTAGCATAATATCCTCTAGGTCCATCCATGGTGTCACAAATGACAAGAGTCCATTCTTTTTCTGGCTGAGTAATATTCCATTGTATATACATACCACATCTTCTTTATCCGTCTACTGATTGACACCTAGGCTGCTTCCATATCTTGGCCATTGTAAATAATACTGCAATGAACAGAGGGGTGTATATATCCTTCTGAATTAGTGTTTTTAATTTCTTCAGATAAATGCCCAGAGGGGGGCACTGCTGGGTCATAAGGTAGCTGTATTTTTAATTTTTTGAGGAATCTTCATATTTTTGTCTAATAGTGGTTGTACCAACAGCGCATCCAAGTTTCTTTCTCTCCACATCCTTACCGACACTTATTCTTTGTTGTCTTTTTGATAACAGTCATTCTGACAAGTGTGAGGTGATTCCTGTCTGTGGTTTTGACTTGAATTTCCATGATGATTAGTGATGTTGAGCACCTTTTCATGTGTCTGTTGGCCATCCGTATGTCCTCTTTGGAGAAATCTCTATTCAGGAAGGACTCAGTATTTCGAATACTCCTTCTAAATGTTCTTTAGAGACTGGGATGGAGATGATCAGTTGTTAATGATTGGCTAATTGACTGATTGAGAAAGAAAGGCCACGAGCAATATTTCTGTGCTCAAAAGCAAAGCTGAAATACATAAGAATATAGTTGGTACCTATCAATGATGGATTTCCCCTCATATGTTTTCTTGTGAGTCATATGTAATATCCATAAAGCAATATACTTTAAGGAGAGGTTGAGTGGGCACTCCTAATTGCTATCTGGTTTAGCTCCTCCATATTGTGTAGGCTTCTCAGGGAACCATATGAAAGTGGGTAACACTTTAATTTTTTCTGTACTACTTGGGAGGAGATGGAGGTTCAGTTCATTGCCAGGAAGTTTGTTTCTTCATCAATTATGAGTACTCATGAGCACTCTCTCCCTCCTCCCCTCTCTCTCTCGCTTCCTCTCTCTCAAATCAATAAAAAAGAAAAGAGACAACAGCCTATGTGATGATATGGGATGCCCATTTTCTCATGGCAACAAGCTATTGGGGCTGAGGGTGTTCTGCATTTGCTCCAGCCCCCACTTAGCCCACTCCAGTCACTTCCATGCCCTCAGAGCCTGCAGATTGAAGGGACAATAAAAGAGGGTCCTCAAAGTCAGACTGCTGCCCATTCCTCACACCCCCTAGAGCAGTGGTTCTCAACCTTCCTAATGCCGCGACCCTTTAATACAGTTCCTCATGTTGTGGTGACCCCCAATTTCATTGTTACAAATTGAACATAATTAAAGCATAGTGATTAATCACAAAAAACAATATGTAATTATATATGTGTTTTCCGATGGTCTTAGGCGACCCCTGTGAAAGGGTCATTCGACCCCGAAAGGGGTCGCGACCCACAGGTTGAGAACCACTGCCCTAGAGAAACAGAGCCAGATGCAGAATTTACTGTTAGAAAGAGATAGGGACTGTGGAAGAAGCTGTTTTCTACACTTCGCTTCCTCCAAAGAAGCAGATGACCGAGGTGAGGATACGCTGACCTGCTAAGAAGAGAGGATCTGGACAATCAGACATGAGTACCATGGGAATGACACAGACCTAAAGCCTTTCTCAGTGGCCAAGTGGGATAGCAGCCCAGCTGGGGTGCGCTGGGCACCGCATCTGCTTCTGCCACAGGCAGAGGTCAGAGGCTCTCCCTGGAGCCCAGCATCCAGCCACCCTGCCTCTGCGTGAGCCCTAAATTTTCCAGGGCCCTCAGACAGTTCTGGAGAGACGGTGGAGGGGCACTTTCCATGCCCCTTTGTGCTTCCGTTGCCTGAGTCCCCCTGGCTTCTGAAATGGTTGTTTGTTGTTTTTTGCACTGGACATACTTTGCATCTAGACACTTCTTCGCCCTGTTTTCCGCCACCCTTTTAGGATTCTGCTGTTGCCATGTCTCTCCTGGCCAGGGCGGCTGCCACTGCGGCCTTCTGATAGCTCTTGTGTTCCTCTTGGGGTATATTCTTTCTTTTAAAACAGATTATGTAGCACACTCAACTCAATGTAACTGTCATCCTTTGCCTGGGGCTAGTCAGCGGCCTGCCTAGCAAAGAGGCTCAGGAGTCTGCAGGCTGCACTCTGTCCTGAGAAGTTCCTGCAGCTCCCCGGTTGGTACCTACTGGGGGTTGGGGGAGGAGAGGGGAGGCCGGGTGTCTGTTTTAGAAACCTGCTTTATGAGGGTGGAGGGCCAGAATGGTTGAGACTGAGGGGGTAACGACATACCCTGTAAGACTCAGGAAGAAAGTGCTGCCAGTTTCTGAAAAGCTACACATCAATCCCAGAGCCAGCGGTGGCCCTGCCTGCAGCTCACAGGGATAATTCCCACCCTCACCCTCACCCACTACCCAAAGGGGTGGGGTCACTTCTGCAGCCCATACCCCCACTCTAACCTGCCCTCCCCCCCCCCCACTGTGTGGGACAGACAGCCCTTCCCCTGCAGCTCAGCTCACTGTCCACCGCCCTCCCCACGTCCGCTTCTGCCACAGGCAAAGGTCAGAGGCTCCCAAGCCTTCCCATGAGGTAATTTTAGGTTAAATCGTGAAATTGCTAACAGTCAACTGTTTTGTATCTAAAAATGGTAATTCCATAGGTTTCAACTCAGCACTTCTCCTGTGGCCTCTGAGAACCTGCATGTGGGGTGAGGGCTGGAGGAGGCAAAAGCACTGCCCAGTTTGGGCCCCTGTCACTCCACCTCTCTGATGATCTTCGGCTCTTCCTCCTTTTGACCCTCAAGTGGGAGTGTTTCCCATAGCTCTGACCTCAACCGTTGGTTACCTCTTAGTACTCAGAGCTCATCATTCACAGCTGCCACCAGCTGCTTTCTAGACAGACGCCAGAGCAACCCCACGCTCTGTCCTGAGATACAGCCCTACCCATCCCACTGCTGGAGAGGCTCCCTTAGGGAGGGAAGGGAATGGGATGGCTGCGTCCCACCCAGAGCAAGAATGGGCACAGGAGTGTGCCTGGACCCGCACCCCCTTCCCACTGCGGGAGACACGGCGGAGGCCCCGGCCCATCCTGCTTTTCAAGGGCTCTGTCTGGATGCTGCTACAGCTCCCTCGAAGCAATGACTGTCAGCAGTGACTGAGGGCACGTCTACTTGCAAAGACGGGAAACTGAGGCCTTGAGAAGGAAAACACCCATCCAGCAGAGCGGACGAGAGCCCTGTTCAAAGCCAGAGCTCAGAAATATGATCAGCCTGGATTTGAAAAACTAAGAACAGAGAAGGGGTTATATCCAGATCACTCACTGGGAGTGGTACAATGGTCGTGCTGCTGGGTGTCTACTGCATGCAATACGATGTGTGGGTCCTGGGGCACAAAGGGAGACTCTGGCTCCTCACCCAGCGAAGGGGATGCGTTCTGTAGCCGTGGGAGAAATCACGGTGGACACGTCAGGACGCATGATGGCTTCAGTGACCTGAAGAGTAAAATATTCTCATGTATGCCATGGTCACATTTTATGCAACACATGATTTTTTGAGGAGCTTGCATAATTCAGTACAAACTTCCCCATAGCGGTAAATGTAGAGTCGGGCATGTGTTCCAGGAGAGCATAAATCTGTAATTACTATGTTGTCTTTTTGCTTTAAAGCTGTTCCCCCTCCCCCCTGCATTATCTTTAATATTTTGCAGAGCCTTTTCCTACATAAAGAGCACATCAGAGTGTGAGGACCGGTTTCATTGCGGAATTTTACCATATCTGACTTCCCTTGGCAAAGATTTTGATTTGGTGTTGCTTTTTACCAGCCTTAGCATGAGCATCCACATTTAGATCTTATAGATAAAAGTCATGTATTTTAAAAAGACAATAAATTACGTCAGTAAAGATTATTGTTAGCAAAATTGTCATCACGATACTAGCAAACTCTGATTTATGTGAACAATAAGAAGTTTCACAGATTACATCCTGAGAAAGACTGGCACGCGTTTCAGTGGAGAAAGTATATACTGTTCCCAAGAACTTCTGCTGGTCTTGAAATTATACAATGTATGATGGACTTTTAAAAAATTTTGGACGATTCATATTAATTGCAAGTTTGTGTATAACATGCGACAGTGAAGTCGTACTACCTTATATCGCCCGGTTCGGATCTGCCGTGACCATGCTGTGATAACTAAATGGGATCCCATGTGCCTGACAACCCTTGCTGGAAATCCTGGAGGCGGACGGGCAGGCCTGAGCAGATGTGAGGAGAGGGGGAGCGGAGGTAAAGCTTTAGGGTAGCTGGACCTGAGTGACAGCTGTACCAGCGAATGGGAAGGGAGCTTTCCACCCCAAGTGTGTTGGTCTCTTCTGCCAAAAAGGAAATGAAAGCCCACTAACTGCCTCTCCTCCCCCAACAGGAAGATGCTCCAGGAGAATTCTCCAGGTGGGTAGAGTCCCTGAATGGTTCTAGGACAGTGGTTCTCCAAGTGATCCCTGACCAGCGGCATCAGCAACACCCGGAGGTCTGCAGATTCTGGGCCAAAGGCACTGGGTGGGGCCTGAGCTTCTGCATTCCTAGCAAGCTCCCGGGGGATGCATGTGTCGCTGGTCCAGGGACCACATTTTGAGTAGCGAGGTTGTAGGGTGCAGTTAGGGCTCCTCTGCACCCTCCCCCATTCCTCTCACCACTTTCCAGGGCCTAAAATCCACCTCTATTGCTACAACTAGAGGAAAAAGGTAAGCACAGTGGAGTGACAGCAGCCCTGGAGAATTCGTTCACAGGATGCCTTGACTGGTGAATCGCAAGGAACTCTCCCTTTGGATGATGGAGAAAATGAGGCCCTGACTTTGACCCAGGAGAAAGGATAGAGAAAGGAGCCTGGGGAAGCCAGCACCACTCTGAGGACAGGCGTGTTCCGCGCCAGGGCCAGCCCCTGCCTCTCACATCTCAGGTTTCGTGCTGCTTCTGTTATTTAATATGTCTGACTTCACAGAAAGGAGCTTTGTTTAGGGAGGGAGCTAATTGAGGCATCGAGGTATAGGATACAGACTTTGCCCTCCAGGACGGCAATGCAGTTTTTAACTGTTTCCAGAGCCTGACTTAAGCAGCCCAACTCTGCGCAGAAACCGCCGCGATTAGTTTTCCGGTTCTGAGTACCTTTTCATTCTGGACGGAGAAGCTGAAAATCATGAGGGAGCGTGTGTTCTTCTCCAAAAGCCACAGGTCCATTTCATGTCAGAATATATTCAGCTTCTTGGGGAAATGTCTTGACAAGCAATTTTCACATAAAGTTCATCTTGGTGTGCACGCAAAGACCAGCAAGCAATACGCAATAGCTGCGCCTGCGATTACTGAGATTTTTTTTCTTCTTTAAACATTCCTTTCACTGTGGTTGTAATGATGTGTACACAATAAAAACATTCATTTTAGAGGCCGAATAGTCTATGAACTGTTTCTATTGTGCATTGTATTGGAAGGGGTAGAATAAGCTCATTATCCCCATACTGTCAGGAGAGCGGAAAGTGATTAAACCTTTTGATAAGAAGATAAATGATAGGAAATCCATCTGAAAGCCCGCAGTACCCCTAGTCAGAGTTTCCGCACGGGGCCGGCACAAAGCCTGCCTTCTGCGCAGGGCGCCCTGGGCAGCCTCATCCTTCCAGCTGTGGCCCCGTGTTGGCTGTGACACTCATAGAGACCCACACCTGGGGCAGTAGTGTTTCCTGAAAGCAGGGCCCCTGAGCTCGGTCAGGCCCCCGGTTCTGCACTCCTGTTGATACTTACTCATCACTCTCAGAGCTGTTTGCTCAGCGTGAGCTTCCCTGATGCTTTTTGCTTCCAGACGTCAGAGACCGGGTCTCATTTGCAGTCTGGCACACACGGGCACTTCGAAATATTTGTGGGCTGGCTGGCTGGATGCATGGAAGGAAGGAAGGAAGGACAGATGGAAGTTTGTCAAGCTTTGAAGTTGCCGTCATTGAGTACTTGTCCATAGGGCAGACTTCTGCACAGGCTGGTCATCGATGTGCCATGTTCGTCACCCCCCTACGGTGCAGGCTTCTCCTCAGGGAAGTCGGGAAGCCCGTCTTCCTCAGGAATTTCATCTGCGCACAATGATTTATTTAAATATCCACTCTCAAACCGCCTTCACTGTGTCTACTCCAGGCTCGATAACTCACATTCGGGGCCTTGAACACACCCAGGGCGCATGGCCCTCCTGCTGCCAACCACCTCTCACGTCACCTCAGGTCTGGGCAGGGCAGGGCCCGGACTTCCAATCCCGAATTCAATACCCACGAAGCAGGGAATCGATACGGGATTATGGCAATACTGCTCCATTAGTTTCGGAGTGCACTGGCCTCCCACTGCCCTGCTTCTGCGCTTCAAGGGAAAGCATTGCAGGATTAGCATCAGTGACTAGCCAACCACCAGCAAAAACCCACTCATTTCATGGAAACTTCTGAAGTTTTGTGTAGCAGGGATATGGAGTTTTTAAAAATCTAGTTGTCATTTCTCTGAAAAAAAAGGGGGGGGGGACTTTCTTTTCTTATGTACGAGTAAATAAACAAAGGAAAAAACCCCAAAGTCCACCTTAGATATTGTATTTATGCTCTTGATCTCTTGTCTGACAAATTAACAACTTTGTCACTTCCGCCAGCCTCATTCAGCTCCCTGCTTTGGAATGAATCGTGATATCTTGACAGAATCCAGAGAGGGCTGAAGAATACATTTGACTCTATTGCCAGCTTCCTCTAAATTTCGTCTCGCTCATGTGAAAGCAGTGGCACTCTGTAATCCCGAATCAGGAGTTTATCAAATTAGAGCTTTCTCTGGTGTCAGAGTAAATTAGAGCACAAATTGTACTAGTGAAAGGAAGCCGATGGCTCCATTTGGTATCTTGTGTACGAAATAATGTTGTCTGCATGGGTTTATTTTTAGCTGGCCCTTTTCTTTGGAGGGCAGGATAAATTGAGGTTTTGGACCCCAAATTCACCCTGCCTACACTGGCTAGTGAAATATAAAAAGAGGGGCACATCCATGAAATCGCTTTGGGCCTGTGAAAACCTTGGGTTTAGGAATCAAAAGGTGTACGTTCGAATAATCCTGGCTTTGACATTTACCTACTGTCCTGTCCAGAGTGGACATCAGTTGTGTTTGCCAGCCTATCACCCATGTCCCTGTATTCAAGTGACAGCAACTCTTTCCTACTACACATCACGCTTTCTTGGGCTGATCCCACACCCGGCCCTAGGGCGCATATGCGCAAGGCCAGGGCAGTCAGTTCAGAGTCCTGGTGATGAGTGAAGCACTGGGCATGCAATTTAAACTAGGTCAGTGACATCCAAGCTGTGACTTTTACTGAAATACTGAAGAGAGTCACTTTATTTTTGCTGGGGATGCCTAGTTGATGGACTATAGAGCTAGAACTCCTGGTGGCCTATTTTGCCACCTCATAGGAAAGCAAATGCATTGCCAAGAAATGGAGAAAGGTGCATCGGGGACATTCATTGAGCACCTGGGCACAGCCATACCTGCACAAACAATGCCTGGACTTTTCAGATACACGAACTAGTAAATGATCCCCCGCTTTTTCTTTTTCTTTTCTTTCCTCCCTCCTTCCCTCTCTCTCTCCCTTTCTTTGTTTCCTTCCTTCCTTTCTTCCTGTTTCTGGTTTGGTTTTTATCATTTGCATCCAAAAGAACAGTAACATTAGTGAATGCCTTAAACTCTCTGACTTTAGTATATAATTGATGAAATGAAATGAGATTTCGCCCTAGCCAGTTTGGTTCAGTGGCTAGAGCGTCGGCCTGTGGACCAAAGGGTTCCAGGTTCAATTCTGGTTAAGGGCACATGCCTGGGTGTGGGCTTGGTCCATGTGCAGGAGGCAGCCAATCAATGATTTTCTCTCATCATTGATGTTTCTATCTCTCTCCCTTCCTCTCTGAAATCAATAAAATTAATTAAAAAAAAGAAATGAAATGAGATTTCTTTTACCTAAGAGCAATTATGACTCAAATATACATTGTAGAGGCAATGAAGCACTCGAGGAAGTGGATTTATTCTGGGACACCAGCTCAGCATTCAGGGACTGGACAGAAGCAACTGCAGACCCCTCTAAGCTCTGCACCCGGAAGCAGTGTGGCTCCACTGTCATCGTGGGCCTTCATGTACGTCTCCCAGGTCAGTTCGTGTACGTTTCACAGGTCAGACCTGTACCAGCGGGTGGGAACTTAGTCCAGGGGAGCTCACTGCAGTCCCTGAGGTACATGTAGCCAGCACACTGAATGGCCGAACTCGGTGGGGTGCGTGTAGAAAACAGTCTCACTCTTTCTCACTATTGACCCTTCAAACCCGTTCTGTTGACCAGTTTTTTCCCACCTGTGGGATGAATGCTTGGGCAAATCCCATGGCTTTCCTTATTATTCCTAGATAATAAAAAGTCTTCTGGTTGCTTTAAGTTTTAAGAATAGATTCATTTAAATAATTAAACCATCCAGTCTGCTATAATCATTAAAACATCAAACTTGATTACAAAATGAAATCTTCTCCCCCTCCCAGCTGGGGCCTGGGCGGTAGGCAGGGGGAAACGGCTGCATGTGTTCTCGTCTTCCCCTCCTCACGTCACCAGGCTGCTCTGGCTTCTCCGGGCTTGGAGATGGCGGGGAGAGGAGAGGTGGCGGGAGGGAAGGTGTGTTTGGCTGGCGTCACTGTAACCCACACTGCTGCCTCCTGTCGGGCAGGTTCTCAGCAGGGGCCTTTTTGTTTGTTTTGTTGGGGACATCCTCCTCTTGGGACCCTTCCCCTGCGCCAGGCATTACCACCTGTGAAAAGGCCTTATCTCCTTCGGCCCCCACATTCCGCGGTCCATGGGCCCTGCTGGGTCCCCTTTTCCTCTTGGGCGCCCACAGGGGTCGGAGCTAAGATTTTGCCAAGCCAGTTCCCTTCCTGGGCTCCCGGATCTAGGGAAGTTGCCATGTGGCCTGCAGTTAGCCCTCAGTATAGATCTCTACCTCTCTCCAAAGAAAGTCTGGCAGCTTCCTTAGCCTCAGCCCTCTGTCTCCTCCAGGCAGATCACGGCTAGGGAGCGGGCCTTCGCGATGGCCTGTGTAAGCAGTGCACACCTTGCTTTGGATTGGGGTGTTCTTGGCTCCTGCTGTTTACTGATACTTCTTGGCTTCTGGGGTTTTAACTCATACTGAGACATAATGAGTCCCATTTTAACACCCTAGTCCCGTGGTCAGCAAACTGCGGCTCGCGAGATACCAAACTACGGCTCTTTGGCCCCTTGAGTGTGGCTCTTCCTAAGCCTTAGGAGTACCCTAATTAAGTTAATAACAATGTACCTACCTATATAGTTTACGTTTAAAAAATTTGGCTCTCAAAAGAAATTTCAATCCTTGTACTGTTGATATTTGGCTCTGTTGACTAGTGAGTTTGCCAACCACTGCCCTAGTCCATACCTTGGTTTCCATGCCAGAATTTTCTGGTTCTACTTCTAACTATAAGGGCACTCTTCTTGGTGGAGGGGTGTCCCAACCCAGACTTGGGCTTTCGCCCCCAAATCTCCTCTGTGTCCAGGAACCAATAGTATCTGGGTCACTGTGGTCACACACATTTCCACGGAGCATGCTCAGACACCTTGCTGTCGTACTCATTGAGGAGGATTTCAGTGACTTATGATGGGACTTCCTACACTATTGCCAGTAACTGGCATCATTATTTAGCTTCTAACAAAAACAATTGGTTGAGCCCTATCTGGTTTGGCTCAGTGGATAGAGCGTCGGCCTGCAGACTGAAAGGTCCCAGGTTCGATTCCAGTCAAGGGCATGTACCTTGGTTGCAGGCACATCCCCAGTAGGGGGTGTGCAGGAGGCAGCTGATCGATGTTTCTCTCTCATCGATGTTTCTAACTCTCTATCCCTCTCCCTTCCTCTCTGTAAAAATAAATCAATAAAATATGTTTAAAAAAAAAAACCACAAAAAAAACAAAAAAAACAATTGGTTGAAAGTTTTGGTTAGTTAGCCTCCCAAAAGGAGGCCTGGCGAGTTGGAGTAGCTCACCCACAGGCACACAGCCGAACCATGGCGGGAATGCAGTGTGGCCACCGGTTCATTGCTCCGGCCTCTGGACCTTGCTAGCGCCTCCTTCAGCTCATTATCATCTGTTAACAATCCCTCTCCTGTTTTGCACACAACAGCCGAGATGTCTGCAGACTCATATTAAACAGAATGCAAACATTTCCAGAATTCATTTCCATCTGCAGTCTGAGGAGGTGTTAACTTCGGAGTACTTCGCTGATCATTTTTCTTCTAGCAGCAATAATTGTTTTTGAAGAACTTGACACACATTTCAGCAGGGCTCAGTGCTACTGAGCAGGCAGGGAGCAGTGAGAAACTGCCTCCATGAGCCAAATCTGCATCGTGCTGCGCCCCGAGAGTGAGCTGCACACCCCGGTCCCATTAACAATAATGATAGGTGAGCGCTGAGGTCTTCCTCGTTGCCAGAAACATATTTCATCCTTTGGGGATCTGTTCCAGTCCTTGGCCCTCTGTGCACCCAGCCTCCATAGTGTTTGCTCTGTAATTTATAAAAGATGTGTGTTGCACCTGGGTGCCTCAGAAAATTTAAAATAATTTCAAAGCATTCAACACCAGCCTTAAATTAAAGCTCTCCAAATCCCTTGCCTGACGAGTGTAATTAAACTCAGACCCACATAGGTGAGTCTTTTAATACATCCTAGGGATCAGGAGGCCTGGGCTGGGTCTGAGGAGCGATTCCAAGGATTGGAGGGGGAGAATGCGCTTCCTACAGGCAGCATGGCATGCTACAGGCAGGTCACACATTCCCAAGTAAAGCTTAGGAGAGCACCATTGTTCCAAGATGCTCTATGTGCTTGCTTAACAGACATTATCTTATTCCTCCCACTCCACCCATCAAGGAGGATGGCTTTTGCTTCCCATTCGACCCCCTGGCCAGCAAGATCCAGGCTGACATGACCTGACCCCAGACTTCTTAGCAGAGGAGGATGGAAGGAGCCTGAGTTCCTCCCAGTGCTGGGATCAGCCTGCTCAACCAGGGGAGGCTTGCAGGTGCAGAGTGCTTGAGCTTGGGACCTGACTAACAAGCTAAAACAACAACAATGCTTCTCTACCTTAGATCTTATTTTCTAGAACAGTTATTTTTAAACCTAAGTCCCTGGAACCTTGGGCACCATGAAAAGCACCACTTTTGGAATTAGAGGGACCCAGGTTTGAATCTTGACTCTACAACCCACGGGGGAGTGGCCTCCAGCAAGTCACATCATGTCCTGGTTTCAGTTTTCTCATCTGTAGAGGCAGGGGGATAATAATGTCCAGGCGGCAACAGCTGTCTTTGCAATGAAACAGAGCTGGACACTTTTATGTTCCCAGGGCTCCCCTGCCTCCATGGTGCAGGCTGGGTAAGTCCACATGATCCTGAATCCTTGGCATGTTTTTCCAGGCTGGCAAGTCATCCCCATCTTATTCTTATTTCCAAGTCTAAAAGCAAGGGTACTCCATCGGCTCCCAGGGAAACATGTCCTTGTGTTCCAAGATCATTGGAGCGGGGGCTCTAGAGAAACAAAATCACTCAGTGTAGACAATAAAAAAAGAAGAAAGAAAAAAAGATGAGCTTAGGACCTGCATGATTCAGATAAGGGCTTTATCTATACACTTAATGGTTCCTTAGATACGTGCAGTCCTATATACACACATATAATCTCATTAAACATTTTATATTAATTTTATGTTGCAATGATAATATTTTGAACAGATTGGATTAAATAAAATGTTAAAGTTAACTTCACTGCCTTTTTCTTTTTTGTTGTTGTTAATCCAAGGATATTTTTCCATTGATTTTTAGGGAGAATAGAAGAGAGAGGGAAAGACAGACAGAAACATGGATGTGAGAGAAACACATGGATTAGTTGCCTCCTGCACGAGCCCTGACCAGGGGAGGAGCCTGCAACCAAGGTGCGTGCTCTTGACAGGAATCGAACCTGGTACCCTTCGGTCCTCAGGCCAATGCTCTATCCACGGAGCCAAACTGACTAGGGCGCTTTTTCATTTTTTATGTGGCTACTGGAAAATTAAGCATTATACATGTGACTTGTATCTATATTGCCTGAGGGGTATCTTTTGTTTCCTTTGCAAGGGCTAGATACACAGTAGGATCAGTCCAAACAAGGGGCTTGTTATCTGGACCCATGTGACACCTCAGAACCCAAACCCCAGGGTGGATGCGGCTCAGGGTGACTGTAGCTGGTAAAGGCCTCCATCAGTGGGGTCAGAAGCAATCTTTAATTTACGTGTGACTCAACAACTTCTGTTCACGGGCCTTCTTTCTCCTCCTCCTACCCATGGGCAGCCTCTCTCCAGATTTCCTGTTTGCATGCCTGGGAGAGGACCAGAGTGGCCCAGTTAATGCCATTTACAAGTCAAGGAAAGAGGCTTCAGGAGAAAACAACCCTGTCAGCATATCGATCTCAGACTTTCAGCCTCCAGAGAACTGTGAGGAACTAAATTTCTGTTGCTTACACCACCCAGTCTTCAGTACTTTTTTCTGGAAACCCTAGCAAATGAATGCAGCCCTCACGGATGAACTTGCCCTGGGCCCAGTTTTGCTGCTGCTCAGCCTGCCTGGGCTGCAATCCTGTGACTGAAGGAGGCAGCCAATGAGCTCTCACGGCTGGAAGCCCAACCATCCAGGTGTTCACTCTCCCTGCAACCGTGGCAGGAGCCACCGGCCTGGTGGAGCCCTCCCCTCCCCCTTGCTGCTCTGGCACTTCAGCCAGCCGCTTGTTTCTGCTCTGTTAGCTCCTGGAGGACGAGGTCCAGTTTCCACACCTGCTGTTTACTCCGCCTTTTCCTTCTGAGTTGGCAGCAAGAACACAAGGACTTGCCCTGGCTTCTCAGAAGCGGAGAGGCAGCCATTTTTGCTTTGAAAGTCACAGACCTGGGAGCTGCAAGGATACTACCTCTGGTGGAACAGGCCCCGAAAGAGCAGATGGCGCAGGTGCCAAGAGCCAAGAGAAAGCTTAGTTGTCATCTGAGGCCTTGAAACTTTTACCATGACTCAGCAAAGCTGTGTAGGCAAAACTTTATCAATCATGCTTCATAAATAAGTCATTTAAATGCACAATGTACTAGTTGAATATTACTTTAATTCGTAGCAATGTGGATTAATTACAAACCCCACTCCATCCCCTTTCCAAATGGAGAGGCGAGCAGAATGGACTGCCCTTGATGGGCCTTGCAGTTGGGAAGATGCCCAGCTGCAACATGGGAGGTTGTGGAGAGCTGAGGGGCGCTGGGGCTCTTTGTACCTGTCTTTGTCCTCCTGTGACTGCAGAGATCTGGATGCGACAAACCCCACCCTCCTCTGTGCTGCGTTTTTGAGTCCCAGGAAGGGTTAGCTCCTTCCAGTGTGCAACACCAGCACTGGCCTCGGAAGGGCACGCCGGGGCATGGAGCGTGCGCAGACGTGCCAGCAGCGCTCTCCAAAGCGAGGGACTCCTCGGGAACCAATAGCCTTGGATTATCTTGGAGTGTGTCATGTAGAAACCACTTGCCAAGTGTCTTGTTTTCTTGAAAGAAAACTTTTTTTTTAAAGAAATAAGAGTGACAGAGTAATTTTGAACAAGGGAGAATTGAGATGTTTACAGATAAGATTCACGGACGGTGGGTATCTCCAGGGGCTGAGACCACTGGTTCCATTCCAGTGTCCTGTCCCATCTTTTGGTATTGGCATATATATTCATTTTCTAGTAATAATAAAAGAGATAAAGCCTATATATGTCTCCTTTCTACCCTGCACCATGGCGGTAGCCGACCATCCATCCGGTTCCTGGATGGCATCCAAGCCCTATGACCTGATGACCTGCCAAGTCAAGACCATCATTGGAGCTGGATTGCCAAACAGACCTGTGGGCTGGAGGGAGCAGCCATAGGAGGGAAGATCCAGGTGTGGCTTCTGGCCAGGGAGAGGCCCCGGGCCGAGCAGGCTGGGAACACGGCCTGGGCCGCCTGTCCCAGCCCAGCTTTCTCTGCCTCGCTGACCTGTCCTCCCCCGGAGGGCTGCTCCTCTCTGAAAGGCACTGGCTTCCCTGAGAGCGCAGCAGTGTTCTGTCTCTAAGGCCTGGGGGGCAGGGCTGAGAGGAGTCCGGCCACAGCTTTCTGCCTACACCAACCTCCATGAAGTGTGTGCCATCCCTGCACCCCCACCCAGCCCCTTCCCACAGCCACCCACTCCCCTTCCTCCCACGGACAGACGGACAGACGGACAGAGCTTGTGTGTTTGAAGAAGGCAGGAGAGGGGAATCTAGGGAATGAACAGTCAGTATTTGCCAACTGGGAGCCAAGTGCCACAGAAAATAATCTAGCTGAGTCATCACAAAAACTAGGAGAGATTGGTGTACTAACCTACATTTCAAATGAGGAAACTAGGGCTGAGGATGTATGAAATTAGTCAACCAACATCATGTAGCCGGTGAGTGAGACCGTCAGGATCTGAATCCAGGTTTTCTGACTTTGAAAGTCACGCTTGTGCTTTTCCTCCAAGTGCATCCTTCAGGGTTACAATTAGTTCTAAGCCTCCCTTCTGAAATGTACTTCTGTGGTCTCAGAGGCTCTTGTGTGTGGCTTTGTGATGGATGTAGGTATACACCCAGCTCTGTGGTCCATAGAGTGTTCTCCTGCAAGAGCGCCTGCCAGGGCTCACCCTACGGCTGGAGAATTGTAGATAAAATGGGTTGCGTGGCTTTGCCATCCTCCTCACTAACGGTGACCTCCCTGAGCACGGAGTGTCATCTCCCCGGCACCAGCCCCCCACCCCAGCCCTCGGCCACTACAGTGCGTCTATTCCCTTTAGTAGAAGTTAAATGAGTCTTGCATCCTGGTCAAAGTAAAGCTATGAACGATGAGCCTTTAAGAATATGCCCTACTGTGAAGTCTCCATGTGAAGTGTGTTAGGATCACATCTAACTTACATTCCCCGGCGGCTTATGTGATGATGGGGCTCACTGGTCTTTGAACATCGCTTAGGAAGCCCTGGTAAGTTGAGGGGCTTGCTCACTGTTTTTACATGGCCAAAGGTGACGTTGCTGGGTTCAGCTGGGGCGGGGTCCGAGGTGAAGACCAGGAGAGCAAAAACTGAAAACGCTGAAGAAATTTGGTCCAGAGAGGCAGACCCCTTTGAAGAGCAATAACCAGGGACAGAATTTACCAAATTTTCTTTATTTCTCTCTCCCTTTATGATTTTTGTCATTACAATAGATCACTGAGCTATTATGTACATTCATTTAACTTGACTCACTTCTTAAGTATTTTGGCCTCATGTCAGGTAATAGTGGTTATGAAATTACTTACCGGTGCTATCTTTTTCTAAAACACCCTTAAATTAGGACGTGACAATTGAAATGAAAAGTATTTGTATAGCACGTGTAAGCCATCTGACACGCCACACTTTGGTGATGGAGGCCAAGGGGACGCAGAACTCCTTCTCCTTCCGCACGGGCCCTCTGCACTGGGGCTCTAGACGGGAGGCTGCCAGCTCCCCCGTCCCAGGTGTGGGGAAGGACAGGGGCAGTGCAGACAGGCCTGAGCTACAGCCCGGCGGCTCCCTCGGTGACGGGAGTTTCATCTCCTGAGAACACAGACTGGCTCGGGGCTGCTTTATGAACAGTAGCCATCTTTACCGAATCCCAGGTCTGGAGACATGGTGTGCTCCCAGGATAGAATATTTAAAAATGAGACAGTTCCTCTAAACTCTGGGGCGCGAGGGCGTTACAGTCAAAGGCCTGAGGGGGCTTCTGCAGCCCCTTCCTCAGCCTGGTGTTCACGGGTAACGTGGGGCCACCTGGGACAGCTGGTGCCCCCTGTTGCCTCTTGGGGTTTTATGGGCTGGCTTTAAAATAACTGCACATTTTCCAAAACTTTAATTTCATGTGTCTTATTATTTGATGCCCAAAGGCTCTTTCACAAGCACGCTGTGGTGAAAACTAACTGTAGAGAGAGGGTTGGGGGTGCGGGGGGCAGGGAAGTGAGTGAGTGGGGGGCAGGGGAGCGGGGGGGGGCGGGGGGCAGGGGGCGGGGAAGTGAGTGAGGGGGGGCAGGGGGGCGGGGGGCGGGGAAGTGAGTGAGGGGGGGGTAAGTGGCGAGAAGCAGGTGAATTGATTCAAGGACCAGGGGGCTCCGCGCTGCGAAGGAAAACAATGTCGAGGCCCAGGAGTCCCCCACTATGTGCCCTTTTCTGCCTCAGAAGGTGGACGGAAGCGAAAATAAAAGAGCTCCTACTGGGAGGGGGGTCTTTATAATATTTCTGCAGCGTAAACCATTTACCATGTGCTTTTCCTGCCTCAGTCAACTCAGGAAATTTTCTTTGTATGTGCCGGTCAGATAGGATTCTTGATTACAAGTGACACAAGCGCCATCTCGAATTGTCTTTGGCAAAAGCAGAATGTGTTGCTTTGCAGAGGCTGCAAGGCATGGCTGGACACGAACCTCAGACAATGTCCTCAGGACTCATTTTCCCTTCGTTTTCAGCTTTTTAAAAAGTAGTTAATTCATTATTTTTTTTCTGAGTTGGCCTCTGTCTTGACTTTTGTCTTTGGTTTTTGGGGTATATTCAGCTGCAGCTCCCTGCCATGCAGCTTTAGGGCAGATTCAATGTAGGGAGGTCACAGGCCATTTCCACCAGGGGCAGCCCTAGCTCTGACTTGCAAAAGAGAAAACCTGAAGGGCAATGACCGGGCATTGCACTTGCTTCAGAAAGATCTCTTTGGTGGTGATTGTACCTTGAGGGGCAAAATAACTTACGAATTTCCATCACCAAATTAGCACTTGGACTATGAGACTTCTACACAGTTTATAAAACGTACATTAAAGAGATGGGGAAATATTTTTAAAAGACTGCAATACAATCGCCCTTTGCAGTCCCTGAGATTCTTGGAAACTCCTCCTGGACTGGGCTTCCTGTGGCCAAGGATGTGCTGGCACAAGGGTGCCTGGTGACCCCAACCCACCCTCCAGGCTGTCTCTTCAGCTGTCTCCTCCTTTCCAGCCAATTCTGCTAAACTGTTTCCCTTTCAGACTTTCTACTTTTGTCCTCTAATTTATCTGACGATATAACTCAAGGATACGGGCCACATAGGAAACCAGCGGGACCTGGTTTAGAATTTCCTGACGGAGGATACAGAATAACTCAAACTTACTGCTAGACACTGACATGTGCTTCCCCATAGAACCTTTAAAGCAAAGTCGATATCCTTCAGGTGTCTGTCTGGAGGAAGGGTCTCAGACAGCCTCTCAGGGTCACCTTCAGCTCTGAGACTTGCTGAACCGCACGCAGCACTCTGCCCCGGTCGCTCATCTTCACGCCGGCTCCTCCTCCAGCCGGCTCCTCTGGTCATGGCCATTAGCAGCCACCTCCTCTCCCTGAACACACGCCAGCTGCTGACTGGCTAGGAAAGCCACAGTTCTGCTGCCTGTTTATCTCAGAATAACACGAAATATGGCTGATCTGACTCTCCGGGTTCACCGAGGGCTTTCACTTTTCATACCTCATGTCAGTCGATTTGCCAGACACTTGCATGAGGAGGGCTGAGAATATGAGCATTCCTGGCATGGCTGCATAACAGCCCACCCCAAGCACAGCGGCTGCAAACACCCACAGCGTTTAATGCCCCGTGGGTTTGCAGTTTGGGAAGGGCTTCGTGGGGGAGGCTCACCTCTGCTCCAGGAGGAAGGAGCTGAGACAACCTGGAAGCTGCAGGATGAACTTCCAGGATGGCTCAGTCACCCCGCGGGCAGCGTGGTGCTGCCCTCCCCACCCCTCCCGCCCCGGGCCCACCAGGGACTGCATCAGAGCAGGTGGCTGGGCCCCAGAGTGAGCATCATGAGATGAAAATTTGCAGTTTTTTAAGAGCTAGGTCTGGACGCTGGCCTAGCAGAATTTGTGCCAGCTTCTCCTGGTCAGACTGTCCCAGGGCAGATTCAAGGGGAGGCACAAAGGCCCACAGCTCTCAATGGAAGGAGCGGCAAACAGTTGACTGTGTAATTGCCAAATTGAGGTGCGGAAGCTCCAAGAAGTTTAGTGAGCTGCCTGAGACCACTTTAGTGCACACCTTTTGAGGTGCCTGGTTCGCTACCACTCTCTCTGAGATTTGCCGTTTATCCATGGGGTGTCCCCTGAGGCCCTTTTCTTACTATGGAACTAGGTACCGTAGGGTTTCCCTGGTTTATGTGACTAGCGCGCCCTGGAGACCTGGAGAACCGCCATCCTATAACTTGCTCCCAGGAATTGGGACTTGGGTCTGTAATCTGCTGGGATCTACATTCCTTGAGGACTCTCTCCAGGTCAGGGACCAGGGTCCAGAGCAGGAGGCTCCACTGATAGATGTGATGTAGGCGGAGTTATTTCTCTTCTCTGGGCCCCAGCCTCCTATAAGTGAGGAAGTGAGTGATGTTAATAATCTGAATTCTTGTGATTCAAGGCAGGGCAGGAATGTCCAAACTTGGCCCCTAACGCACTTCCCACAGCTTGTCTCCGGGTGTTTGGATCCCTGTTTCAGCAACTGCCAAAACGCCAAGAGTGTGGAAAGAGGTGGCTCATTTTGTGATTGACTCACAATCCGAAGCCACAGACTGTCTGCCTCAGAGTGGAAAGGCTGAGCTCCTGAGGGCCCTGCGCTAACCCAGGCGGGGCCACAGGAAGCTCCAATGAGCCTGTCTTACCTTCCAGGGCTGCTGCGGGGCCAAAGGAGAGTGTGGCCACAGAGGAACTTCTCCACCCGGGACACTTCATGGCAGTGTCGGGGACATTTTTAGTTGTCACACGTGGGGAGGGGGTGTGCCGCTGGCATCAGTGTGCAGAGAGCAGGGATGCTGCTAAACACTCCACAATGCACAGAGTTATCCCACCCAAAATATCAGTAGTACCGAGGCTGAGAAATCCTGCTCTGTCCTATCACCTAAGGGAAAATTTGAACTTATCGTTTACATTGACTCAAAGGGGACATTGTGGCTTGAGTTTGTAATACTGATCTTTCCTTTCTGGGTTATGACTTGGTAATCTGTACGACAACTGGAATCTCCCTGTAGCTTGAGTTAATTTTATCAGGTTCATTCAAATTCTCAAGCCCGCATTACCTTGCCCAAGATTTCTGCTTTACCTGTCCCATGTCAGCTCATATGTAAAACTCACCTTCAGTCTGAAGTGTGAGTACAGACACACACCTCATGTACACTAGACAATGTGTGTGTGTGTGTGGGGGGGGGGGGATTGAGGTGGAGTAGGAGATTATAATGCAGCAATATCCCTGTTCTTAAGTTTTCCACCTGTCATGCTAATGGACCACTTGTAACCAAGTGAGCTGCAGCAATGAGTATATGAAAAGGGAGTGATATACTCATTGTGAGAGTGAATGAGAGAATATTTTGTAATGGAATGTTCTGCAAGTGAAAAAGCCAAGGAAATTATTTTCATACTTTTAAAAATCATGACTTTTAGGGGAAAAAAAAAACTGACATCAAGCCATGTACCAGTATACTCATCAATACATATAATTCAAGCAAAAGTTTCATGAAAAAAATACCTTTATTCCATGCATTGCTCTTGGAGATTTTCTGTTTTATTTTGTAAAAGTTCTACAGTTCACTACACAAACTTCAGGAATCAGCAATGGCTCTGACCTGCAGTTTGAAAATATGGCAATGGTGATGCCTAGGGTAGAAGCCTAGGCCGCGGAAGGGGGTGGATGTGGGGAAGACTGAGGTTGCTGGAGCCGGCAGAGTTGGGCACTGCCAGGCTCAGGTGCTACATGACCATTCGCAGTGGCACCCAAGTCCCTCAGCGCTTGTGGGACTAGTGGATCAGGGAAGGGCTGTTCTACCCAAGTCTTTAGGGAATAGAGGGGTCATCAGAATGTCACTAGATGTCTAAAAGGAGGAGGGAGGAAAGGCACCCTCAGAGGTAGGGTTTTTCTCTGAGTGGATGGTGTTGGTGGTTTAGAAGAAACCAAATCATCCTTCGAGGCCCACCAACCCATGGCTTGAAGCACAGGTGGGAAATCAGTGTTGGGGAATTCATTCTTTTCACAAATATTTACTCAGCACCAACTAGCCTAATACTGGATCCACACACTTCTGTGTCCGGTGTTGTTCTTCCTAAAGCGTCCTAGCCAATCTAAGGATTCACAGCCATAGCCGGGGGCACTGTCTGATAACATTATCTTATTTCTCCCATACTTACCTTCTGCGTTAACACATGATAAGTCAAAAGCAAGAAGACAATTTAAAATGTAAAAATCGGAACTTTTTATGTAGAACTTTAAAATGGTTCCTGATCCCATTATCACATAGATTTCAGGGCAAGATCGTCCGACTCAGGTGAGCTCACATGCCTGCGATGGTGCAGGGAGCAGGAGCACCCCAGCGCATCTGCCGTCCAAAGATGGAGGACTCAGGGCATCAGACTCCAGTGATTGTTTCCAGCACAATGTCCAAGCGTTGGGCACTCTGGGAGATGCCTGTGTTTGAAAAGATCACAGTTTACCTACCTCTTTCCTGGCTCAATGTCCACCGGCAGCTCTGAAGGTCTCTGTCTCCGGCTCCATACCCGTTGGCAGAGTCTGGAGTCTGTGGGCCCACGTGTGAATCCTGGCTCAGTTGCTCACCAGCTTTCCCAGATTTCCATTTTCCATCTATAATAAAAGGTTCCTGAGAGGATTAAATTAAGTGTTGAGCCTGAAACACAGAGTAGAGTGCCTGGCACAAGACAGATTTCTGAAAACAATTCCTCTTTCGCAGTCCTTGCCTTTTCCCTTCCTCCCTGCGGAAGGTAGATGGCTTATTATTCTCTACTCTTCGGCCCTCGCGGTGTGCTGTTTGCTCTATAACACTGATGTTCCTTTCACTAGAGGCAGAATATGTTTTTCTGCTCCTCTGATGTTGGGCTTGGCTACTTGGTTGGATTCGGGCTTGGCCATGTGGCTTGCTTTGGCCATTGGGATATTAGCAGATAGGACATGGGTGGAGGCTCGGAATGTGTTTTTCTGGTTGAGCTCATTCACTTGCACTCCCACTTTTTACCATGAGAACAACATGCCTCAAAAAGCTGCTGGGCCGAGGAGGGTGAGAGATGTGGCGGGGCCCTGGGCCCAGCCTGCAGCTCGGCGTGGAGGCCAGCTGAGCCCAGCCTCGTTCAGCTGAACCCCAGCTGATCTCCCGATGCAAGAGGGAGAGATAAATGCTTATGACTGCATGCCTCTGAGTTTATGTAACATCATTGTGGCAATAGCTAACAGATAACTGCATTATAGTTTTTACACTCCATAAAAATGCCGCATATATTAAATAGCAGAGAAAGGAACTGTTCCGGGGAAGCAGCAGAACAAAGTGAGTCACTGGTGCACAGAAGAGTGTGATTCTTCTGCCGAGCCCTGAAACCATTCTGTGGTGTCACGTCCTGAGACTTCCCCTCCATCTCCATTTGTGGGTGGGAGATTTCATGTCCAAATGAAACTAGTTGGAGACAGCACTGTTTCCTTTAAGAGAGTCATGCTAGGATTATGGTTTCTCTGAGAGTAGGGCCAAACTACTAATTGAAAAAAATAAGCACACTTCGTGCAAAACCAGGATGTATTGATTTTAGAAGAAAACCGATTCTTATTGGGTGAGGTTATTAGCTCTTCCAGGATCATAAAGTAGCCTGAGCCATCAATGGTGGAGAAACTAAGGTGTACCCCTATTGTGCATGGGACAGACCCCCGTCCCTCCACTTTGCAGCCAGCAACAGAAAGGGGGCACCGCCTTGCACAGCTCTGGGAGACAGCAAGACAGCATTCGCATTGCACCTGCGGACTAGTTTCCCAGGAGGAGCGTTGTGTCCAAGCAGATGGGCAGGGGGTGGGGGGTGGGGGACACTGGAAGAAGCAGAGAGAAGAGTGGGGCTACAGGACAAGAGGGATGGAGGAGTTCAGGAGGTAGGGTTAGGGGACCTCAGGGCTCCCAGAACAGGCGGGGCAGTTTATGTCTGAGCATTTGTGAGCTGATGGGGTGAGTGAGGCCTAGAATTCCAGCCATGCTCCACTCACCAAGTCAGGTGTCCAGGCATGAGGCCGTGTCTGCCTCAGCACCATGGAGATGGAGGAGGAGCTCTCTTTATTTCTCTAGTTCCCACAGGAGCACAGCATGGACTAACAGCTGCTCTAGGGGGAACAAAGCACTGCCTATGCGGGAAGCTCCTGAAGGCCTACACTCCGAATCTAGTTCTCCCACCCCCAACCTTGTATGGGGCAAGGAACAATGTTAGTTAAATAAAGCCACACCTTCCGGCTCATCTACTGTGTCTGCCATAGGATACCTTCTTGATCCTTCAGTTAAGCGTCCTGCTGAGTTCAGAGCTGGCTTCTGCTGGGAAGCCAGGGCGGTGGTTCTCACAAAGAGGAAGCACCTGCTTCCTGATCACCTGGCAGCACCCAGCCCTCCCTCCTTGGACTGCTAGAAGGAGTCCACTGCAGAGCACAGACAGTTCCTCAGGCCCGAGGGCCGAAGGCGTGCATCTCCGCTTGCCCAGGGCCCCCACTAGGGAGTGAGGGACATCCCCTGTGGGACAGAAGGAAGGGAGGTTCCTGACACTCCCTGGTTACAATTCTACTTCAAAAGCAAAAATAATACTTAGCTTTTAATTTTGTTCAGAGAGCGCCTACCTCTGAGTTTCCTAGCTTTATTTCTCTTTCCTGTGTATTACACTCAGGATAGAGCCAACTTTTGTACGGCCCTTTGCTTACACAATTTGGAGGGCCTGCTTAATGAAAAAAAATATATACACGGACAATATGGAATTAGATGAAATAAAGAAGTGAGTGTTTAGTATGAGACTGGACGAGGTCCTGAAGCTTGGCTTTTATTAGTATCAGTACTTCTGCCTCAGACCCCAGTTGACTTCGGTGTTCCCCCTTTCATCTAGGAGGGTGAGAGGCAGCAGCCAGAGGCTTGCTGACCGGGAGGGGGAGGGGGCGGGCAGTGAAAGCCCCCTCCTGTGTTCCCTGTGGGGGATGGCTCCCACTTTATGCTCCGCTGTGCCCAGGCAGGCCAGGCCCTGAGGACGAGGTCACCAGCCCTCAGAGGACACCAGCACGGGTGTGGCCAGGCTGCTTGGGTGGAGTCATTTTTCTGGACCATAAAAAAGTGGGGTGCTCATGCAGAGGCCTCTGCGTGTGTCCAATGTTTCCCTCGGGCCTTTGATCCTCCCCTGGAGCGTATTGGTAGAACCACAGGGAGACCAAGATGGTCTGGAAGCAACTACCACCAATTCCTTTTTCTCAAGGAACAGTCCCCCTGCAAGCCTTCCTTTTCTTAAAATGTCCACAGTTTCCATTCTTTTCGGTAAGAAATGGTATTAGGGGGTTTTGCCCTGCTCACTAGTCTAAGAGAATAAAGGGGAGCACTTCACTGGGCACTTACTCAGCCCTCAGCACACGGCACAGCCCAGGGGTGGAGAACTAGGAAGCCACAGCCAGCGCTCCTTTTTCAGAGCCCTCGTTTCAGCAAAGGTTGGAGCGGTTGGTCATCCTCTGGTCACTTCTCTCCAGAAGAGCCCGATTGGCCTGGCTGGAGCCATGTGTCCTCTTCTTGCTCAGACGGACTGGTCACTTCGATAGCCATGGTAGGAGGAGGGGACTTTCTGCAAAGGTTAGAGGAGAGCTGCTGCAGGGTGGGGAAGCGGTGAGGGCAGCACACGCACGGAACCTGGACTTGAGGAGTGCAAGCACCTTCTTTAGCAGTGCGAGACCTGAGGGGATGCACCCTTTGATTAATTAATAGTGCAGGGAGCGAGGAGACGGGGCAGGGGGTGACTGGTGGAAGGTTGGGCTTCAGGAAAGGCCTGGAACATGGGAAGTGACCAGAGGCAAACCTGGGAGGAGGAGGAGGAGAAGAGGCTGAGCCCCAGAGAGGCATAGAGAGCGTGGGGGGGGGGGGGGGGGTGAGTGCCAAATGAGATGGGAGAGCTAAAAGGAGGAGGATGGGCCCTGATCAGGAAATGTATGGAGATCACCGGTGTGTGTAGGGAGAACTCTGACTTTCAGCCTGGAGTTTTTCCTATAACTAAGCACTTGTATGCTAGCCATTTTCAAAACTTTATCCAGGCACCCCGGTCCAAAAGGCGTCAGAGAACAAGTGCCGAGGAGAGAGCAATTTCATATTTAACAGGGGAGTTTAAAGCTCTGAGGAACATCCCCGCAAGGGATTGGGGAGAGCTGAGGTGTTGGATGGTCAGAGGCAAAACCCTCTAATACCATTTCTTACCAAAAGGAATGGAAACTGTGGACATTTTAAGAAAAGGAAGGCTTGCAGGGGGACTGTTCCTTGTGGGGAAGGCCACAGCCAACCAACTACGAGAGATGGGGTCTCAGGAAGAGCAAAGGGAAAATAAATCACATCTGGATTTTAGAGGCAAACAAACTCGTGACATCACACACCCCTGTGGAAGGACTTATGTACCAAACGGCCGGTCACAGAGAAGGTCAGGATCTGCATGGCCACAGCCTTGAAGCGAGAGCATCCTGGCTGGATTGCAGCCCTCTCTTCCTGCAGGGTTTCTGGCATCATGGATCACTTGTACGTCCAAACTATGGAAAGAGTTCCTTCTCCTACCAGATTCTTCAGGCCCCAAACACATGTAATGAGCAAGTGGAGGACCACGGGCTTGGAAAGGGAGGCTGCTGAGGCCGGTCAGTGAGGACAGGCGCCTGCTTCCTGTCAGAGGTGGAGCAGAGGTGAGTGGCCACATCTTTCTTCCTGCAGACGGCACGCGCTGTGGCTTCTTGCCCTTTCTCAGCCTCCACGCTCCCTCTCTCCCTCACAGTCAGAGCAGGTTTGTTTCTGGTCCACACCCCCACAAACCACTGGGCTCTGCCTGAACCACTGCCCTTGGTCCCAAATCCATTTTGAGCTTCCGAGCCTCGTTCAGCGGTGCTGCCCTTGGCTTTTTATCCCACTAGAAACCTGCTGCACTCATGGGAACAGGCCGGTTTTATTTTTATTTTTTGCTCTTTTAACTACACAGAGAAGTAGAAAGTACCTGCGTGTCCTTCACCGAGGATGATATTTTTAGATCGCTCCCACATGCCTCTCTTCTTTTTTTACTTCCAAAACTCCTATGTTTATTCTGGGAAGCAGCCCCCTGCTGCTGACTTCTCGGTTGTACCTAAGTAGGATCACCGAGCCAGAGTCCCTCGTAGCCTGTTCTATGAGGAGGAAGGACACGCAGTCCTGCTTGGCAAGAGGACACTGAGCTCTTACGGAATGCCCTCGTTTCAGCTCTTGGCTGCTCCAGGAGGATTTGTTGACCAATTTTAGACCCTTCATGAGCCCTCTGGGCATGGATTTGAGGATCTTAAGCAAACACACAAAACCCACAGTGATCGGAGTGCATCCGATCTGCTTAGACATCTCTGGTGGCTCTCATGCTAGAGCCCGGATTCTTTAGGCTTATGTAAAAGGCCTTCACGACTTAACTGCAGCCAGCTGTTCAGGTCTCTACCTGTTCCACTGTGACTGTGCATTCTACGCTGCATGCATGCCACCTCACCAAAACCAGCTGGCCAGTTCTCTGCTTTCTTCCCCCATGTTTGGTCCTCAGCTGGGAGTGCTCTTTACCGCCCCCCCCCCCCGCCCCCCCATCCTCGTCTCCTAGGCACTGGCATCCCTCCCAGCAAAGTTCATGGCTTGATGTTCATCCATCAGGGACACTTACCCAGGTTCATTGTAATGATTTGCTCATGTCTATCTTCCTTGACTGTGAGTTTCCTGAAGAAAGGTGCAGGTTCTTATTCTCTCTTTAAATCCTTAGTATGGAGTCAGGCCAGTAAATATTTGATGAACAAAATGAATAGTTCAGCAAGGGCAACTTTCCCTTAGACACCAGAAAATCAGCACTTTTTTTAATGGACACGTGTCCCTACAGGGCCCAGATGTTTGGGGAGGGACTCACACCTTTTTTCTTTCCCTTGCCTGGCCCCCAAAGGGCCATTATTCCCAGGAGGTCCCTAATGCCTCTCCTGGCGATCTATTTCCTGTTACCAGCTGCAGGGAGCTGTATACCATTGTGTTTTTTCTCTTTTGGAGGAAGTTTGGTTCTAAGCCAATGCTTTCTGATATAATTATCCTACCAAAACCTCCCCCCCCCCTTCTGACATTAGTTTTAGAGGTTGTATGGTTCTTTCATATCCGTGCTTTTTATTGACAGCGGTGTCACCTCCTTTTGGAAGCAGGTAGGGTATAAATAATAAATGAGAGATGAACGTATGTTCCACAACCGCCTTGCCCAATAAAGCAAGAGGTTTCCCACCCTGTATATGGGTGTGTGCCGGGGTCCAGCCCCAGCGGGTCCAGGGGTTCCCCAAAGGTGTGGACGGAGTCGGCGAAGAAGGAATGACACGGAGACAGCGTTCAGTTGATCAGCAGCCTAGCCAGGATCTCCAGCCAAGTTCTGGTCTTGATCTCCAGAGAGGCTCTGCTGTTTATTGTCTTGTTACATCCGTATTTATACCAGTTGATTTTAATCCTGTCAATTTCTATTACAAAGGTTAGGGCGTTTCTTATCTCCATTCCAGGGAGTAAAGATTATGTAGCTTAAGCATGATTGTTTGTAGTGATTAACTACCCGCCTGGCACTTAGTTAAGGAGTTTCATGCCCTCCCTGACTTCAGGGAAAAATTCCTACCTGGGGAAACAACCTTTCTAGGAGAGGCATCCCCTCCCTGACTTCAGGGAAAAATTCCTACCTGGGGAAACAACCTTTCTCGGAGAGGTGACCTTGGTTAAAACACACAGCGCTAAGGGGAGCAAACATATTAAGAACAGTATGCTATATACGCCAGGTCCCTTGAAACATATGCTGTGCAGATGTTTCTTTCCTGCAGCGACTGTGTCAAGCAGCAAGGATGGACCGGCTTCCGGCAAATTCCCCCTTTTTTATTTTTTAAAAGCAAGCATTAAAAAGAAAAACCTGAAACGCTCTCTTGTATCCATTTTAAGAGTAGGATTGGCGCTTTCTGCTATTACCTGAGTCCTGATCTATCACCCCAGGGAGAGCTTGCCAATCCTGCACTTTCCCGGGGTGGAAAGGCTGCAGTGGGGTTAAGGATAAGGCTCCTTGGGCCTACCTTCTCCCATGCCTCTACATTTACCTTTCTGGCACCTTTCCTTCCTCAGAAAAGCATGGACGTATTTCTTGTATAAAATGTTCTGTCTGACTGGGAGTAACCTTAATTCCTCTGCTAACAAGCATATATGTTAAAAGATCAATACGGAGTCTTTTTTCTTTAGACTCAGTATGGCACATCTTCTTAATCTAAAGATCAATACAGAGTCTTCTTTCTTTGGACTCAGTATGGCACATCTTCTCAATCTAAGTTCTGTACTATCCACCTTCTTACCCTATTTATCCTCTATAGGGGGGTCTGTAGCACCCTGGTGGAGTCCTATCCGTCCCGAGTGTGGGGTTCTCAATGGGGGGACTTACCTAAGGGAATCCTGTTCCAGGGGTTCCCAAAGGTGTGGACGGAGTCGGCGAAGACTATCCACCCTCTTCCTACGGTGGAGTCTGATCCATCCCGAGTGTGGGGTTCTCAATGAGGGGGGGCTTACCTAAGGGAATCCTGTTCCAGGGGTTCCCAAAGGTGTGGACGGAGTCGGCGAAGACTATCCACCCTCTTCCTACGGTGGAGTCCTATCCGTCCCGAGTGTGGGGCGCTTACCTAGGGGTCCCTGTTCGGGCGCCATATGCCGGGGTCCAGCCCCAGCGGGTCCAGGGGTTCCCCAAAGGTGTGGACGGAGTCGGCGAAGAAGGAATGACACGGAGACAGCGTTCAGTTGATCAGCAGCCTAGCCAGGATCTCCAGCCAAGTTCTGGTCTTGATCTCCAGAGAGGCTCTGCTGTTTATTGTCTTGTTACATCCGTATTTATACCAGTTGATTTTAATCCTGTCAATTTCTATTACAAAGGTTAGGGCGTTTCTTATCTCCATTCCAGGGAGTAAAGATTATGTAGCTTAAGCATGATTGTTTGTAGTGATTAACTACCCGCCTGGCACTTAGTTAAGGAGTTTCATGCCCTCCCTGACTTCAGGGAAAAATTCCTACCTGGGGAAACAACCTTTCTAGGAGAGGCATCCCCTCCCTGACTTCAGGGAAAAATTCCTACCTGGGGAAACAACCTTTCTCGGAGAGGTGACCTTGGTTAAAACACACAGCGCTAAGGGGAGCAAACATATTAAGAACAGTATGCTATATACGCCAGGTCCCTTGAAACATATGCTGTGCAGATGTTTCTTTCCTGCAGCGACTGTGTCAAGCAGCAAGGATGGACCGGCTTCCGGCAAATTCCCCCTTTTTTATTTTTTAAAAGACGCCAGGTCCCTTGAAACATATGCTGTGCAGATGTTTCTTTCCTGCAGCGACTGTGTCAAGCAGCAAGGATGGACCGGCTTCCGGCAGGTGTGTGCTTCTGGACCCCCTGGTTTCTCTGTCACACCATAAGGCAATGACGTCTCCGTCCCTGTTTATGTCATTCCTAGCTGGACACGGGAGAGAGCCCTTTGGTTATGTCCTTCTCCAGAGCATCTCTCGCACATTTCAGAGAAGTTTCTGTGCATGCAAAGAATTTATTTACCTTTATTGCGGATGGACCACCCTACCAGGTTCTTTGTAGAAGATTCTGACAAAAGGAGGGTGATCAGAAAAATGTTACAACTCAGAGTGACCACCTTTCATAGATCACTAGACACACACACATACACACACACAATTTTGCATACAATTTCAAGGGGGTCAAGAACCCCAGTTTAAAAACCCATTCTCTATAGGATGACTTAGGATGCTCTTCTGGGTCAGGGATGGCTACAACCTAGTCATGGCTATATAATGTGTGGGTGAATAAATATGTGATAAATATCAAGGAGATGTTAAAACAGAACCTTGTGATAATTTTGCTTTATGTGCTTTAAAACCGCCCAACTAAAGAAGCATAGTCCTGATACAAATTAATCAATGGAAGAGAATAAGGAAAAGAATTCAAGTAAACTTGGACACAATGTGGATGATATCACTCAGTGTTCAATCACAGAAGCAGAACAACTCTCAGTGATATAGATGGCAGTTGTCCATACAGGTGATTTGGGCCCAAGAAACATTTAGCAATGTGTGGAGACATTTTTTGTAGCCAAAACTGAGGGGCAGGTGTTACTGATATCTAATGGGTAGAGGCCAGGATGCTGCCAAGAATGGGTAGAGGCCAGGAGCTGGTGAGGAAAAGGACAAACTGGAAACCATGAGGACAAACTGGAACCTGAGTCTGTCTGTCACCATCTTGACCCGTGGGTGACCTGCGGGAGAAGCTGGTGTCCTGTCCCACAGAGCTGCACCTGGCCCAGGACTCAGAGAAGCTGATGGAGACTTGGTGGGAGCCAAGGAGCTGCAGTCCTGGGTGACGCTGCAGCCAACACTGCCCAAGAACACCTTGTACTGTGCAGTGACCTTCCAAGCATAACCTCTGCTGTGTCACTTCCACCTTCTTAATTTTTCTTGTAGCTATTCTAACCTGGACCATACAGGAAAGGGAGTTTTGGAAAATACAGTTCCAGCTTCGCGAGTTGACACCACACCAATATTATAAGACAGTGAGAAGAATGTCTTACATAGTAAATAGGGTTAGAACAACCTGCATCTGTTTGGAAGACAAGAAGCATAAAGCCTTCCCTAATGCACATATATAAATAAAATGAAGAAAATGGAGAAAATCCATGAGAAAAAGAGAAATAAAGCTCTCATTATTTGCAGATGACAGGTACTGTATACTATAGAGAACCCAAAGGACTCCCATCAGAAACTCCTAGAACTGACAAATGAATTCAGTCAAGTCGCAAGATGCCCAGTGGTTTCAGGGAGAAGCTCAGGCATAAGCCAGACAGCAGGGGAGTGCAGAGGGGCCCCTCAAAGGCTTCTGTGCTCCACAGGCTCCTGGGGGTGCTGGAGGGTGAGCCTTTCAAAGAGATACTCGCCCAGCCCAGCCGGGGGCCCGCCAGCCTGCGGAGATGAGTCAGGTGTTGCCCATCTTCTTGATGAGTTTCACCTCCTCACCCCGGAAGTGGTTCTCCAGAAAGTCACAGAGCTGAGGGTCAGCGAGGGGAGAACCCAGGGCCTGCAGCTCCAAGGGCCTGGTTCAGGTTCCTCTCCAAGGCCTTGGAGGCTTCCTTGGCCTCCTGCGTTTTGCCCACTCACCTTGGGAAGGCTTCATTCAGCACATCCTGGAAGAGAATGCGGGACCTGCTGGTTCTGAATCTTTAAGAGACACTGGGCACCCTAAGGAGGGCTTCTCCTCGGCCAACTCAAGGAGGAAGTGGCCACGCCCGCCAGAGCCAGATGGTCGGGCTGAAATGAAGCCCAGAGCGAGGTAGGTACAGGAGGCCCTCCGAGGCAGGTTGGCCAGGCGGTTGAGGGCAGAATCCACCTCAGTGGAATAATTTTTTTTTTTCTTTTCTCAGTGGAATAATTTTGGCAAATCTGGGAGCTCATGGTTGTTTGGCAATATACAGTTAAGGTTGAAAAGCAGTGTTGGCTGGTCTCAGAGGCCGACGATGGCTGAGGTGGTTCCAAGGTGGCGACTGAAGGGGCGTCCCTGGGTCTGTTCTGTCGAAACACTGTTGAAGCAAGAGACAGATCCGGGGACTGCTGGGGGCACCGCCTTTGCCCATTTTTTAAATTGGATTGTTTGTTTGTTTTGGTGTTGATTTATATACTAAATCAGCGGTTCTCAACCTGTGGGACGCGACCCCTTTGGCGGTTGAACGACCCTTTCACAGGGGTCACCTAAGACCATCCTGCAATCAGATATTTACATTATGATTCACAACAGTAGCAACATTACAGTTATGAAGTAGCAACGAAAATAATTTTATGGTTGGGTCACAACATGAGGAACTGTATTTAAAGGGCCAGAAGGTTGAGAACCACTGTCTAAATTCTTTATAAATATTGGATATTAACCACTTACCAAATGTAGCATTGGCAACTTTGTCCTCCCATTCAGTGGGTTGTCTTTTCATTTTGTTGGTTTCCTTTGCTGTGCAAAAACTTTTTAGTTTGACGTAGTCCCATTTGCTTATTTTTCTTGTTTCCCTTGCCTGAGGAAATAGATAAGAAAAAATATTGCTGTGAGAAATGTCAGAGATTTTACTGCCTGTGTTTTATTCTAGGAGTTCATTATTTCAAGTCTTACATTTAAGTCTTTAATCCATTCCGAGTTTATTCTTATATATGGAGTAAGAGGATGGTCTAGTTTCTTTCTTTTTTTTTTTTTTTGCATGTATCTGATTTTCCCAGCACTATTTATTGAATAGACTGATTTTAGCCCATTGTATGTTCTTATGTCCTTTGTTAAATATTAATTAACCATATAGGCATAGGTTTATTTCTGGGATCTCTATTCTGTTCTATTAATCAATGCTTTTTTTATGCCAATATCATGCTGTGTTGATTAATATGGCCTTATAGCAGTGATGGCGAACCTATGACATGTGAGTCAGAGGTGACATGCGAACTCATTTTTTTGGTTGATATTTCTTTGTTAAATGGCATTTAAATATATAAAATAAATATCAAAAATATAAATTTTGTTTTACTATGGTTGCAAATATCAAAAAATCTCTATATGTGACACGGCACCAGAGTTAAGTTAGGGTTTTTCAAAATGCTGACACACCGAGCTCAGAAGGTTCGCCATCACTGCCTTATAGGATAGTTTGATATCAGGTAGCATGATGCCTCCAACTTTGTTCTTCTTTGCCAAGATTGCTATGGATATACAGGTTCTTTTGTGGTTCCATATAAATGTTGGGACTATTTGTTTTAGTCCTGTGAAAAACACCATTGGAATTTTGATAGAAATTGCATTGAGTCTATAGATTGCTTTGGGTAGTATGGACATTTTAATGATGTTAGTATTTCCTACCTATGAACACTGTATATGCTTCCCTTTATTTGTATCTTCTTTGCTTTTTTTCTTCAGTGACCTATAGTTTTCCAAGTGCAAGTCTTTTACCACCTGGGTTAAGTTTATTCCTAGGTTTATGTGTGTGTTTGTTTTTTGGTGAAATTGGAAATGGGATTGCTTTCTTAGTTTCCCTTCCTGATATTTCATTGTTGGTATATAAAAATGCAACTGATTTATGAATATTAATTTTGTATCCTGTTACTTCACTGAATTCTCTTATCAGTTCTAGTAGCTTTTTGGTGGGGTCCCTAGGGTTCTTTATATACAGCATCATGCCATCTGCAAACAACGAGAGCTTTATTTCTTCTCTTCTAATTTAGATGCCTTTTATTTCTTCCTTTTGTGTAATAGCTGTAGCTAACTTCCAGTGCTATGTTGAATAAAAGAGTGGTGAACTCAGGCATCCCTGTCTTGTTCCTGATCTTAAGCAAAATGCTTTTAGTTTTTCCCCAGTGAGTAAAATGTTAGCTGTGGGCACCTTGATTACGTTGAACTGTGTTCCCTCTATTCCCATTTGCTAAGAGTTTTTTGTGTTTTTTTTTTTTTTAATCATAAATGGGTGCTGGATTTTATCAAATGCTTTTTTCTGCATCTACTGTTATGATTTTTATCCTTATGTTGTTTATGTGGTGCATCACACTTACTGATTTGCAGATATTGTATCAACCTTGCATCCCAAGAATAAACCCCACTTGATTATAGTATATGACATTTTTACTACTAATGTACTTCTGGATCCAGTGTGCTAATATTTTGTTGAGTATTTTAGCATCCATGTAACTTTTATGTTCTTTCTAGTGTTTTTATCTGGTTTTGGAATTAGGATAATGCTGGCCTTGTAAATGAGCTTGAGAATCATGCCTCCTGTTGAATTTTTTGAAATAGTTTGAGAATAGGTGTTACCTTTTTTGGGAATGTTTGGTAAAATTCACCTGTACAGCCATTCTATCCCTGACTGTAGTTTGTGGGGAGGATTTTGACCGTATTACTGCCTCAATGTCATGGTTGTAATTGGTCTGTTCAGATTTTCTTCTTGATTCAGTCTTGGAAGATTATATGTTTCAAGGAATTTATTCATTTTTTCCAGAATGTCCAGTTTGTAGTGATATAGTTGTTCATAATATTTTCTTACAATCCTTTGTATTTCTGTGGTGCCAGTTGTTACTTCTCTTTTAGTACTGATTTTATTTATTTGGGTCCTCTTTCTTTTTTTCTTCATGAGTCTGGTTAAAGGTTTATCAATCTTGTTTATCTTTCAACAGACCCAGCTCTTGGTTTCATTGATCTTTTGTATTTTTTTAGACTCTGTTTCATTTACTTTCACTCTGATCTTTATTATTTTTTTCCTTTTACTCACTTTGGGCTTTATTTGTAGTTCCTTTTCTAGTTCCTAAGTGTAAGTTTAGATTGTTTATTTGAGGGTTTTTTTTTCTTGAGGTGGACCTGTAATTTTTTTCTTTCTTAGGACTGCTTTCTCTGTGTCCCATAGATTTCTGGTTGCTGTGTATTGTCATTTGTCTCAAGGTATCTTTTGATTTCTTCCTTGATCTCATTGCTAAGCCATTCATTGTTTTGTAACGTATTATTTAGCCTCCATCTGTTTGTCTGTTTTTTAGTTTTTTATTGTGACTGATTTCTGGTTTCATACCATTATGATCAGAGAAAATGCTTGATATGATTTCAATCTCCTTAAATTTATTGAGACTTGTCTTGTGTCCTAATGTGTGGTCTATTCTATTTTTCAATTTTAACATTAGAGAATGAAAATACAGTGAGCACCTATTGAGTCCCATCAACCACATAAAATGTCATGTTTGTTTAAACCCATTCAGGGCCCAGAGACTGCTCACAGCGCTGTCACTCAGCCTAATGGTCCCACACGCAGAGTGTGGGTGTCAGAGCAAGCTTGGCGAACTTGTGTTTACAGTCAGAATGAGCCTTCAGAAAAGCTGAGAAAAACCCAGTACTGCATATGCATGTGTGAAACCTCGGGACCATGTGCGCACCACTGGAAGGGCCCCTGTCCTCATCCCCTGTGACCCTCTACGTGGCAGGCAAGACAGGAGAATGGCTGCCATTTCTTGAGAGCCTAGCTGTGCCAGTAGTTTTCTTAAATGATCTAATTTAAATCTCTCAAAAAAAATTTTTAATGAGGGAGTTGGGGTTCAGAAAGGTTAAGTAATTTTCCTCAATTTAAAAGTGACAAGTATTAAACTCCAAAATCAGACTCTCCTTCCTCCTTCGGTTCTTAAATGACCCTTAAGAAATTCTCAAAAGGGCAGGTCATGCCTGTACCTCCTCTACATCGGCCACCCCAGACACAGATTCCAAAGCTCGGGCTCCAATCCCGAGTCCCAAGGCTGACACGCAGAGAGGCCGGTCAGTCTCCGCCACGTGTGAATCGGGAAGTGATGCGCTCTGGCGGGCCAGGCTGCCTTTCTGGAGTGGCCACTTTAGAAGCATGTGCACAGAGTCAGAGGAGTCCCTGGGACTAAACTAACACTGGGCATCCGAGGCCCAGGGGCCCCTGAGACACAGAGCACCCAGCTTCTTGTCTTTCCGGTTCTGGGTTCCAGGCCCCCACGAGGCCCAGTGAACTCGTGCATCCAGTGTTTGAGATGACCCCATATCCTGATAACAAACTCCCATTTTACTTACTTCAATCTTAGCTATGTGTCATGTTAGTTTGTTCTCAAGTTGTACCCTTTGTCTAGAACAGTGATGGCGAACCTATGACACGCGTGTCAGAGGTGACACGCGAACTCATTTTTTTGGTTGATTTTTCTTTGTTAAATGGCATTTAAATAGATAAAATAAATATCAAAAATATAAATCTTTGTTTTCCTATGGTTGCAAATATCAAAAAATTTCTATATGTGACATGGCACCTGAGTTAAGTTAGGGTTTTTCAAAATGCTGGCACGCCAAACTCAAAGGTTGGCCATCACTGGTCTAGAAGGCCCAGTGCCCTCCGCCCCATGATTCACCAATGCTGCGTGCAAACTGCCATACCTTCTAGAGCAGTGGTTCTCAACCTTGGCTGCACATTGGAATCACCTGGGAATCTTTTTAAAATCCTGATTTCTGGGCCTCATCCTCCGGAAATTCTGTTTCTTTGTTACTAATGTTGTGGTCTCACCCCATAACAAAGAAACAGAATTTCCGGAGGATGAAGCCCAGAAATCAGGATTTTAAGAAGATTCCCAGGTGATTCTAATGTGCAGCCAAGGTTGAGAACCACTGTTCTAGAAGGTCTTCCAGGTGACCCAGCTGAATGATGCCTCCTGGAGCTACACCTGAGCCAGACGGAAGGCTCATACAGTAGCTTCTACTTCCTACCTCACCTCTTTGTGTACCAATATGTGCATCCCCCTCAAATGGCACTTACCCAGTCCTCTGTGGATATGAGTATTTAACGTCACTACATCTAGAGCAGCTTAGAGCTACATCCTGGGCGTGGTCTTTCCAGAGCACCTCCAGGGAACGGCACTTGTGGAAGCATGGGTGCCAACCACTGAGTACATCCTTCTCCTTCAGACTCCTTTGCTCTAGCTTGGGTCACCTGTCCGCTTCTTGGTTAAGGGAAGGGCAAGCAATCTTACCGTATGGGTCCACCAGCATCATAGCAAAGGGGGCCCTGGTTCTCCAGGAGGAAGATAGGGTGCTGTTGTCAAAAAAAAAAAAAAAAAAAAGAAGCGAGGAAACATGGCCTTGGGTGTCGGCTATTACCTGAGGCTTTTATGTATATCGGTTGTTTATTTTCACCTGTGTCCTTCTTATACCAAGGCCAATTGCTTTGTTCCCTCTTCGTGTATCCAACAGGCTGCTTTTAAAATTGGACTTCTGCCTTCAAATAGGGTTCTTTATGTTTATTTTAATATAATTCAACCTGCACTAAAAAACGTATAGCATGGGTTGTAGTGTCCGTCCAGGGCCTGCCATGCCCTTTGGCATGAGCCAGGTCCCACGAAGCCTACGGCGAACCATCGTGCATGCCTCTCTGCTTTCGCTGGTTTGGCTTCATAGTTCCTCATTTAGAGAAAAGGCTTCAAATTCTCAGTTCCTCCCCCTTCTTGGACAACTCCTCGTACAGTGTCCCATCAAAAATGGTGGTTGATAAATGTGTTTTGATGACCCTGAAGACTCTTACAGGGATTCTCCTCCTCAAAGACCCCAAATGAGAAACAATGGTTTTGTTTTCAGCTTTAAGAGGTTTCCTCCCTGAATGTCACACTTGCCCAGACTCAGTGGTTGTGAGGAAAGGCAGGTGTATGTGGCCGGCAGGTGCTGGGGGGGTGCCTCCCCCCACTGTCCTCCTGGCCCCTCTGTTTCCTCTGGGCTCTCCCCAGTGCTTTGCACAGAGGTCGGGTGAGAGTATCCAGGAGTGAGGAACTTACTTCACATGAGCCTGCAGCCCCCTCCCACCCTTGTCCACCCACCAGAAAGATCCCAAAGTTCCTTAAACCAACATTTTAATTTTCATCTCCAATTCTTGAATAAAACTTGAAATTTTGACGCCTTATTTATTTAAAAATCAAATTTAACTTCTTCCCACACAGCCCAGATGTTCCTGCACTTTTCCTATTTTGATTTCTTCTTGACGGAAGTGATGAACGGTAGAAATGAGGGCCGGTGGAGGCATCATTGTGACAACCCCCTGCTCTTTGGAAGGTACTGACCTGCAGATTCCCGGCTCTTCCTCCAGAGCTCCTTTGCCTCCTCTAGACCCTGGTGAGCAGCACTTGAACTTGGGAAATGTGCACGTCTGCTAAATCAGGCACCCTCTGTCAGCCTGCATATGCTGGCACGTCACAGAGACGGATGAATAGCCAAAGTAAAAATAAACCTAGAATAAATGGCATTTGAAGGACTTGAAACAGATTATTTAGATGTGATTTGAAAAAGAGTAGGTTGGCCTTCTTTTTTCTAAATTTCTTAGTTGGGATTTGGGGATTTTTAAAAATAATAGAGCAAAAGATTTAAATTCCATTCCTTTAATTTCTTACTTCAAATTGGTGTAGAGTAGTAAAGGCTCAACTTGGCTCAACTGGCTTTCCTTTGTGTAGAGCGGGCACTCAATTCACGAAAGGACACTCAGGTTCCTGGGCACATGAAGGCTTGTTCTACCCTCCTAACGCCAACTGCAGGGAGAGGCAGAGGCAGATATTAAACGCCATTAAAAAAAAATTTAAAAATTAAAGAGGAGTCCTGGTCCTTAAACTACCTCTAGGAGATATCATGTTACAATTTTTTAGTGTTTCCTAGGAAACCAGTTCAGTGTAAAAGCCTATTCTTTATCTTCTGCTCTTTGCAAAATTGTTTGAACCCTATCTCATACAAGGTTGCTTCACAGGCAGTTCGAACACCATTTAAAAAACTTAATCTGCACTTTGCTGCACCCATGAAGAAGACGATACACCTCTGTTAGAAGCTTGAATGCTTCAGATTATATTTGCTGAAAACAGATAAGATTATGTCACTATTTCTGAAGCATCTGTGAAATCAAATATTGTCTTTCCCCCTCCAAATCATGAGCATGCCCCCCTTCCTGTCCCCCCAAAGGACCCAAGTTGCATTAAAAATATCTCCTAATGTCTCCTAAAATAGTTTTAGGAAATTCTTATCAGCACTTACACAACGGAGCATCAATGAAGAGAAAAGTAAATCCGCGCCCAGCCTGAGTCTCTCTCTCTCCCCCCGCCTTCCCCCCTATTCTCTCTCCATGTACATGCTTGGTCTCCAGAGCTACTGTGCTTTGTGTCCTCAGTGCATCCCAAGTCAGAATCCCCTCAACGCCCACTCTTCTCTCTGGGGTCATCTCTAGCTTATATCCCACTGCCATTTCACGCTCAGTTGTTATTGTGGTTTTGCAAATGATTGGGTACTTAAATGTGCACTGGGGTAGGGATCTCATGAAGGTCAAGGTTTTAGAATATTGGAAGGTTTGTTGGATTATTTTTAACACTTGCAGTTTCAGCTACTTTCTCATATGCGCAAGCCCTTCGGAAAACAGGATGAGCATCTCCGCGGCACTGACGTGGGCGTGCACATATGGAGTATCTGCGGGGTGGGCTGCACATGGCCGTCTGTGTGGTTGGAAGAGTGTCGCTAAGGGATTAGTCTTACTCCTATCCCTTATGTGATTAATCACTTAGCTCCCTACAGTGTTGGCTGTCTCTTGATTTCTGATAGGCTCTCCTTATCATGTTACAAGAAGCATCCCCTATCCCACCTCACATATATGACACCAGATGATTAACAGCACTGGCTGTAGGGTCACCCCAGTGTGCACCCTGGATCCCCCCAGTACTAGCTCAGTGAGTATGGGAAAGTTCTTTAACTTCTCTGTGCTTCAGTGGCTTATCTGTCAAATGGAAATAACAAAGGGTAGGATGCTTGAGAAGATTAAATGAGCTAATGCCAAGGAAACACATGCCCAGTGCCTGGCACCTGGTGAATGAATGAGCAATGCTACAGTTACTGGGACAACTACGGCAACTACTGCAGTGATTTTGTTTCTGTGTAGAGGTGTGTAGAGACTCAGCCTCTACTATCTTATGTTTGATGACAACTTAGTTTAGCAAATGCTTTATTGTGAACTTACAACTTATCAGGCTCAGTGTAGACTGGACTTATAAAGGTAAAGAAGATACATTTCTGCCCGGGATGTGCCTACAGCCTAATGGAGAAGCAGATCTTTCCACCTGTGGTGCAGATGAGAACCTGTAAGGACTGGCTGCTTTGGGGGAGGATGGGAGGAGAGTGCAACTGGCCTGGGAGTTCAGGGAAGGCTTGGTGAGCAAGTTGCATGAGCACTGGTTGATTAGATCTTATTTTTGTAAAGTATGTACAGAGGAATATACATATACATGCACTGTGTAATAAGATTTATATGTTCCTATGGGTACAGAATGTGGCAGACTGCTGACTTCCTACAGCATCCATTCCTCCTCCCCTTTTATAAAAATATTTTTTTTTTATTGATTTCAGAGAAGAAGGGAAAGGGGGAGATAGAAATTCCATCAATGATGAGAGAGAATCATTGATCAGCTGCCTCCTGCATGCCCCCTACTGGGGATCGAACCCACAATCCAGGCACATGCCTGAGAGGAATCAAACCATGACCTCCTGGTTCACAGATCCATGCTCAACCGCTGAGCCACACTGGCAGGGCCAACTACGCCCTCTCCCTCCCTTTTTAAAGTACTAGCTCACTTCTGAGTTTTATAGAGCATGAGCCACTGATGTGTACATTTTCCAGCCTCCCTTGCTACCTGCTATGGCCCTGAGATGATGTTCCTGGTACTTGAGCTAAAGGTTCTGTGCAACAACGGGATTAACTCTTAAAAATGACTGGGTTGCCCTAGCTGGTTTGGCTCACTGGTTAGAGCATTGGCCTGCAGACTGAAGGGTCCCAGGTTCGATTCCGGTCAAGGGCACATGCCTGGGTTGTGAGCTCAATCCCCAGTAGGGGGCATGCAGGAGGTAGCCAATCGATGATTCTCTCTCATCATTGATGTTTCTATCTCTCTCTCCCTCTCCTTTCCTCTCTGAAATCAATAAACATATACAGAAAATGACTGGGTATGTTCCACCCACTCTCTTTTACTATTATTTTTGACTGAGTAATTGGCACACTTGGAAAAACTGCTTGTATCTGAAGATGAAAGCCATTGAAGATAGCAGAACTATCCTGCCAACCCTAGGTCTTGTGCTTTGGGGCTATTACATGAGAGTGAAATAAATTTCTTTCTTATTTTCAGCTGCCCCAGCTGGCATTCCCTTTTCTTCAGAAGTTAGTCTATAGCTCATAGATTATGGTATCATGTAATGAATTAGGAGTCGGGACACCTGCTTCTTGCCCCTAGACCTGTCACGAACTAGAGGAGTGTTCTTGCACAACCTCTCATGTCTTGATTTATTCTTCTCCCAAAGGAAGGTGTTGAACTAGACCTCTTAGCACCATGAGACATATAATAATGACTGTCACTTATATTTTTTGGTTTAATGCTTTACAGTTGCAACAAGGTAGTTTTTCTCTTGGAAGAAACGTCACAAACTCCTGGGACAGGAGATAGGGAGAGGTTTGGGACTGAGTGGACAGTCCTTCCTTCCACGCCAACTGTGGCTGAGCCTGGGAATGCTCTGGGCCGGGCCGGGGCAGCCCTGCAGGTGTGCTCTAGAAAATGGCCAGGAGTGCACTGGCTCAAACAGGAAGTCACCAAAGCAGACAGGCAAGCCAAGGGTACTGGGCATCATGTGCTAGTGCGTTGAGGACATGGACAAAGGCAGTGCATGAACTTACAGCTGTGTTCCTTGCAGTGCATTCTCGGCCCATTTTGCAGGTCAGAGAGTCCTACCCGGAGGCAACGGTTCAGGCCAACCAGACAGGAGTCCTAGGTAGCAGGAGAGGTAGAATTCACAGAGGCCATGACCTCTTCTCCCCAGACTAGCCATCTGGGAATGGAAGAGGAGGGCGGTACTAGAATGTTAGAGCCGCCAGACCTCCATGCAGGCATCGTGGGGCTGAGATGGCCACACCAGCGCGAAGAGCCAGAACTCCATCGGGTCAAGCAGGGCTTTTGTTTAACCAGGTCCTACTGACTGCTTTTGTTGGCAGGTAAAAGTATTTGGGGGAGAGAAAAAGAGACATGTTCATTATCAGCAGGTTGGGGACTCAAAGTCATTTATTTAACTTGAAGATGTAGAGAACTGGTATCTCTTTTTGATGCCCAGTTGGGATTTTGAGTTTTGCAAGTGCCAGTCAACACTCACCTTGTGTGACTTTTACCTGCTGCTGAGTCTATTTTGCAGACAGGGAAAATTAAGTGCCAGGAGTTGGAATGACTGTCCTACAAGAGGCAAGGCCAGCTCGGGTAGAACCCAACTCACAAGGTGACAAGCTTCCTTTTAAACTACTTCCCCCCCACACATTTTTATTGAATTTATTGGGTGACACTAGTTAACAAAATTATATAGGTTGTAGGTGCACAATTCCACAAGCCATCATCAATACACTGTATTGTGTGTTCACCACCCCAAATCAAGTCTTCTTCCATCACCATTAATCCCCTCTATCCCCTTCTCCCCTCTCCCCTCCCCCAGTAATCACCACACTGTTGGCCATGTCCATGAGGTTTTTCTTGCTTTTTTTTTTCCCCTTGTTTGCTCAATCCCTCTACCATCACCCCAACCTCATGAGAAGCAAAAACTCCAAGTTACAAAATTAGCCATGACTTTCTTGAAGAGCCTCTTTGTGGGGCTGGTCTTGGAGCACCTCACCCTCATGTCACCAGTCTCCCCCCCTGCCAGCCCTGTCCCCCCCCACCCCCACCCCCCTGTGCAGGCCCTGCTGCTCTGGCCAGGTAATTAGAGAGGATCTTTTTTGGGTCGCTCTTTCCTGAGCATAAAACAAGCCCTTTGGTTTCTCAATGAGAAAGCTGAACAGATTAAGTGACAAGGAAAAGTTTTTGATCTTGCCATTACAGCCACCTAATTAAAATGAGATGCAGATGCTCCAACACCTAGTAATTTTCACCTCACTTACTTTGGCTCCAATTACAGCCCTTCCCTACTGACTTGCACTGTTTAAATTACAAAGTCAGAAGGAAATATGACTTTTTACCTGCTTCTATTCATACATATAAGTCTAACACATTATCTTTTCTTCCCCCAGCAAGTAATGTGATCACAGGACTTCTCTTCACCCCGGAAATAGAGGGGGCAGGTGTAACTCTTTAGTTCTCATATAAAATTAAACACTAATAAGAATTCAAATCACCCAACACCTCTATCAAACTTCAACAATTTTTTCATAAAAAGAAAAATGTATCCTTTCTCCAGAAATGGAAGAGTCGGTTTTCAGAACTATAGCATTTGGTCTTGTCCTGAAATGCACACTTTGGTATAGCAACCTTCCTTTTCAAAGTTAAGAGGTTACTCTTCCACTCTTTGTTCTCAGGAAAGATCTAATAAACTCATTCACTCTCCTGTGTAAGTGACTAACGATACCTTGAAAACAGAAAAAAAGTTGATGGCTATTGACTCTGACCCCTTAGATCAGTTACAGTTAATTGTTGTAAAGGTTGTTACCTTTATTGAGTACATAAGTAAATAGCACTGTGTGGCAGTTGAAATTACTAGTATATATATTTTCCCGAAGTTGGTGGCAACTAAGCCTATGTCTTTGCTAAAAAAGCACATTTGTATACTGAGAAAAGCAACCAACCAAACATAAAGAGAAAAGTGGGGCTCTAAGAAGAAGGGCTATGTTTCTCGCCTTCTGAGTAAAACCTGACTGAGGTTAACTGTCAAGGCAGCAATTGGCAGATGCTGGGTTCTTCCGAGTGCTGGGTGCCCTGTATAGTGACTGGCCAGCCCACACTGCTCCCAGGCCAGGAGGGAGGCCAGGAGGGAGGCCAGGAGCCCAATCTACCGATGGCCCTGCCTCTCCTGCACCGCACGCACTCAACACCAAATAGCTTCTTAACTCCGGGAGAGCCCGTCTGAGGAAGTAGCAACAAGGAACACGGGCAGTTATGTGGAATAGGAATATAGGTACCCACATGCAGACGATGGCTACCTTCCGTCTCCTCTTGGGAGATTGTTCCAGACAATCATCCCACTTTTGACATCAGGGATGAAGTCAAATTGTTCGGCACCCACAGTGCCAACGTGGCTAATGGGCTAACAAAGACAACAGTGTTATTTTTTACCTCCTCCTTTCACGCTTACTTTACCTTGGTCTTCTATGAAGGGAAAGGTGGGCAAATTCCTCGCCCTTCCAGGTATAGGGCATTTGTTGTTCTTCTCTGTCCCCAGTTAATCCTGGGTTCTCTTAAATTTCTCTTGTGATCTGTGGCTTGAGTAGGATAAAGGAGCAATAAAAGCCAGGCTTTCGCCCGCCCTTTTCCTCCCTCTAAGGCAGTGGGTGCCAGGGCCCCTGAAGCAGTGGCGGGGTGGGTGTGCCTCCAGGGGGAGGTCAGGCACTTGGCTTCAGCGCTCTCTGCTCCTGCTTTGTTGACAGGCCCTAATAACACTGCCAGCATCGGGACTTTGCAGACACAGGAAGGAAGAGATGTGTTCTTTAATGATGGAAAAATATTAGAGCACAATACCCTTAAAATAGAATGTGTGTGCCTAGCCTTTATTTTGGGGACTTTATTGTTGTAACCATCTCCCCTGGGAAATGCTGGGGGAGGCCTTTCCCCGCTGGTGGAGCAGAGCAATTGTGTAACCTGAACGTGTCCCCGAGAGAGCCTACGGGATGATGTCAACACACAGGGTTTTGAAACATGACTACATTTTCATGTTGATCAGTGCTCCTTTAGAACTCTCCTCTCCAAACTCCAATTTCTGTAAAATGAGGATAATCCTCCATGTGCTGCCCACCTCACTAGGCAGCTCATAGGAGGACCTACCAAAATAATGGACATGACTATGTCTGCCAACTGAAATCCCGCTAATGTTGATTGTCATTGTTATTGACAGTGGCAAGCCCTGCCCCTCATGGGTGTACACTTTTCATTTTTTATGAAATAAACCTTAGCCCTGGGGTTGAGATTTATGCTTTTGTGCTGACATGGGCTAGGTGTGCAAAATGTTCAGCATCCACACCAGAGAACTGACACTGTTTGCGAGATCAGCTCACTTTCTCACCACCCTGCGCCATGGAAGGGCAGCTGTCACGAAGAGCAGGCAAAAAAGAGAGCCTTTGGCTCTCAGGCAGATTTTCCATCATCTTCCTCATCCCAGGAAACCCCAGGGAATCCTGCCCGAGTTTCTTTCGTGCGGGCTTCCTGGCATTTGATATCGTGTCCAACGTCCCCTTCAGCTGTCTTTTATTTCTTTCTGAAAATCACCCATGAAAAATGCTTCTGATTTCATGGTTCCCCACTTCTTCCCTCCATTAGCATCGCTTTATTTGGACCATTATTGCAACCCGTTAGCAGGGCTGATGACTTGCTCTGGAGATGATGTTAAGGATTCTCAAGGGAGTCTTCATCGGAAGGTGATTAGGAAGAATAAAAACGTTGCTAGCCACCTCAGTCAGCGTCGGTGGGCTGTCAGGGACCCATGCCCAGGCTTCCCTGCAGAGACCTTGGTTCCCCTAAAACTGTAGTTTAGGACGGTTCACATTTGATCAGAAAGTACTGACTGTAACACATGTTTTACCAGGAAAAGGGGTGAAAGACGTGGGTTCTGAACACTGTGACATTTTGGGTGTTAGGCACCCAGAGGAGAAAGGCTCCTGAAAGCATTTTCTGTGCACGTGTGTGTGCAGGGATGTTTGCAGAGGGAGACGGGGAACTCCCAGCTACTCAGCTGCCTCTCTTGATTTGCTCCAATTTCATTTCCATTTGCTAGAGGGACATCTGCACATTTTTCTGCCCAGCCAACATTTAATGCACATCAGTTCAGCCCTAACCCTCTGCTGAGGTCATCCACCCTCCACCTCCAGGCATCCCAGGGGGTTAGAGCTAAGGAGACACAATACTCTAAATGGAATATTGAAGATCCCCATCTGTCTGGCAGTCCCAATCGATAAATGTGAGCCCTTCCTTTCCAATCCTGTATATGTGACACGTCACCACCTGGTTTGAAGAGAAGCGTGAGATCTGGGTTTCTAAGGGTTACTGAGTCTAAGCGCCCAGCTGTCACAGTGCTCGGCCAGAACAAGGATTATGCTCTTAATTATGTTATTCTGTTACTAACGGGTTCTTTTAAATTCCCCCCACTCCTTTCCCCTCAAGCAAAACCACCAGTGTCTGAAATTGTAGGTGCCTTTCTGACACTTTTACTTCACTTGCTGAACGACTGTTTTTGAAAGAGCTTTTGTTCAGGCAGTCAAACCTAGGCACCATGATTCTGGGGCATCTAGTTTGGCTTCTGCCAACTTATGAGGCTGAACGAGACCAGTTTGTGTTTACGAACAGAGCGCTGAAGGAAAGCAAGCAGGTCTGATCCCATGAAACACCTCACCCGTTGGTTGCATTGAGTGGGACAGCTACTCCTTAAAGCCAATAGTTTAAAAACACCCTGCAGAAACCACCGACCCTGTTACAAGCAAGCAAGCAGGCACAATTAAAAAGCTGGGTTGTCTGAGGCACTTCAGCCTGAGCAGGACATCCCTGGGGACCCAACTAACACACAGGCTGCACCTGTTCAGCCTCCGTCACCTCTCCTCAGACCAGAACAAAGCTGACTGCAGCAGAAGCCACCCTACCAAGTATCAGGTTGCACTGCAGGGACTGTCTGCTTCCAGCCAGTGTGATCTGAGCTCCAGCCCACCCTCCCCTCTGCCCAGATGAAGGGATTTGGGATGCCTGAAAGGGGGAGGCGGTGGTGAGGCGGGTAGGAAGGGCTTCCTGTGAGAAAGGATGACTGAGTGAGACGGAGAAGCTGTCTGGGCTGAGGGGGTCTCAGCTTCCCAGCTAATATTGCTCAAATGAGGTGAATGAATGGTGTGGGTGTGGGGGAGGGGTAAGAGACAGATGAATTGTCTTCAGAAGAGCTGTTCTACCACCAGGTTTAGGATTGTGGGCACACAATGTGACTGCACATCCCTTCACTCAGAGGACCTCAGCTTCCTCATATTTTATTTATTTTTAAAAAATATATTTTTATTGATTTCAGAGAGGAAGGGAGAGGGAGATAGAAACATCAATGATGAGAATCATTGATCAGCTGCCTCCTGAACACCTCCTACTGGGGATCGAGCTGGCAATGCAGGCATGTGTCCTGGCCTGAAACCGAACCATGATCTCCTGGTTCATAGGTTGATGCTCAACCACTGAGCCACACCAGTCGGGCAGCTTCCTCATTTTTTAAAAGAAAGGATTAGAGTAACTGTTGGTCATTCTCTGTTTTACATTTGGGTGTAAGTAGATAGGGCAAACCTTTCAGTTATAGGGACAAGATCTTTCTGGCAAAAGGGGGTGTTTCCTAAAGAATCCTATGTTGGATGGGGAGTTTTCACTTGTGTCCTCTAATAGCTTGGCACGCCATTGGCACATCACCCAGCAGCCTGCAGTCTCTACCTGGACCAATCCATTTTTCACATTGCTGCCAGGTAGCTTTCTAAAGCACAAACACATGTGTTTGCTGCTTCATACACTCCAGAGATGCTCCACTGCCCATCAGCCAAAATCCTAGCACAGGGTAACCAGGCCCCTCCTGGTCTTGGCACCGACCCCCTTTCCCAGCCTTGTCCCACAGGCGCTCTCAGGCCCTGTTCAAAGCCAGCCAGAACTTTCACTTCCCAAACACAGCACACTTGGTGCTTTTGCACAGGTGAGCCCGTCTACGGGGGCTAGCTGTCCAGAGAACTCATTCTGTAAGAACCAGCTCAACGGCAGCCTCGTGCCCCAAACTTCTGGGCCACTTCCTCCCAAAGGCAGTTAGAGGCACATCAGTCTGTCCTCACACAGGAGGAAGAAGGAGCCATATCCTAATCCAGTGGTCGGCAAACTCATTAGCCAACAGAGCCAAATATCAACAGTACAAGGATTGAAATTTCTGTTGAGAGCCAAATTTTTTAAACTTAAACTATGTAGGTAGGTACATTGTTATTAACTTAATTAGGGTACTCTTAAGGTTTAGGAAGAGCCACATTCAAGGGACCAAAGAGCCGCATGTGGCTTGCGAGCTGCAGTTTGCCGACCACGGTCTAATCCATTTTGTGCCTGACAGTGCCTGGCCCTATGGGTGGGATTTCAGAATCTCAATTGGAAATGACGTATCAAAGGCGACTAGATTACTACAGGTGTGAACTGAGGCCCCACCCCAAAGCTTTCCACACTCAAACTGACCTAAGACATTAAAAAAATTAGTGCAGAAGGTCAAAAGTAAACTATTGTAGCTGAGGACTTATTTAAATAACTTTTAAAAATATCTCAGAGGGGGAAAACCTGACCTAGGTATTTCATAATGCTATTCTGCAAAGTAAAAATCAGGTGCTGCATCCCAGATTACTTCGAACAGTGTCTTCTGGGTTACAAGAGATAAATGCTAACAAGGAGTGAAATCTGGCACCTACCACCTTATTAATATGTAAAAAGGCTGAAGTCACATCTGTGCAAGGATCTATTTTTAGTGGACTCTACATACTAAAATCCTAGCTTTGATCTCTTAAACTATCAAGCCTACCATAAATGTTTGATGATGAACAAGCCCATAAAAAGAAAATGCATAAAATGAATAGAAGGAGTCAGTGCGTGCTCTGCCTTTTAATTACCGGTGGCTTCTGTACAATCCTGCTCCAGGCTGGGTGCAGGCAGAGAAAACACATCAACAATTTTTTTTTTCTGGAAGGGGGAAGGGTATGGGCACTGCAAACAAATGGGTCTAACTGCATTATTACTCATGCACTGGAAGCCAAATAGAGATGAAGGAAAGAGTGGACTGCTACCCCAAAAGTGTGAAACTTAAAAAGGGGAAAATTAAGAGATAAATAAAAGCATTCAGGACACAAAGGATAATGAACAGTCTTGTTTTATTACTTTAAAGTAATAAAGAGCCTTTTTGCTTGCTTTTTTGTTTTTTTCCCCTTTTTTCTTTTCTTTTTTACAACATACATTAAGTTGTGAATCAGATGTTAAGGGATGTGGAGATGGAAGGAAAGTTGGTGACATCACAATATTTTCACAAGTTTACAACAAATATAAATCTGAGTTTGTTGCATCTACCAGTGTCTAGCAAGGGTGGAAAGCAAAGGCACACTCAGTTTATGGACCCTCCCCCCACACGGGGTGGGGAAAAGAAAAGGCGGAAAAATACTCAAATGCAGAAGACCAGCTCAATACACGTAGGCATTCTAGGGTCAACACTGCAAGTGATGGGTTGTGGGAAGTAGGGGTGTGGGTTGGAATTTTGACACGGGTCTCCATAACACAGCTGAGGCAATGACGTCCACACATGGGGATGAGACGGTGGGCACTGCCCCGTCAATACTCCTGGGAGTCAAGCTTGGGGAAGAAGGGAGCAGGGTAATATACACCCATCACTTTCCTAAGCTCCGCATTTCTAAAGAAAATCTAATGGATAAACCAATATCTAGGTTTCTAGCTAAAAAAGACTTCATGGTTTCAGGGTAGAGTTCACAGAATGTGAGCATTGACTCCACTAACAAAACAAAAACATAAGGACACAAAAACAACAAGGATTACTCCAAACAACAGCAAAATGGCAAGAGATGTTTGGGACAAAAGGTCGTGTGGGCAACTTTGCCACACACCTAGGTCTCTCTCTGATTATGGAGGCATCTCGTTTTTACCAGCCAACTTGAAATTGCCCCAAATTGTCGTTTTAGAAAGTTTTTCTTTAAAGACAAAACTAACCCCAGATCAAACGGGAAATAAAAAGACAAAGAGACCACCAAATATGTTTAACTGTTTAAAAAACAACAACCAGCAATGCTCACGGTTTACAGTCTGTTGACAAGTCTTTTGTTCATGGTAAACAAAAGTCCCTTCGGTGTGCTTGCGCTAATGAAAACCAAGGGGAAAAACACCCACCCACCCCACCCCCTACAAACCATAACAACAAAAAGGTAAAGAAATTAAAAAAAAATTAAAAATCTTTTGCCCCAGTCAAGGTTTTTGCAGCATCCATTGTAGTTGGCCTTGCACTCGGAGTTACTCATTAATCACAGCAGGGACCAGCCTGCCTGCATCTATTTCCATGTTATTTCTTTGTGTGCATCGCTTGCATGCGCTGAGCACACGGCCTGGAGACTCCTCCCAGATGCCTGCCCAACTGCACACGGCGTGTTCTCCGGCCAGTGAACCTGGCAGAAATAAAGACTGGGACTTTAGTCCTTTTTCTGCTGGCAAATGAGGGTATTACCATGTTGAAATGATCTGAGAATCTAAGGGAAGCGGGGAGCTCTAGAGGGAGAAGGGATTTGCCACCCACAACACTAGGGTCCATGTTTATCAACATGGCCAAAGGGTGGTTGGAGTTGGCACGACTAGAAGGAAGTGTGAACTGGAGGGTGTTGTGCGCCCAGCTTTCCCAGGCTGTGAGAGTCTAAGCATCACCGCTGCATTCTTCTTCTATCTGCTGGACAGCTAATCCTCCAGAGGACTGGAGTGGGGTGAGGCAAGGGTTAAATAAATATCTGTATTTCAAAAGGAGGGAAAAGTTTATCATAAATGACAGTTTACAAGTGTACACAACTCAGGGTGTAAGGCACAAATTTACATGTGGAAAACAGGCTATTCACAGATGTAATCCCATGAAAAACCTGTGTGATCAAACCATTAATTTATGTAAGATAGCAGCCAGCGTATTAATTAGTTCACACCGTTTGTAGATTTTGTTTGCTGTCTCACATGCAAGGCGAAATGAGATGGCATATCACAAGCTGGTGCCTTCGCAAGAAAGTAGGAACCACTGACAAAGCCATGTTGGCAGCAATGAGACATGGCTGTGCCATTCTAGAAGTTCCTCTCCTGGTTGCTTTAGAAGTTAGGATCTGGAAGGACTTTTAAACCGATTACATTTTTGCATGTTATAGCACAGAGATTTCACCAGCAAATTAACTGGCAGATTTAAATAAATACTTCCCTCTTAACTTTCTCCTTCAGCTAGAGATCAGACAGTCCAAACACAAAGCTCAGATTCCAGCTCCAACTTATTTACTCAGTGAATTTATTGTAAAAATAAAGAAACTCAAATTATTCCAGTTAATGGATTTCACGTTAAATAGTGTAACTTCAAGGGGCTTTCTGAAGAGCTGTTCATAGGGTGGTGTGTGGAAGAGTCCATTCCTTAAGGAAAAACAAAGGGTGAACAATAAATAAAGTTACTTGCGTTAACGGTCACGTTATTTCATTAAAAGAGAGGAGCAGAAATCTATGACATAGTTGCCCAACATGGCATTAACCTGCTAGAACAGAAAGCTGTAACACTGGTGGGCATTTCACAGTATCTGCGCATAGTAAACTTCTGCCATTGTTAAAAGTCTGAGTTAGAATTATCAATGAATTCCTTTGTCTTTTTAACTTGCGTGATTTAAAAAAAAAAAAATCTATTTGTGTTTTGCAAGTTGGAACGCTAGCCTACTTTGGCAGCGCCCTGTGCAGTCACGGACAAAATCCTGCAATTGCTGTTCACCTCTGTGTGACTGTGTGAGTGTCTGTGTGTGAGTGTGTGTGTGTCTCTCTCTGTGTCCGTGCGCACATGTGCACACGTGTGGGGGTGGGTGGGTATGTGCTTTTGGCTCATGTTTGTGATGATAATTTAAGTCTTTCGTGAGTACGACCTGTAGCGGGGAGTGGGGGGAGAGTGAAGGAAGAGAATGGAGGTGAGTCCCGCGTCGCAAACCTTCACCAAACCACGTGGGCCACTTGGCGAGTCCCCCCCGAATCCCAGAGGCCCAGCGTCCGGGCGCTGCGCGGCCCTCTTGGTCTGGTGTGCACTCAGGCAGCGGAGAACCGTGCGGGCGCAGCGCGCCTCGCCTTTCCTGACACCTGACCATCCCCTGGGATTATGTACACGCATCGTTGGGCTTCATGGAGGTGGAAAGGGGGGCAAAGGTAGGTTTGGGGGGTACGTCCGGCTTTAGCGAGGGGGTGCGCTTCAGCCCCGACCTGGTCAATGAATTGTAGGCGTTGAGGCTGGGCTGCCTCGAAACAGTCACTGCCGGACCCGCCGTCTGGGAGCCGTGCACCTGGATGGAGTCCACCCGCTGCGGGGCGGGGGGCGGGTTGTCTCCCCGGCCAAAGCTCTGGTTTCTGGAGAGGTGCGAGGAATTGGAGGAGTTAGTATTGTTTCTTTTGAGAGTGGTGGCCTGGTGGCTTCTGGTGAGCGAGTTCGTGGGGTAGCTCCTCTTATAGTCAAGCCCGTAGGAGGAGGAGTGGTGCATCTCCAGCCGCTTGCTCAGGCCGCTCTGCGACAGGGAGGCTCCCGGGGGGCCCAGGGAGGCCTCCCGCTGGGGCACCTTGGGGGGCAGGCTGTCCAGGTTCTCCACGAGGTTCACCCCGTGGTTGGGACTCTTGCTGCTGAGATGTTCCTTGATGGTCTTATACTCCAGGGTGGCCGCCTGGTCCTCCAGGGCCAGCTGGGCCACCTCGCTCATTTTGGGCTGGTCCACGTACTCGTGCTGGTAGCCCTGCTGCGTGATGGGCAGGACCACCACGCTGGGGATGTGGCTGGGGGAGGCCCGGAGGGGCAGGTCCGTGGGGATCACGGGGGAGCCCATGGGAGGCATGTCCTTCGTGCAGGCGTTGATGAGGTTCTGGTTTCTCTCCCACTCGCGGCTGCCGCGGCTGGGCTTGCGCTTCTGCTGCAGCGTCGGCGTGGACTCGGGGGTGGGCAGCGCCGCCAGGTCGAGGTGGTGCTGGTCGGCCTTGATGAGCATCTTGGCCGTGCTGCCGGGCGCGGCGAGCTTGCCGTTGTGCATGAGCGGCGTGAGGATGGCCTCTGGCTTCGGCTCTTTGGACTGGGTGTCCCCGAAGAGGCCGCTGAGCTTGGTGACGCTGCTCATGGAGCCCCTGCGCGAGTGGCTGAGCTCCTCCTTGCGCTGCGCCGAGGACCCGTCCTTGCGCCGGTGATCGCACACGCAGTAGACCACGATGCCGGAGAACACGGCCCCCATGACAAACGCCAGGATGACCGCGATGGCCAGGAGGGTGACAGGAACCAGCTGGTCCTGGCCTTTGAGGTAACTCTCGCGAATCACTCCTGCAATAGACATGGCACGTGGCGTTAGGAAAGGACAGGACACCGCGAAGCTGACTTGTGTGAGGCAGTCACCCTGTTAATGAGTAACAGTAATAAGTGACAATAGCACCTCAGCGCAGCTGCCAAACATTAACTAATCAATCCTTCCCCAAGGCGCCCCCCCCCCTCCCCCCAAGTATGTAAATAGACTTTATTTGTTGCCTTTGTGTTCTGAAAAATGCTTCTCCCTCTCAAGTCCTCCCTCTTTCTACTTGGCTTCACTCCGTGGAATATGGCAGTTTTGTCGTTTCCAAAATTCAGCCCTTTGCCCCTCTTCATCTTTTCTCAATCTTCCCCTCATAGAAGGAGGACAAGCCAGATATTTTGAGTCAGGGGTAGAGGCAACAATTCCACCCACGGTAAACGAACAAACTACACAATACTTCAGGCTTCCAGAGTGTTTTCTGATGACTTCCTGGTGGGCATGAGGGCCTCTATTTGGAGAAAAGCTACATCTATTTGCCTTTCAAGCAACTGGAGGAAAGTGTGTCATTTACAGTGAAAGAAAATAGCTGAAGCCCACAGATTACAAATGTGTGCTGATTTTGCATCACCCTTTCAAACAAACAAACAAAACCCCCCACGCACACCCAAATTCAGGTAAATATGCTGAATATTTGAGTTAAGCTCTTGCCTTACTTGAACTAAAAGGATGGTTAGAAAAGGAGAGGGGCCATTTGGGGCCCTGAAGTGGGTTTGAGAAGTGTCGCGTCTCATTATGGCGGCCGCAGTTGGCTGTCACGGTGAGATTCTTCAGCAGAGCTAATCCATTTAATAAAAGTTATGTCACTACACCCGTCAGTAATCTTACACAACACTAACCAAGACTCTGTGTTTCTGACGAAAGTTGCTGTCCCTGTTCCTACTTAATAAGCCACCAAACAGAGCGATTCTAATCAAATGCAAACACTGAAGCTCTTATTATTTAATGCCAAGTGAGAACACACATCACCATCATCAGATCTTAAGTGCTTGATGTGGTAGCTAAAAAATAAAACCTCAAATACTTCAATTCCTGCCTCTGGAGAGTGAAAGAACATGAATACATTACAGGCGCCGCTCGCTCCACTCCGGCTGAGGAAATGTAAACATTGTTCCTATTATGGAAACTGATAGTAAGACCGAAAATGTACCTTTCCTGGTCCCAGGAGACACATTTTTCATCTACTAAATCAACTCTTTCTGGAATATGTTTAATGTATTTTCCTGGCAGATATCAGTGGCACAGAATTAGAATGAAATGAAATAAAAATCTCCACTGTTTCCCAAACCCACAGCATGCAACCATTACACTTCTGCTGAAATGCTTTGTTATGTCACAGCTGGGACCGTGAAGAAACGCAGCTTTGTCTTGGGGCTTTTCTGTTAAAATATTTTGATTAGCGGAGTGATGGTTTTAAAACTCAGAAACCTTAGCCTGAGATGATACGTTCTCTTTTCTTCCTAAACCGTCCTCCCCTCAATTTTGACATCACAGTTGGTTGCTGTGGAAATGATGGTCCAGTGACAAAGGATTGTGACTTCAGGTGAGGAATACATAGAAGCAGCAAATATCTCTTGCGGAAGATTCCGAGATTAAACAAATGCCTTGGTAACGAAGGGCAGGGGCGGCAGTGCACCCCAGGGAAAGTGTATGTAAGATGGTAAGACACTGAATAATTTCCAAATGTGACACTGTTCAAATACTTCTAGATTTAGCTTCACGAACTTTTAAGGGGTAGAAAAGGAGAAGCAAAAAGCCAGCAGGAAATTCAGCTATTCCTCACACCTTTTATGTTGTGGAGCTCCCCGAACAGTGGGGTGTCTCTGAGTTCAAATATGTTTTAATACCTAGCCACCAAGAATCTGTGCTAATGAAAATTTCTTCCTTAAATTTGCATTTCCTTGTTGTAATGCTAAAACAGCACTGCTTTTCTTTCCATTTGGATTGTGTATGGGGTTCTATGGAACATCATTTCTAACCACTTACATATAATGCTACAAAAATGAGTAAAATGGACTTAAGTTCCCTCATGGACTTGGTGATGTCAGTGGGGCTAGACACCACTGATGGGGGCACCAGGTAAATTTTTTTTTTTCATAAAAGGGTATTTTATGAATCCCTTTCAGGCAAGCATATCTATGGGGGCTGTGTTTTCCCATTAAATGCATACTCATAATTGGTAGCTATCTACAGTTGCCTTTGGAATGAATATTACAATTTAAATTGCCCCCTCAGCTGAAGAGGAACATGAAAAGAATAAGGCTAGAGCAGTCCATCTTTTTCATTCATTGTTTAATTGGGAACACTGCAAAAGTTTCAAGTTTGTTATTGCGTCTTTACTTTCAGCTCCCACTCTTCCTTTCATATCTGAAGGTCCACTTCTATCTTAGACTCGTGGAAACCACTTGTTCTTTCACTGGGAAAAACTTTTTTGAGCGAGTGATTTGGGTTCAGGTTTTTGGTTGTTAACAAATCAAGTAGGGTCTGACCTTTGAGAAAAATGATGTGTCAGACAGTTTCCCCCGTGTCTTGTTTTGTTATGTAAATAGTGCCCTTAAAAACCTTTCTGTATCTCTTCAGCTTTGATATCTACCACGAAGCAGGTGGCTTCCCTCATCTGTTTGTGCAACTTCAGAAACTCCACGCCAAAGTTAGAAAAGGTGGCTTCCCTCATCTGTTTGTGCAAATTCAGAAACTCCACGCCAAAGTTAGAAACAGTCAGAGATTAAGTTGAAAGTGCAGTCAAGAAGTTAAAAGTTATTTTTGGAAAATGCCTTCTAAACGTGAAGCTTTTTGCCTATATCATGAAAAGGGACAAAGGGGCATTCATGGAAATGATTAAATCATCTCTGTGCCATTGGAATCTTAGGCCTCTGCTTACTGCTGGGTGACCTCTAGCGAGTGACTTAACGTCTCTGGGCCTCAGTTTTTTCATCTGTAATGTGGGGTTAGCACACCTAACTTTAATGCCTTAGTGGGTTGTTGCAAGATTCAAATGAAATAATGAATCAGAAAGAGCTTAGATGCGACAGTTTGCTGGACAAATCTAAAAGTCAAGCCACCAAAGAGAAGTGGTGGGTTAGTACCTCACCAACGGCTCAAGACCAACAGTCACAGGCTGCTCCATTTGGTTTCATTTGCTATGGATCTCATGGGGGAGAGGGGACAGGCATGTTCTTCCAGCCCCAAACCTTGTGCTGTCCAAATGTTGCCAAAGGATGATATGTTGAGACAACCTAAGAAAACACTGCCTATTGGTGCTGAATTTTGAAATAAGTAAAACAACAAAAGTGGGCAATGTTCATCAAAATAGTGATTACAGTTAGATTCCTTGAGGGTAGGGACTGAATTTTATATGGATGTACCACCCTCACCATTCCCAGGGCTCTTAGGCATGTAATAAAGGATGATTAAATAAATGGGTTTGCAGTGCATTGTCGAGACATTTTAAAGTGGACTTCTACACTTGGTGGGTCATCTTTGGAGTGACTATAAACTTGCTTCTTAAGTCACAAAAACATATCTCTAATCATGTAACAGAATATAATCATACTGGCGTCCATTAAACAAAAGAAATCTAGAAAGCTGATCAGTATTTGTTCAAAATAATGACATAAACTATTTTAAAAATGAAAAGAAAATTCATTCTGGGATAATTCCAAGAGATGAGGGTAAATGGGTTATTTGTAACAACTGAGTGTTCAGATAGAAGAACTGAATAATTCGAAACAAATTCATCTGTGCAACCGTCACGGGGCAGCCCTGGGGAAGTGGAAGGACCTTTGTATGGTGGGTGGTAGACCCCCTCCCCATTGAGGGACCCATCGGAGTTGGCTTCTACACCAGCCCCTGGGTTTTTTATGCTCACCAGTTGAAAATGGGACATTAGTAATGAAAACATTTTCTGAAAAATCCTTTGCATTGATTCATTAACCACAAGCTATTTCTCACCAGTCATGAGGTGCTAAATGGTTTATTCTTTCCACCTTCCTACTGCAGGAAGCAAGGCACACAATGGCTTAGCGATTTCTCTGAAATCATGCCTAAATTGGCAGGACTGAGAAAGAATAGAATCTCCACTGTTGTGTTTTTTTTTCCTGAGGCGAGAGAGTTTTGAGATGCTGGAAGAAGGTCTCAGAGGAGCAGTTAAAGGGCTTTAGAGGTTGAAGTGATGAAAAGATTATGAACAGCCCCGCCCTCCAGGCCCTGCAATATGTAACTCAAAATAAGAACAATTATAAGCTGTAAAATAAGAGGCATCTAGCACAGTTCTGAGTTTTCCTATGATGACCACGTCCATGCATTTTGAAATGTCAAACATCAAATTCTTTAAGAATGGCTTCTGGCAGCCCTGCTTGCAGGTTCTCTACAACTTCCTGGCCTGCTAGGGGAGCACAGCACCAGGCTCTGAACAGCAACCTCAGGGAAGGTGCATTCCTGACTCAGGACGGATTGTGATGTTATTGGTGCCTTTACTGTCACTCTCCTGGTATAATCAGGTTTTGACTCCAAGCATCTTCGGAACTGTCTCCAGCAAACATTTGCTGAGCATGGACTAAGGCACTGTGCTAGGTGCTGGGGAGACAAAGGTGAAGGAGACACAACCCCGTGATCCAGAAGGGGAGAAGGAGGCAGGTGCTCACACTGTAACTGCATCCAAAGTGTGAAAGTATCATGAGATACATCGCTTCTACTTCAACATGGGCAAAGGCTTTATGTAGGAGGCTTTATGTAGGCATTCGAGCTAAGTCTTAAGAATGCATAGGAAGTCATCCCGGCGGGGTGGCTCAGTTGGGTGGTGTGTCGTCCCATACATCAAGAGTTGTGGGTTCGATTCCTGGTTAGGGCACATACCTAGGTTGTGGATTTCAATCCCCAGTCCAGCCCATAGGAGAGGCAACTGATAGGTGTTTCTCTCACTCCTCTCTCTCTCTGTCTATCTTTCTCTCTATCTCTCCCTTCCCCTCTCTCTAAGACCAATGAACATACCCTCAGGTGAGGATTAAAAAAAATGCATAGGTTGTCAGCTGAAGAGAGAGCAATAAGAACAAGGCATGGAGGGAAAAGAGGAATGCTGTGCTCATTAGTGGCAAAAGGTCTCAATCCCTTCTGGTCTCTTCTGCCCTGGGTAACCAGAACTGTGCTGCGCTGTGATTCTCCTGGGCTTTCGCACAGGCTGCTCTCTGTCTGGAATATCCTTGCTCACCTTCCCCAAATCCCTCAGACTAGGTCCGCTCTTCCTCCAACAAGTGTCCTGAACTCTTCACTTCTCAATCCTAAAATCGTAACTATATGCTACTTGCTTTATGTTTGTTTTTCTCACCTAGGCTGCTCTAGGAGTGAGAGATTTACCACTGAGTCCCAGGCATAAAAGTGCTCAGTAAATATCTGTTAAATAAGTACTTTAAGTGAATGAGTATTTGTAGAGGGAAAATGAGAGAACTGAACACCATTTGGAAGCAAGCTGTGAAAGCCTTGAGTAACTAAAAAAGATATTTAGAAGACATGCCAGTTTTGGAAGGAAAGTTCTCGGTTAATTTGCCTGCAATTAAGGGTCTCCTTTCTAGCTTGAATCCATTATTGAAAAACTGGCTTCAAAGAGTCAATACCTTTGCATTAAAAGCACAGCTAGTCTACCTGAATCTATTACTACTATTTTAAAAATTAAAACGGTCTTCAACTATACTTATCCCTTGCATACGACAGAAATAGGTGTAAATGTTATCTGTCCTTTCAAAAAATGAAACAAAACAAACAAAAACCCCCACATAAAATCAATTGCATCTACTACGCTAAACACCAGAAAAGAGCCCATCCATCTGTCCCCAGTTACCTGGCTAAGTTTATGAGACCTAGGCAGCCAGTACCTCGAAATGGTTAAGTGCATACGCTCCCCTCAGTGTTCATGGGACGGCCTGATTCAGAGCTGCTGTGATATGATGGATGTGTCTGTCTCCATAGTGAAGTGATTAATAGGCATCTGTGTAAATCGGACCTGGTAGCCACAAAGACAACAAAGCCTCTCTGTGTCCTTTAGAAAAATCTGCAAAGGCAGAGAGGAGGATGGACATTTCCTCCACTGCGAGCCAGAGTGGGGTTCCGTGTTGGGTCTGCGAGCTCAGAAAGATGGCAAAACACCAAGGAAAGCCCTGCGGTAGGATCCCCTAAAAATAGACTCTTGATTCCGCTTTATAGTAAGGCAAACCTACAATTTCCTTGAAATCCTCATAACAACTTGGTTGAATGGAATCTAACAACCCAGTTTTTCTTGTTTGAAAATCTTATTGCAACCAAATGCCAGGCTCACAGTCCGGCAAGGCGGTATGAATGAACTGACCCTGGGCCAAGCATCATGGCCACTAACCACAGAGGGCCCGCTGTGATCCCCATTAAGGAGGGAAGAAAATACGTAGGGGGAGAAGCCCGAACTGCAGGCAGTTCAGCCTCAAAGCCACACCCGCCAGTGCTGATGACCACACTGAAAGCGCAGTGGGAGCTCTCTGTGGTTATCTGGGCAGGAAGCAGCCTTCTTCTTGTCTTACGGGATAATGTGAACCAGATGGCTTAGGGATAAACTGAAACTCCAGCAGCCATGGAAATGGGCTCAGGGTTTTATAACTCAAACTTTCCCTTTCCTTTTATTTTTGATATTTTTCCCCCTCTGTGCCAACAGGAGGCTGAAGATTAGATGCTGGGAGGGGTCATGGTCTTCAAGATGATCAAGTTAATGACTGACCATGCCAACGTAAAAGCAGCTTTCTGGCTGCTTAATAACCTCAGCTCAGAAGCTGTTTTTTAAATAATTTACATACTGCAATAGTGCTTACTGTGTGGTTGACTGCAGATGGACCCGCTTCCAGTTCTATCGCTTTTGAAACGGATGCGTTTTGTTGTTGGTGGGAGGCCATCACAGGAAGAATGAGCATGAAACTCGTTTGACTTCATATTTTTTAGGGGAGAAACAGCTTCATTTCCCGCTCTGTGCCAACAGGAGTGCTCAGTTCACGGTTCCTCCTCCGCCCCAGTGTTTTAGGTTTGGCGCTGCTGATGGGTGTGCTACCCCCAGAGCTGGGACTGAGGCTGGACAGGGAGTCATGATAAGTTAACTTTAAAAGCCAGGTCCTGGAATGTTGGTCTGTGGTGACATGTGTTGGAACTGTCACTGTTTTTGTAAAGGTAACAGTTATTTCAGATGGGCAAAGTTTTAGTAATATTTGTATGGCTTATTTCCCTTCTTTTAGAGGTTTTCTTTCTAATAACACTGGAAACCCAATATCTAACTCATTTCTGAAACTAGACAAAGCATTTCTATTGTCCAGCTTCCGGGTCCCATCTTTTCCTTTGTTCTCTCACATGGCATCAAAGCTACAAAATGGGGCAGAGGATATCCTTAAAAATTGTGAAATTCAGGCAATTCTTTGTATAATTTTCAGGCTTTCTTTTGTTTTTGTTTTTTTTTCCTTTACAAAGCAAAGATAAAATAAATATGAGGAAACAGATCTGTGGAAAATCCTAAAACTGACAACTTAAACTTTCTAGAGATATAGTTCTTAGGACCTAGGTCATAGATGAGGCTGAGTGTTAATGGTTTAGAATATAAACTTTGAGGTCATAAAGACCTGGGTTTAAGTCTTGGCTCTATAAGTAACTAGCTGCGTGACCTTGGGTAAGTTACTGGATCTCTCTAAGTCCCAGTAGTGTTGGCTATGAGATAAGTGTTGTTGGAAGGATTAAATAGATTAAGTAAATGAATGCATCTAAAGCACTTGGTGTTGGCAGGACACGTGTTAATGCTCAATTAATAATGTAAGGGAAGTGTTTCTAGAATTTGTGACACATCAACTTGCCTTTGACAGGGTCCAAGATAGACTATTTTAATGCAACACTTTGGGAGGGTTCATGATAGCCAAGAGTGGAAAATAAGGATTTAAAAATACAGCAAAATCTTGGAGAGTGACTGTAAATAAGAATATAGCAACTGGGAAATTGTTCTAAATCAGGGCTACTCAGCATCAGCATCACCTGTAACTTGCTAGAACACAATTTCCTAGGTCCTACCCAGAGGTAGAATCTCTGAGGTTGGGATTCAGAAATTTGGGTTTTAACAAGGCCTCCAGATGACTCTTACGTTCACAAAAGCTTGAGAAACGCGGACATGAATAGTATTCCAGAAAATGCATCTACATCTTTAGCTTTAAAGTCCAACCTCACACACCACTCAGGCAGTATATAAGCAGATTTTACATGAATAAATGCAGCCTTGCTTGGTGTTGAAAGTATGAATCTTTGGTGGTTCTCATGTATGACAATTTCTTCACTGTGGTTACCTTATTCTGGTAAAGAACACAAAAATTGGTGTGGTTGTATTGGAAAGGCAAATCCCTAACACCTCCCCTTGGTACCGGACAGAAGCTTGACATACAGCCTAAAATACCGTGCCGCTACCCCTGTAACAGAGCCCAAAGCTGCTGGGAAAATGCCTGTGGTCTCTATCTGTCCCAGCGTGGAGACTCGGAGGGAAATTTTGGCTGCTCCCCAACTCTGTCACAGGGGCCCTCAGCGAGGTCCTAAACTAGATCAGCCCCGTCAGGACTGGGTCCCAGGGAGAGAAGCAGCAGAATCCCACTATTGAATAAACCAACCTTCTTTAAAGGCCTGCACCTCATCACCTCGAAATCAACTCCACTCAACAACACACAGCCATCAAACAGCATTTCTCCCTATCTCTGCACGATCGGGCAAGAGAATAAGAAACTCAGAAAGATTATTTTTCTTTATATTTCTGGATCGAAGGAGGGACCTGAGTTCATGGTTCATTCCCCACGTTAAGGTCCTGCTTTAGAATAATAAAAATGCCTAGCAAAACAGTGCACTCATCGGAGCTCAGTGCCTACAGATCTGCTGAGTTGAACTGAATCTGCAAATCCATAGAATTATATAAGACATTTTAAATTACATTAAATTTCTGCTGTGTGCTTTTAAATCACAGAGTGCAAGACCCATCAGCACTTAGGGTATATTTATTACCTCAACAAATGTCAGATGATTGTGTCCAGTGTTATCTATTATTTATGAATAACAAGAAGCTGTAAGACTAGAAATGACAAGCTTTAATATGTCCAAAAGGTTAGGCATAATGCGGTTTGCTGCCCTATAAATTTCTTGACATCATTTTCCCTCCTAATAAAGCACTGTCAGTGGTGACTACACTGAATTTCCATTATTTCTATGCAGTTCATCATGACTGCCCTGTCTTCAGTGAAGACGTGTAATTGCAGGCACATCTTGGAAAAAGAATGCATCCTTTAAAGAAATATGAAATTTGAAAATAATTGGAGTGGGAAACTCCTATTATCCCATTAAAAATGAATCTTTTTACAAGGACACTTTTCAGGCTGTAGACTACCAAGAGCTGAAGAAATATTAATTAAGGATGACAAACCTTCACATTGCTCATAATGAGTTTCCTGACACCGATTAAGATCCCATCTACTGTGCATCCCATTATTTTTGAAAATCTTCAACTACACCTCATGAGCTTACTTCAGGGCCCCTCAGCAATTTAGGGTGCAGGGGAATTGACAACTGACGCGGTTCACGTGGGTCCTGCCAGGCCTTAAGCACGGCTCCTTGGCTTTGCAGGACTTTCCCGATTACTTGCACAGCCTGTACTATCTCCCTGGGACCCGCACAAGAACACAGCTCCTCTGTCCTCTTTCTCTCTGTGGCAACTGCATGAATTATGTATTCTGAGCGGCTCTTGCCGCTTCCGAGGCCATTCTCATGTATAATGTCAAGACAAGAGAAAATGTCCTTAGGAAATGTCCTGGTTTCCGCTGTGTTGCCTTGTTAGACTCCTTTGCCTGTGGAGCAGGGAGGTGTGCAAAGTAAGACTTGTAACAAACCTTTTTTTTTTTTTTTTTAAACACTAGGAAGTGAGGCTATCAGAAAGTTTTATTACAAAGCTAATGTTATTTTTCCATTATTATACATGATTCTGAATACAAATGACTTCACAGTTTTACTGTTAGGACAAAACAAATGTTAGATGAACACAGTGCAGTTGAACTAGTTAAAGAGCAAATTTTTAACTACACCAGATGTTCAGTTAATAAGATCGTGCCTAACCTCGTCCCTGTAGTCCTTGAAAGTTCCATTAGGCTGTCAGAAAACTTTGTCATCCTGGTGTGTGTTTGTGCATAAGATGGGAGAGGATGGAAATAAAGAGCTTTTTCAGGAAAAGGGAGGGAAGGGGCAAAGTGAATTCAAGTCAGTGGTGATATGGCTTGAAAAGGTGGCTGTGGAGTAAAGGTATAAAGCACCTCTAGAAGGTGAATTGATTTTTTAAAAATACCCTAAAGTTTAAGTTGCTGATTTTAAAAGAGAAAATTCCAGTCACCATAATCATAATTTAAGTCCATTTTTTAAAAAAAGAAAAATGGTTGTTAGGTGAAAATAGGTTTAATTAGTTATCTCTAGAAAGAAAATTTAAATACCGGTGTGCAGATTCAGCTAGACAGGGAGATGAAACCATTTTCTACATGGCTGACCACTTATTTTCTCTTTTACCCTTTCCACAATAATCTCATCAAGACCTTAGAGAAATTCAGCAAGTTGTCAAGAGGACACAAGATTAATTAGATCAAATCAGCGTCTCTGCCCCAGCTGCTGGAAGAACAATGTCAGCCTCTACCTGGGCTTCTAGTCCTCGTCCCTCCTCCCAGCACAGCCACAGGGAAATCCCCACGTCATCTGTTTGAAAGCCTAGCTCCTGACCTCAGAATATCATTCTCCCCAGTTTTTCGGAGAAAAGTCAGAGGCTGCCAATAAATTCCTTTCCCAGTAGGTGACAAAGAACTATTAATATGGAAAAAATAAATGGTGGCACCCTGGATTATATTACCATTACTTTCTCAGTCTCCTTGGTTTCAGAATCTGTTCTGGATGAAAAGTCCGCCATTGGCCGTGCACCCCAGTGCTTTAAAGTGACAGGGAAGCCCACGGGAAGCTTGCTGCGGCTTCCCCTAGCACAGAGCTTTGAGCTTGGCCAGAGCTCTCCTGGGAAAATGCCAGTGATGTGCAGACCCCTCAGATCCAAAACTGAAGCAAAATTTCATGTCCCACATTTATTGTGTATATGTAATCAATATGCTAGAGCCTCATGAAATGGAATCATCAATTCAATGACTATCTGTCACCTATCAGTCTCTGGATCTCTGTCTTTCCCGCTCTCCTTCCTCCTTTTGTCCCTTTCTTTCCATCCATCTACCTTCCTACCCCCCACTGCCTACAGATAAAGCCAGGACCCCTTGGCACGGTGCTCCGTACTATCATTTCAACCTCAGTTCCCATTCTGGCCCTCTGTATACTTCATCATGCTCATCATAGCATGCTACTTGCCTCTTTGTCATTATACTCTGTGCTTTAATAGCTTTGTGTCTTGGTCATATCACTTATTTAACTTGGAATGTCCTTTCCCCTTTTCCCTCAAAACTTTGCAAGACCTTACCTCAGTGATGGCGAACCTATGACACGCGTGTCAGAGGTGACACGTGAACTCATTATTTTGGTTGATTTTTCTTTGTTAAATGGCATTTAAATATATAAAATAAATATAAGTCTTTGTTTTACTATGGTTGCAAATATCAAAAAATTTCTATCTGTGACACGGCACCAGAGTCAAGTTAGGGTTTTCCAAAATGCTAACACGCCGAGCTCAAAAGGTTCGCCATCACTGCCTTACCTAGTCCTCAACTTGCAATGAGCTGCACCTCCATTTATCCTCTCTCAGCCCTGGCCGGCCCTTCTTTCCTTTAATTCTTTTACTCTCAGACTTCACTCTGACTCATTGGCTAGCCAGGAGGTCACGTGTGTGTATCCCCTGCTCACTGTCCACTGTAACACTCGGCATAAGGCTTATATACAGCACAGACTTGTCGGATGTCTGCTGAGTGTATGAAGAAAGACATGAAGGAAGGATGCTGTTTTGCTTTTCTTTAAGTGTTATTGTCACTATTATTAAATTATTATTCTGTAGTGCCTTTTGGATCCCAGTTCATCCCCTCCAGAGCCATGGAAATGAGAAATGGAAAAACAGAACAGCCACACAAAGAAGGAAAAAAAAGATGAATAATATAATAGTTGATCAAAACCTGAGGTTAAATAAAATTAGAAAGAACTAAAAGTTTTAACCATGCCTTTGTTTAGGAATGGTTTGATTTCTGAGCCTCCCTTACTTAAAACTGGCATTTGAAAGCCTACTTTCAGTGATAATTAAGTTATTATATTTCAAACCCATAACTTTTAGTGAAAAATTAAATATTTTTCACAGAATTAAATTTTTACTTTAATTCCTCTTATATGGGTTATTCTAAGGGTTAAAGAGCAAGTGTAATCTAGAGATTAGCTCTTATATTCTCACTGAATAAGTTAACAGGAACCTCTTCAATAGGATTGCCAGGCAGCAACTACATATAAAACACCTGGTTAAATTCCCACTTCAGACAAACAATAATATTTTAGTATAAGTATGTCCCATTTAATATGTGGGACATACTTACACTAAAAAATTATTCATGGTTTACTAATATTCACATTTAACTGGGCAGTCTGTATTTTACCTAGCAGTCCTACTCTCCTACCCCCAAGTAATGTGCTTCTAATGATTCTTACAAATATTCTTTAGACCCACTCTAAACTTTTGGAGACTAAAATAGTTTAACAGATAGTAATAAAAATAATACTAAACCTTTATGGGCCAGGTATAGCATAATTTACAAATGAAAGAAAATCCTAATGAACTGAATTTCAAGAACTGTATTTTATTTTTTCATTATCAGCAACAATAGCCACTTAGATACCAAATTTCTTGTGAACTTTGAAGGATACCTTTCCTCTAACCCTCAAGAACAGAAATAAATGAACTCTAATTCAAAAGGGTTGTTGGAACAATCGCCATCGATTTCCCATCTTGGTATCCTGGGCCCTAAGCATGCATTCTCCTAACTGGTTCAGTTAATGGTCAAATTGTTGGGTGGGAGTCCAGCTCCTTGCCCCTCCCACTAGGTAGTCCTTCTCATCAGGCAGAGCCCTTTCTCTGAATTCTCTAAGACTGCCCTGTTCAACCATCACATTTAGAAATGGCTGTGATACGAAGTTTTACTTAAAAAAGCTATGCACACTATCATGGGCTTAGGTGTGTGTGTTTAAATATATTTTATTGATTTTTACAGAGATAAAGAGAGAGGGATAGAGAGTTAGAAACATTGATGAGAAACATCGATCAGTTGCCTCCTGCACACCCCCTACTGGGGATGTGCCTGCAACCAAGGTACATGCCCTTGACCGGAATCGAACCTGGGACCCTTCAGTCCGCAGGCTGGCGCTCTATCCACTGAGCCAAACCAGTTAAAGCTGTGTGTGTTTTTAATTCAAGTTCAGACTGTTAAAAAAAAAAAGAGGCCTGCGTTTGCCAGCATTTCTACAGCAATTTTAAATATGAACCCTATCCCAAACACCCATCATTTTCTTCTTCCTGTCAAGTGATATATGACGGTTATAATACTGGTGCTACAGGGAAGGACTAAAGAGAAGGGGCTGAAAAATGGTTTCCAAGCCCTGTGTCCTTGATGTGTTTGGCCAAGTTGTCTAATATCTTTTTTTAAAATCTGCTGTGCACAGGTTTGCCTTGTTCACAAAGACAGTGGTGGTCGTAAAAGCTTTTTGGTGCGTTTCCTAGTCTGTGTGTGCTTCATCCGTCTGGCGGGTTGATAGTTCTTGGACAGGAACTATGTCTATCCCTAGTATGGCCTCTACCTCCTTACTGGCATCCAGTGCTGTGCTGTGGAGCCAGTAATACATTTTGTCTGAGAAGCTTCAGAAAACATTTTTTTGTTGTTATTGTGATCGTACTGAAGAAATGGCAGAGAAAATCAGATCCAAGTGAAGGAGTCAGGAAAAGAAGAGAAGCTTATGTTCCTTCCTTTATTACTGTCATCAGCAATAGTTTGCTCTGCACAGAAAATTACCTACACATGACTTGATGGGAGCTAAGAAATCACTGTCCTCATCGGGAGAACTGGAATGCTTTAAAATCCCCAACCCATAAGATTTTAAACATTGGAGTTTGTTAACATGGAAGAGCGATCAGGGCTAGGTTCTATTATCAAATATACTCACTTAAAGCTGGGTTTCTAAGCTTGTTGATGAGGAAAGCTGGGCTCTAATGGTCTGGGACTCAGAATAGGTAAAGTTTGAATGGGAAAAGGGAAAGAAGGGTCAAGTGTAGGTTATTGCCAGGCCAAGGGAGGCACTGTAATACAGGAGCCCTTCCAGATATGGGGAAAGTAGCCCAAGCGCTAAAGTTAAACTCGACCCCAGGCCACAGTTTGGGTAACAGCTAGCTGCAGTCTACACTTGGCTGCTCACTGCTGTCTGGAGAAGAATCTCACCAGATGCTTAACAAGCCTAGAATGACTTTTTTCTTTTTCTTTTTTTTAGTTTAAATTCATTTTACTCTAAATTCCTCCTTGACCAAACTTTTCATTGCCAATCACAAAAGCTTAGTAGTTGGAGGAGAAATCGGAAGAGCACTAGATAATGTAATTGGAACGTTTAGAGCCCAGCAACAGAAGGTAGAGCGATTATTAAGTTTTGTTCTTCCAAATGCCAGAAGCAAAGTTTTGGTGGTAGTTTAATCCTTGGTGGAGTCTTTTAACTACTGTAGGCCAGAGTTACCCAAATCTGAGTCAGCGACCAATACTCCAATTTTAGTGCTACCAATGACTCTCATGGACTATATTAATTACTTGTTATTTACTTAATATTTTCTTTAAATTACCTTTAGAATGTATTTCAAATGGAAACTTTATATCATTACCAGACATGGGAAAAAGTGTCACTTTTCATAGATAAAAGGTGGCTATAATAAAATCCACTGAAAGCAAAACAATGTTAATTCCAGCTCCAAGTCACAGCCCACAACCTAAAGCCAATTCTTTCTTGTCAAAAGAGATAGGAACAAGTTTAGGGACTTGTTAATGATAAAGCACCAAACTCAGACTTTTCCTTGACATCACCAATAAGATGGGAAGAGAAATGGAAGTGGTGTGGCTTTCCACCACATGATTCTTGAAAGCCACGATGCCCCAAGCCCCCTAACGCATCTCCTGTAAGGTGCTGCTTGTCTGACCTGGAGGCAGTGCTACTCTGGGCTAAGGTGCCTCTGGGAATAAGTAATCGACTATAAAGAGGATTGTTACCAAACCCTGTGATTTATAGAATTCCATTCAGGATTGTTACGGAGTGTGTATAATATACTCATTATCCTCTATAGACCTTATGAATCTTACCAGGCTATTATTTCCCGGACTAAAAATTGCTTATACAAATAGCTCGTACATTGATTAGAATATATTCAACATTTACTGTACATTTTAGTTTGAATTATTCATTTGATTTCTTGTTTAAATCCTGTTTGTATATCTTTTCCATGTCTCTAGCAAGCATATCTTGACGAAATGTGATAATGTGATAACATTTCACTTTAAAGATTTCCCAAAATAAATAAGCATACTGCAATTCTGGCATTTCCAATCAAATGGGCACATTGTATAGATCGACTATGTCATCTATTTTCTGAGAGCTCACAAGAACTCTATAAAATAAAGTCTGAAGTAGGAGATTTTCTTCTGTTTCTGATTCATTCTTGCATCCCAATGGTCAGCATTTATATTTTGCATTTATGCTACACAGCTCTCTAGGCAGATCTGAACATGGCTAATTTCCTCCCATATCTTGTAGTCTTCTTGGAAATCAGGTTTTATGGTATTGCTACTTTTGGTCAGAAACAAGAAGCACAAGAGTGACTATTAATCCTCAGTATTGCTTACCCTAAGAAAAGAAACTTTTATTTTATTTTATTGTTTCTGCTGTGGGAAGGGTTGGTGGTGAGGGGAGACAAGCCAGATCTAAAAATACACTGGATTTTCTTTCTTATTTACATGTAATTAGAGCCCCTTTGTAACTACTGATCACTACCTCAATCGTTATAGGAAGAATAAATATAATATATACTTTTAAATGTGGCAAAACTAAGAAGGAAGTAGCCAGGGCTGCATCTAATTTATCAACTTGGTGATTAAAGGGCTGGCTTTAGAGGCTCCAGACATCTAGGGACCCAGAGATAAAACAGAGCAGTTGGCTGTGTTTTTACTAATGAATCCAGGGCTTGAAAGATATCAGGCAATTTCAAAGAAAAGCAGCAAGGACAAGAGACATTAGACAAGGCCAGTAGGGTAATGAAGGGCAAGGCCAGTTACTGAGCGAGAAAATTACTTCATTTTCTGTGATGATGCTTCTGTGTGCTTTGCAGGTCTCTTCTCACGCTTTGTTAATATGACTAGATATTCAGACAACATCCGAGTGCTACTCACAGCAGAGAAGGAAAGAGCCTTGGAACATTCCACAGAGGGGCAGGGGGCTTGGGTCTGTTATTTGGAAAGGGGGAGGCTAAGAACAATGGCAGCAGAAGGGGGTCAGGTTGCAAGGCTGGGAACGGTGCTGTAACAGAATGTGAGGGACGCACAGGATTAACTCAACACGAAAGACACAGCAAGGAAAAGAAAGAAAAGGCAAGCAAACATACTCTGGAAATGCAGACTTGTTTGGAGGAGGAGGTGGGTCAGAGCACGGGACTAGCCGTGGTGGCCAGCATGTCTGCAGGGCAGAGCCGTGGGCTAGTCTGCTCACCGGTGTGTGTTTTTTCCAGTGGCCAACATAAAAAGGGCATTGGACATTTGACTCCTCAGCTAGCGGGTCAGCGGACACATTTTCTGCTTAGTGGGGGAAATGTGCAGTATTTTAAACAATTCCAGAGTATATTTAGCTCCTAAAGCTGGCGCATACAAATGTCACATTCCCATGAGACAGTCGACCCAGTGAAGAGAGCACCTGCCAGAGGCCCTCGGAAAACCCAGGAAGCTCTCACATCCCAGGAGATGCTGCACACGCAGGATGTGACGTCAGAGGCATCCACGCCAGGGAATGAAAAGGGAAGCAGCCAGGGGATTACAGATTGGGTCAAGTTAAGGAACGTCATAGTGAGTCAGAAAAGAAACAAGACTTTTCCAACAGAGTAACGCCACCACCAAGTCACGACACACAGTGCTTGGCAAAAGAAAACAAAAGATCAAAAGAAATCATGATCATTCAACAAAAACGAGTCAGAGCAAAAATGGAAATTAAAATCATAAAAATCATGGTAAAAGGAACATCAAAGCTACATCTTCCAAAATTTTCTGCACAGCATCTCATTGTCTTTGCCCCACCAAATACACAATTGTCAAAAATCGAATTTGACAGGGCAAGGCAAGGAGTTAATAGCACAAGAACAGTGATCATGTTAAACACCCATGCAGTCACACCTCTGCCACCATTGTTTGACAAGTTGTAGACTGCTTCCAGCTTTGTCAATATTCACAATAAGACCCAAGAGAATGAACAATGCCGAATTTTAAAATGATGTCAAAGTGTTAATTGGACTCTTTGATAACCTCCATCCCTTGGGGGGAGTTAATAATTGGAGAAAATTCAAGCCACAGGTCTCGGGTGAAGTGAAGAGAACAATTGTAACCAACAGCTAGATTATTTGGTCAGACATATTTAATGCTTTACTGGAAAGGCTGTTTGGTTTTTTAGAAAGTCGCAGTGGGCAAACACAAAGTGTTTTTTCCTGAGTTGTCTCTTCTTGAGAACCCGGCCAAGACGAATACATCTGCGGTCTGGAGCCACACATAACAAATCACGGCACATGCTGGGGCTTGTGGCCTGTGTGATAGTCTGTCCCTTCACGATCGGCCTGGTGCTTTCTTGGAAGGGGAAGGGCAAGGATCCCTCCAACTTAAAGAGGCCGCTGAGACAAAAGCCACTTAAAAAAGATTTGGGGCAGGGCACAGCAATAAGAAGTTACAGAAGAAGAATAAAATTGATTAAGGGCAAGTTAACAAGTTAAAAGGGCTACATCTTCACAGGTTGGCTTGGCATGTAGAGAAGCAGCGTGCAGGGCACTCTCAGCAGATGAGATGCAAAAAGGATGGAAATTTCCCATGCAAGTCTGCCTGGGAAACCTCCTCTCCGAGTGCACGGGAATAGGTACACAGAAAACCCCGAGGGAGGACATGATGGGGACTGCCCTCACTGCGGCTGGTCTGCCCTCGAGACTCCAACCCCTGCTTGGGTGAGACTCTTGAAAACATATAGGAGTCAACAATTCTGAATGGGGGGAAACAGCTCGCAACATAACCGGGCTGTTCAGTCTCTGATTTACAAGACGGGTGTTTTTGGACAAGTAAAGGCCTCTTTGGTTGCAGCTGCAGCTAAAGTAGGCTGTGTTACCAGAGCAGCAAATGGCAAGAAAAAAAAATGACATTTTCTGTCTCTAGTTGAGCAAAGAAAGCCAGGGAGAATTTAGCACAGTTCACAGTAGAGTCCCTTTCATTTAGGGCAGCTTCCTTCCCATTTTCCATGCATAGCAATTCTGCTTGGTTCAATAACATATTTTTGTTTTAGCTGTTGTCCTAGAGGCAATGAGAGTATGTCTCAGGACCCTGGCTCTATGCAAAAGCAGTACCAGGCAAGAGTGAGAGATGCTACCAGCCAGAAAAGACCATGCCCTGCTATTTCTCCATTCGCTGATTAAGCGGGCTTTTACTTTGCTTGCATGCACTTGCCAAAGCCCTCCCTGCATTCACTCCAATGTGGTGGGAAGAGAGGACCCACAGATTACAGGAGAGGGGAGGAGAGGGAGCTCAGCAGCCAGCATCTGTGCTGGGCCAAGCCACACCTCATTTGGGTGGAGGAAGCTTAGAGTCTGTGTTATTTGTTTTGTGTGGTTTCTCCTTGCGTGGGCAATAATTTAGGATCAAGCTTAGCAAAGAGGATTGGGTTGCAGTCTTTTTTGAGATGCTTTCAATCATAGCGTGTTGGATGTTTCTTACATCTTGCTATGATTCTGCTGGAAGCAGTTACAGAGTTCTCCCTACGTTCCCTCCCTCTCCCCCCAGAGGAAGAGGCAATTCCAAGGCCTTACCCTTCTTGTCTTGGTGATTATGGGAAGACACTGCCCCCATAGGGTCTGTGCTGCCGGGTGAATGGAGCAGATCTTTCCAGTCCAGCATTCCTCCCCTAGACTCATACCCCTCTCGAGCCGTCGAATCTGACGTGGTGGTGCTGGGCAAGAGGGAACTGGAGTGCCCTGTTTTCATCACAAATACAGTTAGGGAAAGCATCACCCGAGACACCCCCATCCCCTTAGCTCAGAGGCCAGGAGATTGGACTCCCAAGCTGGCTGTAAGACTGGAAGGAGATTGCCCTATACATAATAAACATGGGAGTGGGATTCATCAGAAGACCCTTTGAACTTAGAGGATAAAGGGTAAGATCCCATCTCTGCTTCTTGCCGAGTGAGCCTTGGGAAATCACTTAACCTCTCTGGGCCTTGGTTTTCCTTGTGCACAAAATGATGCCATTTAACCACAGTGTTGGGAGGATAAAGCGACACAATGGTGAAAATCTCTAGGAGTGTTTGACACATTGTAGGTGCTCAGGAGGTACTAGTGCCCTTGTTTGGTATTCCCACAGCAGCAGGAAAAGGCAGAAGGTGTCCACTCTGGGGACACTCTTTGTGACCGATGGGGGAGGTTTATGGTAGTGCATCAGCCTCTCCCCCATCACAAACAGCTCAGTGGTCCTGAGCCTTCCTCATGAACGTTTCAGCTGCAACTCAACTTCGCAGGCACTCCTCTTTCTGGAAGAAGTGGTTGCTTTCTAAAAGGATCTGCCCCCACCTCCCTTCCCCTCAAATGCTCCATGTTGCTATGGCTTTGTCTTCTGTGTCTTATTCCAACAATGCTAGCTTCATGGTTTTATGAGTCACAATTGTGAGAGGTTGTTTTTGTGCCACACCGACTAATTCTGTTCCGATTGGAAAGAAATAGCTTTTTGAGATCCAGAGTAGCCCGTGATAGATGTTAGAAGAATGGCTGGGTTGGGAATTATGGCAGACACTGGACATTTCCTGTGAATACATGCCTAAGCTTTCCTTCCATCATTCCACAAGGTTAAGTGCAGATCCTATGAACTGCTTTGATCCAAACTGGCGCAATGATTTAAAGAAGCCCCTTACCTGTTTTTTTCTAGTAGAAATAAAGTATGACTTATCTGGGATTTTTAAGTAGTCTTTGGGTATTCAGCCATTTTACCTGTAGCAACCTCTTGAGTAATTTTTAGAAAGACATAGGGGCAACTACTGTGAATGTGTAATTGGTGCCTTTGGTAAAAAGCAGGACAGAATCCCAGGTGGTCTCAACCTTGGGCTGTCATCACCACGCATGTGATAAATAAAATACTGGCCACCAGAAAGAAAGGCTGTAATGATCAATGCATTACATTCTTCCTTTTTACAATTATTATTGGAAGTTGGATTCCCAGGAGACTGTAATACTGCCAGTTGCAGAATATATATGTAAAAGAGCCAGGAAAAGCAAGTCAGCCAAGTGGCTTGTCTAAGCTATAATGATTTCTATGAAAGCACCACACTTAGATGCTATGCAAAGCTTTGGTAACATTTAAGAGGCCGCTCTCTGTGTAGAAGTTGTTTGGCTCCCACACAGCTTCAAACATCCACTTTGTTACAAATAGTCTGATTCATAACCAACTGCTAGAAACACGTTCATTTAAAACTCAAGAAGGCTTGGATCCAGACTTTTTGTTTTCACATTTCGGGGTGTCACACCTCATCTCATGACACTGACAAGAGGACAAGGGTAGGAAAATCACCTGGAATTTGAAATACAGAATTGCTTTTGCTTCCTCTGGCTTTTATATTGAGCTCTAAAATTTTCGACCCTTCAATTCAACACAGCTTTAATGAAATATATTGTTAACCTAAGAAAGAATTCAGCACCCAGAATAAGCAAACAATTAGAAATAGCTTTGTAGGGAGTTAAGAGATGTGTGTGTGTGTGTGTGTGTGTGTGAAAAAGCCTCTCCTCCAAGTAGCAAAAAATTTCTTTTTACCTGACTTGATATGCATTTTAAGCACTTTCAATGTAACTGTGTCCAAGGGGCAATTTTATGATAATACCATAAGTATGGTTAAGGGAGAACATTTCTTAATACGGTAATCTAGGGGAAATATATGCCTAAGGGACACATTCTCTGTAGAAAGATTTCTAGGACCATATGCTGCAACTATGTGGAAAACTCATTGGTAATGGAAAGCTATGGCTATGAGAGGATATTAATGGGGACCAGATGGCAGTTAGGTAGGGAAATGTTTTACACAAATGTGAGAAATCAGCTCCTTCCTATCGCTGAAGTGTTAGTCTAATACCCACCACATCTCCATTTTCGGTATGTAAATCTAGAGAAACCATGCATCTGATGTACTCAAATGAAAAAAAAATAGAGCAGTATGAGGTTTGTAATCTTTTAAACTTATACTTGAGGACAGGCAACATGTGTCACTGATGAATCAAGTAGTCACAGAAAGCAATACCTGATTCTCAAAAATTTTAGAAGAACCATGGAAAAGGACCATTAAGCAGCAGCCCTTAGTTTGAAATCAAAGAGGCATATGATTATTACCTCTCCAAGCTTAAAAAAATATTGAAAGAAAATCACTTTATTTTTTTCTGAGAATTTGATTCTACAGAGTATATTAGTTTATGCATTCCCTAAGAGACCATGTAACCAAAATAATGCTACAAAAAATAGGCAATCGTTTGTGGATATAGTATTACATGTCAATAGAGTTCAAATCTATAATTTTGTCTTGCTAATCCAATTAGGGAGGCCATGTTTTAACTAATGGAGCTTATGATGTATTCTTATAATATACAAAGAGATAGATATTGAAAGTTAACTTTAATATGCATCATACCGTTTCTCTATATCTACAAATCTTTGTGTTTCCAGAGGTTAGAGACCCTTCAAACTACTCTAACCTATTAACAATGATTATAGCTAATTAGACACAAAAAAGAGATACTATATCAATACAAGAGAGAAGGAAAATAATCAGGGTCCAATTCACTAAAAAGGGTTTCTTGGTTATGAAACTGATGTTGCACAGATCTTTTGCCAAGCAGAGAGTGCATGGTTTATTGCAATGATCCTTTTTTTAGGCAGTTGTGGTTTTGTTGTTCACTCTATGAGCCTGCACTCAGCCAATGAACTTTTTATGGAAACTTTCAAAGGACACAGTGGGAAGCAGTGCGTACACTTTGGACTGTGAGGTTGGCTTCCTAATCTACATCCTTGCTCTTAAAAATAGCAATTTGGTATTTCCTTTGATGATACCAATACAACACCTAGTGCAGTGCCTGGCACATAGTAGGCACTCAACAACTATTTGCTGAATGAATTAATTACATCTGTTCTATGTTTATTAATTCCTAAATAAGCATATCTTCAATAGTTTGTGAAAATAAAATCTCCTGTATTTTTCTAAGTACTGTCTGGAGCAGCCTCATTTTGATGGTCAGTTAATCATCTAACCAACCACTCCATCCTGGATAGATTTAGCCTGAAATGGACAGGATCATTCATTTAAAGGAATACAGTATTCCAACTCTTTAGTTTCATCACAGAAACCACTGGTCAAGAGCTGAGGGTGAAGAGGCATTGTCCTTTAAAAGTATTAATATGGAGATATTAATAAGTTCCTTTCCTTTTGAAAAGGAAAAAGAGATACATAGATTATTTCTGTTCATAAGAGGATCCCATAGTTTAATTGTTCTATCGATATGAGAAATTACCTGGGAGTTAAAATTGTACAAATTGATGAATGCTAGGGAGAATCAATTTCTGATAAAGATTATTCAGTTATCAGAAGTGATTTCAAAGTATGATATTGAGAAAGAGCAGAAGCTAAGTAGGTTCTCTTTCTGAAGGACAGGCTAAGTTAGAGGACATATGCCTCCTGAGAAATTTTTTTTCCAGTAGTTGGTGTTTAATGTGTTGGTTGGAATCACAGATGAGAGAATGTTAAAGGTTGGATGAATTTTGTGGGCTCCTCTTCACACTACCTCACTTCATGTGGGGGACAGTTAGGAGAAACCAGCTGCACAGCTCCAGTTTATAAGATAGTCTTTAGGACTTTCAAAGAGGCTTTTTATTTATACTAATACTCACAGGGAGTGAGAGTTCACATAGAGCTATTAGAAACATTTGTAGCCATCCTGAACTATATCTTTGAATCTGAAATCCACCTTGCTTTCTTTTCTTTACTTTCCCCCTTCATTTCTTATTTACCTCTACATTTAAAGACTGTCCTAGAACTGTTCTTAAACACAAAATCTATAAAATTTGTGTATCAATGAAACCCATTATCCTATATAATAAAAGCCTAATATGCAAATTGTCCCCTCGACTGGCAGTTCAACCGGGAGTTCGACCAGGGGGCGGGACTGGCTGGCTAACCGCCGGCCCCTCCCTCAGGCCAGCCCCACCCTGACTGGTGGCAGTGGTGGCAGGCAGCCAGGGGAAGGGAGGCCCTGGCCGGCAGCCCGCAGCCTGCAGCCCGCAGCCGCTAGGGAGCCTACCTGTGCATGAATTTCATGCACTGGGCCTCTAGTAATGCATAAGCTTAAGTTGGCCATCACACATATTTTTCATTTTATATTTAAAAAACACATGAATAGTTTACTCTAATAAATATTTGGTGTTACTTTGAGAAACAGAAATGGAATGTTTCAACTACATTTAAACTTTTCTTATAACGAACTCAGAATAATCTGTTTATGGATTTAATAGCTTTGTTTAATGTAGCATCTGCATTTCAGAGCAGGAACAATGGGATAAGCCCTGTGTGCACATCATTTACACAGTGTCACTCTTCCTTGTACACATTCTAAGGAAATCTCGATGAAAATATGTCTAAATAGTTGCACTCTTTGTGAACTTAAATTTAGATGGCCAATTTCATGCTCTATTGGAAAGTTTTGCCTAGTAAGAAGCTGGTATGTTCACTCTGTATAGATTTTCCCCCGAAGAAGGTATGGTCCTGAGAGTCAGCATTTTGGGAATGTTACTCTCTATCAGTTGAAGAGTTATGGCCGCGTAGTTGTAGGCACTATTCTTTTATCTTGGATATACTTATGTCCAAAAGCAATTTTTTCTCCTTCAAGAACTCATTAAATATATTCACCAAATTCCCTAAGGTTGGCATATTTCATGCTGTATGGATTAAACTGTAGGACTCAAGTCTCATACATCAAATAGAGGCAGAGTGATTTTTGAAGCATCATGAAATCTATAAATAATTTTAGTGAATTGGGGCCCTGAAGTAATAAAGAATCTGGTCCATGGTGTTTAGGGATGAAAACTATAAACTACCACAGGATGAGTGGCTTGAAGAATTAAAAAAAAAAAAAGAAATCCATCAACTGACCATATACTGTGTTGTAAGACATTTCATGATCTGGTAGAGGAGTTGAAATGTCTATAAAAAAATAATGAGGACAAAAAAATTAATTTAGAGAGAAACCTAAAGTTTGAGAATACTGAAGAGGATTAGTGAAGCAGGTTTTCCTAAGTAGAGTTTCATCGATAATTAATCACGAGTAATGTCATCCTTACCATTCAGTGCCACGAAGGAATCTGAAAGACAAAAGGGAGGAGAGGTTACTTATGTCTAACACTGCTTAGTGTGACTTACATAGTAAGTGGGAATGAACTAACACAGGACTGAAAGAACATGTGATACCCAACACGAAGTAAGTGCATTTCAATTCTAGCTTGTAACATAAGATGCTTTATATTCGGTCCAATTTCACACCCCCATCTCTTCCCCAAGTGAGTTTCCTCAGAATCACTGCTTTTGTTGCCAAGAGGCAGAGAAAAAGCAAGAGTTAGTAAAGAAATGGTAACTGTGATTATATGTGTTTCAGAGAACGTAAGCCCTACCATATATGTGGATAAAATAAGTGACATATGGACCCACACTTAAGTGTCCTTTTTTTAGATTCTCTCATTTCATCCTCACAACTGTGCTGTGAGGGACTGTCCAGTATCACAATGTTCTGAACTCAGCAGGGGGCTTACTTAGGTAATTAAAAACAAAATAAAAGAAATTACATGCACACAGCGGCAGCATGCACCTGTGTGTGCGTGCTGTGTCTGGGTCAGAACACTGGTTCGCTCAGCCTGCTCCTCAGCCTCTGGCCCTGGCTCTGTATGATTTTCTCATCTCCCCTTAAAATCCTGATGCAGAGCCATTGTGCACCAATGACCTAACGCCTCTGAATGCCTGTCGGTGAAGAGGTAAGTCCCATGAAGTAGGTCACGCTCCAGCAGAGCACAGGGAGCTGAGAAGGCACTCGGCTAGGCAGCCGAAGGTCCGCTCAGCCCTACCTCCTGCCCTGAGCAGGCCTCTAAGAGCCTCAGCGGGAATGAGGTTCAAGGGTGGGGCGTACAGGAAAACAGAAGCTTGATTGCTGAGGTTAAAGAGTAAGCCACGGGCTAGGGGAGAGGGTCTCCCCTGTGCTCAATACTGAGGCTTCCTTCAGCTTTTCTGCCAAGAATACAGGTGTGGGGTGAGCCCACTGGTGCCGTGGACACTTGGTGGAGATATTAACAACCATTTTCACATTTTTCATAGATTTACCTATGAAATCCAAATTGACACCCCAATTTTCTATAGATGTCCACACCACCAGATCATAAAACTATGATGAAAATTATTCACTAAAGTCAGCTAATTCAGTTCACATAGAAACACATAGAAACCAAAACCTGTTTCCTGAAAATGGCCCCTTAAGGCATCAATGTGACTAACATCCATGGATCAAATTGTTTCACTACACAAAAGTAACGTAGATCTTTTGGCAATGACACTGTCTCCTATGCTGATTTCTTAACTCATTAAATTTTGTGTGTGAAGACATAATAAGCTTTTGCCAATATATCATATTTGCAAACAAAAAAATATATGCAAAGAATTTGGAGATAAGGCTGCCATGTCTCTTTATTTGATTATATCTGATTTCTATAAAAGATAAGAAAGTTGAATGACACCTTAGCATTTTTAGGAGAGTTTTGATATTAATCAGAAATAGGAGAACCAGGATCCTTTACATCAAGCTCTAACTAAAATGTTACCATTTAATAACTTGAGATGAACTCAGATTCGCACAGTTTAATTTCTATGAAAAGGTTATTTTGAGTCACCTTGTACTTAGTGGGTTATATCTGAAACTTTTTCTACTGCAAATGTTAACAGACAAAAATCCAATTTAAAAATTATAATTACTTTTGTTAGTTTCTATGTTGAAGAAGAATAAAACAGTTCCATTCAATTAAAAAGCTAGAGTAAAATGTCCAACCTTTTTATCATAGTTGGTTAAAAATTACAGTGTAAATAGCACATTTTAAAAAACAACAAAACCGGGCTTTCAAAAAAATGAAAATGCAGACATAACTTACTGCTCTGCATAATTAGTATCTTCTCAAGTGAATCTGTTCCTCGCTGTTGTAATAATGTACTAGGTGCCAGCATTTATAGCAACAGCATCGACAATAACATTGGCTCTAAAACACACTATTTTCTTTATTTGATATTTAGAAGATGGTTTCTGTTATTCATGCATATTTTGGTGCCAGCTGTACTCAGTTCCACACACAGGGTAATGTTTCCAGGCTATTCCAGAAAAACTTCTCTGCCCAAAGATAAACACGGACAAAAGCTTCACTTACTGTGACAGTCTCCAAGACCATCTGTATTGCCACGCTCTATGTCCTGTTCAAAAGTTAGTCTTTCAGAAAAAGAGGGGGGAGAAAAACAAACAAATTCAATCATGTGAGTCATTACTCGGGTTTCACTAAAGCAACTAACACAGTTTGATAAATTGAGTGACAGGTGCAAACAATATGTAGATAACAGCTTGAAAATTATATCTTTGAAACTTACAGAAATGAGTCTTATGTACAAGAATATCCAAAGAGAAGCCCTGGCTTACGCAGTTAATTCAGATATTATTTAGGAGGTAATTAGTGTGTGCATTACTTATACCTGTCTTTTACTCTGATTCCCTGAGCATGTCTTAAACATTTAAATGTTAAAATACACTGTTCTGAGCAATATAGAAGTCTATAAATCTCTCTCTCTAAAAGCCTAATATGCTAAGAAGAGTCCAACCTATCAGTCGACCATTTGACCAGTCGCTATGACACACACTGACCACCAGGGGCAGACACTCCGACCAGTAGGTTAGCTTGCTGCTGAGGTCCGGCTGATTGGGATTGGACGAGACAGGCCGGACACACACTGGAGCCAGGCTCCCACAGTTCCTCCCCGGCCTCTAAAATATTTCTTCTAATTTATTTTCAATGTGCACGAATTTGTGCACTGGGCCTTTAGTTAAAAATAAGTCTTTCCCCCTCTACTTTCTCTTTCACCTTGACCCTTGCCTTCCTAGATTTTTATCTATTTCTTTGCTTAGCAATAACTTATATAACAAAGTGTTAAAAGATACAAATGGCCAGTGGCTAAGTGGGCCCAACAAGGGAGGGCTTGGAGGTGCATTTTGCTGAGACCATTCAGGTATTGTCTTCACTCCTACCATCCTCAGGAGTATACTTCTGGTTATGCCTTGGATATAGAAAGATCTTGTCTCAATTTTTTTCACTGTGCTTTGTGATCCTTTCTCCTTCACTTCAAGAGTCCCAGGAAAAGATATAAAGTGCTACCACTGTAGCATGTCTATATTGCTACTTGTAAAGATGATGTAATAAAATATAGACATCAACCCTTTATATTAGTCAAATATCCAGGTCAGACTTAGTTATCATTCGCCCTGTTTATGGGAATACTTTCCCTCATATGATGCAGGTGGTAGTCATGAGGTAGCCTTCTGCCTATTTGTCTAGCTGTTCTAAAATGGGTGAGGAGAGTCAGTGATGGGAGCCCTTCTGTTCCCCCTTTGGATCTGGGGAAGTTGAAGGAATTGGCTAAGTAAGAACTGTGCCGCCATATGGCACCTCTCTTGAGTTGCCATAACCTGTCAAGGACATGCATTGGATGTTTTTCCAATGTTATTTTGGATTTCACATCCAATGAAGTAAACACATAAAAGAAACCTTTTAACGAATGCCAGCGGAGCATTTAAAGACCGGGTCACAATTTTAAGCACCGAAATCACAGGCATGTTAGACGGCCCCGATCGAGCTGATCTCCTGGAGAACTGCCAAGAATTGACTACCTAATGAGTAATAGGGTCAACTGTTCTTCAGCGCAGGAGAAGATTTATTGGATGTATACAACATGCTTGCAGTACAAACGCATCGCTTAACAAATGCTCTGCAATTTCTTCCCAGCCTTGTATGGTCAATTAGAGGAGCCCGTTTTGCGATGGCTGGGCAAACTGCATCACTAATCTAATTGTTACCCAACTGCTCCTTTTCTCTGCTGTTCTCGAATTGTGATGATTAAGGCATGCACATCTCTGTCCCTCTCTCCAGGGAACACTTAGAAGCCCACTGCCTTTCTTCTCTTTGTGTTTTCAATCAGCCTGAGGATGCATGATTAATCAATTGGAAATCTGCCACCTGTGATATCGGGGTGTTTTGTGAAATGGGAAAAGGAAGGAGAATGGCTGGCCATCCCATTGATGAGGCTGTGCACAGAAGGCTGAGTGCTGGTGGTATGTGCAAGCACAGTTAACTAATACATATAGAATGGATACACCTTATACTCTCCCACACCTGGGGCGCCTTACCTGCTGCCGGGCAACAGATAGGCACAGGAACCTCCTTCTTTCACCCACCCGCAGTACGGGTCTCTGGAGGCGATGCAGGTCCTGCAGGAAGAGGATGACCGTGAGCTCCCTAGGCCTCCTTCCTAAGCATTTCCTAATAGGCAATGAGGCAAAGTACATACTTTTTACACTTCCCATGTCGTTCACACCGACCAAGGGGAACCTTTATCACACAGGTGGAGAATGCAACATACAGAGAGTTGCTTGCTTTGTCCAGTTGCAATCCCATAATCCTCTTGTCTTCTACTCCATCATAGCTACACCTAATTGTATGAGGCAGGATAATATCATTAAAAGCTTCCCTCGGGTCAGTTCTCTTTTTCTTGCCACCATCCTCATACCCACCTCCCAGCCTACAACGTGATCTCTTAATCTGATCTAAGTAAAGGTGAAATAGATCCTTGTACATACACACACACACACACACACACACACACACACACACATCTATGTGTTTCTATATAAATACATACATTATTGGCAAGGAGAAAATAATGCCTTTTATGTATTAAAAGATTTTCAAAAATAATGTTAAAAGCCACACCTAAAAATGTATAAAACCTATGTCTGCCTTGACTTTCTCTGAATAACATAAGTAATTACTGAGAAAGGACCAAATATTCTACATACTTTTCAGGATTGTAAACGCTCATCTCCTCCAGGAAAAGGCTGTCATTTAGAAAACCACTGTTTCCTATTCTGGCCAAGAACTTCAAGATGAGTCCCTTCTCTGATCCCAGGAAAACCACAGTGTGATTCTGATAGGGCCCAGCCGCGGTGTCTACCGCAATTTTGGTGAGGCGGTATCTGAAATGACAAGATTGCATTCTTCATCTCTCTGTTGGTCTGTCATTCAAGTGTCCCCCTTCCCACTTTATACAATTGAATTGTGACAGAGCTTTCTAGCAATAACCTCCAGAGAAATATATGCATGTAAATTATGCTCTCAAGCTGTCCTGGTGCGTTACGTCCATATGCAGAGCATTAGTATGGCTCCAAAGGGAGAACAGAGGTATGGGGTATGGAGGCCACGTTACATAATGAATAGCCAGCCATAACCATTCCATCTGAAACCATTCCACAGTTATCTCTGCCCTGAGCAACAGGAAAGGCTCATGTCTCCTCTGAAGGGGGGAGGAATAAGGGAACTCATTTGACATTTCATTTAACATTGGAAAGAAAAGCAATGGCTACCATTTTTTTATACCATTCTTCTGCGATGTAAAGCCTCATCAACAAAATGCCAGATTAGAAAGATTTTCAATTGTATGCAGGAGGACTGAGAGCTCCGAAGGACGTGCCAGCCAAGCAAGATACATTTAGAGCAAAGGTGAGGGCATCAGCCTTGTCACATATCTAGGATAAGTCCTATTGGGCATCCTTTTTCTCTCAGGTCTCCATACACACCCATTTGTCCTAAGCACCATGGCAGGTTCCAGAAAACATGGGCCTTCTTGCAAGTTATTTGTTTCCATCATATGGACAAGAGCCATTATAGTACCTTAATATATTTCAATAAAGGCACAGTTTAAAAATGGTGGTAAATTTAATTAACCTTGTGTTTGATGATTGCCCAGACTGGATGGTACTCAGGAAAGCCTGTTGAATTGTTTGGAAATAAGCTCTAAATACATACAAGGAGGAGTACTTAATGCTTTCACAGATTTCACATCAGCTATCCCATCTCGGTTGGCCACCACTTCAGATAACAAATGCTAAAGTATGAACCTTCATGCTGGTATACTTGTGCAAATCCTCCTTTTGTTCATGCTCCACTTGGAAAGTTAACAACCAAGGCACAATGCTTGGATGGAATCTGCAGCTTGTTTTGCAACCATATCCAACCAAACAGGTATCCATATCATCGACTGACTCTCCTTCACTGCTCCTCCACTTTTGCACAGACTGGACTAAAGGGCTCCCCGGGAAGGAGCCCTTTTGTTTCCTCTAACTGCTGTCATGTGCCCAGTTAGCCCCCAAATACCCAAACTCCTCTCCCTGGGAATGTGGGTGCAGGGTTTGGTGGCATCCACCCCACTCGCCAGCATTTCATAGTGGAACCAATGCATGTGATCACAGAAGATGTCTGTGCCGTTTCAAAACATGATCCACTGATCTGAGCATGAGATGGAGTAGGGAAGATGCCTGTAGGACTCGGTGTGCTGGGCACCCACCTGACCATCGTCCTCAGGAACCATGGCCTGTTGATGACAGAAGGCACGGCCTCGTCCATGAGCGGGTGCGTTTTGATGAAGTTCAGGGTATCATCAGGAAAGTCATTAGAGGTTGCGTATTTTTCTAAGGAGGATGAGCCAGCACAGCAACCCGGCCTAAAAAGAAAGGGAGGGAGTGTGTTTCATGCCTTATGGCTAATTCTTTGAATGAACTGCTTCTCTAAGCATCTGGCATGAGGGAAAATGTACCAGAGGCTGAGAGGAGGAAGTTGAACAATGCAGATGCCACCAAATAAATGTGCTTAGATTTCCTCCAGGCCGCCTCGCATGCCATAGAGGAGCCTCCGCCAGGGCAGTTCAACCTTGGCTGGGGGCAGCTTGGCTTCCCCCCAGCAGAACAAACAAATTCCATCAACAGTGATGGAGCTCGAAACAAGTGGGGGAGTGTGTGGTGTGCACATTGTCCCAGGGCTGCTCTATCGACCCTAAAACCCTGCTGGAAGTTCTCGAGGCATTTGCTCTACAAAAGGAGAGAATTAAGCTGACTTTTCCACAAACGTAGAAAACAAAGGCACTCAAAAGCCACGAGCCAGCATATGTACCAGCAACACTCCATGTAACCATCTCCCACTGGGAGTCAGAGAACATCTGTATTTTGTTTTTTAAGGATATTTTTATTTTTGTTTGATTTGGGCAGGTATGAAAAGCCAGTGACACTGAAGCTTCCCTCCTGAAAGGTCATGGCATTATGACGTGAAAACTTTTTTCTACAAGAAATGGTATGGCTTCTCGAGTCAAGGGACATCTCAGCAAAGTCAGATTAGGGAAACACTGACACCAGGCCTATCCACACAGCTGGTTTGCCTGCTGGTGCAGGAGAGGAAACTGGACTCTGACAGCAATGGCTTAGTCTGGCCCATGTGTGCACTGTGTCATGGCACTGACCCAGCCAGCCCTGTGGGCGTATCCCCATATCTGCAAGAGGGGCGAGGCAAGCATGCGGAAGGATGAGGGTAAACACACGGCCAAATCTGGAACTGGCAAATCACTTACAGTATGTTTCCTGGTCATGGCTTACACACCAAGGAGAACACATTAAGTATGTTCTCCCTGAAACCTGATCCCTCAGGCTGAATTCCCCCTCCTGCTTACCTAGAAAGTAGCTAACCGTTCCACACATCGACTTAGAAGGTCTATCTGAGTTTTTGCCAGAGTGTGCTTTTTGCACCCCGTCTGCTCTCCATAAGTAACAGGGTATGCACATGCCAGACAATTCAGACAATGAAGACAGAACTACGAGGCTTTCTCTCCTGGGTACAGGGTTCACATTATCTAAATTAGCTCCATTAAATGGCTTGGGCTAGGTATTTTCTGTGGGGGACTTGAGGGGGGAGGAGATGGTTGGAAACCAAAAAACTTAAAAGACATCGGGCTTCTTCCTTCCAGAGGCTCACAAATTCAGTGGAGGAAGCTGGGCACACAAGGATGTTTCCATGTAACTTGCAAATGCTGTAATGAAGGTATCCAGTGGGTACCACAGAGAGAGCAGGCACAGCGTTGGGGGACAGTTTTCTCCCATCCCAGTTAAAAAGGATGAAGTCACTGCTTTGGTGTGAGGAATTGAAGGAGACTACAGAGGAACAAGAGGTCTCTGGACAGTAGGTTCCCAATGAAGGCAATTCTGGGGCACACTTTGGGGAGCGGGGAATTTGGGTTGCTTATGGACCCAAAATACACCGGAACCTGGCAGACCAGAGACATGTTAAGGTCCACTGCACCTGTGCTCTCTTCTTGCCCTTGGCCTGAGTCTTGACTCAGCTCTGATCCAGCCTGGTCAAAAAATCCAGGGAACACACACTATTTCTGTTCCACATTTTATTAGGATTTAAAGACAAGAGTTTCTGTAAAATTGAAGGGAAGCAGGGAAGGACAATGGAAACAATCTATCCAGCTATGTGAACGTACACAATCACTTTATACCCCTCTAGGCCCCAGTTTCCTTGACTATAGACATTGGAGCTAGCTGGACGAAATGGATCTATTCATCCTAGGATTACATGGATAAACCACAGATATAGAGATTAAACAAAAGACTAGAGCCATTGTTTTAAAGATAATATAAGTAACCCTGAATTTTGCTTAAGTGGATGAAGGTGAATGACCTCATAGGCCTTGCTGTTGTTCCAGCATCTTATCTGTATGGCTGGCATGGGCATGGAAGACACTAGAGCAAGCTGTACCATTTCTAGAACTTCAATACAGCATATAGCCCTGGTTGGTGTGTTCAGTGGTTAGAGGGGGTCTTGGGTTTGATCCCTGGTCAAAGGCACATACTTGGGTTGCAGGTTTGGTCCACAGCCCTGGTAGGGACAGACCTGGGAGGCAACCAGTCCATGAATCTCTCTTACATCAATGTCTCTCTCTCTCTCTCTCTCTCTCTCTCTCCCCCCCCCCCCCCCTTTCACCCTCTCTAAAAATCATTGGTAAAAACATCCTTGGGTTAGGATTAACAACAACAAAATAGCATATTTTGTATGTACCTGGGCTTAGGCACTCGTTCATCAGGAACTGGTGTCCAAGTGGAATCCGGAGACTTCTGTTCCTTGAATCTCCCAGTAAAAACATTGGCAATGTCAAGCATGTCATAGGCACAAACTGCAGACCCAGGGATGCTGCAACATGACATTTCACACACAGTGTTACTCATGCCCAGGTGCACAGGCAGCTTGGAAAACATACTCCAAAGAAACTTTCCTATTACAGGCAATTGAAATGTAAAGTTTATATACTGAACACAATAAATGTAAGGTATCCTAGTGCATAAAGCGAATGTTCCTGGGAATCAAATTTTCATCAGTGGCCTTAAATAAAGAGCTAGTTAAAGCAACTCATAAAGAGAAAAAAACCTCTTCATGTCTTCTGGGACTGCTTTTGTTTAGAAAGGAAGAGTGGTCAAACTGGTGATTAAGAAGTTTCATGAATTCGCTGATGTTAATTCTTAGTCAATAACCCTCTCCCCAGTAAAAGTTTTAGAAAATATTCTACATCTCCAATATTAGTAAAAGTTTAAAGTAAAAGTGCCTCTACTGTCCAAATATTGCTTCTTTGGATTTGGTGCCTCAAGCTAAGGACTGTGGCAGTGAGAATGTCTGTGTGCGGAACTCGGGAATATTTTGTTAGTTGGTGTACATTCCAGTTTTTACTCCCGTTTATTTGCATAGGATTGAACAATATAAGTCTCTAAAGCATCAACACTTTGCAAATAAAGTGCTCTATTAAGTGCTAAGTAATAATAATGGCAGTAATCTCTACCTGTAATTACATTCTGGCCTAGCACTCCTGGAAGGACTTTGGGATTTTTTTTTCCCATCAGTGGTGAGAGGCATGAATAATTCATTCATCTGGGTATACTGTTTGAACCCATGTTTGTTATTGACTATGATTATTCCTTGGTTTTGATCAAATAAATTGCAGGCACCAGCTGGCCAATGTTTTAATCAGGCATTGAGGTTGTGGGCCAGTGCACGGCAGCATCAGGACAAGACTGTGCTGTATGGGAACATCATTCAGCACAGAGAGAGTGACTGGTCTGGATTTTGCAAATGTAGGAAGGATATGGAAATCACATAATGATCAGGAAAACTTTATGCTATCTTTAATTTCATAACACAGTTATTGAAGAATTACTGGTAAAGCAAGAAATAGAGAATTGAGTATACAAGGCAGTGATCCCCATTTGTTTTGAAATTTTAGAACCCTGGCATTACTTAATTTTGTAAGATTCTTCTTATCTCCCTTTCCAAGAAGTAACAGGTATACATATTTACTTTAAATATTAAAAAAAATAGGATAAATATTGAATTATTTTATGAGGAACCTTGTAATAACCCTGGGATTTTATAATCTTCCCAAGCTTAGAATTACTTTCTTCTTCCTTCCCTACTTTACTTCCCCCTCCTTCCTTTCATCTTTTCTTCATTCCTTTCTTTCTACCTGCTGTTCATTCAACCTATAATTATGGAATCCCTAATCTCAGGCAGTAAATGCTTAATAAATAACAGAGAGTACTGCTCTCAGTTGACTCACAGTTCAGTGTGGAGGCAAATAACAACAACAACGACGATACTAATTCATGCAGGACAACTTGCTAAGAGCAGTATTTAAAGAGGAATGCACGAGATCTCATGGGAAGCGACTCCAGCCGAGACTTGGAGCATCCTTAGGGTCACAACGGGCAAACAGACATTGGTTGGACCGGGGGGCTTGGCAGAGAACAGGACATGAGCAAGCATGGCATGTTCGAGACAGATCTTAGTTCCAGAAAGCACGTGCTGCTGGCAGAGATGGGCCAGACCATGAGGGGGTTTGCACACCATTTTAAGGAGCGTGAGCTTTATCCCCAGGGCAGAGAGGAGCAGCCAAAGGGCTTGAAGCCTAACAGTGACCAAGGTTGCATGAGGGGAGCGTGGGGTGGAGAAGAATGAATCTAGAGGGAGTAAAACCAGAGAGAACAATAATTTATAGATAAAGGGTATGTGCATTTTTACCACTCTCTGATTTTGCTGAGCAAATATGTCTCTGCGACTGCATAAGCATGCGATATTTGAATGTTTCTCGGGGGCCGTTAAAGAAAATACTTTAAATGGAGTATCTATAATATGCTAGAATCTACTGCCGTATTATAATCATAAAGTAACTCACTGACCTCAAAAATTAAACCAACAAACCGGAAGTGTACTCTGAAATTCTGCTAGCCCCTGCTTTCCCATGTACCATGACAGTATTCTTTTTCAACAGTCTAGAATCTAGATCAATGCATTCGGAAGTATGAATAGTCGAAGTCTGAATTATTGAATCTTTTCTATTCTCAGGCTTACAAATCTCTACAGATGGTTAAAGCTTGCTTAAATCTCACTGAGTGCTTCTTGCTGTAGTATGGTTTCATATTTTCATGCATCTTCAGTGGGGAACTCTTGACTTCCAAGTAATAAAGGAACATTATTTCATCCTTTAGCTTGTTCTGATCAGGGCTCTACCTAATTCTGAAACATTTCTTTCTAGATGCTGCCCTTCAATTTCAACATGTACATGCCTGTCATCTAGGTACTCACTGAGTTCTTAAAAGTCTTTGTAAAAAAGTGTAATTCAAAATAAAACAGTGCATTCCTAAAGGAAGATAATATAGAATATCCAAAATTCTACATAGAAATGAGAATACAGTACATTTAAATTGTATGGCCACGCCCAGAGTGATGACCATTTTCACAACCGTGCTAGGACTCTAAGGACTGGGAAAGCTGAGAACCAGAAAATCTAAATGCCTGTCTTCTTTCTGCTCTTTAAACCCCACATATTTCCACTGCTCCAGGAACAGTTATTAGAATATTATTTAATTCCTCAAAGTCTCAGCTTAAAAACTACCAAAATAGGAATAAACAGGTTGACACTCAGTATTTCGAGGTTTGACAATGTCTAAGTCCTCATTCAGCCCTCCGGAGTCCGACAGTGGTGCTATGGTTGGGATGCAGGCTCCTCTGATGGGATAAGAATAACCATGGTGTCTTAGGTGGGGATGGACTCATCTGGATCCTAACTTTCACTCGGTAGCATTTTAATATTTTTCCAGGGTTTTTACTTCAAAAGATATTAATATTAAAAGTCAAACAGAATGGTACGTAGCCTAGAAGAGAAAGAACCATTTTGAGTTTGAAGCTGCCTCCTCCATCTACTGACTGCCTGGACCAGGTACTAAAATTGAGTTGTTTTGTCCAGTATAAAAAGAGGACAACAGTATTCATTGCCAGGATTACAGAAGGATTGAGAAACAGCACGTGAATAGTGTTTATACGACAGGTCTATAATTAGAAGATATTGTTATAATTTACCTAATTACTTTCCCTAAAATCCTAATCTAATAACTCCTGTAAATGACCGTTAATTTGTTGATGAAAACTGAGTGTGAAGTGCTTTTTTAGCCACAAACAGTGAAGGGCAACTTTCCCATCAGTTGTGAATCTTGTGTATTAGAAGAGAGCCCCTGGGGAAAGGAAGCCGGAAGAACCAATTAGGTCCACACAGCCATGGCATGGTTACCTGTTATAAGGTGTGGAAAAGGTTGCCAGGACAACGTCACGGCCATTAATACGAATCACATCTGTAACCGCCTGGAGTATGTTGAAATAGAAGTGAGAGTCTCCGGGAACTGAGCAGTTGAGGCGAGCCTTAAGGAAAGATGTCCACTGTTTCTCCAGGACTCGCTGAGACCCTCCCATGTCATTCTTGCAAACCTGGGCCACTCGTGGGAAAACGACCTGCAGGGGAAAACACAGGGAGAATGAAATGCACTCACTTTTCGAGGCGATCTTATTGGAGTTTTCCTTTCTTTGAAAATAGAAACAGAACAACAAGGTGCTTAAATTAATCTCATGTTTCTAAAAAAAAAAAAAGGAAAACCTCAGCATTGGAACAGCATGTTTTAAAAGATAAGGCTGTGGCATTTAATACAGAGCCATAAATCCTTCAGGGGATCAGCTCCCAGCCACATACACTCATTTCCATATGGACTGCTTAGCTTTATATTTCCTCAAACAAAAGCGCACTTTGTATGCACCATCTCTGGCATCCTCACTAGCTGCCTCTGGGCCTCGAATCTCATACCCTGAATTCCTCTCACTGTGCAAGCCACCCGGCATTGATTTTGTGCCCTCCAACTTACCAGTAGTGACCTTGATCCACTCTCTGGTAATCATAACTGAAAGGGACATCCCCTAAGTGTCCTCTTGCTTTATTCAATAAAGATAAAATTTAGGACCCTCAGTTTGCTTAAAGATACTATATATCTACTCTCTCTGTGTGGAGCATCTCATTAAAAAGAGAAAACTGTTGAGTATACCTGGAAACCACATCTCAAGACACTTGAAACTCAGTGTGAAATCACTGAACATCTGCTTATTACATTTTGAAAAGAAATATTTAAGACGTCCCCTGTACTCCGTTGCTTTTTTGCTAAAGCACCCAGGGCTTGGAGGCAGCACAGTGTTTCACTTCCACTAATCTTTGTATCTTCTCAAAATGATGACCTCGTCATTGGATTGATGGTTCCTATTTCAAGGTCATTTATAACCATACCGATCCAAAAGGGAGACCTCCTCCCCTCTTACCTTTCCCATGGTGTTGTACTCCACTGCTATTTCCCTGAAGAAGAAGTAGATATAGTCTCCATAGTCCACTGCTTGGACGAAATATGGTTCTGTGAACAAATTGGGAACTTTAATTGGGGACAAGTCACACAGTTGAAAGAATTTTAATCAATTGCAACCAGTGACATGTTATTAATTAAAAGCACAGGGCCATTAGACATTTGGTTAACACCAGCCGTTTCTAATGACTGCACACATGTGAGTGCCGGTGATTTCAGAAAGCATTCGAGCCTACAAATTACATGTTTCAGAAGTGGTTGCAACCAACAATGAAGGCTAAATGAGTGCTGCATATCCCTGTCTTTTATTTTCCACAATGGAATGCCCACATTACAGAGAAGGTTTCGTACACATCTCCTGTCAACCTGACTCATGCAGAGTTATGAGAGCTCTTTTCCTGTTCCCTGCACCTCCAACCCCCTGCTCCCTGTTCTTTTCATGTGGGACTCTGAAATGAGAGTTGGAGGCAGGAAAGATGAATGTAATGTGCTCTATTGTAGTAGCATTGGTAGTTCTGTTAACGTTCCAGAAACTGATGGGAAGTGAAAAGGGGAGGTAAATAAATCAGTTGAGGCAAAAGATGCAATTTGCACCTTCCCGTCTGTCAGAAGCCACTAATGAAATGAAACTAGTCTGGTCCCTTGGGACTTAAATGTCCCTCAAGACACCTATTGCCCCCCCCTTTATTCTTTTGTTTTTTCACCTTTCAACCATTTTGAATCGTGCTTGACGGTCCGTAGGGTTGGTCTGTCTCCAAAACTCCGGTAAATAACTGCATCGATGGCAAGGAAGTCAGTCACTGTGGCCGAGTATAGTTTTCCATCTTAGAAGAAAGAGAAAAGAGGTGAATGGGGTGGGGAGCAAGACAGTGGGCATGGAGGGATAATAGAGACATGCCCCAGATTGCTTTCCCATATCAGGCAAATTAGATAGGACAACTGGGAAAAATCCAAGAGTCACTGGGAAAATACTTGGCCCACATTCCTAACCATTTTAAATTGGGATCATGAGAGAGGAAACATTTTTCATTTTTAAATTGCACGGCAATTTCTACGCAGCAGCAGCTCCAGGGGGACAGGGTGAGTGAAAAATGCTGTTTGCTTCAATCGATTAGATGGTCCATGACTGAGCTCCCCAGGCCAAGGCCCCCTGGATTCCGCTGCCGCCGCCGCGCTGAGGCGGACTGGGTCGGCCGGCGTCCCAGGGGAAGACAGAAGCTGGTTGTTACCACCTGGAAGCTTCCGTTCAGCAGCAGTAATGGAGTCCTCAGACTGAACAGGGGAGGGGAGTTAAGAAAGGGGGTTCATAAACAAAAAGGAACTGACTAAACTGCTACTTAGATCCTGAGAGGCACTGCTCCCCTTGACCCGAGTCAGGGTTCATACTGAACCCTGCCAACGTGGCTACATTAGAGACAGGCTTGAGAGTACATCCAAAGCAAAAGGGACTGAATTGGACTAAAGATTGATCCCTAAAAATTTTTATTCTTTTCCTGGATTAGCAAACGCTTGGCACACAAATAATTAAATGGGATATTCTAGAATAGAAAAATCTATACAGATGAAACAGAGACAATAATTATATTCAAACTAAAAAATTACTTCCTTGGTTCTTTTCTAATGGGTTGCATATCTTCTTTAATTATATGTTGGCACTTCTGTACAATATAGTATTCTTTAAGCTCTCCCACTTGTGGGAAAGCATAATGGTTTATAAAAAGCTTAGGCAAACATACCTAAGTAAAGTTCTTAATGTCTGCCTTTGGGCTTCAAATAACTGAAAGTGGTTCAGGTTCAGTTTAGAGATGCCTTAATATCTGCACTATTAACAGCCATATATTAGCAAGTGTTGACTGTTTGGGTTAGATTGGAACTGCAGACAACAAACCTTTCTGTTGATAAACATATCTACACAAATCACAACTTTAATTATAGAATCATAACCCTAGGTCACACAGACAGAACTGGGAAGTGGGGGGTAGGGGGAAGGTGTGTGTGTGTGTGTGTGTGTGTGTGTGTGTGTTCCTTCTGACCACTCCCCACTACTCTTTTTGTTTTACATTTAACACTGGGTATTTCACCAGACTTTTACTTGTAAAACAGAGCACTATTCTGGCATAATTGATAGTATGGCAACCATTCAGTTGCAGCAAGGATCTTCTGTTAATAAGGGCTGAATGTGTGTGAGGATTCAAATATTCCAGGGAACACCTATTGAGGAAGGGGAGGGGCAGTCATAGGATTGTCTCATGTGGCTTGTTTTATTTAGCCCCTGGAAAGTTGGCTTAGAAAATACTTTGCCCATTCTTCTTTTACTATGCCAGGCTAAAATAAGTCCTCTTTTTAATTTAAAATTAAATTTACGTTCTCCATTGCAGCCCACATCCTCCTTGGTACCAACTAATGCAGGTTCAGGTGTCGGAAATGTGCTACAGTAAGTTACACATTTGGGAATATACCCAAGCATCTCCTCTGCTGGGCTTGCTCCTGCCCATGCTGACATAGGTTTACAAGACCTCGCGACCCTTACAATGCTGCTTTCCAGTAATACTGCGCTCTAACTTTGGCAGGGGACCCACGGAAACAGTCCTTAACTGGCACAAGCTGTTTCTACATTCTGTGACTACAGATTTAGGACCACAAATGGATGACACCGAGGATGAGTGAGGCACAAGGAGCTAATTTTATTTCACAATCAAAGGCCTAAAGCTCCTCATCTAGCTAGGATGTGCCAGTTTTTATCTTTTATAATGGAAATTATAACTAACTGCTTCATTGCTTGCTATAACAATCACTATTATGCCAACTCTTCTCCCTACACCCACCTCCACACACACAGCTGGCACTGAATTCCTAAACAAATTTCTAATTAAAGCACATACACTCATCCATAAAAATCTCAATCTGAAAATGATGGCTTATTTCCTGCTGATTTATATCTTTTGCAATGGAAGGAAGGTGTAAGGATGGGGAGTATGGGTCAACCTAAGCTAACCAGCATCGTCCCCTTGGCTCCCACAACCGTTCCATCACAGATAGGCATGTAACCCAATCAGGTCAATGATATCTGAGAAGGTGTTTGCTGGAAATGGGGGAGGGGGGGAGGGTATGTAGCCTCACTGCTCTGAGAGAGCTTCCAGAAACTTCCTAATTGGGCTTGGCAAGCATCTATGACTGTGAGGTCAGCCAGTCTCTCTTAGAAGGAAATGAAAGTGAGCAGAAAAATGAAAAGGACCTTTGTCCTGGATGATATTAATAAATTGTTGGATCAAACCAACTCTTACCCTAAATAATAAATCTATATCAGTGGTTTGAGGTGGGGTTTTCTATTATTGGAGCCCAAACAGGCCCTAACCAATATGTTATGTTCAGTGCAAAACTATTAGCCTTTTCTGAAGGCACAAAAGCATGGGTAAGTATAGCAAAGACTTCTTTTAAGAAGCAAAAGTACAACTTCCATACCAATTTCAAATGGAAAAGGCATTGTTAATTATAGCATTTACCAGAGAAGTAAAGTATGACTGTGACTCTGTAAATCCCACAGAGTAGGTTTGCAGGAGCCAGGAGAGCACGCGGAAGCAAATGCATTGAGAAGAAATCAGAGCACTTACCTGCAAACAATGCGATGTTGGCATGTTTGGCATCATAGGGGCATCTGGCCATTCCACTAAGTTCATCCCCGAAAGGTTCCAAAGTATCCATCTAAATGAAATAATAGGACTTCATTAGGAACAACAACTCACAGTAGTAATAGCAACTAATATTTACAAAGCACTGAATGTGCTAAGTAATTCATATTCATGGTGCAAGGATCCTCAGATACCCTCTTAGTAAGTTTATTGGTTTCAACTGAGGAAACTGAGGTTAGGAGAAATTAAGTCTCTCCCTTGATCAAGGTTCTACAGCTAAAAGAGTCTGAAATTCAGTCATGTCTGCTTGACTCTTAACCATTACGGTAAAAAATTCCCATATCCTGCTAAAATTGCTCTAGAAATGAGTGTCTTCTCCTTGGAGAAGGAATTTCCGAGGCAATCACCAGGAAAACATATTTGCTTCCCTCCGTCACCCCCATCCCCCCAAATTATCTATGCAGTCATGACCTCTACAGAGGAGGACCTAAGTTTTTGGTTTTGTTTTGCCTGAGGAAGTCTGCCTCTGTGGTTTAAATCCCAGGAGAAGACACCAAGTTCTTCCTTGGGTTACCTGGTAGACTAGTGTGGCATCAGCAAAGGTGCCAAAACCTGGATGTAAGCAGAGCTCAGGTGGCCTTTTGCACCTACTTTAGAAACATGTCCCAGCCTCAGGTCATGGAGGCTCAGAAACTGAGGGGCTCACACTGGTGAAAGGCGGTGAGGGATGGGGCTGCTATTTTACTTCGGTCTCCTAGCACCCAACCCAGGCCTTGTTACTGTATGCTAGAGGTTATCACTGGCTTGCCCGTGAATTTTGTTTGGCCATCTTAGTATGTAAAAAAAAAAAAAAAAGACTAAGGGAGGAAGGAAGGGAGGGAGGGAGGGAGGGAAGGAGAGAGGGAAACTGAGCACTATTCTAAAATGGGATTTTTCACATGAAAACCTGGATTTCTTGCTTTTGAACAAGCGGGAAAGTCAATTTAGACCCTTCTTACCCAAGTGGCAGCCACAAGCTACTGTTGAGTAATGGACACCCTGCCATTTCCTTCAAACAAGCATGTGGTATCCAGTATCAAGGCCCCTTCACACACAGAATGTATCAACAGCCTACACGCTTCACTCCTACATTACCTGCCTGATTCTACAGGCATTTTCAGGTGTGGCAAAGCCTTACTAGCTATTCACCAAATACCATTTATCTTTCCTCAGTATCTCACTAACCTACATTTACCATCCTCCCTTGTGGTTAGGTGTGATCACATGACTGAGTGGAATGTGAGTGTAAGGCTATGCACCACCTCTAGCTCTGGCCCCTAAAAAACTTTCAGGGTCCTCTGCTCTTATTCTCCTTCCACACTCTCCCCCTAGACACAGAGGATCCAGGGGACAATTCCAAGACCCTAAGAGGTGGCAGAGGTATGAGCACACGTTGGAGCTTGGCCTCCTGAATAACCTTGTAGAACAAAATCTCTGTTGCTGACAATGCTCAACTGTGAGGGTAGCAGGAAATGCAGTGCTATCGGTCAGCCACTAACAGTGGTCAGAGGCTGGCCCACCTTGACCAGTATGTTCAGTAGTTTCAGCCTCTACCTCATGGTCTTCTTCCTTATACCATGGGATCTTCCTAGTGTTTAATCTCAGAACCACAGAGCCCATAAAATAATCTCCTCCACATCCTTAATGTTTTATTTATTTTTTTTAAATATATACTTTTGATTTCAGAGAGGGAGAGGGAGATAGTTACATCAATGATGAGAATCATTGACCGCCTGCCTCCTACACGCCGCTTACTGGGGATCAAGCCCGTGACTTGGGCACGTGCCCTGACCGGAATCAAACCTCCTGGTTCAGAGGTTACAGCTCAACCACTGAGCCACTCCAGCCAGGCAACATCATTAATGTTTTTATGCCCCTCTGTGATTCAGTCTTCTTTAGTTTTAGGGTGCGTGGCTTATCATCTGGCAGTTGCATGGTTTGACTACAGATATGAAAACTGAAAGGAGATAAACCTAAGATAGCATTGCTGCTGAGGAAGGATCCATGGAAAAGCTTTCATCATTAAATCAAGGTGCTTGGAGTCACTGCCCAGAGGAAAGAGGTTTTACTAAGCAGCCGTTAGTATTGTCCAGTCAATAGTGTCTTTTGCCCTGAACCTCCAGAAACCATTTCTGAAATATGACAGGCCTTTTCTATCTGTAACCATTTTGAGATAGCCACTATTGAAGCCATCCTATTTGTTTAAACTATAGTTGAGATTCACAAAGCAATTGTGTTAAAACCATATATTTAAAGTCAGACACCCTTTAAAGCAAATGTACTCTTCCCCGCCTCCCCCAGCACATTTTTTAAAAATATATTTGTATTGATTTTAGAGAGGAAGAGAGAGAGATAGAGAGATAGAAACATCAATGATGAGAGAGAATCACTGATCAGCTGCTTCCTGCATGCCCCCTACTGGGGATTGAGCCTGCAACCCAGGCATGTGCCGTTGGCCAGAATCGAACCCGGGACCTTTCAGTTCTCAAGCTGACGCTCTATCCACCGAGCCAAACCAGCTAGGGCCCCAGCACATCTTTTATGAAAGTCTTTTTCTGATATTTTATTCCAACGAGACCTTTTTGATGAACTGTGACAGACTTTGCCATTTATGGGTTTGGCAAGTATTCAAAAGAGATGCTTAGGCCCTGGCCAGTATTGCAAAGTGGTTAGAGTGTAATCTCTCTCACTCTCTCCCCCGCTGCCTCTCTCTTCACCCCTTCCTCCCTTTCACTCTCTCTAAAAAGAATCAATAGAGAACAATGTCCTCGGGTGAAGATTAACAACAACAACAAAAAGATGCTTAGTACACAGTGATGCAACAGAAATGCCCTTCTCCCAAGCAGTGCACTGTGTAATCCTGGCAGTGGGGAAACAATGTACAATGGGGAGATATTTTTTAAATGTACCTACTTCTAAAACAGTGGCCATGGCACAGCTATTCAAAGACAGGAAGCAGGGAAGAATTAATAGATTGGTTTGTGAGTATGGAAAGTGCAGAGACAAAACAATGCCACAGTGAAATCCTCTTTTCATGAAGCAAGAACTAATCTTTGCATTAGTCATCAAGTCTCAGACTTGACAGCAGCCCCTGGGAAATTAAATCACCGTAGGGTACAGATAAATATGCTAAGAACCAGCCTGACGTTTGCAAAAGTTCAAGAGCTTTAGAGCACAGGAGGGAAAAGGTATGGAGTGCAGTTTTAGATTTATAGTGGATAGCCTTCAGAATTCTTCCCCAGATAATCTTATTTGGGGCCATAATCTTTCTAACACATTCAGCCTTTTTTACATAAGTAAAGGCATGGAGCAGAAGCAGAGAGCAAACGTTGTCACCCTCCTGCCTCAAGTTATTCTAATCAACTTGCTGCCTCTGTATCAACTATGGGATTTGGGATTTTCAGTGGAAGACTGGTCAGTGTTTTTGCTTTAACCCTTTTCGGTCCAACCTTGAGGCTGACTCGACAGACCAGGCGCTAGGAGCAGGTCCAACGTCGAGCAATAAGAACATTAAAAAGTTCAACATTCAATCCCGTCAATTAATTTGGACCAGACTGTTTGAATTCCCAAAATAACATTGAACCGCAAAGGGTTAAATCTTTGGCTCTGATCTGTTGATAAAAAGTGCTTAAGAGAGAGTCTGTCCATTCTCTCTGAAGCCAAATGCAATATGTATTTGAACACTTTTCGGCCCTAGTCGGTTTGGCTCAGTGGATAGAGCCTTGTCCTGTGGGCCAAAGGGTCCTGGGTTCGATTCTGATCAAGGCTGTACCTCAGTTGCAGGCTCTTCCCTGGCCTGGGCCCTGGTCGGGGTTCGTGCAGGAGTCAACTAATCACTGTGTTTCTCTCACATCGATATTTCTCTGTCTTTCCCTCTCCCTTCCATTCTCTCTAAAAATCAGTGGAAAAATATCCCCAGGTTAGGATTAAAAATAATAAATAAATAAATAAATATGTAAAAGAACACTTTTCTGAGCAATGCCAAGTGTTCTCACGACCATTCGCCATGCTAGGCATATAGATGGGGAATGCACAGGAAGTACATCTTGTCTGGTTTTTCAGAGGCTCGTGCTCCTGGTACATGTCTCAGAAGGCGAGGCTAGCACAAGTGAGCGGAGAAGGTATCACCACAGGTGAGGCATCCTGGGAATGGAACATGTGCGGGAAGGATGAGGGAGATCACTCTCGGCCTGTATTTTGTCAGAAAAGATAGCCCTCCAGCTAGGGAGTGTGTTGGGATTTGTTAGAAGCATTTGTCTTAATGAGTCATAAACAATGACAAATGGAATATTAAGTGGTAGAATTAAAGTCAAACCTTCAGCTGTGTGCTCTTATTGGCTAGAGTAAATGGTCAACTGGATTGGTTGCCTTTATTATAAACTGCATGGATCCTGACATTATTTAAGTTTTTGACACTTTATGATAATATTTTTTCACCTATTTAGGTTTTTAAAAATATTGCATTAAAAACATCATTTATCTTGTTGATTACTGAGTTTTTTGGTGCCCTTATATTTAGCACTTGAGTGCCTCACTTGCCTCACCCTAATCCTGGTGCCCATTTCCAAGTATCAGACTGAAGATGAGCATTAGGGTAAAACAGACCCTCCAATGTCTAAGGCAGAAGGTCTCTGAAAACTGTGAAAGCAAAGGCTGGTGCCCTCCTGGTTCTGATACATTTTCTCATTTTCATACCTCAGGGTTTCACTTTATGCTGGTGAAACCCAAATCTTTAGTACTCCCCACCTCTCTCCCTAAATCAAGGCTGAGCCATCCAGCTTCCTGTTAGATATCTCTGTTCATGTCTCATAGGTATCGCCATCCGCAGTGCTATGCATACTCATACTGCACAAAACTGAACCCATCTCCTCACTACTCTGCTCAACCCCAATGCTCTTCCATCATCCCTTGTCTAAACAAGGCAGCCCGCTTCATCCATTCACCCAAGAGACACCTAGTGGTAATTCTTAACTCTTCCCTCTCGTTATCCTGTGCTTATCAGTTATTGAGTCCTATTGATTTTTGTCACTTAAGTATTTCCTGAATCTGTTCTCTTCCTTTCACCTATGAGGTCACCTACCTCCCCCGCCTCTTTTTTGTTACTACTTGTCACTTCACAGTCCATCACTCCAGAGCCAAATGAAGACTCCCAAGCTCAACTGACCAGGTTTACTCCATGCCCTCTGTTCACGCTGTCCCGCCTACCTGGATTGCCCTTCCCTTCGTTTGGCTAACTTCTACTTCTTTAAGACAAAGGTTAGGCATTATCTCATTCACTATCTCACAAAAATCAATTGAGCAGCTGTTTGGAGGCACTCTGTCAGGTTCTGGGCAGCCACAGGTGTGGTTCCTGCACTCACAGAGTTTCGGGGTTTCTTCTAGGCAGCAGGTGTTTGTGTTCCGTATGTAAGAACAGCAGGGTGGGGGATGATTGAAGAGAGGGGTCATCTACCTCTTTCATCGACCTGGAAGCTTTCCCAGACTCCTCATCTCAGGCTAAGTACTTTTCTGTTGTACTTCCATAATACTCTGCATTAGGTTGCCATGGCAGCAACCCTGTGGAATTGTGGTTTCTTCTTTTAGTCTGGCTTCCCTAAGGATGGAGACCTCTTGTCTGTCCTTAAACTTGGCCTGGCCATTGGAGAAACTCAATATATGCTGAATGAAAGACTGTAGCAGAAAGAAGGGACAGGGAGAACTAGCAACTGTGGAGCCTGGACCTCAGATCACTGCCACCTCTGCTTTGCAGCTGGTAGCTCCCACTTCCTCAGCAATAGCTCTATCAGCTGCATCAGAACTATCCAGATTTATTAAGGCCTTGAGAGTTAATTTTTTTCCCTTGCATAAAGGCCAAGGTAGGTAAGGCCATGGTTAAGTAAGCAGAGTAGTAAATGGAATTAAATTACTGTGTTCTTGAAAATTTTACTTAGAGGAAAGTCTACAGCTTCCAATGGTCTGCTTTTGAGATACCTTTAAAAATAGGAATGACTCACAATACATATAAGTGTGTTTCTGTGCTCAGAGAGGTGGGAGGGAGAAAGAGAAAGGAAGAGAGAGAAAATCCACATGGTATGTGTGGTAAGTATGTTGGTGTTCTGAACAATAAAGAATAGGGTCTTATAGAAACCAACTTTGCTTGCTAGGCTCTTTAAAGACCTGTCAATCAATCCTGAACTAACAGGAAGCTTAGAAGCTTGTTCAGGATCACTCATGGGGAACAATACATTAAGTCCAGCAAGAGAGAGGAGCCCAGGTAGTGTTGAATTACCCCTCTTAGGTTGCTGCCGGTACAATCACAGTGAATTATGAAATACCTCCAGGACATGTGGTTCCAACAGAGGAAATCGCACTTACCTTGTAGTTTCTGCAGGAAGGGTTGAAGGCATTAGTTCCACAGACAAACAAAGTATCATCGTTTTTCTTTAGAATAACTTTAATGAAGTTGTGACACTCATCCTGAAAAATAATCGAAACTCCTTTGTATTCAATCCATTCAACCCAGAAACCTGTTCTTCGCTGTGTACGGTGATCTAGACAGTCAGGTTAAAAGGAAGGTGGCCGAGGCGCCCGTCTGTTAAAAGTGTGAGCTCCTCCACATGTTTACCGGAAGATGATATTGACAACAACAATTGCCTTTAGAACAGTAAATAAAGACAGGGCGTAGAGCCTGTGTTTACGTCACAAAAAGAAGGCAAGCCTGGAATTGGCCACCTCCCATTGTGTTAATTTTAGTTCCAGATGTCGTAGGGTTTCTTGATAGACAGGACGACTCTAGGCTGAAGTGTGGTTTTATGTGGTTCTGTGGCCAAAGGAACAACCCCTGTGTGCCTGCAGCAGCCTTTTCCAAGCTGTTCTGCAGAGTCCCTGGGGGCTTTGGACTGTGAGGTGGGCTACTAGAAAGTGCACTTAGAAGAGTCAGGGCAGCCGGCTTTGTGCCCATAATCCCCAGTGCCCCTAAGTAGTTCGTGATGCAGCCCTAGCTGATGTCCTGGTGTTTCGTCACATTAAAAGCAAACTATTTTTGCAAATTAAAGCCTTCAATAAGTTGATGGAAAAAGCAGTTACTGGTGGTAAAGGGACTACTAGCGTGAATCATTCCACATCACGGTCTATGGCTAGAGATAACAGTCCAAACCTTAACCCAAAGTGTCAGCTGCAGGAGAAATGAAAATTGCCTACCTTATGTTTTCCCTTCATTCTGCATGTGTCTACATCAGCCTGTTTAGATTTCCATGTCAGTTTCTGCAGGGACCAAGAAAGAAATCAACGAGAGCCCAGAGATCGTTGCATTTGATTTTAGAAGTAAGAGTTCCCTCGGGGAGACTAGAGGCTGAACATATATTTATTGACAGCTTTCTACACCCTTTCTCCATGGTTAATTCACCATAACAAGAAAAGATTAAAGATGGAAATGTTCACTTAACTCCTATGTATTCATTAAACTACAAAATGATCTTTTCTTTGAGATACAGATGGAGGAAAAGAAGAATAAACAACTGTGGAAATTTCACATAAAATACCCAAATTAACTTGCTAAATTATGCTCATTTTGACAAAATACATGCCGTTGCCCTTTCCTTTCAGTTGATAAATCAATTTTCATAAAGCAGGCTTTTTCCTTAAAATATGGAAGTCATTTTCTTAAAAATAAAGGAGACATTCACTTTAGGTGGACAAAGCTTTAATTCAGGCTACACTCCACGTAAATTCATGAACTAAAGGGGTCGTCTACTTCTATGGCAGATTTTATTAACTAAAATACCTCCATGCGGAGATATCAGGGGAGCCCAGGCTATATATTATGTCTGTCTGAAATGGATAATGATCAAATTCCTGAGCCACAACAGTCAAATCAAACTTAATACTGCAAGACCTGGAAACATAACATTTAAACATTCGTGGGACAAAGTTTTACACATGAAAACTGATATTTTCCTGGACAAACATGGCAATATTTTATTGAAGGAATATAGGAATTACCTAAGACTCCAAAATGTGTATGCTCCCATACATGATGGATAAAATATGACATATACAACTGTTTCTGAACACATATGAAGCCCTAACTTAGCCCCAAATTAAGACCTCACAAAATTATCTTAATTATTAGCCATGTCCTCTCAATCCATGCATTTAAAATACAAATTCTCTTCAAGAATTATCCTAAAGTCCTTCATTTCAGAAAGATGGTTTTAAAACTACTTACTTTGCTACAATAAATTTCTTCTGTGTGTGATGTGTCTATATCAACAGTATAAATATGGTCCCTAGAAACAAAGAAAAATGAATACAATGTCAAACACAAGCATCAAGACAGTTCATTTTCTCCTGAATGAGTATGTATCTCACCCAAGGCAGATAAATCCATACCCCGCTATAAAAACAAGGCACCCACGTGCAAGGAAGTGGGGAGAGCTTTCAGCACCTTTGGGTACGCTGGCATCTATTATGAAAACCCTCCTGCAGTCTCTCTCATATCGGAGCTGTAACCTCTGCATGTCGTAGTTCAGGAGAAAGGACTACGAAAGTTAAATTGGCCCCCAAATTGGAATATAGATGTGTTCCCATTTCAGTATCTTCAAACCCATGTACCAGACCCTTGGTATGCAGCATGCCGCATCTGTTCATCAGGGGGGCGAACGAAAGCTAAGGTTTATCTCCGCCTCTCAGCCTTCGCTTTGGTGATATGATCGGCAAGACGAAGATGATAAAGGGAAAATTATTTCCAGAAGTCACTCCCTTCTTCACACAAGGATGGTCAATTAAGGTCTAAAATGTACTTGAGCCTAAGTTTCCTTTTCTTGCTTCTGTTCACCTTCCTGTTTCGCTGAGAACTTGGGTTGTCTTTGTGACTCGCTGCCAATCTCCCCTAGGAAGGGGAGAAAGGAATCGGCAGCTCAGGTGTGGGGCTATATTTAAACATCCCCTTCTGTTTGAGCTGAGTACAAGGGTGTTTTTGTCTGGAATTCAGAAGAAAGAAAAGAAAAGAACTACACTCAACTGGGGAGATGGGGGGCTAGTGAGGGAAAGCAAAACAGCTCATTTTCCTTTGAAATAACATTGACTTTTTCTAAAATGCAGGAAGTCCTGAGGCTGGAAAATTACCCACAGCTTTAAACCAAGACCTCCAGGCTCCCATGCAGACTTTCAAGTCCCTCATTACTGAAAAGGAAGGCGGGGTGGGGGGTGGGGGGTGGGGGGGACGGGGAGAGAAAGGAATTATCTGTCAGGATTTACTTCAATCCCCCCTCCCCCAATTTTTCCTCCCAATATTTTTGAAATCTGTTTGCTACCATTTTAAGAGAAGGTACAATAGATAAAAAGTAAAAACAGGCTCTCTCATGTGAAAATAAAAGAAGAGAGCAAGGCAGTGGGCTTAGAAAATTTCCTTGCCTGCTATGGAAGAGAGAGAGAGAGAGAGAAAGAGAGTGAGAATGTGTGAGGGGGAGAACAGGGAGCCTGCATTGTAAATTGCTGAATTGGGAAGTTCTTCAAACTTCAGTAGGGTGCCAGAATTTCGCTGCCCTTTAATTTCCAGGCAGTTTTATTACATTCTTTTATTACTTGTTTGACTTTATTGGTGGAGCTGTGGGTCAGGCTCATTATTGGAATGGAATTGCCTATTACTTTGGAATCAGGTTTGAGAGGACTCCAGGTTTTCTTTGCCCTGCCTCTCCTCAGAACTTTAAGTAGGAGCTGAATATATGAATTGTAAATTAACAGCTGATTAATATGCATTGGCAATTCCTCAGAAAGCTCTTGGATTGCCCCCTCCTGGCATGACCTGTTTATGTTAATTAGCAGTTTAGAGATTAAAGGGAAGAAAAGAATTTACAAAATGGATAATAATGAAGCAGAACTGAAAGGGGTTCGTGCCATCAAGCCTCAGTCAGTCCCTGGGTTCTGGATGGAGCTTCCGATTGCTGACACCAACTGTCCAGAAGGATTGGGAAGCCTTTTAACAATACAATCTGTGAATGAAACCTCCTTTTGGACAGTGCAATCTTTTTCAATATCCAAGAGATCTCATTGCCCAGCGAACACAAGCAGTCCAGGGTCAGAGGGTATTCCCAAGCACCAACGAGTGCATCCTAGGATTCATACCCAGCCCTTACTGAATTAAGTTATTTGAACATAAACTGACTTAATCCTAGGCCTTCCTCTTCCCCATTCCAGTAAATACCACTGAATTGTGTTGCCCTGGCTTGAGCCTGGTGGAAGGATTTAACTTGAAATCGTGTTATTTGCTGCCTAGGAACCTGGATCTCTCAGAGCAACGATGGGAAATGGGAAATTAAAGTGAGAGGAAAGACCCTAAAAATGGCAGCCACGGAACTCCTTTAGGAATCTTCCAAGAGTGTGTATTGAAGGGCAGTGGCTGAGTATAGAGTGAAAACAGCTTGTCAGTGCTAGGGTTTTATAAATTTTACCTCTAACAAAAGGCGAGTCTGCTTCATAGTTTTTAAAAATTGAATGTGTTTCTCCTTTTCCCCCTTCCATTTCTTCTTTCTCCTTTTTTTGGTACAAGGGGTTAGTTTAAAACGGTTTTAACCAGCTGGAATAATGGTCAGGATTAAGTTTGCCTAGCCCTTTGCTCCTAACTCAGGTACACCCTGGAACTGCAGCCCACAGCCTTGCTAAATCATCAGGCATATCATCCAGAGATTCCACTGCAAAGTGAACAATCTATAGAACATTATCGATCAGCCTATTCTCACAGACCCAATGTTTAATCATTTGTTTGGATACAAATGTAGTCTTCCCGCCCTGCTACATTTAGGAAACAAAAAATATTTAAGAAGAAGTTAATATTCTGCTACAGACATGTCTACTGAAGACCTTGTTGAAATGCTTTTTAATGAATGCATGCAATGACTATGTTCTTGGGCAATAGCTCTTAGAAGGTTATTCCCAGGACAGATATTACCACCTCTACTGCTCAGTAGGCTGTACAGTATAGGGAGTAATGACTCAGACTCTAAAACAAGACCATTCTGGTTCAAATCCTGCTCTGTCATTTGGACCTAATCATTTACCTCTTTGTACTTTGGTTTCCTCCCATAAGACATGAGGAATAATAATATCTCCTTCTCATAGGGTTTCTTTCAGGATCGAGTGAATTAGCATTTCTAAAGAACTTAAAATTACATTTGCAATTTATAGGGCACATACAACTAGTATGTACTATATAGTTTTTGTGAACTGAAATTTTAAAAAAGTGTTTTGACATTGCTCCCTGTGACCAAATGTGGGGTACTTGCAGGATATTTTAATCTCACCGATGGTTCTGTTGTTGTTTTTACTTTATGTCATACAGCTTGTCATTTCAGAAAATCTACGTGCTTTAAAAGAATCAACCACTGTTGTCATTTACCTGTTCTTTACCTGTGCTCACAGCCAGACAAGAACCACAAACACAATCTCTATTTCTTTCTCCCTGTGTGAGATAATTAATCAATATAGACTCAGTAAAACCACAGTGGAATTTCACATGATGGTGTTCCTTATTGCTGTTCATTTAGAGATTATTTTGAATGTGCTACACACCTTTAAAAGGGGATCATACATTGTTAGAATCCCAAGAGACTTCATTAAGATAATCTATTCCAACCTCTCATTTGACAGAGAAATATTCCAGGTAAATCAAGAGCGAACTTAAAACAAAAGCCTAAATCCATGTGACACCTGTTTAGGCAGTTTTCTTACCATGCCAGCCAGCTTTGAGACATAGTGTGTTTAAATGACATTTCCCCAGTGGATGAATATTTTCTTACTAGATCCAAATCAAAGAATCTTTGGGTGCTACTGCCAATCTGTTAAAGTAATGATATATACTATCCATTCACTGCAGAAATACAAACAGGTTTAATATACACAAACTATATAATAATACATGTTTACACATTCAACTTAATTTAACAAACAAGTACGAAGGAGAAAGGCACTCTACTCAGTGCTTGAATAAATATTTGCATATATGTCCCAGAAAAACATTGGATTACTTGAGTCTAAAATCCAAAATAGGCAATTATCTAAAGCCGTATTACATCAGGCAGACACAGAAAGTCTCAAAAGAATGATTGCTTGACACACTAAAGTAGCCTTTAATTAAATAACACTCTGTTTGGGAATGTCATGGTCTTTTTAACAAGATGCACAGCGGGTCCATTTATATCTTAGGACCTTCAGATGCTTGGAAAGCAGAGCTGTGGACCAGGCCACTCACCGGGCAGCGATGTAGAGGGTCCTGTTCATGATCATGATCATCTGGATGTCCAGTCGGTGCCTCTGTGTGCTGTTCCGTCCTGGCTTGTGGCCCACAAACACCGGATACTGTTTTGTATCTGTGAAAAGAGGAGATGGGGCAACAAAGGGAAAAGGAAATCAAGCCAAGAATCGACAGGGCAGGGAGAGAAAGGGGGCTGTCTACAAAACAAAACCATATTTAAGTCAGACCATAGAACCATTTTCCATCTTCAATGAGTCTGTTATTTTAGGAAAAATTATGATGGAAGAGTGCTCTTTAAAAGAATGATCATGTTACAGTTTCATTTTCAGATGGTAATAAGCCTGCATTTATATTTCCAAGTGTCACCATTTCTGACTTGTCCCTCTTCCTGGGGCTTAAACTTGCAAGTGAACCCTTTACATGAAGGTGCTCTTTCTCCCCAGTTCTCTTTTCATCTTCTTTAGAGTGCTAAGCCTGGGGGGCAGTCTGCCAAAGATCTTGTCTTGGGACAAAACTGTTTCAAAGCGGCCTTCCCATCAATCACCACAAAGGCAATGTGGTCTGGAGGCGAGAGCCCTCGACCAGGAGCCAGAAGAAAAATACAGTCTCCACAGGCGTCCATTTGGAATAATCTGCCATTGAAGGCGGCCCCGCTAGGTTGGTTGGCATTCTAGGAACTGTGGGAAGTTTGCTCTTGAGTGAAGCAATTGGTTGATCTCACAGTAACGGGCACTTTGACAGGACAGGGTCAAACTGAGTGTAGCCAGTCGGGTGATCTGGACTTTCCCTGGCTTGGAGAGTGAGTGAGCCTATTTCTCCTTTCTCACAGTTCTCTTTGGTTGACAGTGAGCAATTTGTAATAATGCCTGACCTTTAGACATACCTACATCTCAAAAACCTCTCTGCCTGTAATCCTACCAACTTCGGAGCACAAGCATTCCCCCAAAGAAACTAAGGAGGAAAGAAAGATGAGTCACATTTAAAAGGCATTTGTTTTCAGGTGGTTGGGTGGGCATATAATGACTCGAAAACCATTCACAGATTTATGCTCAGACCCGTCACTATAAACCTCAGTAGTATCTGGGCATGACTCACAGTGGGTGTCTTATTCAGGAGCCACAGTTATTTTACTCACAATTAAGCTTTAGTATGGAATTATCTCGTGCCTTTCTCTCCACTGCGCTGAAATTTCATTTACCCATTCATTAAGGAGCTTGCTCAAACAGTAGCATGTCTCAGTACTATCAAGGTTCAGGTGCTCACTGGAGTATCCTTTCAGCAGCACATTTGGGCTGGGGTCTCTTCTGTATACCTATCTCAAATGGTGCTAAATAAGTGCTTACTAAGGTTTGGTACCTTGAATTAAGTGGACTCTGCCACTTCAAGAATGATGATCTTAAACTACATAATTTGGCCTCAGTCATGCTCTGACTTCTGTTCTCTCATTGTTTTATGTATCAGTCTCGCCACCTCACCTTATAAAATTATGTTTTTCATCCCGGACCATCCAGCAGAAAGCTGGGCATTAATGGATCTTATCAGTATTCCATATTAGTTTAAACACCTTTTGTATGGTTTATTCGATGTTTGTTTTGGGATAATTACTGGGAAAATATATATTTTAGGGGAAAATGCTCTCTTTCATTTTTACTGCGATAAAATATTTTGTCTTTTGGAGGGAAGGAAAAAAAGCAGTACATTGGCTGCTCCATCCAATGTACAAGTAAATTTTCTTCATTTGAGGAATCAACTAAATTCTCAGTCATGTTGCTTTCTATCCTTGACAATGAAGCAGACCAAAAGGAAAATTGTATAAACAGTTAAAATAGGCCTTCAGGATTAAAATTCACTCTACCTAAATCTAGCAATGATATAATCTCTAAGTCTAAAAAAAAGTTCATCTTTGTCTCTAGAATGCTCCAAAGCAGTCTTACTATTTTCTGTCCTTATCTTCTAGGAAAATTCATATGTTAATTACATATGAAAATGTGCAATACTAGAAATACCCAAGGGATAGTGATATTGTTTCACAGCTGGTTTCCAGCTGGATCACAGCCTCCATGTGGTAACAGAGACTTCATTGAAAGTATTGAGGAACGTTTCAAATGCTCACACATATGTGTCATACAACAGCATTTAATGAAGTTATAGAACGGGCATTCCACCGACTTGACTTGAATTAACTTTGCCACCTGCACAAGTTCAAAGTGACCAATAAGTCTCCTATCCTATTAAACTTTTTAATGTTTCACTGGTTGATGCACGCTACAGTGTCCACAAAGGGAGAGAGCGGGATTGTGGGTACTTACAGTTGCCATGCGAAATACTGATTGGCTCAGAATCTTCTGGGAAGCCAGCCCCAGCGCAGTGCAGCAGTGTGAGATATAGCAGCAAGGCTTCTGGCCTCATAGTAGTTCAGGGGGAGACTTTCTTTCTCTACTTCACCCTGCCAAAGAGCAAAGAAGGATTTTCTTTCTCTTTTCGCAAGTCAGCTTTATTCAGCTCCATAAAAATGAAATGGCCTTGACGGTAAATTTAAGAGAAAAGAGGTCTCTGCTTCTTATCTTTTCCATTGTGAATTCACTGATTATTGTGTTTCACATAAGGAACCTGCATCCATCCATTACCCCACGGCACACCGCCTTCCCCAGGCACCCGCGCTTTCACAAGCTTCTCCCAGACCTGTGACTGAGAGCCTTCGTCCCTCTGTCCTCAGCCTATAATAGGCTGTTATCGGCGGCTATTTCACAATTACGAAATGGCACCCCTCAAAATGTGAACAACTGAAGAAACATTTTTTTTAAAGGTGTAAATCCCTTTTCCTTCTCAGCAGGTTTTTAGCAGCAAGACATCCCCTCAGACGTGTTTTGTTTGGCCAGCCCAGGATCTTTCAAAAATTTGTAGTTGCCAATATTGAAAAATTAGGAGATTTCTAACCTTTAGACAAATCAGAATATCTTTCTTTCTTCTTTTCTTTTTTTTTTTTTAAATCCTCACCTGAGTATTTTTTTCTATTGATTTTTAGAGAGAGTGGAAGGGAGGGGGAGAAACATAGAGAAACATCATGCAAGAGAGACACATCAATTGGTTGCCTCCCACTAGCACCTCAACTGGGGCCGGGATCGAGCCTGCAACTGAGGTACGTGCCCTTGACAGGAATTCAACCCAAGACTCTTCAGTTTGAGGGTTGACGCTCTAACCACTGAGCAACCAGTTGGGGCCAGAATATTTTTCATATTGACCTAAATAACAGTTCCTCTCAGGCACCACACCTCTCCTTACTCCCCCCCCCCCCCCCCCCCGCACACACACTCCTGTACCTATAACTGGTCCCATTCACTGTTTCTATTACCTGCTTGACCCTTTAATTGAGATTTTTACCCTTGCTTTCTGGAATTCCATAGTAATTCTATAGTGACCTTAGACATACATAAAATTACAGAGTCTGTGATTAAAAAGAAGTAAATGGTTCTTTTCAGACTCTGAAGAATACTCTAGGGAGAATTTGAAGCCACATCTTGAAATAGGAAGGTTGATTTTTTAAAAAGGCATATCTCTGTATATTTCAGTCTCATATACCACCTTGCAAAGAAATAGTCATGAATAAAAATGCCAGATATACTGTTCTACCCATCTGTATTTTCCTAAAGATGCTCTTTATGTGTAGAAAAAAATCTCTAAATCTTAGAAGTAACAACCATTCCATGTAGAGCAGCTGGATACAGTGAAAGAAGACTATTAAAACAGTAAATATCACATAATTCTGAGGCATATTTCAAATAAGTGTTGATCTATCAGGGAAGTTAATGTAAAATGAGGATATCTTATCATCTCTCCAGAGTAGTAAAGCCTTAGAAGTAGCCTGCCAAAGATGATCTCTTTTGAACAAAGCTATTTTACATTGGTCCATCAATCATTTAAGATTTGTGTGTAGAAAGGTCAAACTTAGTAACAAACTGCTAACTTATGCTTTTTAGAACACCACTTAATATAAGATACCTATGTCTCTCTTTTTCATGCCAAAAAAAGCATTAACAAGTCCAGAGTGTTGCATTACAACTTATAATTTTACAGTCACAGCTGGGTCTTAATCGTTTTTTCAGTTGAAAAGTGCACATTAATTAATTGGCTTTATCTTGAAAATCAAAGAGGGAAAGAGGCTGAAAGAATAGCCTAAGCAATTCCACATCTTCAGCTCTGATGTGTAGATTAAAATTAAACTTTAAATGATTACTTGTTCAAAGAGTGACCTGTTACCAAGAGACATAAACAAGTATTTACAGACAGGTTAAACACAGCAGTCCATTCATCCATTCATTTGCCTGTTCTTCCTATTCTGGAGAATCTCATCCCAAAGTGAAGAAGCTCTGAGGTACTCATATTTGTTTCTCATAGTTTGCGTTCAGTATAACAATGAAGAGGTGAAATCCTATCTAATAAAAGACAGAAAGGGTAATTAACCATACCTCCGCTACGATTCCCATTGGCTAATCAGTGCAATATGCAAATTAACTGCCAACAAAGATGGTGGCCAGCAGCCATGCAGCTGAAGTGAGCAGGAGGTTTGCTTGCTCCAGTGATGGAGGAAGCCAAGGTTCCTCGCCTGGTACGGCCCAGCTCTGAGCTCCGGAAGCAGCAATATTTCCATTATAGAAGCTAAACAAACCCCAGATACCAGCTTTTAGCTGGCCGCGGCCTCAGAGCTGGGAGCACCAGTGACAGCAACAATGTTTCAATTATAGAAGGTAAATAAATCCCAGAATAAAAAGAAAAAGAAAAAAAGGAGAGGCTGGGAGCCTCAGTCGCCCGCCAGCCTGAAAACAGCCCTCAGCCCTTCACCCAGACTGGCCAGGCACCCCAGTGGGGACCCCCACCCTGAAGGGGGTGTGGCCAGCCTGAAAACAGCCATCAGCCCCTCATCCAGGCTGGCCAGGCACCCCAGTGGGGACGCCCACCCCGAAGGGGGTGTGACCAGCTGCAAACAGCCATCAGCCCCTCACCCAGGTTGGCCAGGCACCCAAGCGGGACCCCCACCCTGATCCGGGACACCCTTCAGAGCAAACCAGCCAGCCCCCTCCCATGCACCAGGCCTCTATCCTATATAGTAAAAGGATAATATGCAAACTGACCCGAACAGCAGAAAGACTGGGAATGACTGGTCACTATGACACACACTGACCACCAGGGGGCAGACGCTCAATGCAGGAGCTGCCCTCTGGTGGTCATTGCGCTCTCACATGGGGGAGCTCTGCTCAGCCACAAGCCAGGCTGATGGCTGCCAGTACAGCGGTGGTGGTGGGAGCCTCTCCTGCCTCCTCAGCAGTGCTAAGGATGTCTGACTGCAGCTTAGGTCTGCTCCCTGATGGCAAGTGGACATCCCCGAGGGCTGCCGAGCTGCCAGAGGGATGTCTGATTGCCATCTTAGGCCCAATCCCCCCGGGAAGCAGGTCTAAGTCAGCAGGTGGTCATCCCCCAAGGGGTCCCAGACTGCGAGAGGGCACAGGCTGGGCTGAGGGACCCCTGCCCCCACCGAGTGCACAAATTTTTGTGCACCGGGCCTCTAGTCAATAATAAGAGTTAAGTAAAACATAAACCAGACATCAGTTGGCTGTTATATTTTAGATGAGAAAGTATATGGGGAAGAGGAAGCGGCAACATTTACCAAGAGCTCAAGAGCAGTATTACAGTGTTATACAGGAGCATAGTACCTCAGAGAATTTGCAGCATGTAATGGAAGAATAATGGCACTCAAAAGACTGAGTCTCATTTCTTTAGCAATCTTCGGGAATACATGTATACTTTTAAAGATTAATTTTTCTTGACATGACAAATGAATCTCTATCCTTCCACAACTGCATTCATTTTTGTGCAGATGTCCTACAAGCTAACAAAGTTCTGCTATTTCATTATATCTCCTGATTTTATCTTTTTCCATCTTAAAATTGGGTTAGATGCAACATTCTCAACCCCAGAGGCTGGCAGGAAGAGCGTTGTATGCAGAATAAATCTATTTATTATACATTTCAGTGGCTTCTTTTAATCCCTACACATAGCCAGGATCATGGCTGAGATGGGTTATTTAAATTTCTCCAGGTTTAACTCTGGCTGGTGTTGTTCAGTGGTAGAGCATAGGCCCAAGGACCAAAGGGTCTTGAGTTCTATTTCCAGTCAAGGGTACATTCTTGGGCCCCGGTCAGGGTGCTAGTGGGAGGCAACCAATCGATGTGTCTCTCTCTCTCCCCCCCCCCTCCTTTCCACTTTCTCTAAAAATCAATGGAAAAAATATCCTCGGTGAGGATTAACAAAAAAATTAAATATCTCCAGGTTTACAATAGGGCTCTATGCCAGGAAAAAAAAAAAAGCTGTTTTATGTGTCTTTCTATCATCACACCATCAAGTTGTTAGCATGTACATCATAAGGGTGAGGGTGTTCTGGCAATACTGGTTAATCTTGGCCAGTCCACATGAACACTTTACAATCTTCTTCAGCTGAGGCTTTGATGTATAGCTCCCTTCCTACACAACTTTGGGCTCTAAACCTTGTAAATATATAGTCAATATGTTTTCTTATTGAAGTGATTACTTGGTGGAGAAATCCCACTTCAATCACATTGTCATTTTCCATCCTGTAGAACATAGGTTGGGTATGCCCGCTAAGAGCAATTGGATTGTCTGGGAGAACAAAAGCAAACAAGAACTTTCCACTGTGCTTCAAAATCTTGAGTTATCTGGGCTGCCGCGATTAAAGATATTGTTTAGGTAATCTTTGAAACTTGAAGTGTTACCTAAAAATGTTTTGGGGCGCCTGCAGACATTTGTTGGTTTCCCTCTCTGTAACCCTGCTTATAGAGGCTAACATGACAGACTAAAGCAGCTATCCAGAAAATCAGATAATGGGAAGACTGTCAATCTGAGGATTCTAAAAAAAAGTAAGTAATTTACTTCAGAAGGAAGCTTATTACGCCTGAAATTTCCATCTAATTGTCTCAACCTTCCTTTATGCTTAGCCTGAAGAGAAATGCCCTTTGTAAAAGACACCATTACTATAAAGTTGTAGTCTTATTCTTTCATAACCCACAAAATTCATGGAAAACCTTAAGAAAGTTTAATAGGCTTCTGTTGGTGAATTTATTAGGTCTGTTTGGGTTAATCTCAAATTAATTATACAACTTTATTCTGAGTCAGATGGGCAAGAATTGTGTTGACTTTCTACACGCTCTGAGACCTGAGAAAAATTCTTTTTACTGTAATTTTCCTCTATAGTTTTTAAGGCCAAACTGATGCATAAATGGTGTTGTGACCGCAGGTTGCCGTTAGTTAAATGGACCCTTGCAGAAGGCCAGGAAACTAGCCTTCAGGTATTCCAGATTGAGGACCAAACAAAAGGGGCTAAAAAGAGTCTGTCTGAAAATCCTGTGACTGTGTTTGTGTTGCTAATTGTTTTAAAAATGATTAAATATTCCACCACCACCACCCCCCATACCCTTGTCATTCATATAGCAGGTCATTCTGTCAGCAAAGCATTAATAAAGGGAATGTCACTAGAACTGTTAGAGTAGGTAGAGCTAGATAGACATGAGCCGGATAGATGGCTACCATCAAGGGGAACACAGGGGAGACGTAACAAACAAGAATTAACCAAGAGTTAGAAGACACAAGAGTGAGGAAGGGAGAGACTTGAAACCTCCTCCAGTATGTGGTCTATAGCTTAAATCCTGGTGAGGCATCCTTGAAACCTGAGGTTTTCAACTCAACTCCAGGGTATAAAATCTCAAATGCCCAAATGAGTTGGGCCTTTGGTTCAGCTTTGGCCAGCTAAGCTTCCTGCTTGGACTATATCTGAGTGTATTTCCTCTTCTTACAAATAATCTCTTGCATGCTTTGCTTCTGTTTGGTACTGTCTCTTATTTGAATTCCTTCCTACAAGCAAGACAAGAACCGAGGGCACAGAGACCACCTCTGACAGAACTGGAAATGATTATGAAGTCAGAGAACGAGGTCACAAATTGCCACATCTTATTTCTGATTAATCAGGTTAACTTCATAAGAGCCACTAGGATTGGGAAGCCCAGCCACAGAACCACTCACATTTACCCCAAGACTAGGCCAATTCTCTGCCCAAGTATTTCCCCAGATCCTGCCCCAGCAAATTCTACTTGGACTCACAAAACTGGTAGGACTTGGCCAAAGCTTGCTCACAGAGAACAAATAAATAAATAAATTGGTTGCTAGCATTCAGGAGGGGGAAAAAAGTGGGGGAGATTTAATATACAACTCCAGATTTCTGGTTTTTTAAAAAAAGAAATCAGAGGTCTGGCTTTGTGGGCCAAAATTACACATGGCCTATATTCCGGAGCTGAGTAGTAGCTGCCCAAATCAGAGGGGCTGGCCCTTTCCAGTTGGAAACATTCCCATCACTCTCCATTGTCTTATGAAGCCTTCCTCAACCCCCTAAAACTTTCCTGTCTGATCCCTGAAACCGCTGAGGGCAACCTTCATGCCACTCAGGAGCAGCCCCTCACCACTGCTGCTCGAGTTATTGTGCTCGTCCTTACCATCATGTGCAAGTTGCTCTGTGTCAGTCAGTCTTAGCAAGTGAACCTGCTAAGTGGGACCCAATGACTGTGCACACAGATGAATGGATGGATGTTGCTTGTTTTAAACACCCAGTTGGGCTGCTCCATCCACACTGTTTACATGTCCAACTGCAGCAAACAGTTCATCAGTGCACTTGGCTGTAGCAGTATAATTCGTGTCTGATTTGGTACAACAATAGCATCTTCCAGAACACTGGCATCCAAATGAACACGTTAATAATAAGTGGAAAAAAGATGAGAAAAATAATTTACCTAGAAACTAGCAAATACAAAACGTGCTTGATAATTGTGGCCTAGAGATAAAAAGGAAGTGATAGTAGTGGCACTTTTTCTAAAAGGCAAATTACTACCATGTTTCAGTAATTCTCTTAAAAAGCACATTTTCTAGCCCTGTCTGGGTGGCTCAGTTGGTTGGAACGTCATCCTGTGCTCCAGAAGGTCGTTGGTTCGATTCACGGTGAAGAAACATACCTAGGTTATGGGTTGGATCCCCGATAGGGCTGTGTATGAGAGGCAACGAAGGTGTTTTTCTGTCTCTCTCCCTTTCTCTCTCTAAGTTCAATAAAAACATATCCTCAGGTGAAGATTTAAAACAGAAAAGCACGTTTTTTACTGCCATCATGGGAAGTTTTAAAGATAATCAATAATTCACACTGGCCTTAATAGAAAGAAGGGTAGGCTAACAGTGTGACTCTGGGTAAGTCACGTAGCCTCCTTGGCCCCTGGTTTCCTTACCTGTAAATTGAAAGAATACGAAATGTAAAAGCCTATGATACTCCTTCAGGCTCTGAGACTGTACAATTCTAGGTGACTGTGCCCCGATGAAGAAGGGGGTGGGCATGTGAAGGTGATTAGGGAGGACAGTACATGGAGTGACCCTGGGCCGGACACGTCATTGTAACCCATTTCCAAGCCCAGGGACACCACCTGGAGGTGTGAGGGTGGGAGGAGGATGAGGAGTTGAGGCGGGCGGCTGCTAGAGCTCTGCACGGTGGGCAGTGAGGCCCGGCCCTGGTGCTTGTCTTGGCACGAGCCAGGTTTATGGCTCTGGGATTATGGCAGCGGTTGGGCAGTAAAAGCCCCATGCACCTGCCGAGTGCTCTTTCCAAAGGGAACACGACTGGTTTTTCTGCACTCTTTCCTGGTTCCCCTCAACTGCACTTGGCTTGGGAACGCTAGAGGTAATCAGTGTGTCAGTGAGGGAGTGGCACTGTGTGTGGCAACGATGAGGGATGGAGCAGCCCAAGCTCACTTCGCTGTCCCTGTCCTCGGACTGCTCTGGGACCCGCATGAGAGTTGCAGTTCCTCAAGCCAGAGCAAAGGAACCCCAGCAGGTGGCACTGCCTTAGTTGTAGGACAAAGTTCAAGTCCCATCAGTACTGAAATCCTAACCTGGCCAAAGAGACCACCGCTGTTACTGTGTAATCACATTCGGAGCTTCGTTGGGTTTTACACGAAGGATAACATTTTCATTTTCATTGCTTCAGCTGTCTGACCTCCGCATCTTTGCCTGTACAGGGGGACTGTCTTTGTAAATCTGAATCGAAGTCAGTTTAAGAGCTCCTACATGAAATCAAACCACTGCTAATAAAGAGAGGGGAGCAGGAAGAGCAGAGGGCAAAAACCTGGGGGTTGGCTTCCTCTGTCCCACGGACTTGCTGGGACTGCTGGCGAAATGCTGGCACTTCCTGAGCCCCCATTTCCATCTTTGGGTAAAACGACCGCAAGATTGGTTGTGAGATAATGTACATACATTTGCAGCCCTCGGAAAATGTTTGTCAGTGGAGATACACAAAATTACCTTTTAATACCTTTTCTTGGGGTTCCTTAAGAAATTGTCAGGACGGCCCTAGACTAGTAAGTGGTGTTTCATTCGTTCAGGGGAGAAGCAGCCCTCTCTCATCCTCCTTCTCCCCCTTCCTCCTTGAGGCCACCGGCTGCCTCACGCTGGCTGGGCAGCTGGGGAAGGAGGAGAGTCAGCCACGGCGTAGCATAACTCAGAGTGTGGGATTTTTTAAATGCAGACCCCAGTATTCACACAAATGCAAAGGAAAAGAATGCTTTGGGAAATGGAGAATGGATAGGCTGGAAATAGAGTTTTCCTGAGCACTTTGTGTGTGCAAGGTACATGTGCATGTTATTTATTGAGCATCACAGCAACCCAGGGACACAGGCCTTATTATCTCCATTGTGCACACAAGGAAACTGAGGCTCAGAGTAGCGGGACAACATGCCCCGACAGCACACAGTCCACATTTGCAACACACCCGTGAGAAGGGAAAGCCAAGCTGCAAACCCCGGTCTCTGGGATGCCAAAGTGTGTCTTTTCCAGTACAAAGAACGGGGACCAGAAGGAAGTCTGGAAAGAGATGCTAGCATAAACGGAAACTGCACTTAAGATAATAGTTGACGTGGACAGAGTGGCTGAACATCCCTAATGACTTCAGTAATAAAAATCTATAAAAGGAGTACACGGTGGCTTGCAGACATGTCGGCATGCGAGGCTCATTCCACTTTATGGCCCTGTGATTGCAGACTCAGGTGATAGGAAAGATGCAAATGCTCCTCAACCACAGTTTTAGGACTTGTGACACCACTATGTTAAGAGAAACCACTTGTCCGCTTACAGCCTCCTTAATAGTAATGTTTTAAAGTCAATATATCATAGAGAACAGGGTGAGGACAAGGCTGCCTGCTTCACTAGCTGACACGATTAACCGATCTGGACACCTCTCAAGTTAGAGTAAGAAACCTCTGCCCAGAGAGAGGAGGGAGAGCAGGTGTTTGTGCAAAAAATCCAGTTTGCTGCACGCTGGGGCCCTGTCTCTCAGAGATCTGAGCTGCTGATTGTTCTTGCACCAAAGGAACACTTGGAGAATTACAGTGTTTCAACAGCAGGTGTCCTTCACCGACCTACACCGCCCTGTGTCCAGGACGGGAGCAGGAGGAGGATGCTGCCTGCTGTCTACAGGATGCATAGCTGGCCCCCCGAAGACTACTTCCCGAATGGAATTAGGAACAACTTGGCCATTGATTTTGGTTGAAACCTTTACACCCAGTCTTCAGGGACCACACTGGCCACGGTTTGGTGATATTGCATTAAGATATAAGGTTCATGCAAATGAGAAAAATAGCTCGAGCCGCTTAATAAAGCAGCTAGTCTTTCTCCCCGCCTCTCCTCAGCCATTAGCAGAGACATAAAAGGACCCATTTCGGAGGAAAGGGAAATACCACAGACCGAACTTCCACATGTTTTGGAGAATGATGATGGCATTCTATGGAGCATAATAATAAATATCGACTGTGTATAATTGATGTTCCATTTTAAGTCTAAAACCACTATCACGAAGGAACAGGAAACCAGCTATGGATTTAGAAGAACATTTAGAAAAAACATTTTTGGAAAAATTAAGGTTGGTTGTAAACCTGTTATCTTCTCAGGGGAGAAGGCAAGTCTTGTGTGTCAGGTGACCCTTTGTTATGGACAGTCTTCTTTCTCTCTACCAACACCCCCTACACACTCCCACACTCCCGTACACTCTTGAGCCAGTGCGCTTAATGTGCTTTGCTTGGAGGTTTCAGATACAGCCTAATGACTCTTTAGGGCTCTGCAGTTATAGTCATGATCTTAGCAGGCCTGGTAATACTGTGGCAAACTATCTTGATCTCAAAGAGCTGCAACAATTCCCATCATATTTACCGATGTCACACCCAGCTTTTTGCCACCTCTGTCTTTTACAACTTTTGTGGTTTGCTGAACTCAAACATCTGCTCCTGAAACAGAAACAAATGCCCCCTTTGTTTTACTGTTAAGGAAACTGAGGCCCTGAGAAGTCAGCTCCCTTGTGAAATGCGGCCCAGTTCAAAAGTGGCAAAGCTAAGCAGCAATTGAGGACGCCTGACTCCTCCACCGAGCTCTGCCCCTACATTATGCTGCTTTCAGAAAGGAAGCCAAGACTCATTCATTTCTCCTTGGCTTGCTGCCTGATGTTCATTACTTCCATTGCCTGATTTCCATCTTACTGATTCCCTGCTTTTCTGCTGGGAGCCGGCTCTGTGCTAGAAGCTGGTATAGACAGAGATGGAAAAAAAGGTCCCCTGTGCCCCCCACTCCCACGGGGCCTCTCTCTTTAGTAGATGGGCCTGACGGCTCCTGGCCATTGTCCCCAAAATAGAACATGAACAGACAACAATAACTTTTCAAAGAGAAATTAAAATTCTGTCGGGAAGAATACTGCCTGGAGCGTGAAGGGGTTGCAGAGGCATGTGGGTGGGATGATCGGTGAAGGCCTCTGGTGGGAGAAAGCCTGGCAGGTTGCACGATGGTTCACTGTGGACGGAGGGGGTTAGAGGAGGGCCTGGTAGGAGCAAGACATTTCAGGTAGAAAAACAAGGTGAAGAGAGTGGGATGTTAAATAAACAACCCCATGCCAGCTGGACTTTCAGAAAGTCAAATTGGACCATTTCACTCTTTGTTTAAGGAGTTTCAAATTATTTGTCTAAATAGATGGATTTTTTTCACTTCATCCGAAGTTCAGTCTAATAATCATAGCAAAATAAAGATCATGTCTGATTACCTTTTCCTTCTAAGAATATGGTAGAAAAAGAGGGAGGGGGGAGGGAGTGGGGCATAGGTGTGAAGCAAAATCTCAGAAGACTGGTATTTACATTCAGGTGCTATGTGAGTTACTGTCACAGTCCTCTCTCTGGGTGTCTGTACATTTCTAATTTCATTAAAAATGAAGTAAAGGGCAAAAGTAACATGCCTAGCCGGGGGGTAGGGGAGGCCGGGGGAAGGTAAATGGTGGGGGGGGTGTGGGGGGGGAAGGAGACATATGTACTGCTATCTGTAATACTTTAAATAATAAAATAAAATTTTAAAAAAAGTAACATGCCTAAATTGAGGGCACTTTCCCTAGCCCTTAGGAAAATGTTTGCAGAGAGACTTTAGAGATATTAATGACCGGAGTTTTCCATGAACCTTTGTCAAAACCCTAAGCTGATTTGAAATAAAATAGCGCAATCGCTGGCCTTTGACAGGAGGCCTCTCCCTGGTAATTTCTCCTCTGTTCAGTGTGGTAAATAGAAAACAGAGTCTCCCAGCCATAACGCTCCCCTTCCTGCTCCTTGCTTGGCCTGGGATTGCTCAGGCCTACATGGCTGCAGAGATGTGTTCTCTCCCACTTTGGAGTGGAAGTCAAGTCAAACTTGGCTCGGAGAGAAATAAAAACAACCTGCAAGCCCCCCTCTCTGAGCTCTGAGTAATGGCTTACAATAACAATATCACCAATCACAGATGATTGGAACTTTGACTGAACCCTACAAAAACTCTTTTGCTTTTTTGGTAACAAGTCTCAAGATCAGGATGCGAAAAACATCCCCTTGAATTAGACTCGGATCAGGCTCTCGCGCCCTCGCTGCATGCCGCCTTTCATTGTCTGCTTGTCTCCTTGAATGAGCTCTCTTGCTCTCCCAGTCCCCCGAGAGCCAGAGACAGAGTTTAAATTTGACTGCAAGCTTCTAATTGTATATCAAGAGACATCATGTCATTTTAGGATCTGCTCCACAACGAAGCATGATACTGCTGAGTGGGCTTTTTCACCAGTAAAATATTATAAACATAGTGGGTTATCTGTATGTATATCTAGACACATCCAGAACAAAAAAGAGATGGAAACATTATCTCTTGAATTTCCACAATGTCCTTATATTCTTTAGGAAATTCATTTTTTTTATTTAAAAGGGCGGGCAGGGAGGGGAGGAAGGAGGGTAGGGGAGAGAAGGAGGTCAGGGAGAGACAAGGGGGTGGGGTGGGTGGGGGCGGGGTGGTAGAACCTGCGCTATGTTCTGATAAACCAGATGAAAACTGCAAACCCCTACATTTAAACCTATTTAAATTTATTGTTGAATTTGGTAGATATTGCTAAGTTTTTCTGGAATTAGTGATGTCTTTATTGGCTTTGCTCATGTTCTTTTCACATAAAGAGCTACTCATTAGGCTGGCTGGATTTACTTGGAGCAGGTATCAGTTTGAATTGGGGTGGAGAGAGCACCATTCACTAGTTGCCTCTTCCCAATCGGTCAAATCTAGTGATAACACTCCCTAAAATGTCCATCTGTTTTTAAAGTGAAACCCTACCCTCAAAATTAATAACTATTTCCAAACATCCTGAAAAAATATGCTTCCTTAAGGCCAATGAGAGTAAGTTCCAGGAAACTATGGGTTTGTTTAAATGTCTCTAGCACTTAACGACTTGATTCCTTATGTAGGTGACTTAAAGGTCACCGTACAGAACAGATTTACAGACCTGTTCACAGAAATGAAGGGGGTCAGCATCTGGATGAACTATTATGTTGGTAGTAGTTAATTTTAATTAAATATACCTCGTTTCTCCTTAAGTTTATAAGAAAACCAAGGTTCATTTCTCTCTGTTCCTCTAAATGTGGATAAAACAAGTTGGTTTTAGAAATACAGGTTCACAATCCCTTATTTGCCATTACAAAACAAAAACACAAAAAGTAAAAACAAATCCCAAAACCTGAAAACCAAAAGTTTTCCTATTCATTCTGTGACTAAACTTTACCTGAACTGACATGAGACCATTTAAAGTCTTTTTTATCTAACTCTTAGGATATATGTGTGTATATATATATATATATATATATATATATATATATATATATATACACACACACACACACACACCAGAGGCCTAGTGCATGAAATTCATGTGGGGGGGGGGGTGTCCCTTCAGCTCGGCCTGCACCCTCTCCAATCCGGGATCCCTCTCACCTGCCTGCCTGCCTGATGCCCCTAACTGCTCCTCTGCCAGTCTGATCACCCTAACTGCCTATCTGCTCTCCCCTCCTGGCCTGATCCCCCTAACTGCCTATCTGCTCTCCCTTCCTCCCTCTCTGCACCCTTTGGACCCCTGGCTCAGAGTGCTGAGATCTCTCCGCTGGGGCCCTGCCCCGTCCTGATTGGTGGTTCAGTGATGGCATCCTGGCCAATTTGCATATTCCTCTATTATTAGTATAGATTTCACTGCACAAACATTGATGGGTTTGATTACTGGATGCTGCCCCCACAGGCATATATGTCCCAAGTTACTTCTCTGAAATCTGAAAAATTTAAAACTCTGAAACACATCTGTTCCAAGAAGAGACTGTAGAACTTTATTCTTTCATCCCTGAGGAAATTAAAAAAGAGGGAAAGGAGACCCTCTGAGCAGAATTTCCAGCACTGGTTGTTCTAAACCCAGGGACTCTCTAATGACCCCACAGTGAAGTGTGAGATCCCCAAAGAATTTAAAAAACGTAATCGACTTCACTTATCTTTTAAAATCTCTATCATATTATACTTTACTTGCAAGAATAATTCAGAGCTTGTGAATTGCTGACTGTGTTATCTAGTCTTAATTTCCTATCTTGTGTTCATAACAGCGTTCCAGGCTCCTATCCAGACAAGCAACTTAAAAGAACTGGCTTCCACAACATGAGTGATGCTCAGCACAGGTGATCTTGGTAGAGACGGTCGGTCTCATGCCTCTCGTGGGTGAGCAGTGACATCCAGCAGCGCACATGTGACTGCCCGGGGCAGCAACCCCAGCCTGGACGCACGTCATCTTCCTTCCACCTGACAGCCAACCACAGGTGGGTCAGCCCCCTTCTTCTCTCTGTGCTAACTGTGTCGCCATCGCAGGCTCTCTGTGCGGCTGCTGGTGGTGTCTCCAAAGGAATAGCCACAGTGTCTGCAGCCTGCAACCTTTCTCTCCCCAGAGGAATGACCCTGGGGATGGTTTTTCCAGTCCCCATAACCAGAGGGAATGGTCAGCTGGCAGTGACTGCTCTCTGCTTAATTTTCAAACACCTGCAACTTTCTTTTTATATAACACCAGTAAGTTGAAGGATTAAGTTTAAAAAATGAAGAATTTGTATTTCAAGACTAATTTGGGAGGGCAACTGTTATCTTGGGGAGTGACAAAGGAGGAAGACATCCTCTCTCTCTCTCTCTCTCTCTCTCTCTCTCTCTCTCTCTCTCGGAGGAGGACATTCTCTCTCTCTCTCTCTCTCTCTCTCTCTCTCTCTCTCTCTCTCTCTCTCTCTCTCTCCTTCCTCTAGGAGGGCCCTGCTTTCTTTCTCACTGAGTAGACACTGGGCATCAGGTACAGCGGTAATCAGTTCTAACTCTGCGATAAAGTGGAGGCACGTGGTTAATAGCAGCAATCCAAATTATCTGGAGGGAAAACAGCACATGGATATAACCAATTAACCCGTGAATCGAAAGAGAAATAAATAAATAAGTCTTGCAATCCCTATAATTAATAGCCCAGCAGACAATCAC